>NW_022631143.1:1633141-2352118 GCF_010015895.1 Lontra canadensis | reverse complement strand
GGGGGGGGGGGGTGGGGTTATTATGGACGTTGGGGAGGGTATGTGCTATGGTGAGTGCGGTAAAGTGTGTAAACCTGGGGGAAAAAATATATGTTTATAAAAAATAAAATTTAAAAAAAAGTCAAAAAAAATAAATAAAAATATAGATATGGAAAAATAAATTAAAAAAAAAAAAACAATGCCTCTCCTCCAAATAAACCGAGGTCAGATTAAATAGAGAGCTCAAGAGCCTATCACCCATTTGTCTAAGTGTTGGTGGTGTGGGCATGAAAAGCAGCAGCAGTTACAACAGCAGGCAATAGATCTAAAGTAATAGCCAAACTTATTCTCATTTTCCCATTTCTAAACCATCCTTAAAGAAAGTCATACTAGGAGCTCTCACTGTCCTCACAGTAGCACAGTAGTCCAGCAGAGCAACCAGGCCATCTTGATTTGTGTTCCCGTCAATAAAGAGCTGGTGGTTTTTGCAGTTAGCAAGGATAGGCTTGCTTTGTTCTGTAACCTGGGTCTCTGTTCTTCAGGTTTACTTTTGGTTGAGTTCATGATGTCTGTGATGTACTTCTTATAGACTTTCTTAACGTGAAACTGGTTTCTTGCAAGTGATGGTCATGACAGTATCAACGCCAGTGACTGCTTTGGGTACCTTCTTTACCTCTCAGGGTCTTTAGTGGAGGCATTGCCATAAATGAGTCAGTCATCAGTGTTACCCTCTGTCCTGCTGACCATCTTCCCCTCCACCTCGGGTGGGCAGCCCACCCTTGGTCTCCTTGATCTTGATGTCTGAGGATTTACCATCGTGGTTGATGAGGTCCCAGTCCACAAACGCAATGGCAGGTGGAGAGTGGAGACAGATGGGGATGGCTCTAGGTTAACAGGATCGTGGAACCTGGAGACAGAGGTCCAGCCTGAGCACTGCTCCACTAGGGAGGAGAGCAGGCAACAGGCAGAAAAGCAGAGTTCTTTGTGTTTTTTTTTTGTTTTTTTTTGTTTTTTTTTTTAAGATTTTATTTATTTGACAGAGAGAGAGAGAGCTCACAAGTAGGCAGAGAGGCAGGCAGAGAAGAGAGGGGGAAGCAGGCTCCCCAATGAGCAGAGAGCCTGATGCAGGGCTCGATCCCAGGACCCTGAGATCATGACCTGAGCTGAAGGCAGAGGCTTAATCCACTGAGCCACCCAGGTGCCCCAGAGCTCTTTCTGTTTTGCAAAACAAACTCCATGCCCTTAGACAACAGCTTCCCATCTCTCCCTTCCCCTGGCCCCTGGCAAACATCATTCTGCTTTCTGTCTCTATGATTTTGACTGTTGTATTAACTCATATGAGTGGAAACATATGGTATTGGTCCTTTTGTGACAGCGTGATTTCACTTAGCATAATGTCCTCAACTTTCATCCATGTTGTGACCTGCCAACATTTCCTTCTTTTTCATGGCTGAATACTATTATTCTATTGTATGTATAAACCATATTTTGTTTATGCATGGAGCCATTGATGGACACTGGGTTGCCTCCACCTTCTGGCTTTTGTGAATAATGCTACAATGGATATTAGGTGCTTTTTTCAAAATCATATTTATATTTCATTTTTATATTTATATATAAATATGTTATATTTATATATAAATATGTTATATTTATATGACATATTTATATTTCAACAGGACTCTAGGGAGATAATTCAAATAGTGGGATATTTTAAGAACCCAAGAAAGTCAGTGAGAGCTATTTTAGGTGGAAACAGACTTCAGTGTCCCCTCTACCAAATCAGGTCACCTGCATTTGGAACGGCCCCCAGATGCACGTTCTGGCATCATTTATTTTACATTTTCCTCACTGAAAAGAATAAAAAGTTGTCCCAATGGGGAGAAGGTGTATACAAAACACTTAACTTCCCAAGCCAGTTGATGATGGGCATTTTGATTGTGGTGATTTATCAGGCAGTGACATTGGGAGGTGACAGAATGATGTAGGAGGAACAAATATACTTTGGCATTAAACCTGGCAAACATATTTCCCCGACATGGGCTCCACACACCTTCCTGTCCTGACTCTTTGGGATCCTTGTGGACTCCCATTTACCCTTCCCTGAGCTCTCCTGTGTCTTCAACTCTTAACTAATCCCCATCAGCACTGCAACATGCTGAAATCTTTAACAAAACAAAAGTGCAAGGTAAAAGCACAGCCCCTCCTTTGAGCCGTTTTCCTTCACCTCCCCCACCCCCTTGTCCCCCTGGAAGCCTGTCTTAACGTGAAATCTGCTTTCACATTCCAGTCCTGGACCCACTGCACTCTGGCTTCGGTCCCTATGCTCTTCTTCTGGGTCTGGTTGTGACCTTGCTGGGCCTTCTGGTCTGAGCTCGTGGTAGACCTGAGTCTCAGTGTCCTATTCAAGACAGCAAGCACACTGCATTCAGAGAAGTCCTGGCCTATAGCCTCAGATGCAGTCTCTAGAATACCGAGAATACATATTTATTTTTCCCCATGAAGGTGTATGGTAACCCAGGTAAGGGGTATGATCAATGGAACAATATCGTTACAAACTCGAACAAGAATAACATTTGCATAATATCTTTCAGACAGTGGAACCTAGAGGTCAGGAGATCAACTCTATCATCAAACCGACCCGGAGAGACCCCCAGCTCGGCCAGTTGTTACCTGGGAGACCTTGGACAAGTTACTTCAATGCTCTGTGCCTCCTCACCTCACCTCAAAGATGGCCATCACAATAGTATATACCTCATGGGACTATTAGAAGTGAGTAAGACAGTGTGTGTCAGGTGCTGAGCACAGTGCATGGCTCATAGGAAGCATTTCATAAGCAAAAGCTCTCATTATTACTTTTTATTGGTATAAGTTGACCTTATGATCTAAGTCCACCTTGATTTTCATACCTGTAAAGTGTGAATGCATGAATGTGGCAAGACTAAGGGTTTGCTACAAAAGTTTCTAGAAAAATCATTGGTTTCCTGAATGATCAAGAACATTTAAGGGGCACCTGGGTGGCTCCATTGGTTAAGCGTCCGACTCTTTTTTTTTTTTTAAGATTTTATTTATTTATTTGACAGAGAGAGATCACAAGTAGGCAGAGAGGCAGGCAGCGGTAGGGGTGGGGTGCAGAGAGCCCGATGCAAGGCTGGATCCCAGGACCCCTGGACTGTGACCCCAGCCGAAGGCAGAGGCTTTAACCCACTGAGCCACCCAGGCGCCCCAAGCGTCCGACTCTTGATCTGAGTTCAGGTCTTGATCTCAGGATCATGAGTTCAGGCCCCCTGCATTGGGCTCCACATTGGGTGTGGAACCTACTTAAAAAAAAAAACAAAACCAGAAAGCCATTTTAAAAGGGTAGTGTGAGAAACTACAGGGAGAAACATTGCAGAGGGCCCAGAGAAAGGCAGACTTCTCGAATGAGAATGAACATTCCTAGATGTTGGGAGATAAACCAGAAAGCACATGAGTATGATGAAAATGTGCCTATGTGGTTAGCATCAGATAAGATGAATGATCTCTGTTCCCCAAGTACAAACACAGACTGTGTAGGGAAACAGCCACTGGAAGAGCCATTAGAACTAAAATTAGATAGTAGTCAACAGTCTGTCCACCAGAGGAGGCATCTACTGTAATAAATTAAAACTGTAGTCCTTGTTTTAAAATAAGTAGAGATGCTCCAAGAACAGATTGCAGAGCACGTGAATAGGCCTGTGAGTCTGACAAAATGGCTGAAGTACAGGCAGAAATTGAAGGTCAAGGAAGTAAAATTGGCACATGTTGGTCCACAAATGAAAGCTGGAGGACAGCTGAGCAAAGAGTCTGGGCCTGTGCTGTCCAGAGGGGCGGCCTCCAGCACAGGCGGCTCTCGAGCCCTTGAAATGTAGCTGGTGGAAATTGAGAAGTATGATGAGTGTAAAAATACACACAGATCTCAAAAACTAAGTACCAAAAAACGAAAGAACATAAGATATATTAAAAATCTAAAAACTATTGATCACACATTAAAACGATACTAGTTCAGATGCTGAGTTAAGCAAACTATATTAAAATTAATTTTACTGTGTTTCTTTTTCTTTTTAAATGTGGCTTCTATAAATGTAAAATGTAAAATCACACACGTGGCTCGTACTTGTGACTTGTTTTATGATTTTATTGGGTTGTCGTGGTCTGGATAGCCCTATATTCCACGTGCCCCCACATCTTACACTGGCAATAACCATGATTGGGGGCAAGTTGTTTAACAAGTCAAAGCTTTAGTTTCCTCATCAGTAAAAGAAGTGTTATGAGAATTAAAGGGGTAATTTGTTTAATTTTTTAAAAGTTTTTACTTAATGATGATTCACAGACCTATACCCCTGGGGCAAATAATATATGTTAACTAAAAAAAAAAAAGTTTTATTTAAATTCCAGGGTAGTCAACATACAGTGTAATAATATTAGTTTCAGGTGTACGACATATGATTCGGCACTTCCATACATGACTCTGTGCTCATCACAACAGGTGCCCTCCTTAATCCCCATCACCTTTTTCACCCATCCCCCCACCTCCCTTCCCTCTGGTAACTATTAGTTTGTTCTCTATAGTTGAAAGTCTGTTTCTTGGTTTGCCTCTCTACTTTTCCTCTAAAGGGGGTGATTTGAAAAGCATTAGCAAAGTGCTTTGCGTATAGTAGGTATTCAGCATATGTAAGCTGTGTTTTTGTTGTTGTTGTTGTTGTTGTTGTTGTTTAATTCCAAGATGCTGAGAGTTTACTATATGTCAGGATCTTTATGTATTTAAGGCAATATTTGAGGATGCCTTCCCAGTCCACCAAATGGGAAAGGAACACCTACCCACCTTTAAGAGCAGCGGTTTTGGGGTGGGGGCAGTTTTGCTTCCCAGGGCCATCTGGTAATGTTTGAGACATGTTTGCTCATCAAACCCTGGAGGAATGAAGCTGCTCCAGGTATCTAGAGGACAGAGGCAAAGGCTAACGCTAAGCATCCTACAGCTTACAGCACGCACCCCCCACCCTACCCTCCACGGCTGCCGCCCCATCACAGAATATCAGTAGTGTCCCAGGTGAGCAGCCCTGAGTTAAATAGAGGCTTTTGGTCATTTACAGGCTTTGATAAATAATCAAGCTTCAGAAATGTGTGGCACAAGAAGAACTACAGATGTCATCCAGGTGCTTTCGGGACCACCCCCAGCAGCAGTCTCACCACCCAGGAAGTTATTAGAAACTCACCTTCTTGGGCCCCGCCCCCTTCCCCACTGAATCAGATAAGGTGGAGCTGAGAAATCTACGGTTTAACAAGTGAGCCCTCCAGGTGGCTGTAATAATACACTCTCAAGTCTGAAAAGCCTGCTGAGCTGCCTGTGTCCCCTGCTTACCTCCTCCTGCATGTTCCGCGCCTGAGCAGCAGGTGGCAGCAGACCCGACATCTGGATCCGACGGCCGGCTAAAGGCAGAGAGACCCGGCGCGCTCGCTCGGGATCAGCTGTGTCAGCCCGCAGCTGCGCGCGGCCTCAAACTCTAATGTCTGCTTTCTAACGTTCGGGAAGCTCGGGAGAAAACATCGTTCGAACTCGTTCAGGGTCCCTTCTTAGCCGCATAGTGCTAACAGGGCTTTGAAATTGTTCCGTTCTAATTTCTATGAAGCATATTCTCCAACAGAGAATTCGGGGAATAACCCGGTTTGGATTATTCTTTTCAAATTTCGCACCCTACAAAATCCCAGACCATGAGAATCAGTGGTTTCTGCTGTCCCTGAGCACCTTTGGGCCGAGCACTTGACATCGCACACCTGAATGACTCTTTGGCCCCTTATCTACATGTGCACCCGAGCTGGTGGATGATGAACCACGCAGGTTTCCCCGGATCTTTTGTGAGGCAGATAACAGTTAAAATGAGTTCGGCAAACCTCGTAATGGTCTAGAACGAATGTATTACCGTTCGGTAGTTTTCCATGTCAGCCACAAGGGGGCACCCTCCACCCTTCCATGGGCGTCCGCGGGGCCAAGTAAAGACCCTGAAGGGGAAGGTGGCCTGACCTGTTAGATAGTGAAGGGTGGGGAGGGAACGGTTACTTTTTTGGTAAAGTGGTTCAGTGGTGTGACTTTTGAGTTGGACCTCCGCCCTGGACTCTGGGGCCAGATTCCTCAAGGTGTGGCCCCCAGTCTGGCAGCATCAGCATCACCTGGGAGCTGTTAGGCAAGCAAGTTACTGGACCCCATCCCGGACCAGCTGAATCAGAAGCTCTGGGGGCGGGACCCGATGATGATTTCTGTTTTAACAAGCATCTTCCCTCTTATCCCCCGTCTCCACCCCAGGTGACTGCGGTGCTGGCTCAAGTTTGAGAACCACTGCTTTCTAGTCCAGAGAATCTTCCAGGGTATTTAGCTGGGATGCAAAACCACGTTGCTATCCGATCTCGTCACGCTTCTGCCAAGAGGAAATCTAAGAGCCCAGGTTCTTGATGCCTGACATATTCTTCAGGTCACTTACCTGAGAACACTTGAGGACACGGAGGTCTGTCTGTCTGTGTGTATGTGTGCAGTCCCTGGACTCTGAGAGATAGAAAGGAGAGCTAAGTGAAGTGTCAGTCCTTATGAGCTTCCATTCACCTGTAGAATGGGGGATGGCCAAAGCAAAGACCAAGAGAACCAAAGACCAAGAGGGCTCGTGGTTCTAACTGGTTGTGGGAACAGAATGGAAGTGCACACATTACAGAACTCCCCCTGCCATCCTTCCTTGCTTTTCCATTCTCTCACACCCAGCTGCTGCTACAGCCCCCTCCTTTTCCTTCCTGCTCACTGCCCACCCTGGGTTTACCCTAGTTTTCTCTTTTATTGCTCCTACCCTCCCCCATCTCTTGTCCTATTCCCCCCACCCCATTCTGGTTTTGTTTTAGATCACAGAAGTCCAGGGGGTAGATTCAGCAAGGACAGAGACCCCCGAAGGCAGGGAGAAAGGAGAGAACAGAGTGGACAAGGACAGATTTCGGTTCAGGATAAAGACTGAGAACAACCAAGTGCACTCGGCCATCATTGCTCCTGTCCCTGTGCAGTGCAACCCTAGGGAAGGGAGACTGCGCTGCAGGCTGCGGAGTGTGGCAGAAGCTCCCGAGGGCCATTGGACTTGAGCTAAGCCTTGGCAGGTGAGGGGGCTCCAGGTGAGCAGAGGGGAGGGAGGGTCCCTTCCAGCCCAAAGCAGGAAGGAGCCAGAGTGTGAGGGGCCATGGCAGCCTGTGGGGGCTGGAGGATATGATGCAGAGTCGTGGGAAGTGAGGCTGGATGGGTCCCCAGATGGAGGAGGTAACAGATGAAGTTGGAGTTGTTTCCTGAGCAGAGAACTGTGTGGAAGAATGAATTCTAAAGGTACCAAGAAGGCATCCTGTCCTGCAGGAGTCACGAAGGAAAGGCATGTGGTGTGAAGCAGGTCAGGTACGAAGCAGTTGGGCTGGGAGGGGCCCACTCTAATGTGGGGAATCACTGGGCAGTCAGAACGCAGAACTCTGGACTTCTTTCTCTTAATGTAAAGTTTCTCCATTTTTTAAAAGAGACTAGGTTTTTTAAAATTGAGGTATAATTGACACCCTGTTATGTTAGTTTCAGGTGTACAACATGGTGATTTGATGAGTGTATCCATGATGCTGTGTTCCCCACGAGTTAGCTCCCATCTGTCCCCAAACAGTGCTGTTACTGTTCCACTGACTGCACTCCCTGTGCTGTATCTTCCATCCCCGTGGCTTATTTATTCTGTAATTGGAAGCCTGTACCTTCCACTTCCCATCACCCATCTTCTCACCAGCCCCAGCCCCAGCCTCTTAACTTCTGGCAACTGTCAGTCTTTTCTCTGTATTATGGGTCTACTTCTGCTCGTTTTCATTGGTGTCGTTCATTTGCTTCGATTTTTAGATTCCACATATATGTGCAATCACATGGTATTTTTTTTCTCTCTCTGACTTATTTCACTTAGTGTAATTCCCTCTAGGTCCATCTATGTGGTTGTAAATGGCAAGATCTTATGTATTTTTATGGCTGAGCAATATTCCACGGTTATACATCATATCTTCTTTATCCATTGCATCCATCAATGAACACTTGGTTTGCGTCCATATCTTGACTATTGTGAATAATGCTGCAGTAAAAAAGGGCACATATATCTTTTCAAATTAGTGTTTTCATTTTCTTTGAGTGAATACCCAGTAGTGGAATTACTGGATAACATAGTATTTCTATTTTTAACTTTTTAAGGACTTCCATACTGTTTTTCACAGTGGCTGCCCCAGTTTACGTTACCACCAAGAATACACAGGATTCATTTTTCTCCACATCCTCACCAATGCATACTTCTTATCTTTTTGATGCTAGCTGTTCTGACTGGTAGGAGGTGATAACTCATTGTGGCTCTGATTTGCATTTTTCTGTTGATGAGTGACGTTGAGCACCTTTCCATGGACCTGTTGACCATCTGTAGGGCTTCTTTGGCAAAATTTTTATTCATATCCTCTGCCTATTTTTTTTTTTTAAGATTTCACTTACACATTTGACAGAGAAAGAGAGTGCAAACACACAAGCAGGGAGAGTGGCAGAGGGAGAGGGAGAAGCAGGCTCCCTAGTGAGCAAGGAGTCCTCCCAGCCCTATCCCAGGACCCCCAGGACTCTGGGATCATGACCTGTACCCAAGGCAGACACCCAACCTACTGAGACACCCAGGTACCCTCCTCTGCCTATTTTTAATTAGACTATTTGTTTCTTCATTTTAAAATATGATAGCTAATTAAAATTTTAAAAATCTGGGCCTCTGGTTGTCAGTTCTGACTTGGATTTTTTTTTATTTTTTTTAACTTAAAGAGTTTTTTAAAAAGTTTTTATATATTTTTAATACATATTTTTAAAAGTTTTTAATATTTTTTAAAGTTTTTATATATCTATTCATGTAATCTCTATACCCAATGTGGGGATCAAACTCACGACCCCCAGGTCAAGAGTCTCATGCCCTTTCAACAGAGCCAGCCAAGTACCCCTCTGACTTGGATTTTTTTTTTTTTTTTTCCTGGCCTGGGGATTTGCACCATACTCTGAAAATACTAAAGCTAGTATATCTTCTTAGTTTTCTCCCACATTCTTTTCTATTAAACCCACATATTATGGACAACAAAAAAATAAGTGTGATGTTCACTAAACATCAACAGTGCATTTTTAAATGCTTCCCTTGGATTATCCCATTTAATCCTCACACAGCCCTGTAAGATTAGCTACTCCTGTCTTAAAGATGGGAGCACTAAGGCTCAGAGGTTGCATGGTAAGTAGGGAAGCCAGGACTCCAGCCCAGGTGGTCACATTCCTGACTCGGGCCTTCAGTCTCTGTATAATATCCTTTCCTGTAGAGTTCAGTTACTGTATTTCAGTCATGGCTTTCCCCCTTCCAAGTGTGAATATTTGTGAGGTTGCATTTTACCTTCTTGTGTTAAAATATTGGTGTGCTTTCTCCTTGCCCGTGCCTCGGTGTGGAATGTGGGTCTTTTCTGGTTGGTTCAACAAATATTTACAGAGTACTCCTCACACGCCATGTAGCATGCTGGCCCCAGTCATTCACAATCATGAAACCATTTTTATTTTATTTATTTTTTATTTTACTTATTTTATAAGTAAACTCTACACCCCACTGTGGGGCTGGAACTCAGGACCCACCCTGATATCCAGAGTCATGTGCTGTACCTCCTGAGCCAGCCAGGCACCCCATGAGACTGTTTTAACAGGAAATGCTAACAGAAGCCCAAAAATCTCAACATACTGTGGGATGTCATGTTGGAATAAAGGCATCCCCAGGATGTTGTGAGGTCACACACTGGAGTCCTGCATGTTGGGGGAGGGGTCAGTCAGGGATGACTTCCTGTGAGAAATGTCACAGCAGCTGAGTGTCTGAGAACCACGAGGAGCAGCGAGGTTCAACGGGCCCGCACTGGAAGAGCCAGTGTAGGGTGTAGGCAGGACCAGGAGAGTTGTGGCCAGGCATCAGGACGAGTTGGGGACGTCAGCGTTAGATGCACCCAAGAGGGCTGATAGAAAGCTGATGCTAGAGGAGGCAGGGTTGGTGGGCTAAGGGGTAGACCCCACAGAGAGAATAGAGACTGGTTTGTGGGTGAATGGATGAGCTAAATCAGTTGAAAGGCTGAAAGAGGGCATCACGTGAGCTCAGCCTGACACATGGAAGGACTGACCGCCTCTTACTGCTGTGATAGCGTAAGCAGGCTGCTTCACCTCTGCGATCCTCCGTTTCCTTATGCAAAGTAGAGTGTTAGTCACACAGTTTGGCAAGTATTGAGTAAGATGCCCCTGGCAGGTCTAGGCCTGTGCCTGGTCAGGGCAGTGACTTAGTGTGAGTTACTGTCATTGGAGGCATTTAGTAAATGTTTGTTGAATGAATGAAAAACAGCAATGGTTTAACCCTCCCCAGTGATACCAATGGGAGTTGGGAGATCGTGCAGGATCTTAAGCTTGAGACTGGCCCGTGATTCTGCTTGACTTTTGAGGACTGTGAAATAAAGGCTACATTCATTTGAGATGGAGCTACATTTTGGCTTTAGTGTAAAGTCCCAGTGAAGCTATCTAGTCCCCTAGAGCAGGAGCCTGCCTCCGCACGCCTATCTGACCACAGATGCTGCAGCTGAATCAGGCGTCACTGGGTGCTGAGGCCGCTGATCTTCCCCAGAGGGCTTGTCTGCACTCCTCGGAATCTAGCATTCCTGCAGGTTTCGTCATTCTCTCCAGGGGCTCACAGCCAGGCCAGCAGCACGCTCTCCATCGGGCAGCTGCAGCAGCCTGGCGCCTGGCACCGAGGAGCCCATCTGCTGGAAATCTGCATCTGTTCAAGAGGCATGACAGCCTCATGGGCTTCTGCGTGTTGGATGGATACAGCTGCTTCCCTGTGTCCCTTGCTCCCAAAGAACACAGAAGGGGACAATCTCCCAGCCAGCTGGGTAGCTCCAGGTAGCCATCTTCACCTTGGGGATTCCCAGGAAAAGAGGGAAAATCTCTAAAATGAATATAGTCACACTGTCCCTATCTGTAGTCCTTTCTGCTTTAGGACCTCAGCAGCTGGAGCGCATGGGAGTTTTTCTCCAAGATTGCAGTGCTGAAAGCTGTGTACCCTGATTTTCAGGTAGTGATAAGGGCCCCAGGAGGAAGGGACATGAAAAGTGCAAGTCTGGCTTATTTTTTCTGAATGAAAGAATTTCTGTGACAGTAGGTCCCACTCTTACCTGTATGCCAGATTCCTCTCTGGAGTGGGAGACACACAGGGCTGCGAGTTCTGGAAGGGTACATATGTGGCCAGACCCAGACACTTGTATCTTTATTCAGCCCCTTAGGACTTCTCACAGTGTGGTCTGCAGATTGCCTGAATCCAATCACCTGGACTGATCATTTAAAAATGCAGGTTCTGGAGCGCCTGGGTGGTACAGTTGTCTGAGTGTCCAACTCTTGGTTTCAGCTCCGGTTGTGACTTCAAGGTCATAAGATGGAGCCCCACGACCCACTCTGTGCTCAGCAGGGAGTGCTTGAGATTCTCTCTTCCTCTGCCCTTCCCCCTCCCCCATGCTTGAGCTCTCTCTCTCTCTCTAAAATAAAAAAATCTTAAAAAAATAAAATAAAAATGCAGGTTCCTTGACCTGACCCCAAACTCATGAAATAGACAGCTTTAGGATTTGGGGGCTCTAAGTTTTTTAAATTGACGTGTAATTGACATTCAACATTGTATTAGTTTCATGATTCCATACTTGTATACATTAGGAAATGATCACAGCAGCAACCCTAGTTAATATCTGTCTTCATATGTAGTTACAAAAAGTTTCTTTTCTTTTGATGGGAACTTTTAAGATTTACTTTCTTGGCATCTTTCAGATTTGCAATAGAGTATTACTAACTGTAGTCACCGTGAAGTACATGACGTCGCGTAACTATTTTATAACCGGAAGTCTCAGCCTCTTCCCTCAGCTCACCCGCCCCCACCCCCCACCCCTCTGGCAACCACAAGTCTGTTCTCTATATCTATGAGTTCTGCTTTTTGTTTTGTTTTGTTTGTTCATTGGTTTTGTTTTGTTTAGATTCCACATTTAAGGGAGTCCATACTGCATTTTTCTCTCTGTCTGATTTATTTCACCCATCAATAGCTTCATTTTTAACAAGTGACCTAAACCTCAGGTCTTGAACATGTGGACGTTTGAGAACCACTGCATCAATCATTCTGACACATCATGGCACGTGCAAAGCCATGTTCTACAACGGTTAAGCTTACATTTCCATCTTGCAGACCCTAGATTTTCTTTCCCCCTGACTCAACCAGACTTCCCTCAGCCACAAAGAGCAGTGTTGGCCAACAGAATACAAAGAAGCAAAGAAAGTAGAAAAGTGATGTAATCTGAAGCCACATTGAGTCTGAGGCCAAGAGATTGTGATGGAAAAACACTAGGGTGCCTCACCTTGACTGTGACAAAGCTTCAGAGGGTGAGATGTCATGTGTGAACCTTCTGAAAACTGTCAACCCTACACAGTTCTTGGGCACCTGGGCCAGTTGTAGTTAACAGCTTCCTCCTGGAGAGCAAGAAGCTGCTTCTAGACTTAGTTTGACTCATTGTGGCAGTCTTGGGGCAGGATGGTGTGAGCGGAGAGATTGGGAGCTTGGATCCCAGAGGTCAGAGGCCTCAGCCCCGGGCTGAGTCTGCAGTGTCTGATCTCGAGGGAGCGGAGGGGTGCAGTCCACGTGTCTGTGTGGTGTGTCAGGGCAGGCTGTGCCACCAGCCCCATGGAGCCTTCACCCTGGTGGCCCCTCTTCTGGCTGTCAGTGAGGGCACTGTGAGTTCCTGAGGACCCAATGCAGAGCCATTCTCTTGGAACCTAGACAGCTGGACAATGGGCACTCTGTTCCTGTGTTCACTAGTACCCAGCCAGTTAAGCCAGAGCTGCCCTTGTGCCCTGCGGGGCAGGCAAATTTAAAAGCTCTCCTTTCAACTTTGGTCCCACCTCTCAGAGGCTGAGAAGATGCACTTTCCTCCCTCAAAGCCCAATTTTTCCATACTCTTTGACCATGATCTCTTCAGGAGGGTCTCTTTTCTTCCTCTGCAGCTACTAATCCCTGCAGGATTTGTAGATCTTCAAAATTCCCCCAGGAGCTCTGGGGACAAGAGCCACCTATGTCCACCCAACAGTGTGGACTGGGGGCACTCACAGTGTCTCTCTCTCTCACCCCCATAAGAGCCAGAGATCAAATAGCCATCCCAGAAGACTAGAAACTGGAGGCATTTTAAAAATTTGTTTTTAACTTCATTTCATTAAACTTGGTGTCATTTCAAAAATTGAGACAGCTAAGGGGCGCCTGGGTGGCTCACTGGGTTAAAAATTGAGACAGCTGGGGAGCCTGGGTGGCTAAGTGGGTTGAAGACTCTGCCTTCGGCTCAGGTCATGATCCCAGGGTCCTGGGATCAAGCCCTGCATCGGGCTCTCTGCTCAGCAGGGAGCCTGCTTCCCCCTCTCTCTTTCTGCCTGCCTCTCTGCCTACTTGTGGTCTCTTTCTGTCAAATAAATGAATGAAAATCTTTAAAAAAAAATTGAGAGAGCTTACCAAATTATATACAGTGTATCTCGGCAAGAGAAATAACAGCAAAGCGAAAGCAAAGGAAGGGAAACTGAAGAAACCAGGTAGAAGTTTTTGTATGAATTCCCTGGTATACTTACTAAAGACAGCACACAGATTTGGTTCTGAGCTTTTTAACAAGCAAAGAAGTGATCAGTTCTAAACATAGCTAAATAGCCTCCACTCTGCCTTCTGCTTTATTAAAAAAAAATGTTGGCTATTTATGGAGCATCTTGGTGCCAGACACTGTCCTAGGCCCTGAGTATAGAGCCATATGAACAAAATTAAGTCCCTGTCTTCAAGGACTTTATTGCTCCACTTGAGGGAAATAAACAATATACTAGTAAACACAAATGTGACAGTATGTCAGGCGATAATAAATGCTAAAAAAAAAAAAAAAAAGTGAAACCGTGTGCAGGGATGGATAGAGCCCAGGAGAGGGTACAGCCATTTCAGACCAACTGGTAGGGGATGTTCTCTAGGGAGTAACACGAGCCACCTGAAGGGTGAAGAATTAAGTTGCGTGGATGTGGGGAAGTGCGTTTGGGGCACAGAGGGCTGCGTGTGCAAAGACCGCAAAGCAGGAGGGCAGTTGACATCCAGGACATCAGTGGGGCTCAGACACAGTGAGGGGCACGGGGGCAGTGGTAGGTGGTGTATCATGCCTTTGGAAATCGTGTGACCTGGCAGCCCCTGGGAAGATGTGAGATCAGAGGGAGAAAGGCGTCTTCCAGGTCACATGAAAACTCTCTCACCCGGAGTGAAATGAACAGCACAGGGAGTGTTGAGTAGAGAGCTGATAGGCTTTCAAAAGATCACTCTGGCTGTTGTGTAAAAAATGGGCTGTAGAGTGTATTGGCTAGCCAACTAGGACAGGCCACAACAACATACTACAGACCGGGTGTCTGAAGCAACAGGAGTAGATTTTTGCACCATTCTGAAAGTCTGAGATCAAGATGTCAGAAGGTGTGTTTTTTTTTTTTCTGAGTCCCTCTGCATGTGTCCTTGCGTGGTCTCTGTGTGTCCAAATTTCTTCCTCCTGTTGAGGAAATCAGTTAGATTGGAGCAGGGGCCACCCTAAAGCCTCTTGTTAACTTAAGCTCCTCTCTCAGGGCCCTATCTCCAAATACAGTCCTGTTCTGAGGTCCTGGGGTTCGAGCTTCAACACGTGAATTTGGGAAGAGAACAGTTCAGCCCATAGTGGGGCAAGGGTACAAGCAGGAAGACCCGTTTGGAAGCCAGATAGAGCCGCCAGTGGTGTGGAGCAGACTGATGGGTACACGAGAGTGAGAAGTGCTCTGATTCTGCAAATAGCTTCAAGGTACAATAGGGTTCTTTGGTAAAGGCTGTGAAGAAAGAGCAGATTCAAAGATGACTGCAGTTGGGGGTGCTTGGGCAACTGGAAGCCTGGGGTTGGTAAAGCTGTGAGGAGCAAGCACAGGAAGAGGCTGAGGTTAAGGAGTTCAGGTTGGTGCATGTTAAGTCTGAAGCATCCAACTTGTCCTTTTCTAGGGTGGCAACAGAAATTTCAGAATTCTTGCTCTTTTCTCAGGCAGTGCCGTTCTGATCTTCTGTCTCAAGTCTCTATGTCAAGACCACACAGACTCTAGAGGCCTTGCCCCATGCCGCTGAGGAGTCCCTTTTCTTCCAGGCCCCTGATCCATTGACCTGACGGCCTCTACCCATAAATGTCTCTCTGTTCTCCCTCAGAACACTTTTCCTTTCACACGAGATGGATGATCACTCGCAGATCCGTCTGCTCATGACATTCCCCGTGTCCTTCCCATCCATTCAAGACCATTCTTGAATGTGTCTGTAATGCAGCCAACATTCGTTTTTCCTTTATGTCAGACCAAACTTTGTGTAAACCAAGCTAAGGCTTCTTTGCCCTCCTTCAGCTGCTCTTAAGGCCATGCAGCACGGCACAGGTGCAGGCCAGCTCAGAGATGTCTGTGCTAGGTTACCTGGAAGTCTAGACTCTCTGTCCATGCAGCTTGATCCCAAAAACACCATTTCCAACAGCAGGACTGCTGCTGGCCCCACCCAGCGTGATGACTTGGTGGACTTGACAGAACCAAGCTCTTCAGAGGCACCTGCAGACACCTGATCACTTTGTTCCCAGTGGTCAAGCATTCTGTCTCCACAGGGTCAGCAATGCATCACATTGTTTCTCCAAGGCTATATGCTTGTCTGCCGTAGATTACATACCCTTGCTCTAGAATCCCTAGATTGCATCACGAGTCTCCCACACAGTCTTTCTGCAATTTGTCTTTTGCTTTAAAGGGGATATTCTGGGATGCTCTGACCACTGGACCCCTAAAATCCTCCCAGTGGTGTTGATGGTCCCTGAACCTTGAAAACATTCTTACCCGATCCTGCTGGCTGCACTTGTCTTACTGAGGCTTCCAGTGTTTGGCCACCTTTCCTCATCCTGTCTGATCAGCCTGCTGCCCTCAGCCTAATGGGTCCATGTGATGTTCTGGGGGGTGTCCCGGGGACCCAGCTGTCTGAAGTGTATGTGACAGAAGGTGAGAGAATAAAAGAGCCTGGCAGCAGAACTATCATTATGGTCAGTTTCAATGATAATGGCAACTGTTTCTGATCCTCTTTTCTGATGAGAATAAAACACACGTTCAGCTCAGCAGGAGCCATCTGCTGTGTACCTCAGGCCTTACTGATACTGGGTAATGCACATGGCCCCTCCAGCCAGCCACTGGGCCAGGGCTCCTATTTGGGTGATCTACAGTCCTGCTCCTGAGCCCCCTGGTCTCCTTTTACTGGCTCTCAGAGTGAAGGACTGTGTTCCCGGTGGGCCATCACTTTCTCTGGGCCTCTGAGCGCTGTTGACTTTGTTGTCAGTTGTGGTGGACAAATTTCCCAAAACTTAGTGGCTTAAAACAACAAATACACATTATGTCACACTGTCTGTGGGTCCAGTTGGAAGTGGCTTGGCTGGATGCTTCTGGCTTAGGGACTCTCGTGAGCTTGCCGTCAAGGTGTCAGCCAGGGGTTGTATCAACTGAAGCCTTGATGAGGGTCTGGAGGCCATGCTTCCAAGAAGGCTCACTCACACGGCTGGCCCTTGGTGCTGGCTGGGATGCCTCCATTCTCTTCCACGTGGCCTCTCATCCTCCAGGACCTTTCTTCCCCATGTGGCTTCTCCTGGAGACCGTCTGAACCTCTTTACATGGAGGCTGGATTCTGGGAGGAAAAGGCTAGCCTTAGAAAGCCCAAGTCATAAGCCAGTCTACTCAGGAAAATAACATCCCATCACTTCTGCCATGTTCTCCATGGTAGTAGTGAGCCCATAAGTCCAACCTATACTCAGTGGGAAGGGATCCCATAGGAAGAGGAGTACCAGGAGGCACAGGGCCATGTTGGAGGCTGTCTGCCATAGGAACCCTAAAGCAGCTTTGTCTCCATCCCTGGGCTCCTTCAGACATGAAATCCCATGTCCCAAGAAAGCGTCTCCAAGCCAAAGTACTTTTGAGTTCTCCATTCTTGCCCCTTGATTAAGAACCCTCAAATCTAATCCCCGAGGTCCTTCTCTAGCAGCAGGTGATACGTGCTAGCTGATTCATACAGCTCTCTTTGTAGAGTTACTTTCCTCCCTGATGAAGCCCCGCGTATCCTGGAGTTTCACCTTAGCTATTAGAAAGTCAGAGCAGCTCCTTGAGGCTTTCGGGAAGAGGCCTCTGCAGCACCCTCCGGCACTGCATGGGGGAGGGAGGCATCCCCCTGGAGGTGAACAAGCCCAGAACATCCATCTAAATGTCTCCATCCCACATTTCAGGACCAAGGTTTTCCAGCCACAGCTTTGACCTCAGCCTCACAACCAGTCTGAGCTGAGCTTGTGCAAGTCTCTGCAGCTCAGAAGCTTCCAACAATGGAGTTCTGCTTGGGTTCCTTAGCTCTGTTAGCTTTTCCCTTGCAGGAAATAAGAGCCTCTTTGTCAGCTTCCAGCTAAGCCCTCTGGCTGTCATACTTAGCCTTTAACTGTTTGTTTAACTGTTTGTTAATGACCCTCAGTTTCTCCCTCCTGGCCAAGCTTCAAGACAGTTTAGCAAGAACCAACAAACTCTGGTGCCCTTGTAGACAGCACCCAAACTACTCCCCAATATTGTTCAGAAGCCTGCTTCTTCCCATTTTCAGACTGCTTCCTTCCACTGGGACGCTTGCCCAGGTCCCCACCAGTGACACTGCAAAGAGGTGCCCACCTGCACCAGGGACTCTGGACCCCATCATCTACTCAGGATGGTGTCCTCTTTGCCTTCCTGGTGGTGAATGAGGCAGCCCCCCATCTTTCCGCCTGCTTTCTCCAACCAGTCCTGTGCTCGTTTGGATTCTCTGGAAAGCAGATGCCAAGATGTGATGAAGTTCACAAAATTTATTTAGGACAAGGGGAGGGAGCAGAATTGGGCAGGGCAAGCCTTCAGACTATCCTATCGGTTGGACATCTGTTCAAAGAGACTTAGGAAAGGAAGATGGTCACGAAGAGTCTCTGACTGCAGAGCAGTTCTAAGAAAGTTTCAGCTGGCTAGTGGAGGGTTCTTGAACCAGAGTCAGAGGCTTCATGCCGAGGACCCCACTGTGCACAGTCCTGGTTGGGAGCAGTTCTGGAAAGCATTTGTCTGGGCACAGATATATGGAGGGGCTAGGGGGCTGTTGATCAACCACACGCCATCCCCTCCCCTGCTTCCTGCAGTAGCATGAGAGCTGAGCAGCCTTTTCTGGTCTTCTAGTCTGAGGCCGCCCTGACTGCTAAGAACTCTGGTTGACTGAGCCCATCGAGAATATGTAAATGCCCCAAATCTCCAAGTATCCAAATTGGAGGCCCCCTTTTGGCCTAGAAACCCAGCTATATACCTGTCCTGGGCTGCCTACCCCCCGTCACCCTCCCCACTCCCACTCTCCTCACTGGCCCTGGGTGCAGGCCTAGTCTCAGGGATGCAAAGTAGCGGGACACGGGATTGTGACTTGTACTGACAGGTGACAGGATCTCAGTTGTGTTCCCGCCCTGACTTTGTGGACTGAACTTCTAACCATGGGAGCCATTCCTCAGTCCAAAACACAATCTTTTCCAGGCTTCGCCTTTTAGACTACACTCCTCACCCCTATCCCTGTCCCACCCTCACTTTCTAGGAATGAAATTATTAACTCTCAATTGCTTCCATATGAACTCATTTTCCAGGCCTTTCCTCAATCCCAGGAAATATCCTCAATCTTGGGCAGGAGGATTTCACTGGCCGTGCATGACAGGGGGTGGGCACCATGAGGAGGAGTGGTTAAGGGGGCACACGGAAAGCCCTGATCATGAAAAAAATGGAATATTGTGTAATAGACTACTGTTCTTTGCCAGGAGAATGTGAGCATTTCTTTCTTTCTTTCTTTCTTTCTTTCTTTCTTTCTTTCTTTCTTTCTTTCTTTCTTTCTTTCTTTTTTTATGTGGCATATGGTTGCTTGACCAATCTCCAGGTATTTGAGGAAGAGAACTTTTTGTCTTTGAGGCATGAAAATCAACCCTTAATGTCATGCAGTGGGTGGGCTAGGAAAAGGAAAAAATCAGGCACTGTTTATGTCCCCTAGGGTGCCTCCAGCCCGTGCTGGGGACAGAGGAGGACAACAGGCCCAGCTCACTCTCCCTAGGCACTTTCCCGTTGTTGCCTCTTCACGGTGAAAACTATCCCAGCCCAAACCTCTGGAGGAAAGCTATACCCCCTTCACTTGCCCTGCAGCTTTGCAGGACAGAACGCCTTGTTCCTCCCAGAGAGCAGGTTGCTGTGACCGTTCTCTTCCACAGTCAGGCTCGTGGCCCGCCCTTGTTTCTAGCAGCAGGACAAAGAACCAAAGCTGAATGACCTAGGCTGGGGGTTGGCTTTTGAGCAGGGATTCTTCACGAACCTTGCAAGGGGGGTAAGGGTAGGGTTGTGGGTCCCAAGGGGACTAAGCTCAAAGTGGAGCCATCTCTGGGTGGCAAGGGGGACGCAAGCACCACACTCCACCAGGTGCCCCAGACAGACCTGGAGCTGGCTGCCAAGCATCACTGTACCTCGGCTTCTGAAACTGGCTAATAGATAGATTATAGATAGATAGATAGATAGATAGATGATAGGAAGAACCTCCTTCATATCTTTATTTTGAGGTTTAAGGGGAGTAAGGTATACAGAGTGCCCAGGCCAGGCCTGGCACTGGAATGTCTTACTAAATGAAAGCTGCCAGAAGTGAGGGTGTTTCTATAGTAGATATTGCAGCAGTAATCGGCTTCCAAAACTCAGATGTGTCTGAAATGTCCCATTACTTGGTTATTTTTGTGAAAAATCAAAAGAAACCCAACTCTAATCCCCCATTCCATCAGGCTTTCAGGAACGTCAGTTTTGATTATTTCTCCAGTTCCTCCATTCCCAGGTTTCACACAGTGCCCACACACTAGGGACACCACTCTAGGTGACACAGTGAATGGAGGCTTGGGCCTCATCCAGGCTCAGGTGAGCATCTGTGACCTGCTGACCTTGCAATTCCATGCCTCCCAGGGTACAGGAGTCTAAGCCTCCGCGCCTGGGGCCTGCATCCCTTAGCCCACCATGAAGCTCTCTCCCCTCCCTCCTTCCATGCTCCGGGTCTCTGTGATCCCAGGGATCGGCAAGAGAATATCTCTAAGGTCCCATCACTCACCAATCTGCAGATCTCCCTCTGCTGAAGAAAATCCTGCTTGTTTCCCTAAAGTCAGACCCCTTATGCAGTAGTCCTGCTAAGCACCCCTTCCACTGGGTCTTCAACTTGGTAAGAGATTCATTAAAAAGAGAAGGACAGGTTGGCTTTGGACAGCTTCTGCTTTTATCTTTTTAAAAAGATATCTATATATCTATATCTATCCATCTGAGAGGGAGAAGGGGAACATGAGAAGAGGTGGGGCAGAGGCATAGGGAAAGAGAGCATCTCCAGCAGATTCCCCACTGAGCACAGAGCCCCAGTGCCCAAGATCATGACCTGAGCCAAAATCAAGAGTCAGATGCCTAACTGAGGCACCTGGGCCCTCCTGGACAGCTTTTAGCTCCGTGCCACAAACCCTTCCACAGCTGGGAGATGGGGTGGAGGGGAGGTTGTAAGAGAGTGAAATTTATATTCATATTTATTTACTTGTTCAAGAAATGTCTTCTTGGTGTCAGATGCCACTCTAGTCCCTCAGATTCATTGGTGAACAAGTTGTCTCTCTCCAGAGGCTCCCATCCTCATGTGTGTGTATGGGGGGATTCAGATCACAAGTGCATAACACGTAGAAGGTGATTTTGCCTAGTGTTAAAATGTCAGAAAGAGAATAAATCAAAATAATAGGACAGAGAATAGAGCAGGGGAGTTCACATTTGGTTAGGTGTTTGAAGAAGGATTCTTCCAGGAGGTGATGGCTGAATTGAGCATCACACGCTAGGAAGCCAGCCAGCTGAAGATGTGGGTGGGAGTGGTCCAGGGGGAGGGAACAACTTGCAGCGGAAAGGATCTTGGCCTGTTACAGAATTATCAGCAAGATGGCGGTGTGAGATGGGGCCAGAGAAGTACACAAAGACCTGATCATGACTTTCAGGCCATGGCGGGGAGTATAGATAGTATTTTAAGTCCACTGGGAAGCCCTTAGGATTGGAAACAGAGTGGTCACGTAATCTCAGTGATATTTTTAAAAGATGACTGACGTCTGGGCAGAGAATGGTTTGTGCAGGGGCAAGGGTGGAAGCAGGAGGCCACTGAGAAGCTGTCATGGTGGTCCAGGAGAGACTGTGGCCGCAGCAGGGGAAGGCCATCCCTCCAAGAAGACGTCCATCACTGTTAGTATTTTGATATTGCCTACAAAAGCAGTATGGGCTCCTTTTCCTGCTTCCAGTAAACATTTGAATTAAACTCTGCCTCATTTCCCTTTTTATTTAGGAATAAACATATGCAGTTTCCCACCAAGTTGTTTGTTGTGGTCAGATTAATTTGTGTTTATGAGTATAAGAGTACTGTCCTGACACGCTCTTTCTTTTTCCCAATTTCCATTCCTTTTGGGTGTCGTAGGTCCTCACCCATTCTTCTACCATCTCTCTCTTCTTTTTTCATCTTGTCGGGCTTGCCTCGGGGTGAATCCTGTCCCCATTTTTCTGTCCATTCCTCCTTGTACTGTTAAAAGGCAAACTGAGGCATATTGAAATCTTGAAGAGTTTATTTGGGCAAAAACCCTCTGGAATGAGGCAGCTCCAGACTGGAATCAGTTATGAGTGCTCAAGGGCCAGAAGCCAGGGAAAGACAGAGATGCTGCAGAAGCAAAGGAGGAAGGCATTTGATGGGCTCTGGCATGAACCCTACATGGCTGTTTGTGATTGGTTGTCTTCCGTTTCTGTACCCTTGCGGCAGTTGCAGGCTTAGATTCTGGTTTACTTGCTTACTTAGGCCACCAGGGAATTCAAGCCACCTCAGTATAATGTCTCCTTGTGCAGTTCGTTTAACAGGACCCTTTCCTGTTCTGCAGCAAGGAAGAACATCAAAGTCTAAGTAAAGATGGTACAATAAAGATCAGTCATATTTAGAAGCATGCATTTCTTTCTTTTCTTTTAAAGATTTATTTATGTAAGAGAGAGAAGCTCAAGCAGGAGCAGGGGAGAGGCAGAGGAAGAGGGAGAGAATCTCAGGAAGATTCTCTGTGAGCCCCTCGTAGCAGGGCTCTATCTCACCACCCCAAGATCATGACCTGAGCCGACCTGACGGCTTAACTGGCCGAGCCACCCCAGCACCCCCATAAGCATGCATTTCTTACACACTTAGTGCATGTCAGGCACCCAGCTAAAAATTTGCCTCATTTAATTCTCATGACAATCCTATGAAGTGGGCACTTTCACTGTGCCCATTTTACAGAAAAAGAAGAACTCTGGGAAGCTAAGCAGCTGGAGTGAGAGGCAGACCCAGCATTCAAACCCAGGGCATCTGATTGGTAAACCACTTCACCCCCTGCCTGCCCCGTGGTTCATTGTTCTAGCCTTAGCTGACCCAGCCTGACATGAGAAGGATGTAGAACTATGGGAGCACAGACTACATCCACTTCCTTTCTCTGTGCCTAAGTGAAGCCAACAGCATGCAAATTGAAGTTCTAATGCAAATAAGCACCTATTTGTTTTCTGAGTGTAGCCATTTGAGGCATCTGTGGTAGCAAGTCTGTGGCTCTCAGGGTGAGAGCAGGCCTTGATTGAATGTGATGTTGCTGTCAGTCCAGATTTGTGCTTAGAGAAGCATGCAGTCCCTGGAGGCCACGGGACGCTTAGATGCAGCCCCGCGCTGGCTCTTGCACCCTGTGCCTCCCCTCCAAGTGCACAGAGCGGCTGCAGCTGCCAGGCCCATCTAGCCTAATGACCCTCTTCGTTTTCATGCCTGGCCATTGTTAATGACATTTGGCCATCACACACACCCTAAATAGAATTAGAATGTACTGGAAAATGTGACTTCTGCATAGGAAGTTACAAATCCAAAGCTTGCCATCTGGATCTTATGTCATCTTACACAATAAGACAGCCTCTCAAGACAGCACATTTTGGGGGCAGCATGGCAACGTTGTCTGCAGCTCTCTTCCTCCCTGTCCTTCCTGTCCCCAGCTGCTGAGACTGGCTCTGTAGCTTGGGTGGAGTAGCAGAGGGCTCGGTACTTGAAGAAGCTATGGCTGTGCCTTCCTTATTCTCACACTGGGGGCACTGACAGGCCAGGACACTTCTCACTGTCTTTGCTGATTCTGCAGGGAAGGCTGCTTTTCTGTTCTTGGAAACCCTGATGAAACCATCTCCCGGTATCCTCCTTTCCTCTCATTGTCTGCAAGGACAACCCTTTAATTGTTTCGTGAATGTTAGGAAGGCTGGTGCAGCTTCCTCAAGGGTGGCAAGTCAGGAGGTGGTAAGCGTACACCCTGTTACCATCACTGCACTGGTGCTCCCGCTACTGGTACAGGAGGGAAGGGCCACTCAGGAGACAAGCTGACCCAGGTCAAGCCGTTCTGCTTGTAGGCTGACCCTTAACCTGGAAGATAGCAGGTCATAAAAAGAGTCACAAGATCCAACTCATGGGAGTCCACGAGACCTCACTCCCTCTGACGGTAAAAGCCCCCAAAGTTGGACATTCATAAAAATTGTTCCCTGAGAGGAACTCCACAACCCTAAGACACTGGAAAACCTAACTGCTCAACATAAGTGATGAACCCCAAGTTAGTCAGCCCCTCCTTTTACAGTTACTTGATTTTCAAAAACGTGTAAAACCCTGGGGGCTCCTGGGAGGCTCATCTGTTAAGTGCCTGACCCTTGATTTCTGCACAGGCCATGATCTCAGGGTCCTGATATCGAGCCCCGCATCGGGCTCCCTGCTCAGCAGGGAGTCTGTTTGTCTCCTTTTCTCTCTGCTCACTCTCTCTGTCTCTCTTTCAAATAAATAAATAAATCTAAAAAAAAAAATAACTTATAAAACCCCTAGAAGGCAAAGGGGGTAGGGTTCTTTTCTCATCTGGGAGGAGAGACTGCTACTTTGTCTGTGAAGGAGCTCCTTTCTTACTTCTGTACTTAGTAAATCTTGGTCCCCTGTTTCTAGATGGCTTGCTCTTGAACTCTTTCTCGTGCCAAGCCAAGAACCCTCACGGTGCTGGGCCTCAACCCCTTGGTGTTACTGGCATTACTACTGTTGCTGCTCCTCCTAGTACTGCTACCACCACTACCACCGCTACCGCTACTACCACCATTACCACTACCACTACTATTGTTTCCACCACTACTACCACTACTATCACTACTACCACCACTACTACTGCCGCTACTACCACAACTACCACCTCCTACTACCTCCACTACCGTCCCTACTACCACCACTGCTACCCGTACTGCCACCACTACTACCCCTACTACTCCTACCGCTACCACTACCACTATTACCACCACTACTACCACTGCTACTACCTCTACTGTCACCACTACTGCCACCACCACCATTAGTACCACCATTACCACCACTACTAGTGGTGCTGTCACCACCTCTGCTGCTGCCACTACTGCTAAGGTCCTTCATGCAGGGTTCATGCCCTCTAAATCTCTTATATTCTAGAAGAGTGCTGGGTACACAGTAGATATTTCCTGAACACTCAGCAGCCTAGTTTTATGCTTCCGTTCCACTAGCTGTACATACCCCTCAGGGATCCCCAAACTTCTGTCATTTCCCATTACTTCTGCATATTAGCATACCATCCGTATAATTACTGTTTTCCGTGTTCTTTAAATCTGTTGATCACCTTTGTTGGATTTGATTTCTTTTACAGTCTGTTTATTACATCAGTTCCACAAATGGGAAACCCAGCATGTTCTGCATTAAGTAAAGGAAATTTTAAGTTTAATTTGTAACTATTAAAAATAAAAAGGCTTGTCCTTGTGCCATCTAAAAACTTCTCTGTCACCGATGAAATTGGACATTGATGCCTGAGATTTACTCGGAGGGGCTGTAGCACTGACTGTTGGTATCCTTTAGACCTTGCTGCTTTTTTGTGCTGTCACCCCTTCTCATTGCCAGGATGTGCACCTCTGTGCCCAAGGGCTTTTTCAGACACAGAGGCCCCTCTGCCCTGCTCTGGGGCTGCCGGGGAATTCACATCCTGAGAGGAGCCTTGACCAGTGACTGATAGGAATTGGTGTAAAAGTAGCCCAGCTCCCCCCTTCCCACTCCGGTGGGATACTTCAGAAGCATGCCTTTTATACTGTTTCCCAGAGTTTCTCTGGAGGGTTGAGTCCCAGTTGCTTGGTGTAGCTGCAGGCATACAAACACACCCTTGTTGGCTGCCTGCCTTTCCTCTGTCACCGCCCCGACCCTGACCCAGTGTCCCTGCACCTCCTAAATGAACTCTTTGCTCTCAAGTCTTTGTTTCTTGGTCTGCTCTTTGGGGAGTCCAAACCAAGTTAAAGGCTGTTTGCAAATCAGGGGATTGTGGCCACTTTTATACTCACCAACTGAAGTTTCATGATGTATGCTTTATACAACTATGTACCATCTGTGCAAATTTATTAAATGGTAAGTAGGAACAAGTGTGACCCTATTTTAATACATATTTTATCCAGGTAACATTTTCCTACCAAAGTAACAATTTGAAAATATTTCCCAGAAGAAGAAATTAAACTAAGTCTAAACAGTTTCCAGTTGGCTCTTTCCAACACACATAAGTAAACATGAGACAAAAGTTGTATTTGGATAATGTTCTCCCATGGAGAAAAGTCAATATGCTTGAAGCCTGGGCGTTACTAGGCAGCAAAATTGTTGTGCATGAAATTACTTCATTACTTTGAGAGGCTAGAGATAAAGGAGATACTCCCCAAGCATTACTGTCATCACAATAGTGTCCATGGTTAATAATTCTCAAATCCTCACTACTTTATCATGGTGCTGTCTTTTCAGTGAACTCCTACATAAAAGCTATGTCATTGTCTCCTGCAAAAACTCACTCCAGGGAATGATAGAGCAACAAAACCAGCTTGGGTTAAAAAGGCAAATACATATTTTACTTCGTTGATCTAGATATTACTTATTTTCTACTTTGTCTCTTCAGAGACAAATGTCATCAGGGTCTTAGATTCCTTCCAGCTTTCTGATGTGCCATCATTAGTATATAGTCCTTGGCACTTCATAGGTAGCCTAAGGATGCTAGAGTGCTGTTCACCTTTACAGAGGTCCAGGCTCAGGCAAGGAATAGGGTCCAAGTGCAAACAGAGCTAACCAGCTCACCTGTTGAATTGGCCTTTTAGGGAACGAGAAGTATAAGCTAACGGCTTCTGTTCACATCTCATTGGCTCAAACTTTGTCATGTGGTCACCCACTTGCAAGGGAGGCTGGGAAATATACCTTTTAACTGAAACTTCACCACCAACAAAATGAGGATATTGTCAATGAGAAAGAAGGGAGATGGATCCTGGATAGGTAACTAGCACATTCTGCCACGGAATGAAGGTTGGAGAAAGCACCTTTCAGGAGGTGACATGTCCGCTGAGACCTACAAATGAAGAATTACGTATGCTAATGGCAGTGGGACAGGCATTCCAGGAAGAGGGACTGCAGAGTAGGAAAGAGGGAACAGAGAGGAGGAAACAGAGCTTAGATTTCCAGGTTGAGTATCACATCATGAGCAAGGTGAGAACATGCCAGCCCTCTCCTTGCTTCGCATAGAAAGCAAGAGGACTGAAGCCAAATAATAAAAGAATGCTGAGCAGGAATATTAAGTGTGTGTTCTCAGAAAGCAAAGATTATTTATCACCATTCCTCTATGACTCATCCATTCCCAAATATCTTCAGTTTTGAGCCCTTGGTATTTTTTCCACTTTAAGTATGAAATGGTGGCCCCTCTTCCTGCCAAACTCTTCGTCAGCTTTGTTCTGGACTTTGGAAAAAAAGAAATCCTGTTTCCTGTCCTTTGTTTCCTGGCTGTGGACTCTGGTTCCGCCCCCTTCTTGGGCTCACAGGGTCTATTTCCGCCTCGGGCTCTCTTAGAAGCCCACAGATCAGTTTTCTTTTCCTCCGTTAACTAGTTAGTCCCACAGTTATCAAAGAGGAAAATAACGTCTCTCGATCCATTTTTTTTTTCTTTCCCTGTGGATCACTTTGTTTTGTTTTTCCTTTAGTTTCTCAGACCCTCCTCTGTGGAGGCAGGAAGAAACTAAGCAGGTGTTGGGGGCCTCATTCTCCCAGGGAATATACTAAAGCAATGTTGGTTTGAGACCAAAAACGATGTCATCAGGTCACTGGCAACACAACGAATACTAGGAAAACTCCAGAGTTTTAGATCTTGGGTGGGAGTGTTGAGAGACATAGCACTATGGCCAGGAGAGGGGGTCACGTGTGCCCTTTCTAAGAGCACAGCTTTGAGCTGACATATTTCTGCTGTTTCTCGGCTGGCTGAGCTTAGGCAAGTTATTGGACAGCTCTAAGTTTGGGGGGATTGTGTTTGTTTGTTTGTTTGTTTTTCATTTGTAGAACAGGAGCTTTTAGTTTCTACCTAGTCAATTTGTGTGGACTAAATAAAATGAGATCTATAAAGTGCTCATTGGGGTGCCACCTAGAAAGCACTCAACAAATGATCATCATAATTATTTATTACTAGTAAGATTTAGATCATGTGTGGTTCTTTTATTAAAATAGTAATGTTCATGACATGTACAAGATGGGCATCAACCCTGAGCCCTCCATCCATGGAGACTTGAGGGACAAATAATATACACCTTTGATCCTGAAGGCTATTTGGGTGGATGGTATATCCCAAATGTTCTCAATTTGAGGTCAGCATCAGCTCTCCAAAGACCTGGGCAGTGCCTGAGGCTGAGGGAGAGACAGCCTGCTCTGGATTCTCCACAAGGGGTCAGTGGATTCGTCTATCCACAGGTGAGGAGAATGCCAGCTAGAAATACAGATTTGGGAATCATGATTCTCACCCTCACAGTGGCATAGGGGAATATTGCTTTGAATCTTTCCACCAGTCTGTTAAAACTATTGTGTTGTTGACCACAATTCAGAGCTTCATTTCTGTAAAACACTAAACTGCTAGCTTCTGGAAATTGTTGACCAAGATGAGAGAATTAGTAGGCATGGCTCCGTGAGTGTGTCTGTTACATAGTCAGTTATGTTTGTACCTTTTCTGATCAGGCAGGATGGGTTAGATTATGCTGTAGAAACCAAGAGCCCTAAAATCTCTATGGCTGAAAACAATATAAGGTTATTTGGCTCACATTGGATGTCCAGATCAGTGTCCTCTGTCCCTGGTGGGGAGAAGGGGGACACATAAATCGTATTCTGATTCTTATAGACTATCGCCCACCTTCCAGGAGCTCCCATTCCCGTAGCCATACCTAACTTCAACAGAGTTCTCTTGTCACTATGTTAGTATTTCTCCCTCTCAGATGGTTCTGCCTGGAGGCATTGTGATCTAAGAGGTGTCTTGAACCTTTGAAATCATTTGGCTTGAAACTATAGAGGACTGACCAGTGATCTAATGAAAAAAAGCAGGATGGGGATTTTTGAATGCCTGCTAAGAGTCTCTTTTGAGAAAGCAGTAATGTTTCATCTGCTCACTGTGTTCAAAGACAAACCTGCTCCATACCTTACAATGAGGCCTTAAAATAGAACCGAAAGTTTGGTCAATGAAACAGTCAAGGGATGTCTAATAGCGATGTTGCTTTTCCTTGACAAATGGTCAAGATGATCTTTGTAAGAATATTTACTAAATAAGATTTACTAAATAAGATTTAATAAATATAGTAGGTTATAATTGGCCCAGGAAGAATAATAGATTATGACAGAGCTAGTAAGAAAAATAGATTTAGTAAACCTTTTCCAAGGGAGAGCTCAGAACACATATGTCATGATAAGTCTATATAGCTTCCTTGCCTTATTCCTATTCCTCATTCTGTTTCTAATTTGGAAGTGGAGAAAGTAATCTACATGGTTGAAGGAGGACATCAGATCACACCTGCCTCTTAAATCACCAAGAATGCACTGGACTCTAACTGTTTTGAATGAAACATCTAAGTGAAGCCAGCGGAGGTATCATGAAGCCACCATTTACTGCTTGCTTCTCATGTGCCTGGCATCAGGTTAAGCATTCCATACACATAATGACATGATCATATTCTCCCAAGAACAGGCAAGGTCACTTGGCTAGCACATGGCACAGCCAACACCTGATTTCAGGTTTGCTTGAATCCATAGGCCAAACTCTGAACTAGTAAGTGAAGAAATGAGGCCCCACTAAGGGAACCCCATGGACTTGGCAGGAAATTTTGGTGGTTGTATATGTTGTTATTTGGAGGTTTTCCACATTTGGGGCACAAAATGAATTTACCCAGGGATATCTCGTGGATCTTGTGTCAATCAAAGATTAGCTCTTGTTCTGAGAGCTCCCAGTCCTCAGTGGAGCTCATGAGAGACAGATTTGGGCATTTTGTGAGGCAGCTGGTCCTGGAAAAATTATGACTTTGTATGTCAGCCTTTTAGCTTCTACTTTCCCTCTCAGATTTTTAGAAACTTCCCCTCCTCAAACCTAAGCCAAAGCATGACTGTGCCTCAAAGAGAGAACAGCTTTTCTGAAATGTAAAGCACTGCCCAGGACCCCAAATTGGGAATCATTTGTGCTGTTTAAAGGCTTGACCGAACTTTTCAGTTGGCTGGATTCTCTAGGGGTGATTTGGAATTTCTATTTCCTGAGAAGGGTCCCTTTGACAGGAACCCTCCTTTTCCATAAGGTCTGAGTACCCTACAAGATAGTCATTGGTTCTCTAAGCATTTTTTGAGCACCTCCTCTGTGCCAGACATGAGCTGATGAGACTGCAGTAGACAAAACATAGTTCGTGTCTTCAAGGAACTTATAATTTATTCAGGAAAACAGAACATTACGTGAACAGTCAGCCTAGTTGCCATTTGATTTGATATGTAATGCCACGTTCAATACTCTTTCCAGTGATGTGTGGACTGAACAGGCACTTTCCACTTAAGGCAACAGGGCACAGTGGAAGGAAGGCTTCAGGACAGATGGGGACACACCAGTAGTAAGTGGTGGATTATATCCATCATTAGCCCTAAGCCTTAAACTTACTGAGCTTAGTTTCTCCCTCTGTAAAATGGGAATGATGAGAATACTAACCTGGAAGGGCCACTGTAAAGATTAAATGTGTAATGCCTATAAAACACCTAGCAGCATGCCTGGTGCGCAGGAAGGACTCACTAACTGTTAGTTAGAATTGTAATCACAAAGATGCCTACCGAGACCAAAGCCTGTACTGTCACAGCATGGCGTGGGTAGAAATAAGGTTGAGGCTGCTGAGAGGAAAAGGTTCAGTCGCTGAAGCTATTTCCTCTGCACTAGTCACCCTTCCAAGTGCATGTTTGGCTGCAATTTCCAGCCCTCTTTTAGATACTTCAAGAGTAGACCTCGTCTTAAATGTGTATGTTAAAAGGGTGAAATGCAACTGAAGGGGAGCTAGTTTAAACTGAAAACCAAACTCTTTTCCTTTTTCTTTTTTTTCTCTTGTCCTCTCCTTCCCTAAGGTCCAGGACAATGAACCTCATTTAGATCAAGAGTATTTACCCAAAGCCTGTTTCCATTGAAGACATTTTGGCAGGACAGTGAATAATCCTTTTTCCTATTGAGGAATTTTCACTGTCTATTATTACTGGAACAAAGATGTCATTATTAAAATAAACTCTTCGTGTAGAATGGCCACTTTAGTTATAAGAGCGTCATTCATAACGGCTTGATAAGAGTGGAAGCTCTGACATCATTATCCCGTAGAGCGCTATCAGAGAGCTCAGTTCTAAGAATCTGTTAGGATTCTTCAGTGGCAAGCAACAGAACCAATTCTGGCTTACTGAGGCAAAAGAAATGGGCAATGGGGTCACTTGCAGATCCCAAGACAAAGCTTGGCAAACCAGGTTTCAGAAAGCAGAGGAGGCAGGATCACTCAGGGAGCAGGAACCAGCAGATAGACTTTTGGGGTCACTCACACCAGATGAATCAACTTCACTTACTTTGGTCTCTGTTTCACTTGTCTCAAGATTTCATTTCCTGGGAGAAAAAGTCTGGTTGGCCAAACGTGGGTCTTGGGTCCACTGGTCAGCTAGGGTGCTTCAGAGCACCTTGACTGACACTCCTACCAAGCCTACCTACTGTAGGAGAGGGGTCGTTAGTTGCCTGGGGAGACTGAGGTGCTGCCCCTAGAAGGGGCACTACCTTAATGGGAAGGCAAGAAGAACTTTACACTTTGGAGAGCATCTAGGCTAGAGATGTATTGGAGAGATTACTTACTGGGGAAATTGAGGTACTGAGTTCAAGTACAGTAGTCCCCTATTATCCATAGTTTCAGTTACCAGCAGTTAATCACGGCCTATAAGCAGATTAACTCCTTCTGATTTAATGTCAGAAGGTCAGTAGTGGCCTAACATTAAGTTCCAATGCCTGCGTCGTTCATCTCACATCATCTCACCACACAGACATTTTAGCATCTTAGTCTTTGCAAGAAGGGTGAGTCCAGTAAAAAAGCATATTCTGAGAGACAGCTAGAGACTGCACTCATATAACTTTTATTATAGTCTATTGTTGTAATTGCTCTTTTTTGTTTGTATTGTTCTTTGCATCTTGTTGTGCTTAATTTATACGTTAAACTTTACCATAGGTGTGTATGTATAGAAAATAGAACTGTAGCTTGCTTCATGGGTTACATTTAATGACAGAAATGAACATGTTGACTCCTACGAGCCAAATGGGAATTATTTCCTTATTTTTTCCAGCTTTCTGGAGCAATGGTTCAGAGACCTGGCAGAGCATCAGAATTACCTGTGGAACTTGTTAAAAATAGAGGAGTTGGTTTTGGCATGAGGCTGGGGTATCTGTATTTTTAGTAAGCTTCTTATCTAATTGTATTTACAACCAACTTGGAGGCCCACTCCATCAAGTTTCCATAAGATCTGACATAGAAGAACAATATTGTAGCACTGAAAACGGGTTAAGGTAATTCTAGGGAAAAAATTCATGTTTGGTGATAAAATTTTTTTGAGGTCCAGTTAGTGCTAGCTGTCTTCATGGTTTGTAGTTAGCAAATGTGAGGATAGGAAGAACTCTTCCCTGTTCATGTTAGGCCTGGGCCAAGTGGATCAGGAAGTTTGGGCTGCTGTCCTGGGAAGCACTTACAACTGAGCTCTGCAAGGAACAGGGCTGGGCCCCTCTAGGGCTCTCCTGACATCTCTAGCGCTGGAAGGGAAGGATCAGATTATATGGGTAGATAATCCAAGTGTTAAGACCTGGAACACAGAAAAGGGGTGGGAAACAGGCTTGAGCTGGCACAGACAGGAAAGTGATCTGTTACCTTGTCTCTTTGTCTCAGCATTACTGAGGAAGACAGGCCACCCTAAGTCTCGCAGCCAACCTGGAGGGAGGAAGAAGACTACTCTTCTGCTGGGGAGACCCATTCCTCCTGGCTCTTCTCCTGGCCACTCCTAATCATCCTTTGGTCCTTGCATAAATACCACCTCCTCAAGGAGGGCTTCCTGGCCCTCTGCTGTCCTCTCCTGTGGACCCCTGTTCTTTCCCAGGGCCAGCTTCATGGGCATGCACCTTGTGCAATCACACAGGGCCCTGTATGCTGAAGACTGCATGTTTGGCTTAATATTCTGTTATTGCTGTCTTGAAATTCTTTACTGTCTTAAAGATTTTATTTATTTGAGAGAGAGAAAAAGAGAGCAGAGATAGAAAGCATGAGCAGGGTGAGGGGCAGAGGGAGAGGGAGAAGCAGACTCCCTGCCGAGCAGGGAGCCAGGTTTGGGGTCATGACCTGAGCCAAAGGCAGATGCCCAACAGACTGGGCCACCCAGGTGCACTGCTGCCATCTTGAAATAATTTTTTTAATAAGGGGCTCTCCATTTTTATTTTGACTAGGTTCTATACATTATGTAGGTCTTATATCTAAGATCCTACTGTTTCCCTTCCTTTATCTTAGTACCTTTTAATTATAGTGGCCCTAAGTGTCTAGCACCAGGCCTGCCAAGACCTAATAAATATTAATGATAGCAATTTGAAATTTGGCTATGTTTGACTTATTTTTAAAAAAGCATATTCACAAAAAAATGTTTAAAAAACGTTGGGGGCACCTGGGTGGCTCAGTGGGTTAAGCCTCTGCCTTCGGCTCAGGTCATGATCTCAGGGTCCTGGGATTGGGCCCTGCATTGGGCTCCCCTGCTCAGCGGAGAGCCTGCTTCCCCCACTCTCTGCCTGCCTCTCTGCCTACTTGTGATAGTTCTTTCTCTCTCTCTCTCTCTCTCTCTGTCAAATAAATAAATAAATAAATAAATATTTTAAAAAAATATTCATATGGTTCAGCATAAAGTATTCTGGATGAATGAACAAATGATAGTAGGAAGAAAGGCTCCTTGAACACAGTGGGTTGCTGACCCAATATCCACTTGCCTGCACTCTCCCTACTTTCTTCTTACCCTCCTTTCGCCAGTTTTGATCAGGTGTTCATTCCTCCCCAGTGACTCAGATCACAAGTAGGCAGAGAGGCAGGCAGAGGGAGAGAAGAAGCAGGCTCCCCGCTGAGTGGAGAGCCTGATGCCGGGCTCGATCCTATTACCTGGGATCATGACCTGAGCCGAAGGCAGAGGCTTTAACCCTCTGAGCCACCCAGGCACCCCCTCCTCCCCAGTGACTCAGAAGAGGAAACTCCATCCCTAATTCCAGGGTAGATACTGATCGGCCTACATATATTCTCTCTCTTAAGAACATTCTTTCTTCTGACTCTGGACACTGTCAGGTTTGAATGAGACTCCTAGAACTACTGCAGCCATCTTGCTCCCAGCCAGATGATGAAACCAACCCAAAATAGAGAGCAGAGCCAAAGGAATTGCAGAAAAGCTGTATGAGGATATATTGTGCATGGACCCTAATCTATCTCTGAACTTCTTATTACATGAGATAATGAAATTTTCTCTTGTTTGTTCTGGTTGTCTATTGCTATGAAATAATTATCTCAAAATGGAGAGACATAAAACAGCACCCATTTTATTATATTGCACAATTTTGTGGGCCAAAAGCCAGAGAGGGCTCAGATAAATGATTTTTCTATTCCATGAGCATCAACGGAGCTCACTCAGTGGTATTCAGTTGGCTAATGGGCTGGTCTGGCAAATCCAAGATGGCTTCCCTCATACAGTAGGCATCTTAGCTGTGATGGCTAGAAGTCTGGGCTTAGCTGGGACCTTCAATCAGAGCATGTTTATGTGGGCTCTCCAGCATGGCCATCTCAAGGTAGTCAGACTTCTAACATGGGGCTCAGGACTTTGAAAGAGAGAAAGTTCTAAGAGGCAGGAAGTGGAAGCTGCCAGTCTCTTCCAGCCCAAGCCTTGACTGGCACAGAATCACTTCTGCCATATTCTATAGGTTGAAGCGGGTGTAAATGCTGCCCAGATTTAAGAGGAGATGGCATAGATTCCACCTCTTGATGGGAACGTATCAAAGAGTCTATGGCTACCTTTAATTCTCCACCTTACTTAAGTCAATTTCTGTTATTTATAGGCAAAAGAATCCTAAATAATTAAAGAAATTCAAGTTTATTTCTACCCCGGGAAGATATATCTTCCTGTTCTTCTAACATAGGGTTCTGTCAACTTTTTCCACAAAAAGCCAGATAGTAAACAGTTTTGGTTTTATAGGCCACAGAGTTGGGAGACTGTGAGGCATAAAACCAGCCATGGAAAATATATAAATGAGTGAGCATGGCTGCTTTCCAGTAAAAAATTTATTTATGGTCACTGAAATTTGAATTTCACATAATTTTCATGTGTCATGAAATATTGTTATTTTATTTTGTTTTTTTTCCCCCAACCATTTAAAAATATAAAAGCCACTCTTGCTTTTTTTGGCTGAACATAGAAAGAAGGCAGGCCAGATTTGGTCCCTGGGCCATATTTTACTGACCACTCCCTTAGCACATCAAGCTTGCTCCAAGCCCTGGGTCTTGCCATATACTGACCTGCTATCCAGAATGCTCCATTCCATGGACTTTCATGCGGTTTATACCTTTTCTTTAGCTGGGTTTTAATCAATTATTACCTCTGCAGTACAACCTTCTCTGATAACTCTCTCTAAAATTGTTCCCTTATATTTCCTTGATAGCACTTCCCACTGTCTGAAACTCTTTTCACTTATTTGTTCACACATTGATTTGCTGCCTCTTTTCTACCCTCACCAGAACAGAATCTAAATGAAGCAGGGATCTTTCCCGTAGGATTCTCCTCTGTATGCCCTTTACCTAGTCTAGTGCCTGGCAGGTAATAGATATTCATTAAACATTTGGTGTATTTGAGTTAAATTATTACAACTCAGTTTTCCGGGGCTTGACAAGAATGTAAAAGAGTACTCAGTTTATACTCATTGATGAGAGAAAGGTAGTAAAAGCAGAGGAAGATCATCTGCCCTTGGAAGTGTTGATCCCTCTGTTATTTCTCAGAATTTTCAGCAAAAGCTGAAAGAAAAATTCTTCTCTTGTTTAATTCCGAAGATAGCTATTTTCCTTTCTTGGCAGATGTGAATGACTTCCCTTGCCTGTTTGGAGGCAGGAAAAGGGGAGACAGCTTTAAACAACCTAATTTAGGAGAAAGAGTGTCATCATGGTGCTTGTGAAATCGCGTTTGAAAGCTGGATTCCTATAGACCACTAAGGTATGATTTCATAGGCATTCCCGAGATCCCTGAGGGGATATGGCAAAGGTCCTGGGTGGCACAGCAGTGACAGAAATGACAGAGTTGGGGATAGCATCAGGCTAAACTTGTCTTCAGAGGGGAGGGAGGAAAAAAACAGCAACAGGTAGGGCATTCAGGACAAGAAGGCTGGAGCGTACTGGTGCCATTGGGTGGTAGCCAGAGCCCAACAGTTGGGCACTGGGCTTTCCAAGCTTGGGGACAGCAGTGGCTGCCGTTCAGTCCTCCAGTCCAGCTTTTGTTGTTAAAACAGACAGACTGCTATGGTAGAGAGAGAGCCCGCTGGAGGTGAACGTAATGCACAAGCAGTGTCCCTGGGAAGCAGTAAGGACCACAGCCTAGTGGACCTTACAATGTAGAACATTGTGGGTTCTGTGAGTTCAGGTGAGGAACAGAGAGCTGAGGCAGAGAGGGCATCGATTAGAAACAGAAAATGAAGCTGACACAGAAGGTGATGAGAGCCCCTACAGATGCTGTGTTATAATGTGGGTTGCAATTCATAGGGTAGTTGGGCTAAGGGAGTTTATATGACTTTACACAGTTGATTCTCTGTTGGCAGATAAAGCAGAAAAAAATGACGCCCTTATGTGTCTCATCTGGTCTTTTTTGAGTTCAAGAGGTGGGAAAGCTAACAAAATGTGGCCAAAGCTTTAAAGGGACTTGATCAGCTCATATTACTAAGAAGTATAGCAGTATGCTAGCTAGCTAGCTTCAGGTATGGCCAGATCTAGGATCCCAGTGTCTTTTGTACTTGGCTAGTCTCTCTTTCTCTTCATGTCTCACCTCTTCCTTCCTCTACATCAGCATCATTCTCAGATAGGCTCTCCCTATTATATGATGACTCATATTAGCTCCTAGTATATATCCATATATATCCACCCAACTTCAAGTTCAGTAGAGTACCTTTGGTCTGATTGCTCTACCAAGTCCAAGAACTCCATCTCATTGCCTTTGATTGGGTCATGTGCCTGTCATGAGCTAGTCACTGAGCCCAGGGCATCACCATGTTTTACTGACCAACCCTGGGTCACATGCCTTCCCCTTGAAGCCCAGTGTAGTCAGCTCTACCCAAATCACCTGGACTAGAAATGGGGAAGATGTGGTTTCCCAAGAAAACTCAGGTATCATTATCATAAGAATGGGATATGCAAATGGATGTTGGGTAGATAAAGACCAAAACAAAACAAAAACAAAGAAAAACTAGTATCATCACACTTACACATCATTGACCAGAAGCTTTCACCTGTGTCACCAGTAGATGAATATAATACTAAGTGAATGATGCCATCAGGTCCTGGACATTCAATTGTTTTCACACTAACAAAGTTACATCCTCTGGTTTAAATCAGCATCAGTGAGTTATCACTGAGGATAAAAAATAATCATCATGTGTGAGGAAAAAAAAGATTCAAAGTGATTTAAGTAAAATCACAGAATAGCACAAATGTGGTAATTAAATTTGCTAACTAGCAATGCAGCTCTTGGCCAAATAACCCTTGGATTACAAGGTGACAAAAATCTAGGGAAAGAAAAGAGAGACCTTTTTTTTTTTTTTTTTTTTTTTTGGGCAGGGGGCTCTATATTTGTCTAGAGACCCATTTCACTTTCCACTCAGAAATAATTCCTAAAGAAATTTTAACAGTGGAGAAGTCTCAGAATAAAGAAACCTTTCTAATACATGATAATGTGTGTGTACTTGGTTCCTATCTCACTGGATGTTCATGATATGACACCTTGCCCCTCCTCCACACTTCTGACTACTCCATTTCCATATCCTTTCCTCAAGCCTGAACCACTGGTGTTTTCCAGAGTGTCCTGGTTCGTTCACAGCTCTGTTTTTCTTACAAACACTAACTCTTCATTCATTCTTCCCAGCAGGTACCCACAGACAGCCTCCTTTGAGCCAAGTCCTGTGCCAGCCGTCCTTGTGGGTGAACTCCCGATCATCCACGTGCTCATGACGCCCACTGTCTGAAGTCCAGGCCTCTCCCTTCACATTCACACTCCTACATTCACATGGTAGATACTTTATAAATAGCTCTTAAATTAAGGGATAAATGAATGAATGCCTTTCCCTTAAAGTTTCAAGTTCAATGCCTCTAAAATGAAATCTTCTTCCCGCCTGATATTACTACTTGAACTTGATAATAGCCTCAAGAAGAGAAACCATAAGGTCATCCTTGCCTCCTCCTGGTCTCCTTCACATCAAGTTTCATTAATTTTAACTCACTGTTTTTAAAGTCTGCCTTTCTCCCCCATCTCTGCTCCTCCTGCCTAATTCAGACTTGTATCATCTTCTCCTTGGATGCTCCCTGCAGTCTGCCTGCCTCCAAGCATGTCCTTACAGCATCCACATTCTCCTTCTTCGCGGGGTCTCTAGTTGCCTGCTGAACAAAGATCATGTTCCTCACTTATGTTAAATCAAGTTCTTTGTATCCTGCTCTCTGCCTTCCTTTCCAGCCTCACCTTAAGAGTATCTTGCCTCAAATGTCTGTGGTTTCCTACATACAGCATGCAGATTCTTTGCTTTTGTTCTCCATTCTAATATATGACCCACTGTGTACTTTCATTTGTATACCTCCATGTAAGCCTCAGCTTAGCTGCCCATCCCCTCTAGGAAGTGTGGCTGACCCTCTTCAGGCTGAGTTGGGTGCCCTTTACTTGGCTCCTGTAGTACACTGGGCATCCCTCTGTCATTGCTCTGTAAAGACCAGGTCCTCTTGCCAAGACCTGGACTCCTTTGTGAGTTCCTTGAAGACGTGGGCCCCTCTTGTTCACCCCTGACTCCTTAGTGCCTCACCAGTACCTGAAACCTAGTCGGATTTCAAAAGTATTGTTGAAGGTCTATGTTTCCTCCTAAGTGGAGCAGATGTTTTGGCCTTAGTAGCTTTCATGGCATGAAAAGATAACCCCTAAGATACTAAAACTAGAGCAGATTGTTGTCCAAGACTGGGATAGAGGGTTACTAGCAGACAGTTGGAAGTCATCTAATTTGCATTTTGCCCAAAGATTAACTCTAGGGACCTAAAGCAATTGCTAAAGACCCTAAACTATGTGCTGGTCTGACACCATAGCATCAGAAAAGTTACTAATAAGAGACAACAGATGTTGGTGAGGGTATGGAGACAAAAGAACCCTCATGCACTGTTGGTAGGAATGCAAACTGATAGAGCCCCTGTGGAAAACAGCATGGAGGTTCCTCAAAAAATTAAAAATAGTATTACCCTATGATCATGTTATTCCACTACTGAGTATTTACCCAAACAATACAAAAACAATTCAAAAAGATACAGGTACTGTGTTTATTGCAGCATTATTTACAATAGCTGAATTATGGAGGCAGCCCAAGTGTCCATCTATAGAGGAATGGATGAAGAAGTTATGATAAACACACACACATACATAAATACATATACATCAGCCATAAAAAATGAAATCTTGGGGCACCTGGGTGGCTCAGTGGGTTAAGCTGCTGCCTTCGGATCAGGTCATGATCTCAGGGTCCTGGGATCAAGCCCCACATCGGGCTCTTTGCTCAGCAAGGAGACTGTTTCTCCCTCTCTCTTTGCCTGCTGCTCTACCTACTTGTAATCTCTCTCTCTCTCTCTGTCAAATAAATAAATCCTTAAAAAAAAAAGAATAGGAGCTATCTTTAAAAAAATAATAATCTAGGAAAAATATGGTGATAGCTTGGGCCATAGTAGCAGAAAAGATGGAAAAGCAGTCAGATTACAGGTTTATATTGAAGACTCAGCCAACAGAGCTCGCCAATAATTGGAAGACAAGGCTGCTTTTAAGGTGGTTGGCTTGAACATCTGTGGGGTTGGTATTGCCATTGGGAGGAGCAGATTTGGGGAGAAAATCAAGAGTTCAGTCTAGGTCTCTTTCTAAGTTTGAGATGCTTATTTAGGTATACAGGTAAAGTGTTGAGCAGTCAAACTATGTATGCCTGTCTGGAGTTCAGAGAAGAGGTCAAAACTAGGATAGATATTCAGTGTTTGTTAGCTTGCAGATAGAATTTGTGCTTGTGAGGCAGGTTGGAGTAACCTAGGAGGTGCATGTGAATAGAGATTTTCCCACTAACCTGGGAAAGTCCGGTGGTCAGAGGATGGGAGAACAGGGAGGAATCAGCAAAGGAAACAGAGGAAGACAGGACAATGAAAAAGGAGACGCAAGGGCAGCGAGTGGGAGGTGACCCAGAGGCCAAGTGAAGAGAAATTATTGTGCCTTAAGTAACAACCTAGCAAATTCTGATGTACCCTGTCTTTGGATACTGTATCTCTCTCTCTCTCTCTCTCTCTCTCTGTGTGTGTTTGTGTGTAACTTCTTTGGCCTGGAGTCACCCACATATCACACACTCCCTGTATTCCCTGCCCTAGAAATTCTGAGCCTCTGTGGTCTAAGACTTCAGTGCTGGGTCTGTGTGGTCACAATTTTATTAGTATTCTTTTCCTTTTGTGTCAGCCACAAGATCAGTTCCCCTTCCTTTCTACATTTTGAGCGAAAGCCTGAAGCTTCTGCCAGGGCTGCCCATTCATACGGTCATTCATTCATTCATTCATTGGTTCATTCACCAGATAGTTACTGGGAATTTACAATGTGCAGGTGCTGTTCTAGGCATGGGAGGATGGAGCCATGAACCACATGGTCCCAGCTCCGTCCTTGCCAATGAGCAGCTTACGTTCTAGTGAAGTGAGGAGGAGGTAGGAAGAAGGGAGAGATAATGTGTCTGAGGGGTAGTCAATAAACAAATAACTTGAAATTGTTTTGCATGCACTGAAGAAAACAAGCAGGGGTCTGAGATACAGAATAGCAATGAAGACCAAGAGTAAGGACTATTTTCAACTGGGAGGGCAGGAAAGCTTCTTGAAGAGTTAGAGCTGAATATCTCCAAAGTAACCAGCAAAATCCTTTTCTATTTTAGAGTCTGGAATTGAACCTGTGTTCCTAGTTCCTAGAAACCCCCGAGGCTCTTGGTTTCCTCCTGGTTTACTGGAACAATGGAGGAAACCTTTGGCAGCTCTAGCTTCAAGTGCACCGTTACTGTTTCAGTTTACATTGTAACTCTGAAAAAGTTATTTCACACTTAAATCTCATATCCAGCAGAGGAGACAAAAGATTATAAAAATGGATTTTATTTAAATTCATCTTCCAACAAACAACATGGCCAGCTACTGCTTTATTTGGTTTTGAACCCATGATGCAGTGCAGACATTGGTCTAAGTAGTGCACACTTTCTGTGCATGCTACTATTTAATTTTCACAACAGCCCTGTGAGGTAGGGACCATTGTCACCCCCATTGTATACTTAAAATGCCGGAGACTTTGAGAGATTAATTGGCCGTAGTCACACAGCCAGCAGGCAGCAGAGCTGTAGTTAAAAGCCACGTCTGTCTGTTGCTTGAGATTTTGTTATTGGCATTACTTTATAAAAGATAATGTGAAGGGTGCCTGGCTGACTCAGTTGCGGGAGTGTGCATCTCTTGATCTATGGTTAGTGAGTTCGAGCCCCCAAATGGGTGTAGAGACTACTTAAATAAATTAACTTAAAAAGATGATATGAGAACATTCTTGACCATGTCTTTTAACTACTACATTCTTCATCTTCTCCCAATTATTGTTAGCTAAGAAACTTAAATACAAATTCACAAGTGGTAGGGTTTCTCCATAGTTGAATGATTTGGGGGATATTTCAGTGACCTGTGTTAGTGCTGTTAATCAGACGCCATCTTAAAGAAAGAAAAAGAAAACCTCCATCCTAGTTTGTGATTTCAGTTTTAAAACAAACACTCATCATCTTTGAGGAGTGCTATAAATAGAAATTCAAGGGAGTATTTCAACTAATAAAGATAAAAATATGTTTGTTAAAACATCAAATACTTGGCTTTCACTTCTTAGCTCACTTTAAAAGCTATAATTTCAAGATGTTTTTAGCAAGCATAGTACATTTTGAGGTTTTTAAAATTTCATATAGTAATACAAATTATAATTTATTGGGCATTTATTATGTCTGACAATGTACTAGGTAAATTATTTCACTTGTTCTTAACTATAGCTCTCTGTGATAATTTCTTACTGTTCATCTTCTAAAGATGAAGACATTGAGACTCAGATAGTTAAGTAACTTACCTGAGATTCGAAATCATTGTGTCAAAGCCGGAATTTGAACCTATGGATGGAAACTGATGCTTTTTTCATTATACAACTTTATTTTTTATTCAGGCTTCTGAAGTGTTCTTTCCTTATTAAATTACTTTTGTTCTTTAGGTAAGTGACCTTGGGGAAGTATCTTTCTTCCCTGGTACTCAGTTTCCTTGCCTTTAAGACAATGTGATTGAATTGGATATTTTCCATAATCTCTTTTACCTCTAAGGCTACTTGGTTCTGTGAGTCCATGAATAGCACAGTTCAGAGATAATTGGTTGGTGTGCAGTGGGACTCCTGGTTTTCTCATTTCTGCTTTTTGGGAAACAGTAAGAAATTGAATCTTTTAAATAAATTTAGTAGGTCTATCTACTATTTTTTATACTGACAGAGATATTATCTGGTCCTTTTTAGTTTCAAAATGTTTCCTCACTGTCATTTATAATACTCTTCACTAACAATAGGCCAAAGAAATGGATTTGAATTGCTTTTCCTTTCTTTCATTTGGTTAGTCCGGGAATTAGGAAACTATGGCTTGTGGGCCAAATCTAGCCTGCTACTTATTTTTGTATGGCTTACTAAGATTAGGTATTATATTTTTTAATGGCTGGAAAACAAAATGAAAAGAAGAGTTTCTGATGCCTGAAAATTACATGAAATTCAGATTTCAGTGTCCATATAGTTTTTGGAAACCCAGCCACCATATTCATTCATTTGTGTATCGTCTGTGGTTGGTTTCCTGCCACAACATCCAACTTGAGGAGGTACAATAGAGCCTGAATGGTCCAAAAAGCCTGGAAAATCTTTCTAGAAAAAGTCTGCCGATCTCTGGGTTAGTTTGTGTTAAAGTGATTAAACAAGGAGACCCACTGAGGTTGTTCTGAGGCCTTGATAGCCAAGTAACCAAAACAAAACCTAAGAAGGACTCAATGCACTTGAATCCGAGAAAATGAAACTGAAGAGCAACCAATCATAAACAACCACACAGGCTTTCCCACGTAAAACAACCACTTAAGTTATAACCAAATAATTGCTTTGCTTTGCTTCCAAGTCTTCTCCATAAAAACTTTGCCTTTAACTCCTTGTGGTGGAGCGCTCCCAGTCATTCCATTTGGTGCTGCCTGATGGGATTGATGTTTGCTCAAATAAACCCTCAAAGAGTTTAATGTGCCTCAGTTTATCTTTTAACACCTGTCATACTGTATTGATTGCCTCCTGTTGCTAGGCGTTTTACAAGTAACAGGGAACACAGCCACGGACAAGATACACGAGTTTCCCGGGCTCAAGGAGCCATTTCCAAACTCAAGTCAAAAACAGAAAAATGGCTACCTGGCCTGCCGAGTGGGTAGAAATGCGACTCTTGATCTTGGGATCTTGAGTTTGAGCCCCACGTTGGGTGTAGACATTACTTACAGGAAACAAAACAACAGCAAACAAAGCTGGAGGGATGCAGCACTTCCAAATTTAAATTTTGCCAAAGAATTTTTTTTAAATACTGCTCCTACCTTCATTTATCATCATCCTACTTTAAACAAAAAGAGTATGTTAATACAAAAAATGAGTATGTTCATACCAAATTTGCAGGAAGGACATAATCTCAAAATAGAAAGCGCTGCCTCCAATGGAATGCATGTTATGGAAAACAAATTGCATTCTCACTGTTCTTCTCGTTCCATGACAGATCAGAGAAAACTTCGTTCTGGGCTGGCAGAGGTCATTTTAGATCAGCTTTGGGAAGTGCAGGACTGGTTCACATTGTCACTTTCCAGGCAAAACAGCCTTTAGAAAAGAGCTAGTTTTTACACTGGAAACTGTTAGTGTGTTCGTGGTGCAATTCTTCAGGCCGAGCATATTACAGCCACTAATTTTGTAAGTCAAATTTTTCTGCAGATGGTGCCGGGTAATACAAATGTAGTGATGGGAAATTCCAGAAACGAACTAGAAAGGGAAGTGGGGAGATAAATAAAAGGAATCTGCCAACATCTACTCTTGTAGATCCAGCAGATATTATATCCCCTTTGCCCTGTGTATAGATGCAAGATAACCTATTTTCATACTCATGTTTCATACTGGCTTCTCCTTAGAAGGAAGTGATGGAGAGAATAATTTCTCTACGGAAATACTGCCCTCTACTACACCACCAATGCCACTGCGATAGAAAAAGCACCCACTAAAAACCACAGCATCACACAAAACCTGAGCCATCTAAAGGGGCAGGGATCCCCAGAGAAGAGAACTTACCCACTAATAAGGATTTGGTTGGATAGTGAGTGTTTTCTAGTTGCTTTAGAAAGTTTTTAAATTCCCAGTGACAAACCTTCTATTTTGCAACAACTGAAATGGCAACCAAAAGACTAGAAATGACCCCTTACTCCTTTGTCCCCATTCTTGGTGTCTAGGATATTGTTCATTTCCCAGATGTGTTTCATAGAGCACGAACAGTGGGGGATGTGTAGGGGAAACAGGGTTCTGTGCTCAAAGGAAAATGAGAAGTGCTACGTTCAGAACAGTCTCACAGGATTAATTACTACAGGACATCTCAGGACCTCTAATATGCTATCGTGCACTGTATACAAATGTACGTGAAGATATGGAGGCAAGAAAGAGAGCAAGTGCACAGGACTGCTTCTGTGTAGGTGACTTCACTGAAGTAAGCTTGTCCTTGGTCACTTCAGCAGCAACAACTGTGAGAAACAGACCGGTTATTTTTACGGACCCAGATAATCCTGGGTCTGTAATCGAAAATATCTTTGACAGTTTTCTGGTTTCATCTCAGTCTTTGAACAAGCTTATTTTTATTCATGGAGTATCATCTTTCTTAAATATCTTTCTTCATTTAATACACATTCCTGTAAATGTAGATATTATTTTTAAATGTTTAGGAAACCATCCTTAAGACCAATGATTCTCAGGACACCTGGGTGGCTCAGTCAGTTAAGCACCTGTCTTCAGCTGAGGTCATGATCCCCAGGTGCTAGGATCAAGTCCTGCATCGGGCTCCTTTTCAGCAGGGAGCCTGCTTGTTTCTCTGCCTGCTGCTCCCCCTGCTTGTGCATGCTCTCTCTCTCTCTGACAAATAAATAAATAAATAAATAAATAAAATGTTAAAAAAAAATCCTAATGATTTTCCATTTTGGAAACTCCCTAAGAACCATGTATTAATGCAGATGCCCAAAATTCAAGAGGAGGTGATACGATAAATAGCTTTTGTGATTAGTGCATCATATCAGTTAGGGTTGTATCTGGCTTTGAGTAACAGAAAACTCCATTAATGGTGCCCAAATAGATTGAAATTTTTCCCCCTTCCTGTTCTGAGTAGTTGGTAGTTGGGCATCCAAGCGCTGGATGTTGTGGCTTATGGATATCACCAAGGCATCTGACATGTGGCATTGATCCTCATGGTTGCAAGATGACTGCTGCTCCTTCACACATTACATCCATAGTCTAGGCAAAAAGAGTAGGGAGGGAAGGTGGGCAAAAAGTGTGTGTTAGCTGTTCCTTTATCAAAAAACCAAAATCTTTTCCAAAGCCCCACCCAGTAGATTTCCAGTTAGATCTTGATGGCCAGAAAAAATGGCACATGGCCACAAGCAGCTGTGTAGACGTCTGAGGAATTCAATTCTTTAGCTTGGAACTTGGGGTTCTGCTAGTAACATAGCTTAAGTCTGGAGCTAAACTAGTCTGGAGTTAGAATCTCAGCTCTGACGCTCAGTGATTATGACTTTAGATTAGTCATTTTCAGTTTCCTCACTATAAAATGGAGATAAGATAATAATAGGGTTGTTAAGGGATTAATTGAATTAATTTTTGTCAAGTGTGAAGGAGAGTATCTGGTACATAGTAAATGTTATATGTAAGTACTTTCTCAATAAATGGATAAGGAAAGGATAGTGAATAAAAAAGTAGCAGTTGTGAAAAATGTTGATAACATATAAAACAGACCTGTATACTACAAGTAATATGAATTTCACTGATTTCTTGAGCCAAAGAATGTTAATTAAGTGCTGCCACCTCCCCTGAAGAACTACAAACCAATGAATTTGTAAAGATAGATTACTCTTTCTTCTTCCAAGGAAAATAAGGATTTCGTGTCTGTTTTAGTCAATTGCTGCTACACTAATGGTAGGGGCCTTGGATTTAAAACCAAAACAAATTAGAGGCTTGCAGAATTATTTTTTGGGGCATACCAGCAAATGGTCCTGGAAAAACACACACATTTCAGAATGAGATACGTCCTCTATCATTCATGTGTGGTTTTATTCCCATTTTAGGTTTGGCTCATATTATTAATTTTTAAAAATATATAAAATATTGGGGCACCTGGGTGGCTCAGTGGGGTAAGGCCTCTGCCTTCAGCTCAGGTCATGATCCCAGAGTCCTGGGATTGAGCTCCACATCGGGCTCTCTGCTTGGCAGGGAGCCTGCTTCCTCCTCTCTCTCTGCCTGCCTCTCTACCTACTTGTGATCTCTGTCTGTCAAATAAATAAGTAAAATCTTAAAAAAAAAAAAAAAAAAATATATATATATATATATATATATATATATATATATATATAATATCTTTCTTATAGATACCTTACATGCAGATAGTTATTTAAGACATATGGATTTGAATTCTTAGCCTAGTTCTACAACTAAGTATGTGACCTTAGGCATCTTACTTCTCTAATCTTTAGTTACTGTTTCTAAAAATAAGGATGGTAACAGTTCCTACTTCCCAGATTTTAGTAAAGGTTAGAATTGCAATAAAGAACTTAGCACAGATCCTACTACCAAAAAAAAGCTCAATAAATATCATTAATATCACTACCAGCATCATTTCTTTTCTTTTCTTTTTTTATTTATTTCACAAAGAGAGAGATCACAAGTAGGCAGGCAGAGAGAGGGGGAAGCAGGCTCCCCGCAGAGCAGAGAGCCCGAAGCGGAGCTCAATCCAAGGACCCTCAGACCATGACCTGAGCCGAAGGCAGAGGCTTTAACCCACTGAGCCACCCAGGCGCCCCTATCATCATTTCTTAAAATCAGCTTTATTGAGGTATGATTTAGACACAATAAAATGCACCCATAAATTTTAACAAATGTTGATACCTGTGTAACCATCACCACAATTGAGACATTGAATATTTACAACATAATTCCCAAGTCATTATTTTAAAACCAGAAAACTGATGTCTTATCTGGTAATGACACAAAGGCAAAGTCACTATGTAAAAGCAACATGTGGTAGCAAATATAAAAAAGAATGAGTACGTGCTAACTAGGATTACAAAACCATGGAAATGTAGCAGAAGGAGCATTCCTTTTGAGGAGGTGAGTTGACTGGTCAGATATACTGCTTATTATTGCTTCTGCCTATTCAGCATTAATTCCCTCTTTTCCTGTTCACAGCCCTTTGTTTGTCCTTTGGGGGAAACAACTTTTCCCCAGAGCTTTACATTTTAGGAGTGGGACTGTTTAACCCCTGGTTTCAGTCTTGTAATTTCTGCTTTAATTCTTGCTGGGGTGGGGGGGAACCCCACTGTTACTGCTAATACTGCTTGATATAAGTTTGGAGGAGCAGAGAGCAACTGAGAATGAAGGCACCATAGAGGAAGGTGAGCTCATGGGTTGGAGAGAAATCTTGTGCTGACATCATCATCCAAGTACCCAGAAGCTACATCTATTTCTGGTCGTTAGTTGCATGAGGACCTAAGAACCTTCATCGTGGACCAGTCTGTTCTTCAGTTTGTGTTCAGGAGCCATGAATGAGTGGCCTCTGCTCATCTCTGTTTATGTGGGCTCAGAGAGAACATCTATGAGAATGCTCTCCAGTTTTCTAAGTGGAAGGTCATTGTATGGCAGGTGTAAAATAAATTGGACAACTGAAGTCAGAAGTTACAGATTTAGACTATACTGATACTGAAAGTAGAACTATTTAGAGTAATTGTTTGACTAATTGGAAGGAATTCAGACATCTTCCTAAGAATTTAGACCAAGTTATTTTGCCTAAATTATTTCTATATTTCCTATGAAAGTGATTTTTGTTTTATTTGCCTTCATAGCTACAGCCTATATTGTCACACATGTTACTGTTTCTTCCTTAGTAAACCTGTGTCCCTTCTATTGGCATTTTGCAGCTCTGAAGTATCCATTGCTGTTCTGAGCTGGGGCTATAGCAGCAGACAACACAAAAATCCTCAAATTTATGGAGCTTAGTTTCTAGGAAGAGAGAAAGAACTGTACCTTCCATGTGCCAATTTTGTACTAAATACTATTGCATTCTAATTCTCTTTTTCTGATAATGTTGCCGGAAGTGTGGGAGGTGTTTTTGGAAATTCTGGATTAAATTAATAAGAAATGAAATGTTATCCACACATATTTGTCTGCAAATGGGCATATTAAGGTGTATGTGTATATGTGTCACACACTCCTCTCAGCTAGGTAACCTGGTTTAAGTTACAATTCTGGATCTCAATTTCTCATCTGAAAAATGGGGATTATCATAGTACCAATATTACCAGGTACATATTAAATGCATATAAATAATTTAGCATAGTGTCTGGCACAAACTAAATGCTTGACAAATGATAGCTAATATTATTATTATTAATACATTTATTTTACTTTATACACAGTTGCCCAATATTCTGCAATAGGAGAAGATCAATCATTGTGGCCCCCATTTTGTTTCATTCATTTAACATTTGTTGAATATCATGTGCCAGGCCCTCTGTGGCAGATTGTTTTTTTCAGACATGGCTGTAACAGTATCTCCCGTTCTGTCACTTCCCCACCAGAGGCATAGTCTCATTCCCTTCCCTTTGAATCTGTGAGAGATTGTCACTTGCTTGTAGTTATTGACAGTGGTAGAAAATTGTGACTTCTAAGGCTAGGCCATAAAGGGTGGTGCAGCTTTCCCCTTGTGAGATGGGGCATTCAGACTAGAGTCCTGAGACTGCCATGCAGTGAGGAAGTCCAAAGTCAGGCACACAGAGAGCATGTGGAGAAGCCCTAGGCCCATCCAAGGAGAGGGAGCAGCTCAGCCAACCACCCTTGCTCCGATGCCTGTCACCATCTGACTGAGAACAGAGGAGACACTCTAAGATGGAACTACCCAGCTAAACTCTCCCCCAGATTCCTGACCCACAGAGGTCATGGAAGAAAATAGAAAGACTGTTGTTTTAGACTGTTAAGTTCCAGTGTGATTTCTTACGTATCCATAGAGAACCAGAACACCCACCTTTTAAGTGCTCAAAATCCAGCATTAAGTAGGTCTTTCTCATCCTTGGCAAGTGAGGAGCAACTATTTTCAGGGTTTTAATTATCTATCCCATAGCTGTTTGGGCCCGCTCGCAAGTCTAAATTTGTAGCTACAACACCAAACAGATCACACTCATTCATTCATTTCTGCATTCAATAAACCAATCAATTTATTTCTCAACATAAATGTCTTCTCTGGCTCCTGAGTTGGCAACTTTTCCCTGTTTTCCCAAGCACTGAGGACTTCTGTCTCACCACGCAGCGCTATTGCTTTTCTCCCATCTCTCCCACCGACCAGCAGCAGTTAAATTCATTCTGTTCCTCATCTTAGTATCCCTATCATCTAGTTTAGCGCCTGCACACAGCAGACCTATTTAAAAAACAAACAAACAGGAAAACCTTAACTGAAGGAGAGCCGCTAGTTCCTGGACATACAAAAATTCATTCAGGGACAGTCCTTATCCTCCAGGAGTTCACAGTTCAGCACTAGGCACTGTGGGAACCAGCCGTGACAAGTGCAGTAAAGTGAGGGGCTTGGTTTGATTCCAGCGGTGGAAGAGGGAAAACAGGGCAGCGCCCTCGGGGTGGGAGGTGGGGAAAGATTTATTCATTTATTCCACAAATATTTGTCAGTCACCGGAGTACGAATATCACTCATAGTACGTGGTAAGCTCTAAATTTTTGTTACTGAATGCAAGCCGCTGGTCTAGGTGTTGCGAATGCAGCAGCGTACAAGAAAACTGCAGTGGTCTGTGCCCTCGGGAACCTCACAATGTATCGAAGGACAACAGGCAGGACGTAATTATGTAAAATTCTGCTAGATGCCCAGCAGGAAAACAACAGGCGGCTGAAATTCTCCTAAGATGTTAGATCCTTCGGCTGGGGGCAGCCGTGGGCGGATTTTGAGCAGGAGTGGCCATGAGGGGGACAGACTGTGGGGGGCGAGAAGACTGCAGGCAAGAGAAGCCGGTAATTCAAAGACGCAAATATTTTCTGCTTGACTGGAATAAGGAGCGTGTGTTTAGAGTTGATATGGTGGTTCGGTGCGCTCGAGGTTCTCCCGGGGTAGGGAGCTGCATTTTGAATGAAAGCTCGATTGCCCAGCCGTTGCAGGGCGGGCTGAGGGGAACTGCAACCCCAATTCCCAGTTTTTTCATGCTAGGCATATTTAGGGTCCTCTGTTCCCCAGACCTGCAGAAGCACCACCTCGGGTTCGAATTCGGGCGACAGTAAGTCAACAAGATCCGGAGTGGGAAAGGCCCATGCACCGCAGCGATCTCCGCTTTAGCACTGGGTCTGCAACACCGTGAGGGCGGGAGAGGGCGGAGCTTGTGTTGCGGACCTAGGCGGTGGCGTGGGCCCGCCCCTTACCCCAGGCCCCGCCTCCATGCCCCGCTGATTGGATCAAGGCCACGGAAGGGCCGGGAGTCCCCGGGAGGCAGGGGGGTCGGGCTGAGGCGGGCGTGCTGATTGGTCCGGCTTGGATTAGGTCACCACTAGCAGGTTCGAGCGGCCCGGACGCCGGCGGGGCTGCTGAGCTGCTGTGAGAGGGCGCTCGAGGCTGCTAGAGAGCTATCAGGAGAAGGAGGCGGGGAGGCGGCGGCTGCACTCGCTCGCCTACTAGCTCGCTTCCCGGCACCGCTGCGGGTCCGTCGCTGCGTTTCCTGCCCGCCGGCCGCTCCGTGGCGCGCCGCCGGAGCAGCTGCCCCTCGGCCGGGTCCCCACTCCGAGGGTCGGGAGTCGTGGGCGCCGGCGGACACCGCGCGGAGGGCGAGCCGGCGCCACACCTGTGGAGCCGGCGGGCGTGGGGGGTCCCGGTCGGGGTCCCGCCGCGTGCGTGCTCGGGGCTGCGGGCCTCCGGGGCGCTGGGGGAGGCGCGCCCCCCGGCTGGGCGACGCGAGCACTATGGGGCTTCCAGCGCTTGAATTCAGCGACTGCTGCCTCGACAGCCCGCACTTCCGAGAGACGCTTAAGTCTCACGAAGCGGAGCTGGACAAGACCAACAAATTCATCAAGGAGCTCATCAAGGACGGGAAGTCACTCATCAGCGCGCTCAAGAGTGAGTGTCCCGAGCCTGGCGGGGACGGGGCCCTGACGCGTCAGGGCCGTCGGGCGGCTCGGCCCTGGGCGTCCGCGCGCCGGCGGCTGCCGTTCCACCCTGGGTGCCCTGAGAGCCGGCTGTAGATGCTTACGGTGGGGCGAGAAGGGTTCGTAGGATGGGCGAGCCAGCAGCAGTCGACGAGGAAGGGCATCGGCCCCCCGGCCGTTGGCGTTCTAGGCTGGCCGGGAGGTGACCGAGGGCGAGCGGGGCTCTGGGGCGCGGCGGCTGGGTGTGCGCGGCACACAGGTGTCCCAGGAGCCGGACGCCTGTGCCTGGCGCGCCGCACCGGGATGGGAAATGCCGTCGCGTCCACCACGCCGGCTCCCTTGGGTGAACACTCGCTAACCCCTGGGTACCCAGCCGGGGAAGCAGAACGTGCCCTGCCAAGGGGGCGCTACCTCCCCTCAGGAGAAGGCGGCTCGGGATTGCTTCGCTCTCAGTCCGCCAGCCCGCCCGGGGCCGCCGGGTTCTCCGAAAGGCACCGGCGCTGCCAAGGAAGGGCTGGGTGGAATGGTTGGTTAGCTCGCGGTTCCGGGCGGTAGCGGCAGCGGGTGACCCAGGGCCGTGTACGTGTGCAGGTTGTGATTCTTGTGTTTAGCAGAAGGTGACAGCGGTGGGAGTACAGCATCAGAGTGTTCCTTTACTCTAAACCGTGGGCGAGGGTTTAAAAATAGAACGAACATATCCTGACTCTCTCCCTCTCCCGCTCCCTCGCTCTCCTTTCTACCTCTCCCATTATCCTTGAAAACTCAAAGGTTTTAAGGGAATGTCCTCTGGCCTAACTCAGAAAGCAGAAGTTTAAGCTCATCCTTCAAGATTCTGGAGCCTTTTGTAAAACCATTTTTACTTATTTCCTTTTGGTGGGGGAGAGGGGGCGGAGCGGGGCGAAGAAATGAGGTTTGCATTCTGTGTATGATTTTCTCTTGACTTTTGCAGAGCCAGAGAGTTTCTTCTGGGCAAACAAGAGTGTTCTAGGGATGAGCTCTTTGGATTGTGAGGTCGTTTTTGGTGCCTTGTCAATCTGCCCGTTTAAAAATAGTTCGGTCCATCTTTTAGTTTTGAGAATCAGGAATGACGTGAAGGAAGATAGATAGCGGAATTGTCTTTGACTTTACTTTTCCTGTCTGTGTGATGGATTTCTTAATAGGCCATACCTTTCAGCTAAGACAGGTTGTCCTGACTGTGTGGGGTCCTACCTGTGAAAATTCTTCCCAGGCCTCTTGAAAGGAGACTTCCAGAAATCAAGTGCCTGAGATGTCATTTTTTTGATCCTGTTGCCTCTAAAAATGAAAAGGGAGATAATGGAACCCCAAGACAGCAATTGCCATTTTTTTGGGGTGAAATACACATGAAATTGTGATGTGAAGAGTTTCCTCAGAGGCAGGGTTTCTGATGGTCTGAAGCCTGAATAACTCTTCCTTTCTCTGTGACATTCCTTGGTTCAGGGAACACTCCACCCTGGGTTTGGAGTAAGTTAGGAGCTCCCTCATAGATTGGGCCCACGAATTTTGACTGAATCTCAAGCTGGGTTTAAGTGGGCTTCTGCTTTATTCAGCAAACATATGGAGTGTCTGCTCTGTGCTAGGTGCTGCCCTGGCCTCTGACCATGGAGCAGTGAATATTCTGTTCCCCTGTGGCTACAGAGACTGACTCCTTGCCAGTGAATTATCTCATGTTATTCGTTTTACAAATGAGAACATAGGCTTGGTGGTGTCACTAGTCCAGAGCCACACAGCTCCAGCAGTGGGGCCTAGTTTTGAACCCCTGCATGGTCTGAGCCAGAGTTGGAGTTCCCACTAATACAGAGCTCTTAATCCTTTCCCATCCTGCTTACCCAGAAAGGACCCTCTGGACCAAGCCTGCTAGATTTTGGAAACTGCTCTTGTATGTCTGTCTTGAGTATGCATAGGGTGCATTTGTGTGACTGGAAATTTATTTGTCACTAGTCTTTTTTTTTGCCAGGGGTAAGAATTCCTTGGGTAGGAGGAAATAATGCGGCGATAGGGTTTAAGAGTTATTTAAGTTGTCTAATGGAATGGAGCAGCCCTGTAACTTGGGGGAAAGACTAGTAAGGAACTTATTGTTCTAATCTCTGTATATCCAGTTGTATGTATTAACTATGCTCTTTGCAACTATTACTTGAATAGGTAACGTGTGACCTCTTCAGTGGAAAGGGTGGAGTTGATCGATCACTCTTTCCCAGATTTCAGGCATTCCATTATCATTAGGTGCTTGCTACAGTGTGTATTACTATCTTAGGATTTGTGTACTATTTTTTTCTTCTGCTCATCTTTCTTACTACTGAAAATATAAAGTCAGTGTTTTTAAAACTAATTACACAAAATAAATACGTAATTATATAAATAACCCTGGTTTAGATGATTTATAGTCTTAGCCAGCTATAAAATTTTATGGTTTTATATTGTTTCCTTCGTGTATTAATTTGAGGCGATAAAATTAGCCTTTTGGGATTGCCAAAGTTCAGCTGGATCAGTGTTATTACTACTATTATTTTATGCATGAAGAAACTGAAGATCAGAAAGGTCAGTTACCTGCCCAAGGTGACAAAGCAGTTAGGTGTATTTAAACCCAGGTTGTCTGATTCCAAAGTCTGTGCACTTAACCCTGAAGCAAAACTGTTGTTGAGGTCTCTTGACAAGTTGTCTCTTGAATCCCCTTGAGGATCTGATAAATAACCCCCTTCAAGTTTTTCCCTGGAGTCTAAGACTCTGCTCTGGATACATAGAAGAGAAACAGTAAAATATTTGTGACCTACCTTGGTAACTCTTTGTCAGTTTTTTTCTGTCCTGATTTGTCCAGGTCTTTTCTGTGGGTGCTCGTATGCCCAGGATTGTTCTGTACCCTGATGAATCAGTGTTTCAGTCGGGAGGATTTTGTATGTTCAAGACTTTCTATTTTTCTGTAGAGATGATAGAAGCTTCAAATGAAATTCAGACTTGTGAAGTTAAGTTTTAACATTTCTTCAGATCAAAGCTTAACCCCATCACTTACTGGTTGACTCGACAAATCACTGAACCTGAGCTCCTCCTATGTAAAATGGTAGTAGCCACCCTGATCTTGCGTTGTGAGGACTAAACGAATCATTGGTTGTAAAGAAGCACTTAGCTTGGACCCTGGTGCGTAGCACTGCTCACTTGCTGGTAACTATAATCATCTTCCAGGATTCAAGGTTGTCAAGACTCAGAGCAAAAGTTAGTAAGAGCAGAGGTATATTTTTTGGTTTGGGTGCAGGGAATTAGGCTTATGCCTTCTTCATAATTTACACAGTTGTGTATGTGTTAACCACTAGTGGGAAGAATCCTGGTAATCCTGTTTGTATAATGTGGTTATGCCAAAAAAAGTCCCACAAATTAAAAAGAAAAAAAAAAGTAAGTCTTCCAACATACTTCCTGTTCCTAATAACATTTTGGTAACTTAAATTTTCAACCTTCTTGATATATTAACATACCCCTTCAGTGGCAGGGCTGGCTGCCTCTCTCTTGCCTTGCAGAAAAACTCGCAGAATGCTTTGGACTTCATGGCTGGTCTCATGGACCCTGTGGCAAACCAAATGTGGTTTCACAGAAGTGAAAGTGAATCAGGCTGTTGGTTTTGAGGAGTAGTATGGGATTTTAGGAACTCTTTCTTTCCATCTTGATAGTTGGCTTATGGATTTGTTCCTGTATATTTGGCATCTGCTTTCTGAGATAGAATGGATACCCTTATTCTCATAGTCTAAGGTGGGAGGGTTGGGGTGAAAATTCAAAATTTAAAAATATCAATTCTTTTAAGGTATAATTCACCCTATCATATAGTTCACTCACTTACAGAATCCAATTCAGAGGTTTTTAGTACATTCATAGACTTGTGCAGTAATCCCCGCAGTCTCAGAACATTTTCATCACCCCAAATATTCACTCGGAACATTTTCATCACCACCCCAGTGGGAAATTTAATTCCCACTGGCAGTCGTTCCCCATTTTCTCCAGCTCCCCCTGCCTCTATCGCCAGCCCTTGTCAACCACTAGTGTATTTTCAGTCTTTATAGATTTGCCTATTTCGAACATCACAGGTACAGTTTTAGTAGTTTCCTCCTAGGTAGAGGCGACCAACTTTAGTAATAGAATTTTTTTTTTAAATTTAATTTTATTTTTTCAGTGTTCCAAGATTCATTGTTTACGCGCCACACCCAGTGCTCCATGCAATACATGCCCCCCTTAATACCCACCACTAGGCTCACCCAACCCCCACCCCTCTTCCCTCCAAAATCCTCAGTTTGTTTTTCAGAGTCCACAGTCTCTCATGGTTTATCATTGGAATTTCAGGTAGAACTTTGAATCCATAAACTGCTTTTTTTCAGGGGGTTTAACTAGGGGTGAGATCCCAAAGATGGAACAGTGTCCCAGGGCTAGGAGAAACCCAGGTATGCCTTTGTGTTTCAGATCCATGGGCAGGGAGTAGATTAGTTTTGGTTCATGGTACTGTGATGGATACAGAGGATACCAAGATAAAATTAAGAATCTAGCCCCTTCGTCTGTGAACTTTCAGTCAACTTGGGCAGGGTATGTGCTGCTCCATAATGCCTTACTTTGGGGGTCTTATCCTGATGGGTGACATACAAAATGAAGCAAATGCATTTATACTTCTGTTGTTAAGCCTGTAGTATTTATGAGAATTTTTGGAGATGATGTGCCTTTGTTTATTAGGTCCCACTTATAATTAGGTTCCTTTTTTGTTTATAAGGTCCCTCTTATAATTAAGAGACTATATTTTTATGGCAGTTTTTTAGGGCACTTACCAAGTACATGTCACTTTGCCAAGTGTCTACATTGTCCCATTCATCCTTATCACCATCTGGTGAGATGAATCCTCTTACTTTTCTGCATTATGAGTTGAGTAACTTATCTAAGTTCAATAGCTAGAAAGTTGTGTAACCAGGTTTTGAACCTGGCAATAGACAGTAGGGCCTTCTCTTGAACATGTCTCTTCTTTGCCTTCAGTAACTACATTGGTAGTGAAGATGCAAATTCTTCATAGATTTACACCCTAGAAAGGAGAAGCATGCAGCAGGTGCTAGGTTAAGTAAAAATATTGTCCCATTGGTTTTTCAGATTCTGAGACCTGGGTAGGCAAAGAATAGCTAGTATTTTGTATTGTGCTTTGGAGTTTTGTGTTCCTTTCCATCATAGGATTAAAGATAGACTAGAATGGCAAATGAGGGTGTCTGGCTATCTCTTGGTTTTATATAACAGTCGAGTTTCCCTTTGGATATGCACTGAGTGATTATCAGTGATTCTTTTTTAAAATGATTTTTAAAATGTACTTTTATAACATTAATTTCTTTTTTTAATTAAAAAATTTTAAATTGAGGTATCATTGATATATAACTTTGTATTAGTTTCAGGGGTACAACATGATTCTGTATTTATACGTGTGAATGATCACCACAATACTCTAGTTAACATCTGTCCCATACAGTTACAATTTTTTTTCTTATGATGAGAACTTTTAAGATCCACTCTCAGCAACTTTCAAACATATGCTACATTATTATTAACTGTAGTCAATATGCTGTACATTACCTCCTATGACTTATTTATTTTATAACTGGAAGTGATTCTCTTTTAGCTGGGTAATAAAGCATCACACAGGAAGGCCAGAAACCTGTTCCCTGGTCTGATTTGATGTAAGATGAATGGTTTATACTCTTTGCTCGTTAAAACGAGTTTAAAAAAAAAACAACAAACCATTGGGAGTTGCATGCTTTATTATTATTTTTTTCTGTTTTGAATTTATTACTTTTTGTTAGAGTTGTATGCTTGAAATCATGTCACACTTTTGTAGTTCTTGAGATTTGGCATAGGCTTTTTGCATTAGCGAGATGAGCCCTTCATTCGAATGGCCTCCCAGAGGATGTTCATTGCCAACCTGCTTTGTTTAGGAATAATTATATTACTTACAAAATCCTAATAGGACAAATGGATATGGAGTTAGGTAGCCAAGAGGTTTTCCCAGTTCCTTTGCTTTGCGTTAGCATCTTGCAAATGAAAAAAGAAGTTATTTCCTAAATATTTGTAAATGGTGGTAATTTGTAATATTGACATTTGGAATATTACTCATACAGATATAAACAACAATAAATTATATCCAAATATAATTTTGTAGTTTTTATATAACATTGACTGTAAAAAAGTTCTTCCACGTTAATCCATTCTGTTCTCTACTGGGTTGAATAAATTGCATCTGATCTATAGTTCTTAACCTACTGACGAAGGTTTAAGGTCCCTCTTATAATTAAGAGACTATATTTTTATGGCAGTTTTAGGTTTATAGAACAATTCAATGGAAAGTATAGTGCGTTCCCATATAACCCCATATACCTGTTCTTCTCTATTTCCCCATTTTTTTTTTTTTAAGTGTTTATATATTTGAGAGAGAGAGCAAGAGAGAGCATAAGCAGGGGCAGGGGAGAGGGAGAAGCAGACTCGCCACTGAGCAGGGAGCTCGAAGCAGGAGTGTATCCCAGGTTATGACCAGAGCCGAAGGCAGACGCTTAACTGGCTGAGCTACCCAGGTTCCCCTCTATTTCTCATATTATTGACATCTTGCATTAGTGTGGTGCATTTGTTACAGCAATGATACAGTGATATTAACTGATGTCCATGGCTCACATTAGGGTTCACTTTTTGTGTTATATATTCTCTATGTTTTGATAAATGTTTACTAATATGTATTGGCCATTGCAACATCATACAGAATAGTTCCACTGCCCTAAAAATCCCCTTTGTTCACTTACTCATTCCTGTGCCCCTATTCTTGGCAACCACTGCTCTTTTTACTGTTTCCCTAGTTTTGCCTTTTCCAAAATGTCATATATTGTGCTTGGAATCATAGGGTGTTTAGCCTTTTCAGATTGGCTTCTTTCATTTAGCAATATGCATTTAAGATTCCTTCATGTCTTTTTGTGGCTTGATTGCTCATTTCTTTTATCATTGACAAATATTCCTTTGTCTGGATGTACCATATGAATGTATCCATTTATTAATTGAGGGGCATCTTGGTTGCTTCCAAATTTGGGCTGTTATGAATAAAGTTGATACACACATTTGTCTGTAGGTTTTCAACTCATTTGCCTTGAAATACCTGGGAACACAACTGCTGGATCATATGGTAAGAGTGTGTCCAGTTTTGTAAGAAACTGCTAAACTGGGGCACCTGGGTGACATTTAAGCATCTGCCTTCAGCTTGGGTCATGATCTCAGGGTCATGGGATTGAATCCTGCATAGGGCTCCCAGCTCAGTGGAGAGGCTGCTTCTCCATCTCCCTCTGCCCTTCCTGTCCGCTCATACATGCTCACGTTCTCACTCTCTCATTCTCTCTCTCTCTCTTTCTCTTGTCTGTGTGTGCTATCTCTCAAATAAATAAAATCTTAAAAAAAAAAAGAAAGAAAGAAACTGCTGAATTGTCTTTCAAAATGCTGGACCATTTTGCCTTCCCAGTAGTGAAGTAAGGAGAGCTCCTGTTGCTCTGTGTCCTCACCAGAATTTGGTGTTGTCAGTGTTTTGGATTTAGCCATAACAGACATGTAGTGTTGTCTCATTGTTTTTGAAATTTGGCTCCCTAATAACGCGATGTGGAGCGTCTTTTCATGTGTATTATTTGCCCACTTTGTATCATCTTTGATGAGGTATCTGTTCAGATCTTTTGCCCATTTTTTAATTAGGTTGTTTGATTCTTTTTTGTTGAGGTTTTTTTTTTATTGTTGTTGTTTGTTTGTTTGTCATGAAGTACAGATAACACAAAATTTACCACTTTAATCTTCTGTAGGTGCGCACTTCCTGGGTGTTCAGTAAATTCACAGTGTTGTATAACCAGCAGTGCTATTGCTTTCCATAACTTTTTCATTATCCCGAACTGAAACTTTATACCCATTAAACAATAACCCTTATCTTCCCCTTCTTCCAATACCTAGTAGCCTCTGTTTTACTTTCTTTTTCTATGAATTTGACTACTCTGAGTACCTTATATTAGTGGAATGATACAGTATTTGTCCTTTGGTGTCTGGTTTATTTCACTTAGCATAATGTCTTTAAGGTTCATCCATGTTGTAGTGTGTGCTAGAATTTCATTCCTTTTTATGGTTGAATATCTTATTTGTTGGGCTTACTTACCAACAACTATAATTAAGAAAGACTATTCTTTCTCCTTTAAATCATAAAAAGCTCTTTTTCTGCTCTTCATTTTTCACCCCCACAGAATCATCACTGAGTTGGAATTGACCTATCGATTTATCATGAGTGCCTGTCATGAACATGATGTTTATGGTTATTTCTTTCTTTAAATATTTATTCATTTATTTTAGAGAGAGCAAGGGAGCACAAGCAGGAGGGACAGGGAGAAGGAGAGAATCTTAAGCAGACTCCACATTGAGCATGGAGCCCAAAACGGGCTTGATCTCACAAGCCTGAGATCATGACCTGAGCAGAAACCAAGAGTCAGAGACTTAACTGACTGTGCCACCCAGTCACCCCTCTGGTTATTCCTTTTAAAATAGCTGTTTGTTGTAGGTCAGCCTGTTTTGGGGTAATTATTTTTGTTTTAAAAGCTTTATTGAATTAGAAAATTCACCAGTTTTAAGTGTATAATTCATTAATTTGTAGTTAGTTTACTATTATCAGTCCATTCCAGTTTTAGAACATTTCTGTCACCCCAAAAAGGCACTTTTTATTCTTACCTTAAGCCTCAGACAACCACTAATCTACTTTTTCCTGTCTCTGTAGATTTTTCTTCTGTGAAAATTTAGGCCGAATGGAATCATACTATATGTGTTCTTGTGCATCTGGCTTCTTTCAGTTAGTAGAGTGTTTTTAGATTAATCCATGCTGTAGCATGTGTCAGTGGTTTATTCCTTTTTATTGTTGAAGAGTATTCCATTTTGTAAATCATACTTTCTTTATCCATTCACCATTTGATGGACATTTGGGTTCTAATTTTTGGCTCTTATGAATAATGCTGTAATGAAGATTTGTGTACATGTCTTTGGTGGACATAGGTTTTCATTTCTTATTTCATTTCTTATGTAGGAATAGAATTGCTAGATTCTATGGTAAACTTAGGTTTAATTTTTTTAAAAACCTGCCAAACTGTTTTCCACAGTGCGGAACATCCTTTTAAATTCCCATTAGCTTTGTATAAGGGTTCCAATTTCTCTACATTATCACCAGTGCTTGTCATTGTCTGCCTTTTTTATTGCAGCCATCCTAGTGGTTGTGAAGTGGTTAATCTTGGTTTAAATGTTCATTTCCCTGTTCACTAATGATGGTGAGCATATTTTCATGTGCTTATTGACCACTGGTACATTTTCTTTGCTAAGATGTATATTTAGATGTTTTTTGTTGGACAGTGGGTTTTTTTTTTTTTAAATATTTTATTTATTTATTTGACGGAGATCACAAGTAGGCAGAGAGGCAGGCAGAGAGAGAGGAGGAAGCAGGCTCCCTGCCGAGCAGAGAGCCCGATGCAGGGCTCTATCCCAGGACCCTCAGATCATGACCTGAGCAGAAGGCAGAGGCTTTAAACCCACTGAACCACCCAAGGGCCCCTGGACAGTGTTTTATGTCTGGGATTTTTCCCTTTATTTTGTCCCATAAAACTTTTGATGATTAAGTGAACAGCATTCAGTATAGTTTCTCCATTTGTCCTCATTTGGGGGATTTTTTTGCTTCTATTTGCTTTAACTTCAGATGCATTTGACTGCTCAGTTATAGGATGCCAGGGCTTAGGATGGTGGTTCTTAGGAGACTGAATTTCAGATTTCTGCTTTTGTAATGCCGACAGCATCCCGCTGGGCAGAAGCCCCAGACTGGACTTCCTAATTCTGGTCATACTGATGTTAATGATCACATACTAAGTAATGATCACAAGCCCCATGAATTGATGAAATGAGAATGGGCCAGGGAGGAACAGTAATCACCACTGAGCTGTTGGGGAAAGGAACTCATGAAGGTGACTTTGTTATCCTGTCAAGGCCATTGAATTTTAAAAAGCTAGCCAAGGGAGAGATTCCAGTATGAAGCTCATAACAAAGTGGTTAACAAAGTTAAGTTTCTGACTGACCTTAGTTTTGATTTTTAAAATGATAACCCAGTGTGTTTCAAATGATATATTTTTTTGCTGTGAAAGGAAGACTTACATTTAACAGCTATGGAGCCCTGCTCTGCTCTTACTATGTCCTCCAAGTCCTAGAGTAATGGTTTTTGGGGTGGCAGTCACAGGTGCAGAAGTCATTAGGTGGGAGTGTGCAGGGGGTCTTGAAGACCAGCAGGGAGGCCAGTATGTTTGGAGGAACAGTGATGGCAAAGGAACCGGGAGTAAGTCCAGGAGGCAGGCCATGGTGTGAGTCCCAGAAAGGACTTGGTGTTTCATTCTAAGTGTGATGGGAAGCCATAGGAGGTTGTGGTGTAATCCTGGTTGTGTTTTTGAGAGATCGTCAGGCTGCTATGGAGAATAGATACAGTGGGGGCAAGAATGGAGGTAAGGAGACCCGTTAGGAGCTGTTGGAACAGAGGAGGTAAGAGGTAGTGACACCTGGGGCTGGGGCTAGGGTGGCAGCACTGGAGATGGTGGTATTTTGAAGTAGAGCCCACAGGATTTACTGTTTAATAGGATTTAGGCTATGAGAGAAAAGAGTCAGGTCAAGAATGATTCAAATGTTTTGGCTAGAGCAGTTATGTGAATGATGGTGCTATTTTTTGAAATGAGGACAACTTGGGGATGGTGAAGTCTGGCGGGGGGGATTAACAATATGAACGGATGAATGACCTAAGCTTATAGTATAAAGATGAAGAAAAGTACACAGTTTGTTCATGAATACATTCTCCTAAGAGCATCAAAGAGTATGGAAATATGCAGAGTAAAGAACCCACTTTCCTGACTTAACCAACTGCCAAATTTTTTTCTGTGCATATTTGGTGTTTTGTTCATAAATGGCATTATGCTATATGAATTATTCTTTTGCTTTTCTGGTTAATACTATGGTTTAGAGCTCTTCCATGTCAGTACCTGTATATAGTACATTCTTTCTTTTTTTTTTTTTTTAATTGAAGTAGGTACCACACCAAACATGAGGCTTGAACTCATGACCCTAAGTCAGGACTCACATGCTCTACCAACTGAACCAGCCAGGAGTCCCATAGTACGTTTTTTTTTTTTTTTTTTTTTTTTGTTGTTGTTGTTGTTTTTTAAATGACTGCAGAGAGTTCTGCTGTGGATAAAGCATAGCTTATTAGTCTATTCTTCTCTTGAAAGATATTTAGATTTTCTCTATTAGAGAAAGTGCTTCAGGGATCATTTGCATACCTACCTTCGTGTGTAAGCTCCAGTATTTCCATGGGAGAAAAGATTCCCAGGATTCTTGAATATTCCTGGAAGTTTCCTCGATATGGAATTGTTGCCAACCTCCAGGTTTTACAATCTCTTTGTCATATTTTGTTTAGGTCTTTTGCATTCGTTTATATTTGTCTTGTGCTCTTTTGAGTATGTTAGATTATGTTTCTGAAGCTTCATGTTTTCCTTAAATTAAAAGCATCCTTAACAGAACAGGCCCATGGGGCACCTGGGTGGCTCAGTCGATCAAGCCTCTGCCTTTGGCTCGGGTCCTGATTCTTGGGATTGAGCCCCATGTCAGGCTCATCTGGGAGCCTGCTTCTTCCTCTCCCTCTGCCTGCTGCTGCCCCTGCTTGTGCTTTCTCTCTCAAATAAATAAATAAAATCTTAAAAAAAAACAAACCCAAAACAGAAGAGGTCTTTCTGTTAGCCACTGACATGGATTCTAAAAGAACCAGGGCATGGGATTAAAAAAAAAGAAGTGTGTGTGTGTGTGTGTGTGTGTGTGTGAGAGAGAGAGGGAGAGAGAGAGAGGGAGAGAGAGAGAGAGAGAGGGATTGGAAGAGAGAGACAGAGAGTGCAATTAATTGGCTGTGTCCTAATTAGCTTTGGACCTGTTCAGTATGTTTTCTGAGCTCTAGGTTCTTAGGGATGAAATGAGAGATGGGATGGGGCTTTGCCTGTATTTAATAGGCTAGTCCAAGCTCAAATATCAGGGACCAAGAAGGAAATCACATTTACTAGGGTGAGAAAAACAGTATTAGTGGCCAGAGGAATGTTTACAAATTTGAGTCACTGGGATTTACACATTTCTGTAGAAACCCAGAGTGGAGAAATAGAGGAAATATTGAGGAAAGCAGCTTGGCAGTGTAGGCCAGAAGCTGTCACGGCATGTTTACATCTGGCTCATTTCACCTTGGTTGGAAGGCACAGAATGCTTCAGAGGGTGAGCTTGGAGGCTGGGCAGTTGCCTACTATATTTAGAAAAAGGAGATTCCTGAGGTTAGAGTGGTCTCTGTGTGTGTGCATTTTCTTTGCCAGATGGACAAAGGTTTTAGGGGCTTGGGAATTCTGGACCAATCCTTGTTAACTAGCTGGCTTCTCTGGGCCAAGCCAGTAGCTGTACTTTGACTCCTGCTGCTGCCACAAAGGAAAAGCCAAAATAAACCCCATTTTACATGGTTTGTAAAGGTAGATTTCAAAGCTTATATGATCTCGCTATCAGATGTGCTCTTACGTTTACTTAGGCTAATTTCAACACTTTCAATCTATGAACTGGCTCCTCCTATGAGACTTTAGGTAGATTTCCAGGCTGACTGAGTTAGCTTGAGGCAGTTTCTGTGCCAGGGAGACTGTCAGGCACATAGAACTAAAATCTTAACAGAGGGGCTGCCTGGGTGGCTCAGTGGGTTAAGCCTCTGCCTTTGGCTCAGGTCCTGGTCTCAGGGTCCTGGGATCGAGTCCCGCATTGGGCTCTCTGCTGGGCAGGGAGTCTGCTTCCTTCTCCCCCCGCTCCCCTCTGCTTGCCTCTCGGCCTACTTGTGATCTCTCTCTGTCAAATAAATAAAATCTTAAAAAAAAAAAAAAAATCTTGACAGAGTCTTTACTGAGTTATTGCACTTTGGGTCAGGTATAGAAAATCATTGTTAGTTGAGCGATAAACTAAAATTAGAAAGCCATTCTTACTTTAATTCATACCTCTTTTTCTTTTTAAAAAGGTTTATCTAAGTAGGTAATAACTTTATATGGTACATAGTTCAAAAGGGGCAAAAAGGAATGCAAGTGTCCCTCCCAATTCCTCCTGCCTCCCGATCCCAAGTTCTTGTACTGGAGGCAACATTTTACCATTTCTTGTGAATTTTTCAGATAAAATTTATGCATGTGCCAGCGAATACATATTTATGTATTTTTCGGTAGCCTGCCATATGCACTGTTTTGCATAATTTGCTTATTGCACAGTTTTATTGTATTTTAGATCTTATTGTACATTGGTACATATAGAGCTATTCATTTTTAGCATTACATTGTACTCCATTGAATGGATAGGACATAGTTCACTTAACCAGTCCCCTAATAATATTTATGTTTAGATGGTTTCCAGCCTTTTACTATTACCAGAACATCTTGGTACTTGTCATGGGCACTTGAGTAAGTAGACCTGAAGGATGAATCCTAGATATGGACCTGTTGGGTTAAAGGGTATGTACAGTTTTTATTTTGATAAACATCCCAGAGGAGTGTTTCTGGAAAGTTCTGAGTGAAGTTGACTTTATAAATCATGATTTTAGTGTAGGAAGGAAAGTCGCTAGTTTATTACTTACTAAGTAACCTCTGTAATTATTATTATTATTTTTTAAAGATTTTATTTATTTGACAGACAGAGATCACAAGTAGGCGGGGGGAGGGGTGGGAGCAGGCTCCCTGAGCAGAGAGCCCGATGTGGGGCTTGATCCAGGACCCTGGGATCATGACCGGAGCCGAAGGCAGAGGCTTTAACCCACTGAGCCACCCAGGCACTCCAGTAGCCTCTGTAATTAAACAATGCTTAGAGTTTTCTCCATTTCTTACTCCCCAATCTGTACATAGTGTTGATTCTGGGATTAAAAGCCACAACAAAATCTTTCCCTAAAATGAGACATAGCTGTACTAGGAATTTCTTGAATGTAGGGCCCCAGAGAACTCGTTGGCATTACTAGTGAGGTTGCTGTTGAATTTTTATCTTTGTACAGCACGTGCATTATTCAGGAAGTTTGGCAGGTGTTGAAGGAGGGCAATCACATGGACTTTGGGCCAGAAGGCACACCTTGTCTGTCAGCAAAGCTTTTCTGGGCAATGGAATTTCTGGGGAGGGGTGAGGGGACAGGGTGTTTTATCCAACATCTCTCTTGTGGTTGCCTCTTCTACCATGCTTAGCACTTTCCTCAGTGGAGGGTAGGATAGTGCCACCTGTCCCGTGTGGTCTTTACTTCACTGCCTGTGACAGCTCATGTTGGGATGGAAGGTTTCTTGTGGTAGAGTTTCTGGGACAGGGTGGTCACAGTCATTGTCTCCCAGGTGCTCAGCATCCTGGGCAGGGGAAGTACAGCCGGTCCACAGTACAATTAGAAGTTTGAAAGTGTCGTGGAGAAAGGAACCTGCCTTTCAGGAAAGGCAGGTGAAGGCTTATCAAGTCCACAGAGGCAGTGTTCCTAATGATAAGTCATTTAAAACCACCTCTGTTAGTTTTGCCCCACCTTTACTACTGTTTATTTACTTTGAAAAAGTCTCCTTATTAAAAAGTACATTCATTTCGAAAGCGAACTTTATAGCATTCCGAAATTACAGGTTTGATGTAATTGGCAGTATTTTTTTCCTAAAATATGTTCATGTAACCATTAAATCATAATCATTAAATTGAAAAGTATTTGTCATTGTTCACCTAAAATACTCCCATATTGTACCAGTGATTTGAACTTTAATCTGTTTAACGCTGTCCCAAGGCAGAAATGGGTGAGAAAATGGATACCATCTGGTCATGGTGCCTGGAAGGAAGGGGAGGGGGGATAAGGATGTGTTTCTCAGACTAGGTACAGGTGTTGGGGGAGGTGGCAGTGTGCCAGGGAGTATACAAAGCAAGTGACAGGGAGTACACTTTGCTGAAAATCTGGTTCACTCAATGGAATAATTATTTGAATATTCACACAAACACTGATAGATTATAGAGGAGAATGCAAGATTCCATGACATTTTTCTGAGGAGACATGCTGGTGTGGGCAAAAAGAACATGTAGTCAACAGTAGACCGAGGAGGGAGGAGGCCAGGGTGTCTCCAGTTTCTATCTTAGGTCTTGGGGTATGGTTGAATTCTGTACCACAGGAGAAATGTGGTGTGTGATAGAGGGTATGGGGTTAAGTAAGTTTTGTCCTTGGCTGAGTTCCCATGGAATATGCAGGTGGAAGCACCTACAAGGCAGTGGGAAGTAGAGGTCTGATGTTCTGGAAAGAGATTGGCAGGTTATGATGTAGATCTGCCTCTCACTAGGTGCTATTAGAAACCCAGGCAATGGTTCTCAGCCTTAGCTGCCCATTGAAATTGTCTGAGGAGCTGGGACTCATCCCAGGAGATTCTGTTATAATTTGTCTGGGATGCAATGTGAGCATGGGGAATTTTTCTTTTTTTTCTTTTTTTAAAGATTTATTTATTAGAGAGAGGGAAGGTGAGAGTGCACGAGTCGGGGAAGGAACAGAGGGAGAGACTCTACAAGCAGACTCCCCACTGAGCCTGATTCAGGTCTCCATCTCATGATGCGGAGATGGAGACCTGAGTTGAAACCAAGAGTGGGGTGCTTAACTGACTGAACCACCCAGGTGCCCTGAGCCTGGGGAATTTTCAAAGCTTTCCTGGTGATTTTACTCTGCAGCAAAGGTGGAGAACCACTGGCTTGCAGTGGGAGAAGAGAGTGGAGGCCAAAATCAAGGAGAATAGCAACAATTAGTAGAACAGGTGTGTTGAAGAGAGTGGGAGAGATTTTGGGTTTAAGAGAGTGGGAGAGACTTTTGCTCTGATGACAAGGTGTTTAATTTTGGCTACTTTGGGTGAGGGGTTGCCCAAAGTCCTTTGGATTTGACATTGGAAGTGAAACTGCAGAAAGCCCAAATATAAGGGTGGTTAAGTATCCACCTTTTAATATTATAAGGAATAAATGGGATAATTGTAGGTATTGTGTTTAGCAGAGTAAGCTTGCACATGGTAAGTGTCCTGTAATTGGAATGTGCCATTCTGGACATTTCTACAGATTATCTGTGTTCTAAGATGGTGGTTCTTAAGCATGAATGTGGTAAGAATTCCCTTAACTGAGGATTCCTGGTCTCCTTCCAGGAGATTGTTATATGTGCTCTAGAGCAAGGTCTCGAAATCTGCATTCCTTGCAAGGCCCCCAAGTGATTTGCATGGAGGGGGTCCTCGGAATTGGCTGGAAGAGATTTTACATAAAGTTGTCTCAAATCCTCTGTCCCCCTTTAATGCACAAAACTGTGCCAGCTACCCCCATGCTGGAACCTCTCTGGTTTCTGGAAGGAGCCATTATGACAGGTCGAGGAATGGTTTGAAAAGGTACAAGTTCGAACGACTTCACAACATCTCAGCATGTGGCTCTGTGCCTGGGGTCTAGTTGTTCCATGAGCTTGGCCTTTGAGTCCAAACCCTTCTGTAGCATTGGGGCGGGTAGGGAAGCTCCTGAAAGGAAACGTTATGTTCACCAGCAATCACAGGGCAAACGTTTTTCCCACAGTGAGTCGTGGGTGCTCTTGTCAGGGTTAAAGTCATTTGGGGTCAGAGCCTGTAATTATGTTGCACATTTTTTTCTTCAAAAACATTCAGGAAGCATAATGAGCTGGCTGAGCTGTTGCACAGCTCCAGGGGACTCAGTGTCTGGGGGAGATTAGGAGGGAGACTGGCTTGAGGACTCTGAGGGGAGGGGGAGGTGCAAACCCAGAGAACTGATCTCTCCTCCTCCTGTCTCAAAGGTGCCCTGGGGCAACTCATTTCTGGCAACAGCTTCCTCCTTATCTGTGTTCTGATCTTAGCTGGTTCTCCACAGTCTGAGGGGGCTGGGTGAAAGAGCACCCCATGGCCGCTGCTGGTGAGACCTCCGGGTGTCACTGGGAGGGGCTCTGTGCTACTTACCCCTTGTTGTTTGCTTCTTAAGAAATTCTCTGGGCTGCTTTTCCACAGGCAGGGCTTTCTTGCAGTTGTATCTGCCTAGTGCATTGAGATGTTTGACATACAGCCTACCTGGGCTGCTTATCCAGCAGCTCACCGGCCTCACAACTCCTGCTGTGGGTAATATTGAGGCCAGGCAGGCATTGGGGATGGATGCCTCCACATCTGCAGCCTTGAGCGTACCCTGCTGCACTGGCTGCCTCTGGTTTACAGGCCAGGCTTTCGGGCTACAGACAGCCTTCCCTGCTGAGGTCTCCTGGGCCCTCTGACTGAAACCGCCTTGAGCTCAGCATGCAAGGTCAGTGAGCTACCATGTTGCCAGCTCTGTTTAGAACAACAAGATGGTTCTCTCTCTGGAAAGAAATCCTGTTTCCTCTTTACATAGCCAGCATGCTTGTAATCAGCTCCTCAGCAGGGAAGCTCTGCTCCATTGCATAGAAAATTGGAGTGAAACCGAGAGCTTTTGGCCTTAGTGTCTTTTGGGATAACACTTTGGCTTCCTTTTCATCTCCCCCAGCTCTTCTGGCCAGCATAACTTCACACTATACTGCAATGAAAAGACAACAACAGGGCTTGGGGTTTTGTGCTTGGAACAGCACAGAGTTCAAGCATGAAGATGATCACCAGCTGAAGATAACTTAAAATTGGCTTGTTTTCATAAGTCTGGGTTCAGAATGTTGGGATTTAATCTTCCCCATCCCCTTGAATCTGGAGAACTGAGTCTCTTTATGAAAGAAGAATGAAATGTTTTTTGATGGTTATCTGAAATGAGAAACTTGTGAAATGTTAGGCAGGAGAAGGATGAGTCATGTCTCTTAATGTGACACCTCAAGCAGTCATATTACCGAACTCCCCAAATGTGCCAGCATAGGGTGAGGCAGTGGTGGGTGGAGACCTTGGAGGTCCTTTCTTGGGGTTTCTTTAAACAGCTTTGTTGAGATGTAGTTCACATACCACACAATTCACTTATTTACAGTGTATAGTACATGGCTTCAGTATATTCACAGAATTTTTCATCCATCTCCACAATTAGTTTTAGAACATTTCATCTTCCACCCAAAGAAACCGTGTACTCCTTAACCATTATTCCCCCATTCTTCCCATCCCCCTGGCCCTAAGCTTCCACTTCCTTAGGATTTTAAAGTGTGGTGCTGTCCTGTCAGCTTTGTTTCTTGATCTTGTTAAGCCACATATCCTTTTCCTTTGGTGTATCCAGACAGTTTGCAGATCCCAGGAATGCTGTGATTTCAATGCCAGGATGTTTGGATCTGGCACTCCGTTTCTCTCTATGCTCCTTCAGACAGACTTGCTGGTGCAGCAGGGCTAATGAGTGCTTGCAGTTCTCTGGTTTAAGACTTCTTTTATCATACTTCTCTCTCTCTCGGTTCTGCTCTTGCTTTGGAGAGAGCAGTTTCCTGGTGAGAGTAGGAAGGAAGAACCCAACATCCAGTTATAGGTAGGTGCGTTGTTTTGAGCAGAAGAGAGGAACTTATATACCTATAGAGGAAAAAATTCCAATAGTATTCTGATTTGGATAGTTGTATTTGGAGGGTTTTATCCCTTTATCTGTTGATAAAGCTATTGATAAGTAATTTTTTTACGTGCTGAAATGATGATGGTTTGGGGTGTTGAAGCTTTTAACATGAAAGTCCTTCTTAGTTACCAAAGACCTTGTATTGTTCTAAGAAATTTCAGCCCAAATGTAGGTAACTCGTTCTTCACCATCTGTTTTCTCTTTCTCTCATTTGCTTCCTTCCTTTTCATTTCCCTTCCCTTTCTCCCTCTCATTCTTTGACTGCCTGCTCTCTACTACCCCCCCCCCCCACCAAACCTGGCGTGACCTTGCTAAAGAGCCAAAGACAGGACTGATCTCCCATCTCTTTATAATGGGAAAAACAAAGCCTTTTGTAAGTAAGAATGACCTGGAAATGATTTGGGGAGTTTGGGGATTATAGCTCAAGATTTAAGGTGGTTGAGAATCTATAGAACCAGGAAGTATGGGCTGGGAGTGGTCCCATTTTGGGGGGGGGGAAGCTCTCTGGGGTCTCCTTTCCTGTTACACATCCTGTGTTAGGTTTCAGAGGTAAAAGGACAAGCTCAGAGCCAGCATGGGTACAGAACGTACTGCTCACTGGTTGACAGCCGTCCTGCTTACTGGTTGACAGCCACATTGACAGGGAGCATTTAGGTGCTTATTTTCTGCTTCTCTAATGGCACCTGATACAAGCCTCAAGTCCCCCCCCCCCCCTTTTTTTTTAAAGACTTTATTTATTTATTTGACAGACAGAGATCACAAGTAGGCAGAGAGACAGGCAGAGAGAGAGGAGGAAGCAGGCTCCCCGCCGAGCAGAGAGCCTGATGCAGGGCTAGATCCCAGAACCCTGGGATCATGACCCCAGCTGAAGGCAGAGGCTTTAACCCACTGAGCCACCCAGGCGCCCCCCCCCTTTTTTTTTTTTTTACAGATTTTATTTATTTATTTGACAGAGATCACAAGTACGCAGCCCTTTTTTATCATTAGGGTCGAGGGTGCTATTAAAGTTGTCTTTAACAAAGTAGGTCAGTGATTTATATTTCAAGATGACAAATTTGGGGACACTGAATGAGAACATGTTATTTGGGTTAGTTGAACAGCTCCAGATATAATTATGTATTTATAATGCCAATTAGGGACCTAGAAACCTATTTGGGATAGGTCAGAGACCTGGTTATGATATCTGAGTCTTTGCCAGGTATTCCATCTAGAATCTCCAGGATAATATATTTTGAACAAATTTCAGTGAGACCTGGATAACATGTCTTATTACATTTCCCTCCATTGAGCTGCCACTTCTTAGTTCACAAAGCCATTAACAGCAAAATATCAGGGTGCTCCTCTCCCATTTTCTGAGATATATATTTCCTGTTCTTTCTGGTGACATAGGCTAGTCATTTGAAAAGAAAAAAGTCAAGCAATCCAAAGTCAGACTTTTTTTTTCTTATTTTATAGGCGCAATACATGCTCTCCAGTGAAAATTTAGAAATTACGGATGAGGTAAAGAAGAAAATGCAAATTACACCAATAGTGCTGATTAGAGATAGTCATTTTGGTTCTATAACCTGTTCTACTCAATAGGTCACGATCATCTTTCCGTATCATTAACTGCTTTCTAAGACTGTTTTTAGTAGCTACACAATGTTCCAGGGATGCTGTGTCAAGATTTACTTAACTGGTGACTCACTTTTGGACAGTAAGGTGTTTTTCTCTTTTTTTTGTTTTTATGATTGTTGACTAGTCTGTAACGGTTGTCCTTAGAGACATACTGTAATTATCTCCATAAGATAAATTTACATAGGCAGCTCTTCTGTTTCTTTCCATCTCTTTAAGATGCAGCTCTAACTCTCTCTGGTTGCTCACCTCTTTCTCCTGCAGAGCAGAACCTTGGGGACAAAGAGTAGACGTCTTCTCAGAGTGCCAGAGAATGAAGAAGAGTCTCATATGTTGAAAACATGATGCTAAATTTATTTGAACTACAGTAATAGTAATGGTATAGCTACCACCATTTAACTGTTTATTGTGTGTCATACCCTTTTGTTACATGTTTTACCAATTTGATTTCATTGAACCTTCACAACAGTCTCATGAGAAATGTACTACTATATTATCCCCATTTACAGACCAGAAGACTGAGGCATGGAAAGTCAAATGAACTCAGATTGTTGCAGCCAGGATTGGAACGTTGGTCCGTTGCCAGCCCTTTTACTCTTAACTGGTGCTGTACTGCTGATTATGGAATCTGAGCCTCGTCCCTTGAATCTTATGTTTCCTCATTTATAAAATGGGGATATTAGTCCTCAGTTGAGACCATCGTAAGGGTTAAATGAGGTAAAGCATCTGGCACAAAATCACAGCAGCCAGCTACTCTAATGACTAATTATTTTCACCTTTTGTAAGATAGGACCCATATGGAAATTTAAAAAATTGTCTTGGTGCTGTCTTTGCATAGAGTCTCTGGCTTTTTGACTGGAAGTGAAACATATTAACACTTATCTCTAGAAATTAGACTGAAGCTTGTACTCTGGCCAGTATTATATTGACCTTAGTCCAGATGTCTTGGTTTTAAAACTTGTCAATCACAACATTCCGTACTTTCTTCAGGACTGTCTTGTCGAAGGCCATTATGAAAGTGACACATCCCATAGGGACCTCTCTCATGCCAACCCCAGCCTTACCACCCACAGGTGCACACCATCAGTTTCTTGAGCAGGCACCTAAGTAACTTCTAACAGTGAGTTCTTCTTTGACTCTAACGTAAATATCTCTTGCAGTACTATTTATATAAAAGTTGTCTTTTGTGTAAACGTTGATTTGGAGGAAGGTGAGCTCCATTCTCTGGTCATGATTTAGGCCTGTTCCCTTCTATAGGGGTTTGTTGCCCCCACTTTACTCCAAAATTGGTACCTCTCAGCAAACTTGAACCCTTGGCCAGTTCTGAGGAAAACAATGGCATGAGCATCCCAAGGCCATATGTAGGCTGCGTTATCTTGGGATCCAGGTCAAGGGAACTCTTCTCTCTCCTTACGTCTGCTGAATTTCTGAAGTCATTTTAGTCCTAACAACCCAGGAGAAGCCATTTGCCCTGGAAAAGAATCCAGAGTTGGGGACTGGTAGGATATTTTGTTTCTTTCGAGTAGCAGTACAGATATGATCCTTTCTTCATTAGCTCAGTCAACAAATATTTAGTGGACACCATCTGTGTACTAGGGCATTGTTGTGGGTACTGGGAGTGTAGCTCCAAACAAGAGAAAGTTCTGACTCTTGTTTAATTTGCCCTCTAAAATATAAACTGCACAAGTAAACAAACTGACAGGATACACTTAGATAAAAGCACCAGGATGGTCATAAAATGAGACTGACAGTGATGGATAGTGGTGAGTGGAAGTAAGTGTAGATTATGTCATCAGAGAATGCTTCTCTGAGGTGCTGAATGACCTTATATTCTGGGCTAATACTTGGTGACCATGGTTTTTGAAAATTGTAAGCTATCACCTGATGGAGAGACTCTTTGCTGGATCATATTTTTTTTCCTTTCTGTTTTCATGGGCAAAACCTTTTTTACTCACTGTAGTCATGACCACCCAGAACCTTAGTGAGTTTGGCGAGATAAAATCTATCCCCATATGGCAGGCAGACTGAAGTTTTAAAACACATAAACCTTATCAAATCACTCTTATCCCAAATTTTCCAGTGGCTTCCCATGTCACTCAGAATATAATTTTTTAGAAAGATTTATTTTATTTACTTGAGAGAGAGAGAGAGAGAGAGAGAGAGAGAGTAGACACATGAGCAGGGGGAAGGGGCAGAGGGAGAGGGAGAGGGAGAAGCAAATTCCCCACTGAGCCGGGAGCCTGACACAGGGCTCATTCCCAAGACCCTGAGATCATGACCTGATCCAAATGCAGATGCTTAACTGACTGAGCCACCCAGGTGCCCCATCATTCAGAATATAATTTTAACTCATTAACTGTGGCTTATGTGTGGTCAGGCTTCTGTCTACCTTGTCAGTCTCCTCTCTGTGCTTAAGCTTCTCTGGTCTCAGATTCATCTTACACACTGAGTACTTTCCAGCCATAGGATTCTCCATTACTGTTCCTTTGGAGTGTCTTTGCTTCAGATCTTTATGTATCTATGTGGTCATCTGCTGCTTCTCATCTTCAGGTCCCCTCAGAGAAGCCCTTTGACCACCTAAAGGACTGATTTAATGTCTTAAGTAGCCATCCCTTCTTTCCCCGCTTTATGCCATTTCCTGTTTTAGTTGTGAAAGTACTTTGTACCCTCTGAATTCCCTGGTGGAAGTTGAGCAAATAATATCAAATGTGCCTTCAAAGAGTCCAGGTTGACTGCTTGCCTTGTATTCTCAAAGTGCCTCTGAGTGTTCACAGCCTCAAGCATCCCTTGGCTCTCTTCAGATTTGTTTTAAAGATTTCACCTTGGACAGATCATGTGTGACTGCTCTAATTGGATCGTGACCCAGTCTTCCTTTTGAGTAGCTCAAGAAATGGGGTTAAAAAAAATCAAGTATCAGAACTAAGAGTTGATTAATGCTGTTACCAGCTTCCTCCTTGCTTCTCATCCCTCTGCCTGTGCTCTTTTTGTTGGATCTCTTTCTCTATCTTTTTACTTTGTTGAATGGAAGAAAGGGAAGAAAAATCTAAAGTTTCTAAATCTCTGTCATAAGTAACACTGAGCAGGAGGTCCCCATCTCCTCGGCTTGGCTAGTTAACCTATATCAATTGATTCCTTTCCTAATCTTCACACCTAGAAGAAATGGATTTATAGCTCTTAAATCAACAAGGCTATTTACTTATTTTTTTCTTTAAAAAGAGAGATTTTTGACTCAGAGTATATCTGCTCCATACTCTCATTTGAAGGTACCCATTATAAGCCTCAGAATTAATTACAAAAGACTTAATTTTCATTTTCCTCTAAAAAGAATAAAAACTATTCTCCCACATTTGTTCTCATTATAGGCCTCTGTGTACTGTATGCTGACAACGTGTTCGTTCTGGAACCACATCTCTTGTTTTTTGAGGGGATACCCCCAAGGCACAATTTCTGTAGAAGGTTTTTCTGCAACACTTTAGTGACTTTTTACAAGATTTAATATCAGTTTATTTGGGTAGTTCCATGTGGATAAGTGGGTCTTAACAGGAATTCAGCCAATAAAAGACAATGCTTCCCATACAGCGTCTTAATTTTTAGGACTGGAGTCTTGCTAAATAGAATTTAAGTCTCAGAGTCAGTCTCTTATCTGTGTCTCAGGCTCTCTGTGTTCTCCAGAAAGCCAGTCATTCTTAGAAGTTTAATTTAGGAGTGGGCAGAGAGAGAGAGAAGGAACAGCATCACAGCTATCTTTGTACACGCAGATGACCCGTTTGGCGACATGCAAGCACTAGAGATTCATTGACCCACATCTTTTCCTCCTTCTCCTGCTGTGTACAGGCCATTTAGGGATCTGGTACCACAGTTACTACTAAAATCTGTTGCCGAATGCAGAAATCTCCATCCCTGTGGACTTCTCAGTTGTAGGAAATTAGCTCATGACCTAGAGGCAGAGAACCCTGTGGCTGTGCTTTCAGTGCTGGAATTCTTGGAGGTGGCAGTGGAATGAGAAGGGTCCTGGAGGATTCAAGAAAATCCTGAAAATCCTCCACCTCAAACACCAGCTGGCCTGTGGTGTTTTCCTGACTGGACACCATCCCTTTCACTCCTTGGTAGTTTCTATGTTTTAGATAAATAATAAAATTGGGATGCCTGGGTGGCTCAGTTGGTTAGCATCTGCCTTCTGCTCGGGTCATGATCCCAGGATCCCGGGATCGAGCCCCAGGGCAGGCTCCTTGCTCAGTGGGGGGCCTGCTTCTCCCTCTCCCTCTGCCTCTCCCCTTGCTTGTGCTCTCCTGCTCTCTCTCTGTCAAATAAATAACAAAAGTCTTTAAATAATAAAATTAAAGTTCTTTCTGTGTCAGAACCTTTACTCTGTTTTCCTATCAAGTTGTTTTTTAAAGTATTTTTAATCTGTTTTGGGGGATCATCTACAGCTTACATTTACTGAGGGCAGAAGTTAAAGGAACTTTGACCAGTGTGGGAGAGGCAGAAGCCCATGGGAGAGCCCCTGAAGATAGCAGGTGCTCTGTCGGCTGTTTGCTGCTAGCTTTGTAGAACAGCAAGAGCCCACCCCTGCCCTGGAGTCATGGAACCATAAACAGGACATGCTGCAAGACCTGGAGGTCTCACTTTTGTTCCTCTGCTTCTCCACTGGAATGACCAGGCTGAGGCCAGTTGCCAGGCAACCCTGGACATAATAGAAGCAAGAGAACTCCTCCACTGGCTCTAAATCTCCTTTGATTTTTTCCCCTCTGTGGTCTCTTCACTTAGTGAGCTTGAGGCTTACTAGTTTTGGATAGGAAGAGAAAAAGTGTACTAATTGGAAATATTGTGAGAGCTTTACCAGTGCAGCTCTAATCAGATAACGATGTTACAGTAGAAGGCCCTGGCATCTGTCAAGAGAGCCCCATGTCCCCTGATTACTTGGGGGGAAGAGAGGTAAACTCCATTAGGCATCAGCACAGACACTGAGTCTTGGTGAGGCACTCTGCCAACCATGAATGCAGCTTATCTTAATGCCATCCTTTGAGTTGGTTTTAGTTAAGTACTTTGTAGACACAGTGCCTCCGCTCTGGGCCAGACAGGCTGCTTTCTGGCATGAAGGAGGGAAGACCCGATCCTAGCTGCTTAAAGCAGAAAGGGAATTTATTTTGATATGTAGCTGGAAAGCCCAAGCATGTTCTGACTTCAGACTGGCCCGAGTCCTGTGGCTCACATCATGTCTGCAGGACCCTGGTATCCCTACATCTTTCGATTCTGCTTTCCTTTAGGCTGGTGCCATTCTCAGGTGACCTCTTCCCTCGAGTTGGCAAGATGGCTTGAGGCCAAGAGTTTGAACTGAAGCCCCGAGTGTGGTTCTCATTGGCTTCTTGTTGAGTCATATGCTCGTCCTTGAGATAATCCTTGAAGCTCGCCTGGCCTGAACCCAGAGTGGAGTCAACAGCATATGAAATAAATGTTCTGAAAGTCTGGGAGGGATGCTTTCCCAGAGGAATATTAGGGTGCTATAAATACAGAAGAAGGGGGGATAGCTGCCAGGAGGCCAAGGCAACAAAATTCCTCTACACTAGTCTGAGCAAATTGAACAGGGTCATCCAAGGAAGAGAAAGGGTTCTGCCTCCCAAAAGCCTCATGGTTCTTCTCCACATTTGGATAAGTTAATGTGGGCTATCATGGTTTTTTCTTTCCTTTTCTTTTTCTTTTTTCAGAGTATGTTTTAATAAAGTTACCCTGGAAATTCACATTTGGAGAGGAACAAACAAAAGAGAGTTTTGAAGCCTCGGGGCCCACCAGAATTGGGCAGACTGTGGGCAGCCTGAGAATAGTGTTTGGGAGTCAAGTGCCTAATGAACAGGGAGTGGGGCATCAGGTGGGTGTCAGGGTGAGATGACACTACCTCTGCTGGGACAAACTATAAAAAACAAACGCAGAGCGTTGTATGAGAACTATTAGGTAATGCAACAGATCCGTTGATTCCCCAGCCGACGATTACTTGTCTTACAGCCTGGCCAGTATGAAAGCTAGTTTGTGGTCTTCCAAAGCCTGACTCTTTCATCTTATAATACTGAGGGTTTGGGAGACTACATCCGGTAGACCTTATTTTGAATCTGCCTGTGTCTAGTATAACGGATTAGACTACAGGGCTTGGCAAACTTCTGTAAAGGGCTAGACAGTAAATATTTTAGGTTTTGCAGGCCACGTAGGGTCTGTGTTGCAGATGCTTCTTTTTTGCCTTGATTTTTACAACCCATTGATAATGTAAAAACCATTCTTAGCTCATAGGTCATACAAAAACAAGCCGAGGACCAAAGTTAGCCAAGTCCCAGTGTAGGTTCCTGGTTTCTAGTCTTGTCTGGATGGTTCGTGAACTCTGAGCATTTTAAGCTCTCAGAGACTCACTTGCCCCAATTTTCTCTTCTACGGAGTGGGTCCAGCAATGTACTCACCTCATGGGGTTATTGTAAGGATTGCTGAGAAAATACCGGCTCTTTGGAATCATGATGTTGGTCCTTTACTACCGCTGAGCATATTCTTGGGGAAATGGGGCTGAGCTTTCAGAGTCTTTGTAATTTCCATTGTTCTTCCTCTTTTGATGCCTACTTTTTCTCTGTTTTGGGCAACTCTTCATCAGGTTTTGGGAACTTGATGCCAATCTCAGTTTCATTTCTGGTGTGTTCAGGAAGTGACCCACATTGTAATCCATATTTGGCAGTAACTGAAATAAATTGGCTTGGTTCATTATAAAAATGCAGAATATGTATTTGTTCTGCTTCCAGCCTGAAAATTCCCTTCATGTCCACTTTTTTACTATATTCCAGTTTATCAGCCTATCAAGGCCTCTTATTAAAGGCAAAAGGAGAATTGTTTTTTCCTGCTTTATCAGAAAAAAAATGTCAGAATTGTGGATTTTTTTTTTTAAGATTTTATTTATTTATTGGACAGAGAGAGAGAGATCACAAGTAGGCAGAAAGGCAGGCAGAGAGAGAGGGAGAAGCAGGCTCCCCACTGAGCAGAGAGCCCGATGCGGGGCTCGATCCCAGGACCCTGGGATCATGACCTGAGCCGAGGACAGAGGCTCAACCCACTGAGCCACCCGGGCGCCCCTGGAATTGTGGATTTTTGTTTGTTGAACTTGGTGGATAGATTGAAATATTTGGAAAAGGACCAAATTTTTCCCCTAAATCTCTGCCCTGCTGCTGTAATTTGTACAGGCAAATTATGATGGAATGGATAGAAATCATATCACTTCTCAGGTGCGTTTTGTCCTGCAAGCAGGTACCTTGTTCAGGTCTTTGCTCTGTTGTCACTTTCTCAGTGAGGCCTCCTCTGACAGCCCTTCTCCCATATCAGTTTTTCATTCTAGTTTTATCTGTAGTACTTTTCTCATTCTAACATACTATATAATTGGTTTACCATGGTTTCTTTTTGTCTATCTCTCCTTGCTAGAATGAAAACTCTATAAGGGCAAGGTATTTGTCTTTGCGCTTATGTGTTCCCAGTGCTTAGAATGGCATCTGGTACATAAATAAATACTCATTGAATGAATGAATGAATGCTTTGATTCCTATATTGGAATATTAACTACGTCCTATTCTTTCTGGCCTAGAAGTCATGGGACTTGGGTTTGAATATTGACTGTGCCACAAATTGCATCTGTCTTTGAGCAAATCATTTAATCTCTGAGCTCTATAGTTTTCTTATCTTTAAAATAAGGGGTTAGAGTAAATGATTGCTAAAGTTCCTACTAGGTCTTTAGTTCTATGATTATAATCTCTGGTTAAAAGAAACGATGTACTGCTATTAAAATTGCCACAGATATTTCCTAAAAGGTTTGAATTTCATTGGTGGGCAAAGTGGATTGAAAGAGGGTTTCAGAAAAAGTTTTCAGAGGCACGCTCTGCCTTCCCTAAAACAGTTCTCAGTATTCTAGTATGGTTGCTTTCAAGCACCTTTCCATCAGCCCTTTTAAGTTAAGGTCCTCTTGTGTGGATAGGGTTTCCGAGTCCTGCAGACTCTGGCCCTGCCTGATTTCCTCCATCTTTACACTGCCTCTTTGTCTAGGCACTGCGTTTCAGTCTTTCTGATTTGTTTCCCTTTCTCGAAGGAATGATGGGTTCCCCAGCTTCAGTCCACTTACTATTTCTGTTCCTTCCACCTGGTGTCCTTGGTGCCTTCCCTATCCCCCTTTGTTTGGCCTCTGCCTACCTATACTTTAGGTCTCAACACATAGTGGGTCTGGACTTAGGGAGGGATTGGCAACAGGGTTCCAGTTTCACTGGAAATCTCACTACCTAAAATGTGGAGACAGGAGAGGACCGAGTTTGCTCAAACTGTAGCTAGTCTGGGTTGGCTGGAGCAGCTCTGCAATAAGAATGCTAGGGTTTTGGGGATTAGATTGTGGAAGGCTTGGGTGCCACAGTGAAGAGTCTGTCTTCACTGGGTACTGGGAAGCCACTGTAAGCTTTTTGAGCAGCATGGTGACATAATAAAAATTTAATGAACTAAACAATACAGATACACCTCAAACAGCATTGAAAACATCATTTCCCTAATCCCTAATATATACTTGTGGGGGAGTGGGTAGGGATAAATGCTAGGGTTCCTGTTTTGTACATGGGAAAAGCTGGGATACGTAGTGATTAAAGGACTTATTTTAGGCGTCATGGAAAAGCAGTATTAAACCAGTAAGTGTTTTTAATAATTAGATAGAATGGTGGTCTGCAAGACCCATGAATGCTGCCAATGGCTTCGTTCATTTTTCAAACAGGTAGTGAGGTGAATAGTTGTGTTGAGTGTTGAGAGGCAGTCCGTCAGAGGTGACTCATGGATGCTTCTGGAAGCTTTGGCAGAGGTTTGGATTCTGTTTAGTAGATAATGGGCCACTTTGAGGGGGGTGGATACAGGTTGCTTCTTTCTATCATTTACTGCTTAAAACCCCTCCTGGCCCCCCCATTGTACCTATGTATAATGGTCCTGCCCATTTGCCTTTCCAGCCTCCTCTCATACCATCTTTGCATTTTCCAGCCATCAGGCCTCTTCTTCACCCCTTTTGATGCTCACGTGCCTCCCACCCTGAGCTTTGGCACACATAGTTCCCTCTGATGCAGCACTCCTCCACCTTCCTTCCACTTGCTATTCCTCCTTCCAATCTCAGCTCAAGTGTTATTTCCTCTGGAAGCTGCCCCTGGCTTCCCAGTATAGTGATCTTTTGCTGTTGCCTCTTGGTCCATTGCCCAGCCATTCTGGCACATAGCTTGGGCCAGCATCGAGGAAATAGGGGGTTTGGTTGGTGCATTGCTGGATATTGTTTTCTAATTGTTCCCTCAAGTGGAATGTTGTGCATCATTTTAGGAAGTTGTAGATTACGCAAGAGGTGCCTTTCAGAAACTACTCTGCTTGGAAGGGTGGTGATGGTGAAAGTGTACTTGGTGTGTAGGAGGAAGGGGATGAGCTAAGAGTTTCCGCCAGGAACAACTCTTGTCATGTAAAGCTGGGTTTGGAGGCTGTTGTTCATGTGTACACCCTCGGTGAATGGTCATATGTCCCTTTCCCTACCCCCATGCTTCTCCTTTTTCTCTTGTTCTTGCAGTTTTATAAAAGCAGAAACTAAACCCCAGAGGAAGGAATTGCCTAGTTGAAGGTTGTAAGAGAAGAGAAACCCAGGTCTGATTACAACCCAGGCTTCTTTACCCACCGGGCCGTTGCTGGTGTGTATTTGCTTTTTGAAGCCCAGCAGCCTTTGACAGCTACCTGGGTATGTCAGCTGCCCTGTTTGGGTCATTCTATTTCTTCCCAAACTGGAATGCATTGAAGAGATGCCTTGAATATGTTTGGCAGAAAATCCAACACACCTCATTAGTTTGGTCACCTTTCCTGCTGTGTTACTCTTTAAGCAGTGACTACTGTCAGAAGTAACAACTGTGGGGTTTTTAGAGGCATCTGTTAATGGTCTCTCCCCACCCCCCACTCCCACTTTGGAGATTTCTTGTCTGCATTTTGGAGCCTTCTTATAACTTATTACAACTTAGACTATAAGGTCCACTTAAATTCTGACCTCAGTAGGCATGTGACTATATCCTAAATTGCCTGGGTGGCTCAGTGGGTTAAAGCCTCTGCCTTTGGCTCAGGTCATGATCTCAGGGTCCTGGGATCAAACCCCACATCAGGCTCTCTGCTCAGTGGGGAGCCTGCTTCCCTCATTCTCTACCTGCTGCTCTGCCTCCTTGTGATCTCTGTTTGTCAAATAGATAAATAAACTCTTTAAAAAATATATATCTAAGTTGTCTGTGTAGTGACTGGAACATAATAACCACTCCATACATGGTCATAAGGAGAAATGTCTTAATTTATAATATATTGGGCAGGCACACCTTCCCCCATCTTTCAGCAGTCCTGGTAGTGATTCTTTGAGGCTGAGGTAGTGATTCTTTGTACCTGTGAAATCCTCAGCAGGATCTGTTCCATGCGCTGTAGGGAGCGACATGAGCCATAGGAGCACATTTATAATCGGCTTCACAGCTGCTTATTCCCTTGCTTGAATTCACTGGCTTGAGCTATGGGATATACAGTGTTAAACGAGCTGGCTTGGTCCACTGTGGCACATCTAAAGGTGGTACCTTGTTATCTTCCTATTACTCTTGAATGTGAGCTCTGAGGGGGACTGTGCTTATCTCCCCATTGTTTGCTACAGTGATTCAGAGAACAGTGGGTACAGAATAAATAACTCCAGAAAATCCAGACTAAATGGATAAAGGATGAATACATTCATCCTAACTTAAAGGTTGGGGTGCAGCGCTGGGAGGTTGCACAACTTATTCACGTCTGTTCTTTGTGACTCATTGGAGTCCATTGCCTCCCCTTCTCCCTCCCTCTCTCTTTATTTTGGGCTTCTCTTCCTTTAGACTGCCATCAGAAGGCCAAGCTCTTTTTCTTTTTTTTTTTTTTTAAGATTTTATTTATTTATTTGACAGACAGATATTACAAGTAGGCAGAGAGGCAGTCAGAGAGAGGAGGAAGCAGGCTCCCTGCTGAGCAGAGAGCCCGATGTGGGGCTCGATCCCAGGACTCTGAGATCATGACCTGAGCCGAAGGCAGAGGCTTTAACCCACTGAGCCACCCAGGCGCCCCCCAAGCTCTTTTTCTTTTCTAATCCTTTACTTTGTGCTTCATTCCTAGACTTGCTTGTGGTGTCAGCTTAGTAACTTCCTGACTTTCCATGACTCTCCTCAGGAACCCGGCATTGTGTTCTCATATGCTTTGACCTTCCTCGTTGGTATCTCTGCGAGCTGAGGGGTCTTCGGATCAGGGTGGGAGGAAAGTGGGGGCTATGGCAGAGAGAGATGGAAATGATGCTGGTTCATTTCTTGTTCCAGTCTAAGCAAGTGTCCAGACCTCCATCTTATATGGCTCCGATCCTCTCTGAGGAGGAACACTGGGTCTCCGATGGAGCTCTGGGCAGAGAATGTGTTTTTGTATGTAGGATTCAATCATCAGCTCACTGTAGGGACCGCTTCCTGTGTGAAGCATCTTTGATTGCAAGATGGGTGACTGTGTGGCTTAGTTGGTTGGAGTGCTGGGCTAATTGCTTCTTCTTTCTTTTAAAGATAATTTTCAGGACATTGTTTTGATTCTTTTCTTTGGTCTTGAGCTATGGAATTTCCGTAGAAACCTTTTAAATTGTGTTTTACATGTCATCCAGTTCTACCTCCTGTCATCTTGAAGTTTTATCGGTGATTCCAGTGCTGCCCTGGGGAACAGTGATGGTTATAATTAATATCTGCTGATGACGCTTTATGTGCCAGACCTTCTGTAAATCCTGTATACACTCTCATTGAATTCTCGAAACAGCATTATAAGGTAGTGATAGTATCACTGTTGGCACCATCTCCATTTTATAGGTGAAGAAACCCATGAGATCCATTTGGAAAGATATTAGATGCTCCTTTTTGTTAAAACCAACAAAAAGAAAACAAAAAACATAATCATAAGGTACTATGATTCAGTACCTTGCCTGAATCATAGCATATTTTCGAGGCTGCTGGCTAAGGTGTAAGATTCAGTACAGGGTCCCCCCCGCCCCCCGCCCTTTTCTTTTTTAGAACTGTTACCAAGGAGATATATTGCCTTCCAAAGGCAAATACGATGAAGATTTCCCTCTGCTTTTGGCTACTCTTTTGTTTGAAGAATGTTACCATTCCAACTGTTTTCCTTACAGGGAAGAGGGATAAAAATGTCTTGTCATGAACTCTTGTGGCTAGAGTGTTCCAACCTCTCAGGGAAACATTGCATTCCTTAAAAATGAATTCAATCCATGCCATTCCTATTCATCTGTAATGCCAGCCATTGGTAAGAGTGTCCATATAAGCATTTGCCTTCTATCTGCTGAGACAAGAGTGGATGTAGGTTAGATTCAGTCATCTTGTGGGAAGTGGATAAAATTGGACTGAAAAAATGGACATCAAGAAGGGCCTGTTCCTTCTTAAATCCCTGGCAGCTCCAGAGGTGATGAGCATTGAGAAAAACTGTTTTATGTTATCTTCTATAGGAATGAGGCATTTGTTCACAACAAACGTCCAGGAAATTTTCTTTTTTTATGGAAATGACTACAGTTTTGTCGTTCATAGCCCAGTCCCATTATCACTGATAAGAAGGATATACATGAATGTGTTGAAGTTGCAATTTTTCAGATTTCTTTTGATTCTTGTAGTCTTATTTTCAGAACATCCTTTAATAGAAATATAGCCAAATGGGAAGATTTAACACATTTAAAGTTTGGCCACCTTTTGTTTTTTCTGACCTTAGTTTTAGTAGAAAGTCTCCTGTGAAGTGAAATTGCTAAGGTCTGGAGCTGGGTGGAAGAGAGAAAAAGGAATTTTTGTCCTTAACTGAAGGGCCTTTAGAGTGCTTTGTGGATTGAAGTTTCTCTGTTTTCTTAATAAGTAGGTATTGGAAAAACATTTTGTTAGCTTTGTTGAGCTATAATTCACATGCCAGTGCCCTGGAAATTTAGAATGATCTCAGGGACACCTGAGGAGACAATAGACTGAGTCTAAGGTGAAAATGTTCCTAGACTTTACTTTTTGGTTCAAATTAGGAGACCTAAACTTGAGTTTGACCCTTCCTTCTCTAAGCCTCAGTCCCTCACCTGTAAGATAGAGGTAATAGTACATGGGCCTGCTTCCCAAGGCTGCTTTGAGGATTCAGTGAGCTGATAGAGCATGTAAAGAACTGAACTGGCACACCCTCAGTAAACGGTAGCCGGTGTAGACCCTTAAACCAGCTTCAGAGATGGAGTCATTGAATTTGGGAACCTTATTTTTCTGGCCTATACAGAAGGTGTGTGTGTGTGTGTGTGTGTGTGTGTGTGTGTGTGTGTGTGTGAAAATGCATGAATAGTTAATTGAATTGAAAATGCATTGTCTTATGTTAGGGAAATAAATTAGGTATTTGTGGGACCAATTTAATCTAGAGTTACCAATATAATACAGGATGCCCAATTCAATTTGAATTTCAGATAAAGAACAAAAATTTGGTAGTGTAAGTCAGTCCCCAAATATTTGTTGGTTACCTTAACTTCAGCTGGTTGTCTTTTATTTTTATTTGTGAATTCTGGCAACCCTAGTATAACCCTGTTTTTTCCTGTTTGAAATCTTTTGGCTACCTTTATGATTACTACAAGTGAGGCAAAGGATTTCTAATAGGGTGTAGGGATATGACTTTTTTTTTTTTTTTTTTTTTCATTTCTCCCATAGCCTCATCCTTTGTTGTTGCTAGGAGAAACCTGGCCTTTTGTGAGTAGCCCCATCATGTACCAAAACACTGGTTGCATAGCAGCCAAAAATCTTTGTTGAGAAATAAGCATAAGAAAATCTCTGTGATGCCACTTTTTCTACTTCATAGTATTGCTGTGCTGAGAAGGAGGTTGGGAATGGAATCTTAAATGTCTGGCTGTGATGTTCACTTTTCACCTTGGGGCTCCACAGGTGGGAACTGTGTTCTCAGGCTTCAGTAGCCTTTCAGAAGCCTTAACCTGTGCAGGACTCCAGCAACGAGCACCCTTGTATGCAAATCCAGGGAATACATGAATACCAAAGGAATGAAAATCCTGCTCCTTGATAACTGAGGAATGTGTAGTTTCATAGAGAGATAGGATCAGCATGTATCGATAATTGTAGTAGTTTAGTGAAACAGAGTCACAAAGGAAGTGCTCAACACTGGTAGGTGCTTTCCATGTATTGTTACAGTAATCCTCACAGCAGCTCCATTAGCAAGATCCTATGATTATCCCCATTTTCCACGTTTGGAAATTGAAGCTTAAAATAATGGACTGAAGCCTGGAATCACACACAGGTTGGTCTGATTTAAAAGCCTCTGTCTGTCTTTTCTCTTGCATCAAAAATTGCATGTATAGGTTGAATCACATGAAATTACCAATATTTTACCAATTCTTTTTGACCTACAAAAATGACAGTTGCATAGAAAGTTCAACCTAGTCCAAAGAATTATGTGGTATACAGATGTACAAACACACACACACACACACACACACACACATACACAACTCAATTCACCATTATTATATGCGACTTGCTAGTTACACATGACTTACTGAGACTGGCTGGGGTGAATGAGATATGTGGACCTAGTTTAAGGCTTATCAGAGACGCTTCTGGGAAATTAGTTTTCATTTCTTCACATGTTTACTCACCCACTCACTCAATAGCTCACTCATTGAAAAGAAGCTCACAAAATTCTGCCAAGCATTATATTAAGCGTAATTTTTAGCAGTCACCCCCCCATCTACTTTTTATGATAAAAAATTTTCCTCCTCCCTGTTGATAGTGAATCCTCCTCTCACCCCTAGATAACTACTGATCTATTTTCTGTATGCTGGCCATTTCTGGGTATTTCATAGAAATGGAATCATGCAACATGTAGGCTTCTGTGTCTGGCTTCTTTCACTTAGCCTAATATTTTTCAGGTTCCGTCCATATAGCGTGTGTCACTAGTTCCTTCCTTTCTGTTGCTGAGTGGTATTTCATTGTATAGATACACTACATTTTGTGTTTCTCTTCATCATTTAACATATATTTGGATCATTTCTACTCTTTGGCTGTTATGTATATCAATACTATGAATTTTCTATACAAGTTTTTGTGTGGATGTGTATTTTCATTTCTCTTAGGTAATTCGGAGTGAAATTGTGGGGTCATGTGGCAAATTTACGTTTAATTTAAGCAGATATTTGAGAAAAGAGAGTGAAAAATGGCTTTATACAAAGGCTTAAAAGTAGAAATGAGGTTTGGGTTAGTCAGCTAGGCAGTGATGACCTAGAGTTAAAGTACGGGGACCCAGCAAGGGTAGTGAGGCAGATTTTCAACTGTGAGAGTGAAGAAGGGCAGCTGGAATTAGCCACAGAGATCCTGATGTCCATGAAGGCTAATGCTACTTCTCCTTTCATATTTGGCAGCATGGTCAAAAGGCTTCTCTTTCCATTGTTGTTCATGGACCCAGATATTGGAATACCATTTCATAATCTTCCAACACTGATAGTCCTTAACAGGAAAGTAGTGGTGCCTCCTTCTAGAGTATCAGTTCTCAAATGCTGAGTCCCAGTTTCTGCTGAGAAAAATATAGACAATATAAGTAATGAGTGTTTCATAAGGCTAAATTTATTTAAATCAGAGGTCTGTGTCTTATTCTGAGAGTGTATCTTTCTTACTATTTTGGAATAGGTAAGACTTGTTTGTCATATTAAGTGATAGGGAAATATATTTTAAAAAAAGATTTATTCATTTATTTGAGAGAAGAGAATATGCAAGTGGTGGGGAGGGGGAGAGGGGGAGAGAGAGAATATTCAACCAGACTCCCCTGCCAGGCACAGAGCCTCATGTGGGCCTCAAATCCCACAACCCCAAGATCATGACTGGAGCTGAAATCAGGAGTCAGCCACTCAACTGACTGAGGCACCCAGGTGCTCCATGAAAGACATTTTTTGAATGATTGTGCTTACGAGAATAAAATAGTGGCAAATAAATTCTTGTGTGTGTCTGTGTCTCTGTGTGTCTGTGTCTGTGTTTAGTTTAAGTTGGTTGTTTAGATTCCCAAATCTGGAAACCACTGCTCCAGAGAAAGTTTTGGGAAGGAGGCTGTTGGAATTCATGGTGGCCCTCGTGTTTTGCCTCCTTCCTGGTTTTCTTCTGTAATTGTGGAGGGTAGACAACTGCAGTGAGGCCTGGATGAGACCTACTTAAAAGGTTAGTAAAAATCAAGAAAAGACCCTCAGAAGCACGCAACCCCGTTACTTACTTAGACATCTGACTCCAAATATATGCATTCGTTGGGCACATGCCACTATCAATTGCTTCAGTAGTGTGAGGAAGCCAGAATCAAGCTCAAGTTGGATTTCTTATACACATTTGGGCTAACCAACAGTTGATTCTCTTCAGGGAAAGTGGTTGTTTCCTTTGGGTGCTGTGCAGAGGCCTGAGGTTCTGCACACAGTACTGTGGTGAGAGGTGTGGGGCAGGACGGCACCTGGTCCTGAGCATGGAGGGAGCCCTCAGTCCTGCTTCAGAGTGCCCATTCTCTAGCATGGGGTTTAGGGAGTGGAATTTTTCTGTAATGTGATCTTGAAGTACACATAACCATTTCCCCAATTAGTAGTAACAATAGTGATGATGCCATGCATGACATTAATAGGAGTGAAGTGCATTGAGCCGAATACTGGGCCAAGTGCTTTCAGGCATGATGTAATCTGACCCTAGCAACAATTGTGTTAGAGAGATACGGTTATTCCATTTTTGTGTGAAGCAGTTTAGGGTCAGGAATGTTTAGTAACTTGTTCACTTAAGTTGCCACTGGATGAGAAATGTGGAGCTTACTGCCAGTAAGCGGACAAGCTGGGATTCAATCTCAACCTGTTTTTTTTTTTTTTTTTTTTTTTTTTTTTTTTTAAACCCAAGCCTCTCAGATCAGCACTTTCTATCCCAGATTTCTTTTCCAGAGGTCCAGCACTTTGGATTCACCTTCCCTGCGGAGGTCTTGTGTATGCAAAAGAAGTCGAGGATGGATTCTGTGGGATGTGCTTAGCAAGGCCTGCCTGAGGCGGTCCATACAGCTCTGGTGTGTCTAACATGCTTTATTTGCTGCCCCTCTGTGTACAGACGATTCTATTATTCAGCCTTGGGAAGTCTTTGCCCTGGCTGACCCCTTCACCCCTTTTGTTGATACATCCCCAGAATCTTCCAAGTTCACACCCGATTTGCCACCCCTGTCTCCTGGGGCTGAGGATGGGATTAAGCACCAGTCCTCCTGTTCATTGGTGTTTGTGGGCCAGAGGGTTCTGTTGGATCTTGTGCAGGTGGCTCCCCATACTTGCCTGCCCCCCACTTGCCTGCCCTTGGGAAATGGAGGCTATTTTTATGTTATCTTCACTCAGTTCTTACAGGCCTTATTTTAAATGCTTTGCCATTTTCTCGTGAAGAAGGTAGATTGAAAATTAGAAATTCGAAGGTTCTTTTCATTTCTCCTTTAAGTTTAAGAATGTATTGTAGGACAACATTGGACTGAACAATAGTTGCCTCTCTTTTATTTGCTTAACTTTGGCTATGGTTTGAGGTGGTGAAATCCCATTCATTTAGCTGGTATAATTATGCTTATTGGTACTGAAAAACTTTCTCTCTTCCCTCTTCTTCCTTTCCACCCCCCTCCAATTTAACATTTACCTTAGTTTTATCCTCAGCAAACAGTGAAATATGGCTGGCGTTACCAAGTTTTGGTAAAATGGAGTCGCTGAGGCATGCAGTGGTTGAGTTGTGCAGTATTTGGCTAGAATCAGACCTAGAAATCAGGTCTTTTGATTGCTAGCCCAGCTCATTTCCTTCTTACCACTTTGTGGAACAGACTGGCCATTGACTGTGAGATCTGAGCACTGGGCAGAAACAGAGGCCCCTCTGAGCTGGTGGCTGAGCTACATCTAGCATGGTCCATTTGTGTGGGACCAGTGTTAACCTCCAAGATGGACCAACCAGCCCCTTGAAGAAAGAAAAGTTCTTTCATCAATGCGGAGGGTACCCTGGCTCCTATGGACTGCTGGAAGTTTCTAGCACTGGAAGAGAGTTGAGGAGCTGCTTTTCTTACCATGGATGAACTCAGAACATATGTCGTATCCATATTTGGCACATGACTTACTCAGCTTGTGTCCTTGTACTTGTTTAATTCTCTGGCACCTTGCCCATCAGTTAGTTGGCCCTTTTTTTTAGATACGTGCCTGTATGACCAGGTCTTCTGTTTTTAAGTCATGAGCCTTGACTTTTACCAGAAATTTACAACTTTTCAAAGGACTTAGTTGAATACAATTGTATGAAATGACAGCGTTAAATTTTGTAGTGTAGACATGTTAAAATGGAACTTGATAAAGTTTGTGCTCAGTGTCCTTTTTGAATGGCCTTATTTGCGTGTTTTATCAGTCTATGTTAGACATTTTTATTACTCTAGTTATCTGTATTCATTGTAGAATGGTTAGAAGATTCAGATAAGCAAAGGGGAAGAGGAAAAGAAAGGGAAAAAGTTGTATATAGTAAATAAAAACCCCTTGAGAGAAGTCAGGATGTAGAGGCTTTGAACTTCCCAGGAGAGGTCGAGGCAGTTGGTGCAAGTCATTATCATTCCCAGAATCGCTCTTTTCTTCCTTATTCCAGACACTAGAGATCAAGACCGGTTGGACTGTCTGAACACGTGCTGGAGGAAGTCAAAGTAACATTCATTTTGCTGCATTCTCTTATGAGCCCAGATGACTCTGGATCCAGAAGTCCTGCTTTTAATCTACCACCTACCATAGGTGGCTGTGAAAAGGGAAAATTACTCCTTTGGGGTCTCCTGATTATGCAGTTTCTCAAGCAGAAAGATGGAAATGTAGAGTCCTTCTTCTTGGCTTACTCCTTCCAGCTCTGCTGGAGCTGTCCATTCATTCACTCATTAATTCTTTAATATTCATCTATCTATCCATTCAGTATCCGATACTGTGCACCTGCTGAGCACCAGACATTGATTGCATTTGGTTCTGGAATACAGCATGAGTAAGACAAGTTCCTAGTGTCGCGAGTTTACATTGGATTGGTACGAGTTGTGGTATCATTACTGCCCTTTCAGCTTTTCCTTCTATGGCATGAACGTCTTCTTCTGTCCCCTGGAGTTGATCAGACTCCTTGGTTATGTCTTTGGAGCTCATTTCACCCTCAGACCCACAGCCAACATGAAACTTGATTGTCCCCAACAGGGAAGGTGAGGAGAAAGCAGCAGTTGGCTGGCTGAATTCGTCACAAAATGGAACTTCACTTTTGTTTGGGAGGTACAGAAGAGCAGATGACAGAGGGAGGGGTTCCTGGCTTTATCAGAGAGAGAAAGCCTCATTGTGTGTTGTTGTTGGAACGGGTCCCAGAGACCGGTAGAGTTCTTTGGACAGGGCTGAAATAAGCTACCATGCCATAAAATAATAGCTGAAAGAATCAGTGTGGAATTTAGGGTAGTATCAAAGGGAGCTCTGTGTTATAGCTCTCTCCAGGCAGAGGGCAGGACTTCAGCCCTGGGTCAAGCCCTGTTGTTAACTTTGTCACGTATTAATCAACATGCCTTCTGTATCTTGTGTCTATTCATACTCTTTCTTGGACCCTCTTAATCTCTTATTGCTGTCTCTTTAGGTCTCTCCCTCATTGTGTAGTCATTTCATTTATTAAAGAATTTTGATGCAAAATTTAGAATTTAGTGTCTGTAAATTCTCTTTCTTTTGAACTATGATGTAGTTAGTTGGGTGGATGAGCGAGTTGCAGGGATGGGGACATTTGACATAGAGAACCCAATAGAGTTCCAGGAAACCATATTTCCCAACATTTAGTCACTCACATATTTCCATCGTGATTTTCTGTCACACAGATGTAATACCTATTCTATTGCTTACCTAATATATTTCTTTAAATGGGAGTACTTAGTCTTTTTGAAAGGACACTCTTTGTTTTAAAGGGGTATTTCATAACTTGGTCATAAATAAAGCACCCGTATAATTTGCTCGAAATAGAAGGTAATCATAAAAATCAATCTGTCAACTCTAATGTTTATTTATGTGCTACCTAAAATGATTTTGTACACCACAAGGTTGTATGCTTGCCACACTTTGGGAAGTTCTTTTGTACATTGTACCAGCTTCCCCAGCATGTTCCTGGAGAGCCCTAGGAATAAATCTCCTGCCCAGTAACTTGCCCTCCCATCTCCCCTTCCTGTACTAAAGTGAGTCACTAGATGATAACATAAGTTGGTGTGTGTGAGCCCACGGGTAGTGTCACAGCTATGAGGGAAGGGAACATGTTTGCCTGCCCCTTTGTCCATGCATATGTGGCGCTGGCCCTTTGATGAACTTTGCTCTGAACTCTGGGTGCAGAATAACATCGCCAGGGCTAAGTAGCAGAAGGTGCAGACACTGAATTGTGCAGTGGACCAAGCTGTCCACATGCCAGGGGATGTTTCCTGAACTTCTCAGCAGGTTTGCTCCGTCTTGTGTGGCCAGCAGAAGCTGGCACCAACAGCCAAGTTCACATTCCTAGCCTACTCCTTCTGTGACATTGACAAGTAATCCCTTTCTTCACTTATTCAACAAATAAACATTGTGTGCTTTCTATGTGCCAGCCACTGTTGTAGGTTCTAGGGATATACTCGTTAACAAAATGGGAGGGTGGTGGTGGTGGGGAGCATGTTTTGCAGAGCTTCTGGCTTTTCATGTGCTTAATGGGGGTAATGATGGCTGTCCTTCCCCTGGTTATTGTGAGGTTTCAGTGAGTTGCTGTATATTAAGTCTGCTTATTAGTATTAGCCTAGTGCCTGGCTTGGCAATTGCTTAATAAATGCTAGCTGCTTAATTATGTTGTTCAGGTGCCCAGTGTGGTACCAGGCTTTGAGCCCACTTTTGCTTTATCTTCAACAACATCCCACTGAAATTTTACCTCCTTATTGCTTAGAATTTTAGTAATTCTTTTCTTAATTATGTTAAATTAGCCAACATGTAGTACATCATCAGTTTTTGATGTAGTGTTGAACGATTCATTAGCCTTTAATTAATTCTTAAAACCCCATAGCCTCTAAAATGCACCAACTTGGCTTGGAGCTTCCTTACCTGATCATAGGACTCTAAAATCCCCTGGCCACCCCCTGAAACAAGCTTGCTCATCACCTAGCTGCTATGATGAGTTGACATTCTCAGGCCCTGGATGACATTTTGTCCTCTCTCTCTCCCCTGCTCTCCTCTCTCCCACTTTCCCTCGATACCACCTCCTTACTCCTGTAGTATGAAGAAGGTTTGAGCAGAAAACCTGGCCCAGCCCTGCGCTCTTTAACACAAAACTTTATTGCTGCATATGGGAGAAACCCATAATACCATGGTTGGTGTAAAACAGAGGTATTGGTGCTGGGCCTTGGCACTTGTTTATGAAGGGCTTTGGCTGTATTTTAATTCTGTACAGTTGTAAAAGGAAAATTTGAATGCATCCCCTCTGTAATTAACCACACAAACATAAGGTTTTGCCCTGTCCTAATGACAAGTCTCCATAGACTCAGTACCCTGCCTGATAGTGACTTTTGTGCCCTGTGGCCATGCTGTATGGGCCACTGCTTCAGAAGGGAAACCCAGCTGGCCTGTACCTTTCGAGTGATGGGACAGTTATTTGAACGGTATGTATAGTAAGTAGCATGTCTTGGTTTGCTAGGGTGGCCCTTACGACATAGCACAGACTGGGTGGCTTAAATGACAGAAATTTATTTTCTCTTAATTCTTGAAGTTAGATGTCTGAGATTAAGATATCTGCAGGGCTGCTTTCTTCTGAGGCTTCTTTCCTTGCCTTGTAGATGATTGTCTTCTCCCTAGAATTGCACATGGTTTTCCCTCCATCACTGAATCCTAGTCTGTTTTTATAAGGCACTAGTTATACTGGATTACGGCCCACCCATAAGACCTCAGTTTACCTTAATTACCTCTTTAAGGGCCCCATCTCCAAATACAGTCATATTCTGAGGTATTGGGATTGGGGCTTCAACTTATGAATTTTAGAGGGATACAGTTCACCCCATAACAGTGTGATTCAGGAAGGCAGTTCTAAAGTACACTCTTTATGTAAGTCTTGAGTTGCTCCAATGGGTCTTTGAGAGTTTTAGGAAGAACTCGAGGTGAGCCAGCTTCAGGCTAAGTCGCCTCTGCTGATCCTCAGGAGGGCTGACCAGGCCTCAAGTGGGTGGACACCCACTATCCAAAGTAGGTAAGCTTTGATCATTTACGTTGTGTTCTGGCTACTTCCACAACAGTTTGGGGAAGGATTTGTTGATTGGGAGGATAATATCCTCCATTGGACAAGACTCAGAACTTTGTCAAGAGTTGGGAAAACCATCGCTGGAGATTTCCAGTAATCTGAACCCTCCCTCCACCCCCCCGCAACTGACTTCCTTCCGGTTAGAGGTACTATAAACAGTGACTGCCTATAAGAGGGGTTTGGACTCTGTTGACTTTGGCTGAGATGTAGTCTGAGAAGATTCATCATTTTCTAATTCCTGTTCTCTCAGGTTATTAAGTATTGCAATGAACTGGAAAACTACTTTTTATTAAAATTGCGGGAAGAGTTGGGGTGTTTTAAGGAGACGTGGAACAGGAAGGGAGCTGACACCAGAAGTTTGACTGCATTCCTTCAGAGATTATTTTATCTTTTTTGCATTGTCAGTGTTTAGTAGCTTAAATATACGGTACATCAGGGGCGGTAAAAAAACAAGTAGGAGTCTAGAAGTGCTGACATTATAGCTAGTTTGTGAGGCAGAGTAGTGTGGTGGTTAAGTGTACAGGCTCTGGAGTCCCACTGACCTGGTTCAGATTCCTGGCTCCACTGTGCAACACCCGTGTGACCTTGGACCAATTACTAACCTCTCTGAACTTCAGTTTCCTTATATGTAAAAGGGGAGTGATTTTGGTACCTGCCTCATGAGGTGTTGTGAAGATCAAGAGATAATGCATGTAACACGCTGAGTCAGTGCTCAACAGTCGTTAGCCATTTGCTAGTCTCTATATTACCCATGCAGGATAATCCCCAAGCTGTTTCCCCAGGCTGGTGGCTAACTTCTAATTAAGAATAAAAAGCACTGTATTACTTTGGAGTTACATGGATTTACATGAGTTTTGTCGTGGTCCAACCTTATTTGCTTTTCCATTTCTAGCCAGGTAAGCTTATTTTAACCTTCTTTTGAAAATGAGACTTACATGTAGGCAGGATAATTCTTTCAAATAGGAAAGAAGTATTTTTTAAAATTTTATTTGGTATTCTGCTAAATATTGGATATTAAATATTAAATATTGGTTAGTTTTATTGGCTAAAAGAAATAGTATGGTAATTAAGTGAGGATCATGCATTCATATTTACTCCACACATTTATTTAGATGTCCTGTCACCTTCTTGCATCCTTCCTGTCCTTCCTTTGCATTCTCCAGTCATACTGGCCTTTCTCTCTTGCCCACGACAGGGCCTTGGCACAGACTATCCCTGGACTTGAAACCTTTTTTTGCAGCTTCCCCTTTTTATTACTCATAGTTCAGACTCATCCTAGCTTCACTCTTCTGGCTGGCCTTCCTGGTTCCTCTATAGGACACTGATTTTTTTTTTTTTTTTTCATTCTGCAGCATAGAAGCTGTAGCCAACTGTGCATGGAAATGTGGAAAGCACCCAGTAGGGTGCCTGGCAAGTATTGGGATTCAGGTAATGTTCTCTTCCCTGTGCCAAAAATAAGGAATTCAGATGGAGAAACAGGTGGGAGGGGAGGGAGCAAGGCAAGGGTGTCAGCACAGCATTGAGGTATGAAGCTCAGCAGGTGGCTGGAAAAGCAGGAGTGGAGATGGCAAGGGAGAGAAAATGAGTTTCACCTTTGTAGAGTTATTGTTGAAGTGAAGGGAGAAAAGAAGGATGTCTTAAGTCTCTCTAGGCTGCTGTAACAAAGTGCCATAGACTGGCTGGCTTAAAAGAGTATACATTTAGGGTACCTGGTTGGCTTTGTTGGTTAATCATCTGACTCTTGATTTTGATTCAGGTCATGATCTCAGAGTTGTGGGATCAAGTCCTACATTGGGCTCTGTGCTCAGCATGGCATTTGCTTTTCCCTCTTCTCTCTGCTCCTCCCTCCCCTCAAATAAATAAATAAAATCTTTAAAAACAACAACAAACAAGACATTTATTTCTCACAGTTCTAGAGGCTGAGTTCAAGAACAGGGTGCCAGGATGGTCAAGTTGTTTTTTTTTTTTCTTTTTAAGATTATATTTATTTATTTGAGAAAGAGAGAGTGAGAGAGATCACAGAGGGAGAGGGAGAATCAGACTCGCTCCTGAGTGGAGAGCCTGTTGCAGGGCTGGATTCTAGGACACTGAGATCTTGACCTGAGCCAAAGGTAGATACTCAACTGACTGAGCCACCCAGGTGCCCCTGGCATGATCAAGTTCTGGTGAGGGTTCTCTTCCAGGTTGCAGACCGTTACCCTTCTTACTGTATCTTTCTGTGGCAGACTACAGAGAGAGGAACAAAGCTCTCTGCTGACTCTTACAAGGATGCTAATCATATCATGGGGGCTCTACCTCCATGACTTCATCTAATCCTGCTGACTTCCAAAAGGCCCCATCTCCTCATACCATCAGATTTGGGAATAGGGTTTCAGTATGTGAATTGTGAAGAAGACACATTTAGTCTATAGCAAGGGATTTGGGCAGAACTTGGAGGACCATCTCCCTCTGAGGGTAAGAGGAAGAAGCAGGGAGCCTTGTGGAGAATAGTCAGAGATTCAGGGGAGGGACCCGGAAAAGATGGTGCCTTGAAAGCCTTGGTTCCTAAGGTGGGTTTTCCTGCTGTAACTTGGTAAAGGCTAAGAGGACCTTGGGCATGTTGCCTTGTTGGCCTGCCACCTTTGTTGCTCCTGTTCCCTGACCACAGACTGCGTCTCCACGCCTGGGCAGACAGTAAATGGCCACCGCTGTCATGAGGTGGTATGGACAGATTGGTGCAGCTTCAGTGCCTGACTCCATGCCTTGCCCAGAATGGTCTTTTCATTCATCCTTATCACGTTGCACTGTTTGCGCCTCTTGCAAAGATGGTGGCAGGTGGATACATCAGCATTGTTTTTGTAGGAAAATCAACTGCAGTAACTTTGAAAAGTTCAAGTGCCTTGTTTAAAATTCCTCACTGGACTTTGGATCTACTTGGAGTTTGTGGAATCAGAGTTTTGGTTGTAATTGATTTCTGAATCTTTGGAAGGTTAGTTGTATGTTCTGATGTTCTGGTTTTAGAAATAAGATATAAATAGGGGCACCTGGATGGCTCAGTTGCTTAAGCATCTGCCTTCAGCTCAGGTCATGATCTTGGGGTCCTGGGATCAAGCCCCAAGTTGGGCTTCTTGCTTCCCCCCCACCCCCCGTCCCTTCCCTTGCTTGTACTCTCTTTCTCTCATGAATAAATAAAATCTTTGGAAAAAAAGAGAACTAAGATAAGAATAAAAGAGGTATCAGAATGGTCTCTGGGATTATAATTTTTCACCTTTAGTGTGTTATCTAGTCCCAAGTCTGGGAATGTGGTTTCTGTTCCAGTGTTTGTTAGGAGTTCTGTTAGCACAGCTTGTGGCAGGTTTCCTTAGATTTGCCTGGCCTGGGAGCATCTAGTCCCTTCCATCCTATGTGGGACCACAAATAGGAATACCATATACCAGTTACTGCTTTAAAAAAAAAAAATCACTCTGCTTTACCTTCTGGGACCTGGACCAAGGCCGGGCTCCCCTGGGTCTTGTTCAGTCCAGCCAAGCCACGTCCTAGCCGGGTGACACATCTTCTCTCAGCTTCTTACCTTTATGCTCCCTTATTTTCTTAGTGCTGCACCTGTAGGTGTGGTATTGCTGTCTGGGGGTATGGGACTGTCACAGGAGGCAGGGCTGCTGTAGGGAGGATCCTTTGGTGGCTGTGCCTTTTGTTGTCACTCGGACACTAGCTCTATTTGGTGTCTCTGTGCTATCTTTTAATATTATTTCGTAAAGGAAGGTAACATGATGCCTAGGAACTTAGACTCTGGAGTTTGGATCCCACATTTATTAGCTGTGTGGCTTTGGCAATCCCTTAATTTTTCTGAGTCTCATTTTCCTCATGTATAAAGTTCGAAAAATGACCTTACTACCTTCTTTGGACTCTCAGGAAGAATAAATGAAATCATAATTGTGAAGAGCCTAGTTCATATGCTAATATACTCAGTAAATGTTAGCTGTGTGTCATCATTCTTATCTGGGTCCTAACATCAGCAAAGGGGTAGAGCTCCATGTGCCCTTATGCCAGCTCCTTCTTGTGGCTCCTCTCACCAGGTGGTGTGGAGGGGACTCTCATTAGAGCCTCCTTTCTTATCCCTGGGGTAAGCCTCCAGCACCCCCCCTTCTCTGGATATGTCTGAATGGGGGCCCATTCTGGCCCTGGCCTGCCTTCAGCTCCACCCGTTCACCTGGGCCAGGGCTGTGCAACATAAGGAGTATCAGTTTGGCACTGATTTAGTAGCAAGAAGTAGCTGCCTGTTCAAACCAGCTGAAGCCAGGAGAAGAAATTAATTTCTGGGATGCTGGGTTGTCCCATGGACCCTGCGGCCAGGAAGTGCAGCTGGCCTGGAACCAGGAATTGGGAAATCAGAAGCTGGCTTGAGCACACTTTCTCTTTGGGGCTTTTCATGTCTCCTGTCACTTGCCTCCACAGACCAGCTTTCTGCCACAGCATGCACACAAGGGAGAAACAGAATGCCCCCCCCCCACCCCAGCCCAGTTCTTAACACTCCTCAGTTTGAATGTTCAGCATCAATTAACAAGTTCCTCTGTGCCCTAATTATAAATTCCCTGAATGGAAGCAGGTTGGCCCAAATAGGCCAGATGCCATCTCTGGTCTGTGCAGTGAGGAGCCAGGGCCAGGGGGTGGGGAGAGCATTGGTAAGGACAGGCAGGTCACAGAGAGATCAGTCACTTCCCAGTGTGTCCTGTCTCCTGGCCCTCTGGCAGGAGAGAAAGTCCTCTCTCTTTTTTCCTTAGTCGACTCTGCCAGGTGTATGTAGACTGAGGCTATTAGGTCACCAGGGATTTGCCATATAGGTAGCACCACACATCACAGGACACGAGTGCCTCATAAAAATCCCCCGGTGGTTCCAGATCTTTGGATCATACAAACCAGTGTTTCCTGGGGAGAGGTTGTACTTATATACAGGTGACATCGGGAGATGGTTTTTGGTGTTAACAAGAACAAAATGTTTTTGTATTAATAATTATGTATTTTATTTAGGAAACGTAAACTAAGGATCAGACCCACAATTTCACAACTATTACATGTGACATTTCCTTTTATATTATGTGTAAGTAAAAACAAGTGTTTAAAAATTTTTAAATAACGTGAATCTGGGAAAAAAAATAAGGGAAGGTGGTATATGAATGAGTTGGGAAGCTGGTTATGTATAGACAAAGGGGTTTTTACCTGCGATCCCTAGGGAAAGACTTTAGGAGGTTTGTGAGTCCTTTGAAGTTGTAGGCAAAATTTTGTGTGTTTACTTGCCTGCCTTTATTTCCTAGGGAGTAGGTCTTAGCTTGGTTTAAAAATTTAGTGTGCATTGGAACACATTGGAAGTCTCTTGGGGTTATTTATTAAACATTACAGTTTCCTTATCCCCAAATTTTGATGTAGCGGTTGGAATGGAGCCCAGGAATGTGTGTTTTTCACAGACATTTAGGTGACCGTCAACAGTCATTCTCAGACCATACTTTGAGAAACACTTCTTAAAGAGGTCCAGGACAGTACAGAGTTGGGAATCCAATTGTGACCCATCCCAGCACCCTTAGATTGTTGTGCAAACTGGTAAAACTTTTTTATCAAGAGGTTTTGAGGTCTGTGGACAGGAATTTGCTTGATATATTTATATCACAAATTATTAAGGGTTCCTTAGCAATGTGGTTCTCTTTTCACAGAACAGCTCTTCTGTGTTTGTGTTTGGCCATGTTAGTTCGAGATGCTAGTAAAGTCCAAGGCTTGTGTTGAACAATACCAGCCTGGAGATGAAGGCTTTGGGTAACCTTAAATCCAATGGTAGAGAGAGACGTGTTTGACCACGGTGGTTGTTAAAGATAATCACGCATTTTTTTAAAAAAAGGAAAAAAGACAATCACAAATGTTCATGCATGGCGGCAGCAGCCACCAGCACGATCCTCCGATGACTGGTGTGTATCTGTGCAGTGATGGAAGAGCGGGAGCTGGTCTTTGCCCCAAAGGTACAGTATAGCAGTTATGCTTTTCTACTGAGAAAAGAAAGGAACATTTTTTTCTTTTTAACATTTATTTGTTTATTTGAGAGCACAAGTGAGTCAGCAGAGGGGAAGGAGAGAGAGAATGCCAAGCCGACTCCATGCTCACCCTGGAACCCCATGCAGGGCTTGATCCCCTGGCCCTGAGATCATGACCTGAGCTGAACAAGGACTTGGACCCTAGGGAGTAGGCCCCTAGGCACCAACGAGGAGCCCTGGAACATTTTCTTTTGAATAGGTCCTGATCTCTGGATGTTTATAAAGATCACAATAAAAGCATAATAACAATAAAACATTTTTAAAGCAGTTGAAATGTGCCAGACACATCTTGTGTGCACTTTCTTATTCTTCTCCAAAACATTATGAAGTGGGGTCAGTTCCTAATCACATTTTATAAGTAAGGAAATGGACTTAGAGACCAAGTAGGTAGGAGAGCTGAGAGAGAGAGGGCTAGCCTTTCCTCCCTCGGTCTAGCCTTGGAATCACATTATCTGGGAAGGCAATGCCACGTAGTAGTGGGATTCTGGCAGCTTCTGCTTTGCTTAGGGCAAGAAGGATGCCAGAAAGAGGGGTACTTGAGGTGGAACTCAATCTGATGGTGGGGAAACTGTTTTGGACTCCTAGAGGATAAGAGCTTCCTGATATATAAATATGTATATTTTTAATTTCCCATTTGTTATCCCCTATCTTGAAGGCATCTTAACTATGTTACCTTGGATCAAGGCAAGAGAGGATGAATTGTTCACACATGTCAGAGTGGTTAAGGGCTGCATCATCTGCCCCACCCGTGTTAGTCTGGTGTTGGCCACAGTAACTGGTAGACAGCTAAGGAAGAGGTTCTTATCTTGGGATCCATGGACCACCTTCCAGAAGTGGGGAGGCTTCTTTGATGGCTTGTGGTAGAATTTTGAAATTTTGTGTGTATGTGCTTATGTCTAACGTGCACACATATATTTTTCTGAGTAGTGGAGCCCTTGGCTTCTACTGTACTCTCGCTGCTGTCTGTTACCCCGAACAGATGGCCTCGCTTTGAGGAGAATGTTCATCCCTGGAGTTTGGCTGGCTGGTATAGGTCTTTGCTTTTCACCTTTAAGATTTATTTATTTATTTTAGCGGGGGAAGAGCAGAGGGGGAGAGAGAGTCTTAGGCAGACTGCACCCTGAGTGCGGATTCTGATGTGGGGCTCGATCTCATGACCCTGAGATCATGACATGAACTGAAACCAAGAGTAGGATGCTCAACTGACTGTGCCATCCAGGCATCCCTAGGTCCTTGCTTTTCAAAGTATGGTTTATGGGCCAGTAATACCCTATCATCTGACAGTTTGTTACAGAAATCTTGGGCTCCCCCCTCCCTGTACCTACAGAATTAGAACTGGCAGTTTGATAAGATACTCGGGAGATTTATATGAACATTAAGCTTTGAGAAACCATGCTCTGGGTAAACCACTCCATGAGGGAGTCAATTTCTAATGCCAGCTCTGTATTAGGAGGAATTTTTATTAAGAACAGCTGTATTTCCTTATCAAATTGTTTAGGAAATAGGGTACCTTTGCATGTAATAATTCTTATCTCTTTTCTTTGCATATGGGGTGCTTAGCTGATTATAAATTGAGTTAGACTTGTATAAAGGTGTTCTTTTGACTTACATTGGTTAATTCACATGAATGTTTAGGTTGGCCATAAAATGTCATCTGACTCAGCATTTTGAGGGGAATAAAAAGTTGTAGGTAAGGGATGCCTGGGTGGTTCATTTGGTTAAGCATCTGCCTTCAGCTCAGGTTGTGATCCCACGCCCAGAGCCCTATATTGGGCTCCTTGCTCATTGGGGAGTCTGCTTATCCTCCCTCTGGTGCCCCCCACCGCCCCACTACGCTGCGCCATACTCTTGTGCTGCACACATGCTCTCTATCTCTCTCTCATTCACAAATAAATAAAAATCTTTACAGAAAATAGTGTGGTAGGTGACAAACTATTGATCTACTAAGCAAACTCCATTCCCCATAAGGAATTTCTTCTAACAGTGTCACTGTGGTTTTTAAGGGAATAATGACGTTGACTTCTCAGCTTGTCATGGATATCTTGGAGATCTTTGCTCGTCCTTTTTCTTCCCTTTCTTACCTTTTTCCCAGAGTTGGCTCACTCTTCATCTTCTGTTATACTGACTTTTTGATGAATTGTCAACAATAGCCTAGTTTAGTCTTATTTTTGCCCAGAGAGTTGCCTGATGACTCATACAGTTAATAAATGCAGCCAGCTTGATGTCCATATCTTTATGGACAGTTTTATGATTGTATGTTTTCTAGTGACATACACACTGGACTCTGTTCATCTCCGAAGGGAAGCCTCTCTTCATTTTGCATATTGATCTGGCAGTCCTTCCACATCATTATTGGACATAAGCCCATTATTGAACATTAACTGTCTCTGGGTTTGTTGGCAAAATCAGGGTAGGGTGAATCTTAGTATTTTTTACTTTAAATTCCTATGTAGGGAATGAACATAATAGGGTATCTGAAAAAAAATACATATAAATGTATATATGTATATTTTGACCCATGTCACAATTAAGATTCATTTCTAAAACACAATAAATTGCTTATACTATTTTATTGTCCTCATCTAAACCTCAGACACTGTACTCGTTACATGACTGTCTCTCCAGCGTACAGGAGTTGTTGAAGTTTGAGCCGCACGTTTTTCAGTGCTTTATCTCTAACCTTTAGCACGGTGCCTGGCACAGAGGGGAGCAGTCAACAAATACTTGCTGAATGACCGAGTGGGTTAACCACGTTTACTAGTCTGTATTCTGGTTCAGATGTCAGACCCGATTTGTTGAAATGCTGTCATTTAGTGAGTGCTTTCTATGAGACAGGCCCTGTGCTAAGCACTTCAAGTACATTCTCTCGTTTATCTCAATGACCTTATGAGGCAGGTGGAATCACTCTTCCCACTTTACAGATGAGGAAACTTACCAAGGAACTTAGCTGGCGTCATTCAGATGGTGAGGGTGGAGCAGAGATTGGACCCCAGGCCAGTGGACTTTGGAGCTGGTGCTGAATACACGAGCATCTGGTTCTGTTCATGTGAGGGGCACTGACCTGCAGAGAATGATGGGCCATGGCTTCAGCTTGGATCCTTTCTTTATTTATTTCTTTTTTTTTTTTAAGGTTTTTATTTATATATTTGACAGAGATCACAAGTAGGCAGAGAGGAAAGCAGAGAATGAGGGGGAAGTAGGCTCCCTGCTGAGCAGAGAGTCTGATGTGGGGCTCCATCCCAGGACCTGAGCTGAAGGCAGAGGCTTTAACCCACTAAGCTACCCAGTTGCCTCAGCTTGGGTCCTTTCAAGTGATAAACAGATGTGGAAATAAAATGTTGGTTGAGGAGAGGTCTTTTTGCTCTTTCTCGCTGTAGAAATAAAGCCCCAGATTGGTGAGTGTGTTCCCAGTCCTCCATTGTCCGTCTTAGTCCCTTGTAGGGACTCAGTGAACTTAGACGTGCTCCTAGAGTTTTTGGAGTAAGCCGCGCCACCCTGACATTATCTGGCGTTAGTGACAAAGCAGTCTCAAAGTGTTGGTCATAAGCAAGTATTGTGATTAAAAACAAACCGTGTTTCCCTTCTTAAGACAGAGGACTGAGAGCCTGGTTTGGAACATTTTTTTAGATTATCCTAAAAATTCATGCTCTGTTGTCTTTAATGTGAATATCATGGTGTGTCTGTTAGCAGGTATTTGACGGCAGTAATCTGTTTGGGACAGCTCATAACTTGCTGATGATTACTTAAAGGCTGTTTCTCTTTAGGTAGCTTCCCTTTACCACTGCTTTGGGCAAAAGGATTTGTTCTTTTATAAATCTTGTCCTGGCAGAATTTTCATTTTTTAAAAGTGGGCACAACTATTTGTACCTCTAAAAAGATCTTTTCTTTCAGGGGTTGACAGATAAACAGCAACACAGTGAATAGGTATTGTATTTACAATAGTTTGTAGGCCATTTACCTTACTTTCCTGTAGTTCTGGGCTGAGTATGACTCATACATTTTGGGACAGATTCCACAATCACTTTCACGTCACATTTTTTTGATATTTCCATAAACTCTGCAGAAGTTTCAGTGTTTTGTTGGTATATGTTAGCTGCGTTTCACTTCGCTCTCTCTCCATGTCTTCCCAGTGTGTCCTGCCATCCAGGTTCCTGAGGGTCTGTGTCATTGCTTCTTGAGCACAGCTGTTAGTCCTGCATTTGGCAAAATAACAATATTTTAAAATCCCCAAGGAGCTAGGTGTGGAGTTCGAGGCTTAGTCTCTGAGAGTCCCCCCTCATCAAACATCTCACCTCGATTTTCTTCGGCAGGATGGAGCTGGAGAGTGTGTAGGCCCTGAGGCTTTGGTACCTGCTGTCTCGCTGACATCCCACGGGGCTGCAGCCCTAGCGTCAGCAGCTGTATAAGCTTCAGAGTGGGTGTCCTGGCAGGAGAGCCAGACAGGTGATTTGTTAAATTATTACCCCCGTGCAGCTTCTGGCCTCTGGTGCCAGGCAGCTTGGAGCTTGGCAGGATTAGAAGGAGGCTGATTATACAGCCAGCAAAGGTGGGAGGCAAGACGGCCGCTGCCACCATGCTTAACTGTTGAGACGCCCACAGAGAGTGGTCCCACAGCTGTGTCTCTGTGGGGCTTCAGAGCATGTACGAAATGAGAGCTCAAAGCACAATGTGTTTGGCTAGAAAAGGATTTCCTAGGAGGCCTTACTATGGGCATTAAGAGTGCCGCCGTAGGGGCTAGGCCATAAGCAGAATAATGCATAGGAACTATCTTTTAGGAATTAAGGGGGAATCTGGCATATGTTAAACAAATGTTTATTGGGAATCTTTGGCTGTATGCTACTGCCAGGAGAGAAGGGAGAACGTGGGCTTATCCCTTATCCCTTATACTGGGATAATTAGTGAACTTGGGCCAGCTCCTTTTCCCATTCCTTTATATTGATTCACTGGCTTCTGGATTAAAGATGTGGTTCTCCTTCCTTCCAACCAGAACAAGAGGCATGTTCCTTTCTCCTTCAAGCTTGGGAAGTGTGCTCAGCTAAGCAATAGAGGTAATGGTAAAGAAGACCGTTCCCTTGTATATCACAGAGCTGATAATAACATAGTGTCCTTAGTAGGGTAGTTGCGAGGATTTAAATCAACTAATACATTTAAAGTGCTTATTATAATCCTATCCAGCACACAGTACGTGCTCTGTATTACCAATAACATCTGTGTTATTACTGATATTTCCATAGTCATGGAGTGAGGAGGGGGTGATTCTGGAGGAAGAGTGTGGTTGGTTGTCTTTGTCTACCCACTGCTGGAGAGGCCTGGGGTCTCAAGCAGTGCTCCTCCTGATGCAGGTGGACATAGGGATGTGGATGTGGAGACCAAGAGGGAGGAGCCTGAAGGCTGTCCCTGCCAGCACCCAGCCTGGGAGGGGGCCGAGGTCAACAGTCCCTTCCTGGAAACTGCCTGGGCATCATAGCCTGGAGCAACATCGGCTTCTTTGATTTAATCTCTCCCCTGCCCACAGGCCACCAAAAGTTCAAAGGGTCTTATTTTTCTATTGTAATTCCTTAGAGGGACAATAAATTCCTTTGGGGACATTCAGGACATTTTTTTCTTTTTTTTTGAGAAGTGAAGTTGGCAGCACCAGCTGAAGGATAAAGAAAGTAGTAGTTAGAAGCCAGTATTTTAAAAAGGTCTTTCTGTTCAGAGATTCTAGATCAGAGAGGAGGAGACTTTTCCTGGGCTAGAAAGTATCATTTATAGGTGTCCTTGGTGGAATCACTGCTCAGAACACAGTTTTGAAATTTGCCTGTGACAATGTTGCTATTTGTTCTGCAGTCAGCCGGCCTGAGATTTGTGGAATTCTGCACAGGATGCTTGTGGGAATTCAGTTTGTAGTTGCTGCTGAGAGATGAGGATGAGGAGGAGGAGGAAGCAGAGCCTGAAGATCCAGTTTTTGTGGTTGATTTGCTGATTAACCCAGGAAAACTTAGTGCTATGCTCCATGTCTTCAATTGTAAATTTTAGAACATCTTTCTAGCTCATAAGGGTATTAATGACCAGTGAGACAGTGTTGAATTTAGGGATTATTTTAAGAGGAAGGGGGTAGATACTTGCTCATTTTGCAATTTATAATTTGACAGGCTGAGGAATTTGGGCTTCTTCTTTGCATTATCCTTTGGGAATGGAGGCTGCTTCCTAGGTCTTAGTTCCAGATAACTACAGGTTAGCTGTCCAGCTGTCACAGCACAGTGAGTCTTGTATCCAGGTCCTGGAGGAGGCGCTTTGCATAATCAACTCATTAATCCTCATCACTGTTGCATACTGTAGGAATTGTCATTCCTACTTTGCAGCCTCACAAGTTGAAGTTCACAGATAGTAACCAAACTTATATGGTTTTGATCATTCATTAAAGAACTATTTATCCATTGTCCTCTGTGTGCCATTTACCAGGATGATTCTCATGAGCAAACCAGATATGAGTTATCACTGAGGTGGTTGGGATCAATCCCAGGATGGTCTGGGTCCAAAGCACATGACTTACCACCATATTGTGTTTTTTCTCACAGAATTCTGGTGGCGGAAGGGACCTGAAGGCCTTCCCCCTCGCTGAGTCTCCTGTGGTGCTGTGATTTCCATGGGTCTCTGGCTCATAGCTGAGTGTTCTGTACCTCTCAGCTCTGAAGCTCAGGGAAGCCCACTGGCCTTCATTCCTGTTTCCTCAAAGCCCTTCTGCCTCTTACTATTTCAAATTCCAAGACTTGGAAAATTTTAAGTATTTGATGAAAACCCGGCTTAAATGTTAGGCATTTTGCTGCTTTTAAAAACAGAAGATGCTTAAGCAGAAAGCAATTTTTTCTTGATGACTCAGGCCTGTCATTATGTGCTTCATTGATGTACCATATAATTTTGCGTCTGACTTTCCAGGTTTTCATTTTCTTCCCCTCTGTGTCAGTTGTCACTTACCTGCGGTCATTGAGATTGTCACTGACTGCCTCTCAGTCCCTTTGGGTTGTTTCTCACCTGCTGTGAATAAGGAAACTGAGCTTCTGGGGTTTTTATTCTATTTTTTTTGTGAAATCAAAAGCAGGAAGTTGCTGGGTGAGACCTGAAGAATGAGTCAGTGACTTTGTGACAGCCACCTCTGGAATTGGCCTCCGTGGTTGTTTGCAGTATGGTCCTGTGATCATAATCTTGCTACAGCTCTGGGTTCTCCTGGAGGGACTGAGAGCTCAGCTCTGGAGTCCAATGGACTTGGCTTAAATCCTGGCTCCACCGCATACTTGTTTGGGATGTGAGTCAAATGAACATCTCTAAGCCAAGGTTTTCTTATCCTGGCTCTGCAAGCCCTCCATAAATGATGCCCTTTATTCTTCCCCTTCACCAGTTGGGTGACCAATAACACTATGTAATGTAGAGGTCAACAGTGTGGGCTCTTATGTTAATGTGAGGATCCATTTCTTCCTCTGTCACTTAAGTTTTTGGTAACCCAAGTGTGGAAACTGCTTCAGGTTTCTCATTTCCAAAGATGGTAATAAGACCTCCCTCTCAGGATTGCTGGGGGGACTAGCTAAATGCATATATACAGTGCATCAAATAGTGCCTGGTACTTGGAAATGCTTAATAAATGTTAGTCCTTGAGGCATCTGGGTGGCTCAGATGGTTAAGCTTCTGCCTTTGGCTCAGGTCATGATCTTCAGGTCCTGGGATCTAGTCCCATGTCCAGCTCCTAGCTCAGTGGGGAGTCTGTTTCTCCCTCTCCCTCTGCTTCCCCTGCCCCCTGCTTGTGCTCTCTCTGTCTCTGTCTCTCTCTCTCCCTCAAATGAATAAATAAAATCTTAAAAAAAAATGTCAGTTCTTACTAGCTAATAACTTACCCTGCCATCCAGGAAATGTTGATGCTCCTTTTATTCCTTAAATGTAGTTTGAGCCCTCTTTCCCAGCACCACAAGTAATTTCAAGATCACTTTTCCTGGTTTTTGTTCCTTTTTTTCCCATCTACCAAAGATTGAAGTAGGACTAATACATGGTTTGTTCCGGAATCAGTTACACACGTCTTTTGGGGGAATAGATACTTTGCTTTGTGAGGTTCCTTCATGGGTAGGAATTGTCACGCTGTTGGGTCCTCAGCCTGGAAATTCTCTGGGAGGTGATGTGAAATGCCAGAGATACTCAGGAGACAAGTATCTGTTAAAAATGGAAAGTGTTGTCCTCTTTGGCATCTACGCCCTTCCTTATGCAGGAAACTGAATATACTTTAGTGGAAGGGTTATTCCCATACTCTGTACTACTCTACTTTTAACTCATTTAAATTTTTTTCTTGTATGTTTGCTTGTTTTTTTGTCACAAGAGTTTCTTGGGCTTATATAACCTGTTATAAATTAAGATTAGTTGACTCTTTTCATTAAGCCCAATACATAGATGGTAAACCAGGGAACTTCCCGATCAGTTCTAAAATGGTTGAGAAAACAAAAAGGGAAAGGAAAAGCATCAAGGAGAAAATTAACAAAACATGTTATTCTTTTTCCCAAAGGTTTGTCTTGCTATGAGTTTTCTTTGTTTTTCCCTATAATTACTTGTAACTAAAACACTGTATCTTTGGGTTGATTAAAGGAGAAAGACTTTGTCCTCATGTGCAGGGGACTATTGATAGATTGTTGCTGTGAGACCAGCATGGTCTGATTTCACAAGGACTTGTATGTGGGATCGTCTCTGTATTTCTGGGGTGTGGCAGCACCACCAGCACTCTCAGGGAGAGTTTCCATGTGGCTCTTCTCTGGAGTTGCCCAGATCTGGACTTTGCCTCCTGTACCAGTACTCGGACTGCTATGCTAGGTGATTGTGACAAATAGCAGGTGCCTCTCATTCCTGCACCAGCCTGACCCTTGTCCTCAGCTCAAACCAGCTAGTATGACTGCATTTTTGCTTTACTTACCTAAGTGCTTCTGTGCTAATGATGCCCACTATTGGTGTTATTGGAATTTGGCCACTATGATCAAGAAAAAGGCGCAGTTTGATATATAGCTTAGTAAGTGCCGGTTAGGCACATGTTTTTGTTGAATCAGGGAAAGACTGGTCATGATAAGGAGGGGAGGAGGCTTTGAGGTTACTGTAACCTTTCTGTCCTTGAGATTTCCCTGGTTGAAACTTTTTAGAAGGGAGAGGGCAGGCTATATGCCATCTTCCCTGCAAAGGATCTGACTAGGATGGACCGTATGTCCTGGGTCATATCTGCTATCTCCTCATGATTATCAATAGTTCTCCTTTTCTCAAAACTGCCCCAGTTTGGATATGGTCACCGTATGTATGGATCACATCAAGTTTCTTTGAAACACCCTTATCAGTAGGAATGAACATCAGCTCTCAGAGGTATATTTTTCCTAGTAGATCATAGAGGTGAGGGCACTACTTCCTCCATCCAAAGGGACAAGAGAGTGGTTCTGTAGAAGTTTGTGAGAAGTTCCACCTTTTATTAACTTCAAAAAACTACAGATCTGCGGAGCAGAGGGCCCTTTAGATCCCCATTGTGGGAGAGAGTGAAATGCATTGTGATATGATTATTTGTCTTTATCTTTGGTTAAAAGCATAAGACTTTGAGGCTAATGGGCTAAAATCAGATGTGATAATTAGGAAGATGAAGCAAATGAATGATCAACTTTCCCAGTGTTATCAGCCAAGTAAGTAATGGTGAATCCAGAGTGTATGCCCAGGTGTGCCTGGCTTTCTCCACTGCTCCCTGTTGTCTGCCATATTGGCCTAGCATTTTCAACTCCAGGCTCTGATAAGTTTTATTCCCATCATGCATAGGATGAAATTGATTTAGAACGTGAGCTACTGTTGCACAGGAAGTGACAGAAGCAACACTCAAGCTCAGGGCTTATACCCTTACCTTTGGGAGGGCTAAACGATGAATGGTTTTGACCTGATGAGACTATTAGGATGGGGCAATTGGTTGGTATTAGGATGTATTGGTCCAGGGTGAACCTTTTTAAGCCTTTCTGTGTAAGTTAAATCTTTTCCGTAGAATTCTGGCCAAGCCTCAGGATCACAGCATGTGGGGAGGTTATTCATGTTCAATAAATGTCAGACAGCTTCCACAGATTTATAGCTTTGTAAATCCAGAGAAGCTGCTATTATCACGGTTCCTTCCAAGCCCTGAATTGCTAGCATTATTATTTTTTTTAACGGTTCTAATAAAACAGCTCATTACTATCAAGTATGGTTTGAGTATCTGGCTAAGAAAGGCAAGGTATGATATATGTATTTTTTAATTAGTGCTATTGAGTGCGGCTGTGGTGAGGATGGAAGATTCTGTGCTAAGAATAAGTTGTGGTAGAGGGTAGGAAGGGGAAATGAATGATTTTCAGAATCCCCAATTTTTCTGTTTGTGTTAAATCTCCACAGGTTTGAGATGCTGGTTAGTGTATACTCTAGCAATCAAGTCTTTTTTTCATAGTTGGGATGACCTGTGAGTGAGTCAAAACTTGATGTTTTCAGTTAATGATCTGGTGAACTCAGACTTTTTAATTAATAGAGCTGTGCAGGTGTATTAAAAAAAAATCAGCTTGCAAAGAATGTTACTAATAGTACAAGGGGCTAATTGTCTAGACCAGCATGGTTTTGTGTTTTTCTCCCAAACAGCTCCTGTGGGAGTCAGAGACAGACATACACACTCACAGAAGCCCCGAAGCCACTGGGGGTTAAATACATTTGAAGCCATCACAAACATTTTGATCATTGTGATGAGTCACCCAGCCAGGCCACTCCATACTCCACCCCTTGTCGTTTGTATCATTTTCCTTGATATCTGTTTCCACCTACATGCCTGCTCTCAAATCTCCATAGCTACCTCAAAATATGTATGACAGGTTTGTTTTTTCAGATAGGCAAATGTGATCTTGTAGATACATTTCGTTCCTTTTTTTTTTTTTTAAATACACAAAATGCTCTGAATACAAATTTTAATAGCGCATACTTTGTAGGGGTGTTTGTGAGGATCAAAGATGATAATCCATACAAAATTCCTCTCATGATGCCTGGCACACACCTAGATGCTCAGCCTGTTGTCTTGTCTCTTTATCGTTTTCTGCAGCTCACTGCTTTGCACTGCTCACCCCATTGAAATAACTCAGGCAAGGATCCCATTGATCATCATGTTAAGAGCCATTCCTGAATGCTCTGTCTCTGTGTATTTGATGTCTCTGTCCTCTTGCTAGTACCCAGCCCTTCATTGTACCTGAAAACATTTCTGATGCATGGCCCTGCTTTACTCTTATTGTTCTACCTCTCTGGCCTTTCTTTTCCTTTGTTCTTTGGCCTCTTTCTCTGTTGTCCAGAGAAGGTTGTCTTTGAGTTTCTATGCTCAGTTCACTGACGATTCCTTAGCTATCTTGTTTACTTCTTTGCATGATATTGAGGTATCTACCTCTGGTGTGACTTCTCTTTGGGCTTCCATGTACCCATTTTCCAACTGTCTGATTAGCATCTCTGCCAGGGTATCTCCTGGCAGCTCAGATTAAACCCATGTCAAATGCAAACTGCCCTCCCCTTCCTTCTGCAAGCATCATGTCCTCCTCTTCCCATCTCCAGGTCTCGGAATGTGTGTCTCTCCTCTCTTCACGTCTTCCCTTTACCTTACCAGCATCTTTGCTGCTTTTTCCTTCTGTGTTTCTGATTATCCAGTTGGTGGTTAACAGTTTCCTGTGGGTCTGACTGGTGAAGCCCCTCACATCTGCTCTTTATTCTCTCCCTTTGCCACTAGCATGCTAGCTGTTTCTCCTACCAGTCCCCACAGCACTCACCTGACCCTTGGAATGGCTTCTAACAGTAATGCTCACTGTTTGTGCATCTGGATGCAGACTTCTACTGATCCCTGATAAATTCTCCCAGAGCACAGATTTGGGTCTATCTCCTCCATGCCCAAATCCTTCCTTGTCTCCTTATTGTACATCAAATTGTGAAGACCTACCAAAGCCTTATACCTGTCCTTTGGTGTACCCCACTTGACACAGGGGATGACGTTTTTCAGGCTGTTCTGATAGTCATGGTAGTAGTCTATTCTTTGTATCCTCTCACTTGGTCCACTGGTTAGGTGAAATATTATCAGTTTTCATTTAATAATTTTACAGACTGAAATGTGTCCCCTCTCCCCAAATTTACATGTTAGGCCTTAATCCCCAGTGTGACTATATTTGATGAAGCCTTTAAGGAGGTAATTAAGTTAAGTGAGATAATAAGGATGCGGTTATATAGGATTAGTTTCCTGAGAAGAGGAGACACCAGAGCTCTCTCCCTCTCCCTCCGTGTGAACGTACAGCAAGAAGCCAGCTGCCTGAGAGCCGGGAAGAAAGTTCTCCCCAGAATCCAAGCATGCTGGCCCCCTCATGTCAGACTTGGAGTCTCCAGAACTGTGAGAAATGAATACCTGTTGTTGCAGCCACCCAGTCTGTGGTATTTTGTTAAGGCAGCCTGAGCTTACTATCACAAATAACAGGTAACTTTACTGTACATCTTTCATGTGGCAGGCATGGGACGTACAGGGAAATGAGGCCTTTGCTGCCATGCAGGTCAGGTAAATCCTTTTGTCCTTACCCTGACATTCTGCAGCTTCCAGCCAAAATGTATTGAACACTTATTAAGAGCAAGGGACTGTGTTGAACACTGGGTTTACAAAGATAATGAAGAGCTCAGAGCCTACAGGGAAAGAAAGATAGATTTTTGTGATTCAGTGGAAATTGAGTCTGGTAAAATGTTCAATATATGTGTATAGCTGAAGTGATGATTTCAGGCAAGGGATGTGAATAACAGATAAAGTCATAAATGGATCCCAAAAGAGAAATAGATTATACTGTTAATCATCTTCAGTTTAACACATTTTCTCCAGTTTTTTTACTTTGTTTTTTCCCTCTCTGATTATAAGAGTGAAAAATACCTGCTTCTTAGAGAAAATTTGAGAAGTACAGTAAATTGCAAAGAAGTAGGAACAGTCATAATTCCACCACAAAGAGAGAACTTCGTTTCTTTTGTAATGTTTTATGTCCTTCTAAGTGTCTCTGCATTAATTTCCCTATCTAATCTCCTATCTTGAAACATTTAGAGTGTTTCCATTATTTTTTTACTAGTTTAAAGAACTTGATTGGCAATTTCATACATAAATCTTTGTCTCTGTTAAAAGTCATTTCCTTTGAATAGACTATTTAAAGGGGTGTTCCTTAGTCAAAGGACAGAAACATTGTTAAGGGCTTTGGGGACATCCAGCTAACCACAGACGTATGTTGAGTCTTTTCTGTGTGAACAAGTGACTCTGCTTGGCTTGGCATTTGGGTGCTGGGGCTGGGGACAGTGGGAGGAGAATGAGATGTGGCCTTGGAGTTGGTGTGATCTGTGAAGGGAGACCCATCTGTGAGCATGGACGCTCTGAGGACCTTTTCCTTTTATGTGGCTTAAACAGTCTTTCCAAAATGATAAGGAGATTTTAAACCAGCACTTGAAAATATCTTGGCCTAGGCATTCCAAAATTTGCTGGGATTCTGGGGCCATTTTTAGACTGACTCATAAATGGGTCATATTTTTGGCAAGGAAGAAACCTGCTCATATGTAACAGTGATGTTTAGTTTTTAGAGCTGGTCTTGTGTATGTTACAGGCTTCTCTGAGGAGAATTTGACCAATAGACAGAAAATTGTGAGCATGATTTATTTCCTGAAGCACATAACACTTTTTTTCAAAGAGATTTTGCAAGAGAGGCTTATTTTAAATTATCTTAAATGTATGTTCAGTATATATACAGAAGAAGTATGCAAGTTTAGAAGTGCACACTTGATAAATTAGCACAAAGTGAATGCACCCATGTAATCACTGCTCAGGCCAAGAAGTAAAAACCATCAGCATACCATAAAGCTCCCTTCTTAAATCCACCCCATCCCTGCTCTCTGAAGATAACTATTACTTCTGAGTTCCAGCAATCTAGATTTTGCCTCTTGTTGAGTTTTATAAGTTTCAAACTGTTTGGAAACTTGTTTTTATTTGTCTGTTTTAAGAGAGAAAGGGGCGGGGAGGGGCAGAGGGAGAGAGAGATTCTCAAGCAGGCTCCATGCCTAGTGCGGAGCCCGATAGGGGGCTCGATCCCACAGCTCTGAGATCATGACTTGAGATCATGACAAGAGTTGGACACTCAACCAACTGAGCCACCCAGGTGCCTCTGGAAACTTTAAAAAATTTTTTTAAAAATTAAATGAAGTTTTAAAAATTAAGTTTTAAAATTAAATTTAAAATAAATTAAAATAAATTTAAAATAAAATAAAAATTAAATTTAAATTTAAAGTGAATTTTTTAAAATTAAGTGAACTCCAGCTGATGTACCCGTATCCTTCATCTCTTGCTATACAACAAAGCACTCCAAATGTTTGAGACTGAAGTGAACAGTTGTGTTTCTTGGGACCGGCTGGATTGACTGGGGACTTACCTTGGCCCATCCTGAGCTCGCTCATGCAGCTGGATTTGGGCTGGAACCAGGGCTTCTCCCTCTGTAGTCTTTCTTCCTGGACTTCTGTGTGGTAAGTCTATCTTAGAAAAGTATTCCAAAAGGCCAAAGGTGGAAGTCTAAGGTTCTCTGGAAGCCTGGACTGTGCAATTTGCACAGTATCAGTTCTGCCACATTCTGCTGGCCCAAGCAAGTCACAAGGCCAGCCCAGATGTAGGGGAGTGGAGAAACAGACTCTACCTTTGCATTCGAAGAATGGCAAAGTCACATTGTAAAGGAGCTTGCATTTAATGTATGTGGCCATTAAACAATGTATACCATATCACTGGAAGAGTACTAGTACTCTGTAGTCCAAGGTTATTATTAAGACAGCTGTATTTACACTGTTGAGGCTCTTTTCCACCTGGTTCTCATGTGAACGCTGCTATTTGACAGAGCAAAGTAGCTGGGGGCAGTTAGGGGATTCATTTTTATCTTCATTTGCTGTAAGATGATTGGATCAGAAATAGAAGTGCTTTTAGAGCTTGATCTTTTTTTTTTTTTTGAACCATGTTTGATCTTTACCATATCTTTTTCTTTTTCTTGAAAAAGAAACTCAGGTCTCAGCTTATTTTAGGAAATGATTTAAAGCTGTTGGTTTACCAACATGAAAACTATTCTGCAGCTTAAATGGGTGTTGTTAAAAGTACACTGTAAGGGAGTATTTAGGAGGCCTAATTCATTTGGCTGCTGGATTGGTCCTAGAATCTGTGTTAAGATGAAATAATCAAGGTAACAGCTAGGCTGCTTGATACAGGAAGAGTCTCTGACTCATCAAAAATACTTGATTTACATATTACCAAAAAGATGCTTAATTGGTGATTTTCTTTGACTTGTTTGCCCAGGTGTCTTTTCAGAATTTAGTGAAACAGTGTTTTGGTAATGATAATCAGAGTGGGTTACCTTTATTTTATTGAACGCTTTATTGAAGGCTTTGCTGTATTTAGGGAGGGCATAGAGCTCAGTGCTTTACATTCGGTGACTCACAGGGCTTTGGGGGACTAAATTAGGCAATGCATAGTTGGCATATGGTACATCAGAAAAGCTCGATGATGGATGGCCAGTGCTACGAGGTGGGTATTAATAGCTTTCATTTAATTGAGCACTTGCTGTGATCAAGGTTCTTCAGTTGTATTTTTTTAAAGATTTCATTTATTGATCTGTCAGAGAGATAGAGAGCTCAAGCATGGGGAGCAGCAGGCAGAAGGAAAAGCAGGCTTCCTACTGAGCGGAGAGCCCGATGCGGGCCTTGATCCCAAGACCCTGGGATCACGACCCGAGCCAAAGGCAGACGCCCAACCAACTGAGCCACCCAGGTGTCCTTCTTCAGTTGTATTAATGTGTATAATCTTCATAAAACCTCTAAGATTGGTTCTGTTTTTATACTCATTTTGCAGTTCAGGAAATTTGGGCACAGAGAGTTAAATAATTCACAGAGCTAGTTAATGGCAGAGCCAGGATTTAAACCATGCCATCCAGAGTTCAGAACTGCAGTACCCTTTCCTGCTTCTCTCAAGAGTGGAATCTTTGAGTCCTTTGACGTGATGTCTGGATTGTTAGAGAAGGCAGGATATGTGACCCTGTTCCACAGACTCCACCCTCCCCTATTGTTTAATGTCCCAGCCAGGCACCCTGGGCAGCAGTGAAGTCACAGGGGCTCTGCCCTGGCAGTGCCATGCTGCCATCTCTCTCCCCTCATGATCTCTGTGCCGTGTCCACTTCTCACTGAATCTAGGGTTCATTCATTCCCTCCGAAGAGAGGATCAGGCTTCCATAAAGCCTGACAGTTTTTTCCTGTGTGTCGAACCAGTCCTATAAATAATTTACAACTTTACAGATATTTTCTTTGCTCTGCAGATTTTAATTCGATTTCATCTATAAGGCAGGAGCTAAATGCTCTTACTTGTTCATTAGGCTACATTTTCTCTTTTTTGAGTCTCTCACATAATCAGTTGAAATAATTGCATAGTTTTCCTTGGCATCGGTGGCAGTTTTGATGCATCCTCAAGTCATTAGTTTTCCCAGGGGAGGTAGTCCCTGGGTTACTCAGAGTGGGGACTGGAAGAGAACTGCAGGGTGGCCCAGTGTTCTTTCTCCCCATCGTGATTCTGAGAGGTTTGACACTGTATAGCTAGAAACAAGACTTGTTGGCTCACTTCTAGTTTAACCTCTTTGTCAGTTTACAAAACCTTGGGGTCAGATAGGCATCTCACATACCCTGCTTCATTTATTTAAAAAAAAAAAAAGGTCTTTGATGTCAATGTTATTGTCCCCGTTTGACAGACGTGAAGCCTGAAGGACATTTGTACAGCCTTCCCCATGTCAGATGGGAAGTGTCTCATGTGGAACTGGGTTCCCAGCTCCAAGTTTTCTGATTTCAAATCCTGTGCTTTTCCCTGTGCAACTTCCCCTGTGCCACATGTCCTTCAAACACCCTTTAAATCTCTTACAGAACACATTGGAGACCAAAATAGCTTTTGTATAAAATCCATTATCTGGAACTTGTCCTCATCATCTTTCTACTTTGCCTCGGAGTCCCTGAGATGAAGTAATGAAGTTTGGAGGCGAGCAGGCCTGGGATTAGGTTCCCATTAAGTTACTTGGCAAGAGAAAACAAAAGAGTAGACGTCATTAGAAACTTTCCCATTGTATCTCTAAGCTCAGTGGAGGATACTCTGTCGGAAAGTTCTGTTCTTCCCCTGAGAGGAATTAAGAAAGGGAGGAAAGATCTTGGCGAAATTCTGTTTTTTCACCCTCTCCTGCTGACCAGCCTCAGTGCTTTGTGTTCGCTTCTCTGCTTTTCTCTTCTACCACCTACCTTGTGGATCCTCACACTTAGGGGCGTGATTCTGATACGGATTCTTGTTCCCCTCCTCTCTCACTTTCACTTGAGGGATAAGGAGACCTGCTTTTCAGGTTTGCAGTGCCTGGCTGTACCCACTTCTTTCCCCCTTGCCCTGTTCTTGCCCTTTGGTGCTTTGCAGAACTGAAGAGTTTAGGCTTGAGCTTTCATTACCTCTCTCAATTGAACAAAAGCAAAGAAATGCAAAGAAAATGAACTATTTGTAGTGAGATGGCCAGAGGCATAATGGTGTCAGAACCAATACTGGGTCAGGTAAGTCTGGGATGGAATGAAGGCTCTTAACAATGTTGGCTCTGTCACCTCAGTCAGGTTATTGAACTTTTCCGAGGTGTTTTTCTCATCTTACATAAACTTCAGATGCTTGAGACTTTTAGAAATGAATTAAGCATCTCAGACAATGTCTTGCACGTAGTGGGGGCTTAATAAATGACAGGTCTTAGTTTATTTGCTGCAAATGCACAAAGCAAAATTACCTGAGGGACTCGGTCTAGTATTCATGTTGTAGGATCAGTTTTGGAAAAGGAGGCACCTTTGGGATTATCTAGTCCGGAACCTTCATTTTATGGATGAGGAAACTGAGTCCCAGTCAATGTGTCAAAGCTGTAGAACTAGTTAGGGGCAAAGCTGAGACTAGAATCCAGAACCTCTGACTCTTGGCTAATGGCATCCTGATTGATACAGCCCAGATATTTACCTCAACATCTGTAGGGCAGGATTTGCTGTAAACAGCTATGAGGGGATGGATGCGTTAAGAAAGCAACTTCTTTGGACTCTGTCGCAGACTATTAAATCAAAGTCTCTGGAGGTGTGGCCATAGATTTTCATTTTAACAGCTCCTCAGATGATTCTTAACCATCTTAGGTTATCCTATTTATAGGAGTTTGAGATGAGTTGTTGGAATTGACTGTGGATTTGAGCCTCACTGCTCTTGTGCTATAATGACTTGATATTCATAAAGTCATCCCACAGGCATTATGGCCACTGTCATGGGAACTAATCATTATCTAATAACACTAGTATTAATGATACTCATAGAACCCACCGCTTAAGGAGTACGCATTGTCTGCTATGTTTGATCTGAGCACCTTCAGCCACTTAGAACAGTGCTTGGTATATGGTAAGCCCTTTGTAAGTGTTAGCAGCAATAACCTCATTTAATGTTTACAGCACCTCTTCGAGAGTTGTTGTTAGCGGTTTCACTGACATAATAAACCCATGTCAACTTGCCCAAGGTCACATAGCTAGCACATGACACAACTGGTTTTTTAATCTCATGTGTGTCTGATACTGAAACCCACGTGGGATAGTAGATACAGGCATATGAATTATTCTTGCACTAAATATTAAAATTTAAAGAATTTCTTTCTTTCTTTCTTTCTTTCTTTCTTTCTTTCTTTCTTTCTTTCTTTCTTTTCTTTTCTTTTCTTTTCTTTTCTTTTTTTTTTTTAAATTATGAGAGTATCCCTCCAGGTTTAGTTGATAAAGTCTGAAACAGACCTAAGAGAGACCTCACACAGGTAAATAATCCTTATTCTGGCTTATTCAAAACAAAAAAAGTTCTGGAATGAAGGTTTCTTGAGAGTAAATAAGCTGGTAAAAAGAATTTGTTCATCAGGAAAATGTTCTCATTTTGTTGTAGTCTCTCTTGGTGCCAAAGATGTGGACGGTGAAGGGAGAAGGTGGCAGCTTGTCCAAGAACCAGACTGCTTCAAAGTCCAAAAAGCTCAGCCTGTAGAACTTGGAAAAACTTAGGTGCTTTGTGGTTTTGTATCTTTTCTGCTTGTTTTATGACATTACTTGACCTAGAGATTTTTTTTTTTTTTATACTTCACCCTCCAGTTTGTACATGGAGTGAGACCCCATCCCATAGGACGTGGCCATGGAAGTGCAGGTGAGGGACTGTTCTTACTGATGCTTTAAGCTGGCTAGCTACTCTGCCTCCAAAACAAAAAACACCAAACCTGATGGTTTTCCAACCATACTGATTTTACTGACTGATCTGCAGTGTGTACAGGACTCCTCAGAGTCCACATGGCACTGGGGGATCTTGAGGGATGGGGGCTAGGATCATCTAAATCCTTGCTCATTCCCCTGTCTGGTATTTGGGCTCAGAGTACTAAAAGAGCTACTTAAGTGGGAAGAGCCGGTCTTCCCTTTATATGGTCTCTCTGTATGGTGTTTCCAGCATGGTGGCGTCACCTCCACAAGGTGGCTCTGGGCTCCAAAGTCCTTTGCGTGAGTTGGGGGGTGGGAGGGTGGGAGGGTTTGAGGTGTGGGGTGGTGCATGCCAGAGAGATTCTGTAGTACCTCTTATGACCTAGCTTCTGAAGTCATGTGTTGTCACTTCTGCCATTGTCTTTTGGTTGAGCTTCTTGCAGTGTCCCACTGGGTTTCAAGAGAGGGGGACAGAGGCCCCACTGCTTGATGGAGTGTCTATGTCTCATTCATTGTAAGAAGAACGGGTGAAATGGGCTATGCTAGTGTGACCATCTTGGGACAGTACAATCTGCCTCCAGTGTATTGACTCTACTCTTGCTAAATAGGCTCTTTCAGGTCCCGAGTAGTATACTGAATCTCTTTATTCTCATAGTTAGTGTGATTTATGAATTTGCAGATGCTCAAAAGGCTAACCGTAAGCAGTTTTTGGGTAGAACCTGAGCTGAGTTTACTCAGAGCCATGTGCATATATATATGATGGGGTGTGGCTGGCGAAGCCTTACCTCATCATGAAGGAATAATCCATAGATTATTTTTTCTTCCACAAGGGAGGGAACAAATTTCTTTGTCCAAAAGTCTAGGCAACTTCTCAAAGTGCTTAGTTATTATAAGTTCTTTTGACAGGTGTTTAATGGGGCATCAAAATGTTGGAGGAGCTTATGAACACACAGACAAGGTTTTCCTCTCACATGAAACTTAGATTCTTTCAGAAAAGGGAGACTGTACACAAGTCAATGGATAAGAATTTCAAATAGTGGGGCGCCTGGGTGGCTCAGTGGGTTAAAGCCTCTGCCTTCGGCTCAGGTCATGATCCCAGGGTCCTGGGATCGAGCCCTGCATCGGGCTCTCTGCTCAGCGGAGAGCCTGCTTCTCTTCCTCTCTCTCTGCCTGCCTCTCTGCCTACTGTGATCTCTCTCTGTCAAATAAATAAATAAAATCTTAAAAAAAAAAAAGAATTTCAAATAGTTATAAGATTCCTGTGTAAACAGGTGGGGAAACCCTAGGATAAGTGGTGGTTAGCATTGGTGTCATGTGGTCCGAGTTAGTTGACCAACAGTCATTAGAAAGGACTTCTGAGGAGTTTCACTTAGCCTTCTTATTTGGGTCTCCATGTATGTGCACCATCTGTAAGTGGAAATGAAATTGTCTTGGAATGGCTGTGGTAAGCATGGGCTTGCTGACAAAAATCCTAGAGTAATAGTCGGATTAGCCACACCTGCACTACCTGCCAGTTTTATTTCCCCCTCTCCCCCTCCAAAGAAAGGTTCAATAGAGGCAATTGAGGAACGTAAAAAGTATTACTTCCACACAGTAAACACATGTCATTCATTGATTTTCCCTAAGACCGAAAGTATGAAAAGATGTAAGAAGAGATTTTGTAAGTATACGAAAACTGGATCAGTAACAGTTTATTTAGGGAAGTTAGTAATGTTAGAATATGTCTCTTCCCACTTAAGAATCTATAAAGGACTTGGGCGCCTGGGTGGCTCAGTTGGTTAAGCGATTGACTTCAGCTCAGGCCCATCGGGCTCCCAGCTCAGCGGGGAGTCTGCTTCTTCCTCTGACCTTCTCCCCTCTCATGCTTTCTTTCTTTCTCTCTCTCTCTCTCAAATAAATAAATAATCTTAAAAGACTCTGTAAGGACCTCTATGTGATTTCCCTTTCACCATCTTATCCTCTCTATACAATAAACAGTAATTGTCAGCTTTCCCTGGTCAGCTTCTGGGCTGAGGATAAACTATAATCAGGTTCCTGTGTTCATGGAGGGAGACAAAAAAAATTAACGAGACAAAATAAGACATAAAAATAACCAGGAGAGAAACAAATCCTGGGTGATAGGGAGGGACTGACTTTAGGTGAGGTGTCACTGAAAGTCTCTGAGGAGGTGATTGTGGGGGATCAGTTATTGTGGTGCTTAGCCAGTGGCCTACACTGGAAGATGTATTGGCCCAAATGCAGAACATCAGTACCAGCATCCTAACGTATAATTGAGGAGTGCTTAGATGAGAGCTGGTGGGAGGCTGTGCTTATTGTAGTATGTTGAGTCCTTGCATCCTTGAAGTTGAGTAAGAACACTTTACCCTGGCTGGAGTGTTCCAGGGTGCCTAGTGACACTGAATGAAGGTCTCTCTGCAGTGCTCCTTTTGTTCTGAACCCAGGTCTGACAGAACGTGTAGATTTGTTGGCTCTACCTGAAGCTTATCCCATGAGTAGCAAGAGATGTCAAAAGCCTGATTTCATCTGGCTTCATATTTTTGTTGGAGAGTAGTTGCTAAATAACAGATACTCTGGCAGGAGCAAAGGAGGTGGCCAAAGGAAAAGGGTGGAGGCAAGTGGAGTACTGTGGTGTGTGAATCCTGCTAAAGGAAGACTTCTAGGAACAAAAATCCAGAAAGAGAGAGAGAGAGAGTGTTTCATTTCCAGAGGGAGGTCCTGTTGCAAAATTTCCCACATTCATTATGTCTACCTCTCCTCACCTCCCTTGTGATCTCTGCTCTTGGTTTCGGGGTTCGTAGACTTTTGCTGGCTTGATCAGAGCCCCTGAAGCCTCAAGTCTGGTGGTAATTACCGGAGTGAGGTGGCCTGGTGTGTGAGAGTGCATTTCCCCTTGTAGAACATTGTACAACCCTTCAGGGGGGAAAGGGTCTTTAAATGGGAACATTTGGTTCAGATTATTTTGATTTGTGTTAACGGGTTGGTTCCAAAGTCATGACTTGCTTTGGGAAATCTAATGGAGAACACTTGCAGGGTGTTAAGGGTTTGCTTTTTTTTTTCCCAAGTGATATTTTTCCTGCGTACTTCTGTGGTCACCTTTCATTTTGCTACAGATAATCCATTAACATTTCCAGAACTTCATTGTCTTGTGAGAAGGCATCTTTTCTTGAAAATATTTTTGAACACAGGAGTGTGGAATGTTCTGGGCATGGGAGTGTGTCAGACAGAAGATTTGTGGTCATATCCCCCTTTCCTTTACTATTAATATTCTCACCTGGTGTGTAAGATAATAACTTGTGTCATTTATGCCTTTGTCTTGTGTATTTCTGATTATAGGTGACCCCTCAGTTAGTAGAGTTTATCTTGGGCTCAGTACTCTGCATAAGAAGTCTTTTGGATTAGGATAGAGTGGAATAAGTTAATATGTTTCTGGAAGGACTAGGAGAAAAAGTGTCCAGAAGCCCCATGGGTGGAGCCCAGTGTTTTATCTATACATACATAGTAGTTAAGAGAATGGTGTTTATAAATTTTTGTCACCTGTCAACCCTGTTACCTTGGATGGGCTACTTAACCTTTTTGAGGCCAATTTCCCATCTGTAAAATGGGTTGGAAGTTTCCTCAAAATGAGATTTTGAGGGTCAGATGAAATAATATATAGAAAGGGCTAAGCACATAGTAAAATTGTGTAATGCATAAAACAGCTATTAACAATAACAGGTGCCAATTGTGGAGACTTGATCGATCGTGTATATGTATCTATATATCTATATCTATATCTGGTGCCGTGTGTGTGTGTGTGTGTGTGTGTGTGTATGTGTGTATGTGTGTATATATATATATATACACATATGTATATATATATATATATATATATATATATGGCTGTATATATATTCTGGCTGTGAAGAGTGGGACAAAGTCATGAAAATGACCTTCCTTGAAGAATCCCACCAGTTAGATGAATTTCTTGTAGGGATAAAGAGGCTTTGAGTCCAAATTGCCCAAACCATTGTCCTCCAATCCCTGGTCTGCCAAAACCTTGGAGTTGGCATCCGTGGTCTTATGAGACTCAGAGGTGGACCTGCCTACCTTTGATAACTTCTTAAATTTTGTTTTGTTTTGTTTTTCTGAATCTGGAGAAGCTTGCCATGAATATTTCTTACCTCCCGTAATCACCCTGGAGGTTTCCAAGACCTCTCGGCACCTTGGATGACGTCGTATAGCTGGCTCTGGGACCCGGGCTTGCTCCCAAGTCTTGCTGGCTGCTGCTGCTGGCTTCCTGAGCTTGCAGCTGGGTGGGTGGGGGGCGGGGGAGAGTGATCACTCCTGGGAGCCAGATTGAGTCCTGTCTCTCACCAGCATCTGAGTGGAGTTCAGGATGCAGGAAGATGGTCTTATGGAAGGAAACAGTGTAGGGTTCATCAGCATAAAGAGTCCACTTTAGATTGCTAGATATGCTATCTCACCAGACTGTAATATTGAGAGTTATGCCTACCATTCATTGAATGCTTATAACATGCCAGACATGCATAGAGTAGTAATGTATAATCTCTATTTTTCCAGCCAGGAAAGTGAGGCCTTTGGTACTGAAAGCACACACTCCAACTTTTTATATACTATATGGCTTCTTGATTTTTTCTAATATCTAGAAGAATTCTTAATCTCAGTGTGTGAAGACATGGGCCAGGATGGGTACAGTGGAAAGACTGTTGACTCCAAGATGGCAAGCAGTTTCTTCTCCCATTCCACTTCCCTGTTGCCCTTCCTTTTAGTTCATAAGACCTGAAGCTTGGCCTGGAGAAGGTGACACCGATGTGGTCATTAGGATCCTGAGCTCTGGCCTCAGATGTTGTAGGGGTTAACTCCTGGCTCTGCCATTTGCTAATTAAAGGGCCTTGGTAAGTGGCAGCCTCCTCTGAGCCTGTTTCCTCATCTGGGGTTGCTAACTGTCTCTTTCCACTATTGTAGGGACCGAGGGAGCTAACCCGTGGGAAAGCACATGTGAGCTAAAAATGAGAGATTGTTTTCTGTTATTCATTTTCAGAGATTCTTATTTTCCCTTAAAGAGTGGGTCGTTTTAAAGCTTTTTTTTTTCCCCCTTTCATTTGAGGGGAGTGTTACAGACTTTGTTGAGAATTCTGATGATTGTTCTGGACTCTCTCCCAAGAAAATGCATGTTCATCCAAATCACACTCACTTTCTCAGGGTTCACGACCTTGCAAAGCTTTTTGTTTGTGAACTCCAGAAGGCGACCCCTTAGATGATGATAGCCTCCTTTCCTCAGGGACCTCTCCGAATTGTCCCTCTGACCCCTGCTGACACTTGGCCAAGGCTGGGGTATGTAGAAAAGCCCTTCTGTGAGGCCTATAGGGACATTGCTTCCTACTCCTCTGCTACATTCACTAACAAGCAGCCTCCTGATGTTTTGGCCCTGGTGTTGCCGCCCAGAACAAGCACCAGCAGTGTCCTTCAGGAGCTGCAACTCTTAAGGAAGCTGCCAGGAGAACAGGGAAAATCCGGCTGTGTCTTCCTTGGCTGGGTTATTTCAGACATGAGAGAGGGAGGAAAGGGGAGGGAGCAGCGGACTCTGAAATGGGAGGAATAGTAGAGCTACTGTTGACTGGTGGCCTGCTCTGTGCCAGCAGCTGTGTTAGGTGCTTGGCAGTCATCATTTCTAGTCCTCAAAGAACCCAGTCAGGAAAATACTGTTCCCTGTCCCACTCCGCAGATGAAGAAACAGAGGCCGAGAGAAGTTAAGTGAGAATAGAAAGCAGACAAGGTGGGAGTCAGGTTCAGTCTCTGTCAATCAGAGAGCTTCTCTGTGCCAAGTTGTTTCAGAGACAGGAGTCAGCTTCTGGGCTAAAGGCTAACTTCTCACCCTTTGCGGTTGATCAAGGAAATGCTTTTCCTTCATCTGTGGCTGCCGGCTTTGTTTTGTGTTCTAGATGGCCTTTTCAGTGCCCAACTGCAGATGTGTATTTTTAGAAAAGGAAGAGACTTCTGTGTGCACTGTTTATGTCCAGAGACATTTCAGTTTCTGAATACTAAAACTAGCCAAGGCAACTGAGTGTCAGCCCTGGCAGATGTTCCTCTTGCTGGCAGCCTGGTCTTCTGGCTGGGCAATATTTGCCATTGGCCTTAGGAACAGGACTGACCCTCAGGTCTCTCTTCTTGATAGGCTGGACTAAGCGCTAAGTCTGCAGAAGGATCTGTGGCTCCCCTGCCCCAACTCCGCAGTTGGGGCTTGCCACCAGCACAGCTCTTAGCCTGTCGGCAGCTGGTTAGGCGACATCTTTTTCTTCTGTTTCCCTGTTTGCATTTCCCTATCTTTGTCTCCCTACCCCCAGCCTACCCACAAAGCCTTTTCCTTACCTCTAAGACCAACTGCATTTTGAGTTCTTACTGTTGAAGAGGTAGTTTGTGTTCCAAGTGAAATTGCCCCCCTAAGTTACCCATGTACCGAACTGTGCCCTGGCTGCTTGGAGTTCATGGGGCCACGCAACCACACAGGGAAAGCAAAGATTGTGTACTGCAGTGTTTAGGTCCCTCTGGGCCCCCGTTACCTGCCCACATTTATAGCTGACACAAATTGGCTGCTCCATGGATTATCCATTGGCTCTTCCCGCTACCACTGTGAAGGTGGCTCTGCTCTTAATGGATTTTCTGGAGGGGAATGCTGAGGCTTGGACGGGCCAGTGACATGCCTGAAGTCGCATGGCTGAGGTGGTGGCTGTGCTAAGGTGGGAGCTGTGGTGTGTGTGTGAAGCCAGGACAAGTCAGCACAGAATAGGGTGTGGCATGCCACGTTCGCGTTCGTCTTCTTGCTTCCAGGAGGCTGTCCTTTGGTGTGGCACAGGTGAGCCAGAATTTCAGGTCCTTTGGAGGATTAATCTCTTTGACCTTCTTCACTCTGGCAAAGAGGATTTGGATGGGATTGCCCTTGTGGGGGATTTTGTCCTAGTGAGGGCTGCAGAACTGGACCCGCTGCTTTGCGATGTGTTGTGTCTTTCCTGCTCACTTGCGGCTGTGACTCTGAGCTTCCCCACATCTTCCCCTTTTTGGCCCGAGTGAAGACTGCATGGTCCGAAAGACATTAGGGAGAAGAGGCCACATTTTATGCTGTCCTGTGAGATCCTGTCTATAGGATGTGAAGTAACTACTTGTAAGACACTTTGTTCTCTTATTTTCGTAGTTTAGCAGATGTCCTTCATTCTTTTCATTTCATTCCTTCCTTCATTATCTGTCGGTTAGTGTGATGAAAGCATACACATATGTCAGTAGCTCTCCCTTAAAGGGGGTTACCATGGGGACGGAAAGACCCAGAACATGCTAAGGATTTCTCATGTATTATCTCAGAATGACTCTCTGAGATAGGTAGGAAGCTGAAGGAAGTGGGGCATTAAGGAATAGTGATTGAGAGGGATCAAGATGGAGGACTTACAGAGTGAGGATCTCTGCCTTTTGGCTTGCTGTCTGGGGACCTGTGACAAATAATTGAACCTCTCTGACTTTTTTTTTTTTTTTTTCTCATCTGTGAAGTGGGGTTCCCAGTGCCTATTTACCTCCTAGGATTTTGAGAAGCAAATGAGGTAGTGTTCATAAGCATTCCTCTGGTGGATAGTAAGACCTCTGTAAAAGGTGGCTATTTTTCCTCTTATTATTAGTTATTCTTCTCTCCTTGTTTTAAAGATAATGAAACCCTGCCTTGGAGAGGCTGTCCTTGCCCAGGTCACAGTGGTTTCAGCAAACAACAGTAACATTTTAGCTGACATTAAATGGCACAGAGTGTCATGAGGAGGTCCAAGGGAGGGAAGTGGCACCTGCTTTTTCTGGGTGTAGGGAGATGCTCTAGGCAGGCTGGCATGAGATAGAGGAGGACTTCATGGAGGAGATGGCATGTGAAAGTCTGGCCCATCTGGACCAGTGGAGATGGGGAAGCTGAACATTGTCAGTGGGGGGAACAGCAAGGGCAAATGCTCAGCGATGGGAATTCAGTGGTGCGTGAACTCAGGAACCCTCTGATTCACAGCAGAAGAAGCAGGGCTGTGTAAGCCCCGTGAAAGTAGGTAGAGCCTGAGCTGGGTTTGTTCGAACCTAGGGTAGGGCTTGTGCCTGGGAGGGGCTCCATATAAAGTTGTTCAATTCCAACTGAATGGCAGTTCTGTGGAGGTGGGAAAGCTTTCATTGTGACGGGGAGCAATCTGGGAGGAAGGAATTTTGAACTTCATTTGGAGAAGGGATTTCTGCTAACAGTGAGAGCTGGGGTTGTTTATTTCTGCTGTAAAACATTGACCTTCTCAGCCATCTTACTTAAACTGTAAGTCACTCTAGAAACTAGTTTTGGTTTTCCTTGGACTGTAAATCAGCCCCTCGCTGAGCTATTGGTCAGCACTTTTTTGGTAACAGGAGATTATAGGACTGGGGGGGGCATCTTTCTCCTCGGGGTTCTTTACACTTGAGACCGTAGAACCTTGGACAAAGTAAAAGTTTGTTGGAAGTAAATATCATGTGTGGTTTTGAGGTTTTCCCAATTATGTTTCCCCTCTTTACCCTGTTCCTATTTTTCTATATTGTCTGTGACCACACTCTCACTATAGGTGGTTCTCAGGCCTTGGTTCATCAGTAAAGGACAAATACTTCTTAACTTGATGTATTGTTAGAGAAAAGTTGTGTGCTCATCTCTCCTGCGGAGATGATGTAGATGCTGCCAAGGTGAGCGACACATGAAAGACTGCAGTGGGTTCTTTAGGACAAAGAATGACTTTTGTTTTGAACATCTGAGCCCTACATTCTCTTGCCCTGGGTCTTTCTAGAGCAGGCTACAGGGTTGGAAGCCCTTCATGAGGGGAACCTGCTCTCTCACTGTAGTCCAGACATGGCTTGTAGGAATTAACCAATGGGCTTCTGATTCATGGGTAACGCAGTCTGTCCTTCCCTCCTGTTTGGTTTCTAGGCTTTACTAAGTAGTGGCTGTCAGAGGATGAATGTTGGTGTTGAAGATCCCAGGAGCAACTAGTTATCTTTGCCCCAAATTCTTTTTAAAATGGAGGTAGTGATTCAGTTGATCCTTGACTATCTCTGCTGTGCTCTTTATCAGTTCCATGACAGTTCCATCCCCAGTTGCAATTTGATCTAAAAAAAAGGGGAAGCGGGTGCCTGGGTGGCTCAGTGGGTTAAGCCACTGCCTTCGGCTCAGGTCATGATCTCGGGGTCCTGGGATCGAGTCCCGCATCGGGCTCTCTGCTCGTCAGGGAGTCTGCTTCCCTCTATCTCTCTCTCTCTCTCTCTCTCTCTCTGCCTGCCACTCCATCTACTTGTGATCTCTCTGTCAAATAAATGAATAAAATCTTAAAAAAAAGGGGAAGGTTATTACCATCTTTTCTGAGCCACAAATAGCACTTTGAAAGGGGGCAAATGGATGGGAATGAAAGTCTACAGTTTTTGGAAAAAAGGTCTTGATAGATTGAAACCACTGAGAAGACAGGATACTTTTCACCTTAGCTAAGACAATTACAGTAGGTTTTCATGAATTGGGTTGGACTTTGTCCTCTCTCTATTATTTCTCATAATCAGGTGAGACAGGTTCCCATATCAAAAAAAAAAACAACGTAAACAGCCAAAAACAATAACCGAAACCCGAAAGACTTTAGCACAGATGAGGCATGGGGTGCCTGGGTGGCTCAGTTGTTAAGTGTCTACCTTCAGCTCAGGTCGTGATCCCAGGGTACTGGGATTGAGCCCCTCCTCGAGCCCCACATCAAGCTTCCCGACTTGTCGGGAAGTCTGCCTCTCCCTCTCCCACTCCTCCTGCTTGTGTTCCCTCTCTTGCTGTGTCTCTCACTGTTAAATAAATAAATAAAATCTTAAAAAAAAAAGAAAAAGAACAGATGAGGCAGCAGCAGCCACAACTTTTGTCCCTCCCCTCGCAAAGCACTCACATGTGTATTGACTGTTCTTCCACAGAGAGGAAGGGTGCTTGGGTAGGTGTATGTCCATTGTCACATATTACCCACCTTGTGGTTTTTGAACATCTTGTGCTGTGTGGGTGGAGAGAAAAAGGAACTGTGACACAGTTACTCAGTAGAACAAGCAGTTCCCCTCCTTCTAAGGCTAACCCACTGGCCCTCTTAATGCTTGTCCTCTTAGTTGTAGCCCTCCTGCCTCTGACACCTCGTTCCACTAATTTAATGCCTCAGAGCCTCGTTCCCTGGTCAGGGCATCACTAGACCACTCTGCTAGTGGTATATTTTCTTCTTTGTCTGCAAATGTGCTGGAAGTCTTTATTATCTTTAAAACAAGGAGATGGATGGGGCGGGGGAGGCAATCCCAACAAAACTTCCCTTTGTACTTTTCCTATTTACATGCTATCCTGTGCTGCTGCCTCTTTCATAGCTAGATTGCTTAAAAGAATATTCTGCATTTACTGTCTTTATTGCTTTACCCCGCAAAGCCCAGAAATCTGGCTCTTGCCTCTAGCTCTCTCTTGAACTTACTGTCTTAGAGTCACTGGAACAAGCTAGTTAATTAAACCAGATTGTTCTTAGCATTCCTCTCCTTTCTTAGGACTCCTTTTTGCCTTCATTGACTGGATGTTCTCCAGGCTTCCTTGGATCATTCTGAGAATCCCTTCCCAGCTCATCTTCTGTGTCCTGTGGGTCTTGCCAAGGTTTCTAGCCCCCCCTAGCCTTCCAGACTAAATGATGTGTCTGTGTTACTGATATCTCCAGCCCTGCCCCCTGCCCCCATCATGTATACCTGAATCCCGGACTTCTCTGTGGCAGCCCCAGTCCCTTTCCTGTTCTTCATCAAACTGAGATCCGGAGATGGGAGATTTGCCTGAGTCATGTCAAATTGTTCATAGGGTCTGTATATTTCTAGGATTTGTTGTACATAGGCACACACCCCCTCCTCAACCTTGGAAAGATGGTTCACTTTGGCCAAGAAGTATTCTAGCAATAGTTTGGATTTGCCTGCTGTCCTCTCTCCAGAACTTGATAAAGCAATGAAAAGTGCTCCAGAGGATTCTATCTGTTTTCTCTGAAGACGCAGGCAATGCTATGCAGAGAAATGATAATGAGGAAGGGCTTTATATGGGAGGTAAGCAATAGGGTGAAACATTAGTGGATGGTTTACCAGCTAGGGGCTCTGAGCAGCTGGAGGTAGTTTGGAAGAGGCAGTTGTCAAATGGGAGTTATTTCATCTTTGAGGAGTTGTGGGATGTTCACATGGGTGTTGGAGTGGGTGTTGATGAATAGATCCCCAACGTTGTCCTCTGGGGATATGGGACTAGCCCTCTGCAGAGGCATTGCCAGACTCCTCTTTACAAATGTGCCTGCTGGCCAAGGTGAAAGGGTTTCTTGGGAAACAAAGCCAGTGTGGCAAAATCTAGATTCTTAAAACCATCCTTGTATCTCATGAAATTCAGAGTTGGGTTTCTATATGGAGGCTACCTAGGGACAGATATATTTTATTTTTCCCTACGTGATACTAATGATAGGGGTCGTGTTATTAATAAATATGCCTATGCCTTGGAACCATAGGCCTTTTTCCTCACTTCTCACATGCATTCTTGAATGGTGAGGCGTTTTGGCCCCTTGTTGCTTGTTGGTTACCAGCAGTTGGATTGATTTTTACATGATTTGGTTGAGTGTCCTGGGTGGGGGATGGTACAAAGTTTCTTTGATTCAGAGGAGGACTCAGTGTTCCCCTGGACTCTCTCATTATCACAGTAGTGATCTTTTTTTTTTTTTTTTAAGATGTTATTATTTATTTATTTGACAGACAGAGATCACAAGTAGGCAGAGAGGCAGACAGAGAGAGAGGAGGAAGCAGGCTCCCTGCGGAGCAAAGAGCCTGATGTGGGGCTCGATCCCAGGACCCTGGGATCATGACCTGAGCCGAAGGCAGAGGCTTTAACCCACTGAGCCACCCAGGTGCCCCCACAGTAGTGATCTTGCCCTGGAAGTGTGTGTGTCTTACTTGTGCTTTAAAAGACCAACAGAACAGAAAAGTTTACCAGCCAGAAGCCCTGGGTACACCCTGCTCGCAGGTATGGAATCAAGCTGTTGTCTTTCCTTGTCCCATTGAAGTTTCATGACACCGAGCCCTTCCCTTCCCCCAAAGAGATGTGGGAGGCAGTCTCCCTTTTGCAGAGGCTTGCTGCTCTGAAACCTTTGACCGCCTTCACTTCTCAAACTTGCCTGAGTCAAGCTCTCTAGGCAGTGGGTGTACTGATGGGGAGGGTCAGAGGTTCTGCTCGGCAGAGTTTGGACTGGAAGAATCATTCTGACTATAAAGTAGTTTTCTGGGGCAGTTAATGGGCAAAAAGTTAATGGTGGTGTAGTTTAGATTTTAAAATTGTGGGAGTCTAGAGTCAGGTTCCTGGGTTTGTAGCTTGGTTCCTTCACTTACTGACAATTCTCTCATTTGTAAAAGGGATTTAAACAATAGTACGTGCGTCAAAGAGATTTTGGGAGAATGAAGTGATATCTTTAAAGCACTCAGGGGCTGGGCAGATAGTGACCTTTCAATAAATTGTTGCTTTTCATGGTGTTGAAAATCCTTCAGACTTAGCCTTCACTCCCTGTTTGGAAATGTTGCAGTCATTCTGAGTATGCAGACAGCAGCTATCTTTTCCACTTCAGTATGCATTTGTAGGAAGCTACAAGTTCCAGGAGACCTTGGTTATATGCATTTTGTTTGTTAATGGAGAACACAAGTGGATGGTAAGTGGTGCATAGTATGTGTTTAGTAAGTCCTTTTGGGATGAGTGAGTGAACCTGTGCGTGGATCAGTCACAGCAGTGTGGTTGGGCGGCATGTTGGGTATAGCTAGGATTTTTGTTAGTTTGTAGCTAGAGGATCCTTCAACATCTTGGTAAGTAGGTAGCATCTTTGGGGGAAATCCTTTTTTTAAATTTTAAGTGCTTAATTAGCACCCAGAAACTATATGTGTTAAATTGTGCAGTTTGGTAAACTCTGACATCTGTATATACCTCTGAAGCCATCTCCACAGCATTGGGGGATTTCTTAATGCCTATGTGTTTTCTTTCTCTGTAGCTGATAAGCCACTTTACCCTTTGGCCTGGGCTGGCATTTGGCCGGCAGGTGCTTCACTGAGGTGGGGGTGAGGGGGTGGGATGCTGGCGTTGTGCTTTCCTCCTTGTCTTTTCTAGCCATCTTGTGCATTTTTATGTTCTTGCTATGGAATTTTAGATGATTATGGGGTGTGTGTGTGTGTGTGTCTTTGTCTGTCTGCAGCAGGTTGCATGTTGAGGAACAAGAACTAGATCAGTTTAGTTCAATATTATATTCTCATTGTCTCCCATAATCCCCACCATCTAGGAGGCCCTCAGTGGGGAGGTGAAGAGGTCCATTCATTCACCGCATTGCCAGAATGGATACATGGCACTGTTGGGCCTGAATTGGGAACACAGAGGACTGAGTTCCCAGAGACTGAAAGTTGTTCTTACCGTCATCAGAGGAAATCAAAGGGAAAAAGTCCTCTTGGGGTCTGAATTACTTCATTACTGATGTGACTCTAAGGAAACCCTGGAAATACAGGGAATCCACCATGACACAAGCCAGGCCCAAAAATGAGGCACGTGGGGACATTTGCTGTCATTCCGAGGCCCAACTGTTCCGTGCAAGGTTAAACATTTATGTTGGAGCTCTGTTAGTTTGCTTTTTACTGTAAACTGTTTCGATACTACAGGCTGCCATAGAAGGGTGCTTTAACTGTATGCTGTTACAAGGACCCCCAGATATCTTTTTTTTCTCTCTCCAGCTTGTGATATAACCCACCCTCCCTGCCTCGCCTCTTCCCTTCCCTACCGCCCCTCTGCGTCATAAATCACAGTGAAATTTTCAGAGTCCGCTCTGATGGCCTCAGAGAGAAGTCTCTCTTAGGCACTCAAAGAAGCAGCACAAAAATAATAATTAAAAAAAATGACACAACCAGGTAGTGGTCTTTGGTGTACATTTGGCAAGAGTCAACATTTTAGAGCAGTAAATACTCTCCGTGGTAGAGGAGAACCGGCAAAACCGGCTTTTAAAAGCCCCACTGCAGGAAGGAAGGGGAAGGTGGGAAACAAGAGAGGGTGTATTTGTGTTATTGGCTGACTTTCTCCTAAATGTTAACAGGAGAGGTGGAGGCAAGATTCAGTCACAGTGACTGTTTCTTTCAGGTGCTAGGTGGTGGCTGGTTGCTTTGTGATGAAATGCGGCTGTTCCAGCTACCACTTCCAAGGGGTGTGGCGGCTTTTGTACTTCTAAGTTGTACTTTGTGCACGTCTCGTCCCAGGTGCTTTGCTCCCTAGAAAGTCAGCCATTCTTCCATCTGCCCGTCACTCTTGACGACCTGTTATGTACCAGGCCCTGAATCCACACATACTTCTGTCCATTCATCCATAGGTACCACACACCTAGCCTCCCTCCCTGCCCGCCCTCCCTCCCTTCTGCCATCCACCCACGCACCCATCTTCAAGCTATTCATTCTCCAGCCACACAGCATTATTGATTGCCTGTTATATGGAAGCCACTGTTCTATGGGAACCCAGAGTAGGAAATAACTTAAGAGAGGAGACAGGCTTAGGAACAAGATTGTTCTATCATTTTCTCCTCTAATGTGAAGTTGTTAATGACTGACACCCTCACCACCATTTGTAATGCTATGAAGACAGAGGCCTCGTCTGATTTTTGCTTTCTTTTGTCTCTCCAGTGACCAGTATATCAGGCGCATAAGCGTAGTCTGTGCATAGCTTTTTTTCATGTATAACGGAATAGATGAGTGATCTGTATAGTGTGGGGCATGCTTTAACATGAGTATAGTCAGAGCTGTGAGAAGTCACACAGAAGATAGTTGCTAACACTATCTGGTCCAGGTAAGGAAGAATGAGGGATGTCTGTGAATGCCATTAAGTGTACACGCATGTGCTCAGTGGCGTTCTTTCAGCTTCTCCTCATACTGAGGTGTGCTGGTCATTGGGCTATGTTGGAATACAGAACTGACCTGGTCTCTGCCCACACATGTAGAGAGTGCTTAGTGGGAGAGATCCAGGTGTGTCAGCCCATGGTGGGGGCCAGCCTGGGTGGGGGGGGCAGTGTGTGGGAAGATGGACTGGGAAGCCTTCCCTTGAGGGAGCTAGGTGCTGGCAGAGTCTGGCAGGGTGGAAGAAGGTCTCCGAGGGAGCTCATCTGGGAAGGAAGCTGGGGTGGCCTGAATGTGGAGAGCAGCTCTGGAAGAGGCTAGGACCAGGCCATCTCCAGTATCTGAACAGCCAGTATTCCTTTTTGTGTGTTTGCAGAACCCCTTAGATTTTGGTAACAGTATGACTTTAAGACTCTGGCTTCCTAAGAGGACTTCCTGTGGCCGCCATAACAAATGTCCCCAAACTCGGTGGCTTCAAACAACGCCTCTGCAGGTGCTAGGGAAGGAGCTTTCTTGGCCTCTTCCCAGCTTTGATGGTTCCTGGCAGACTTTGGTGTTCCTTGGCCTGTAGCTGCATCTCTCCAGTGTCTGCCTCCTCTTTCCCTGTGTGTCTCTGTCCTCTCCTCCTCCTCTTAGAAGGACACCGGTCATTAGATTTAGGTCCCATTTTAATCCAGTATGACCCTATCTTAAGTAATTACATCTGCAAGGACCCTGTTTCCAAATAAGCTCAGATGCTGAGGTTCCAGGTAGACAAGAATTTGGAGAACATTATTCAGCCCATCTCAGGAGGGAGTGCTGAAATTGCTGGAACAGTGCTGGGAGGCTTCCTAAGGGTCTTCTCATTTCTCAAGGCTTCTGGGTTGACAGCAGGCCACAGACTTGGTTGTGGGGAGGACTGGCCAGCCGTGACTAGAATTCCTGTATCTGGCAAGGACTTGCAAGTATGGGATTCATTCTTTCAGTGCCTAAATGGAGCTGAGAGATTGTAGGAGGTGGCCCTTCTCATGCCATCCTCGGTCACGTCATCCTGTCCTTCCTGCAGCGAGGGGACAGATGTCAGGGTTTCTTCCTGACCGTCCCTCAATCACCTTGAGAGAGGAGGAAGTGGCCACCAGCATAAAATGGCCAGAATAATTAATGACCTGAGCCAACAATGGTCTAGGGTTTTTCCATGGTCCTTCTCTCCTCTGGAAACAGTTTCCTGCTGCTTTCTTGTAGGCATGTTGCCAGGGACTTTCTGGGTCTCCAGGACCTCGCTTTCCTTTTCTTTCTTGTTTGTCTGTTTTCTCAGGTTCAGTGTCAGTCACTTCTTCCAGTTCCCTCGTAGTTAAACAAATTACTCAACACCGTCTTCCTATAACAGTGGTTTTTAAACTTACTGTGATTTCCAGGTTTGATTTCCATATCTAATTTCCACATTTGATTCTCAGAATTTCTGATAGAGTGAATCTGGAGTGATGTGATTCAGGTGAACTTCAAAAGCCAACTTGAGAAACATTTCCTCCAAAAGATAGTGGTGTGTGTGTGTGTGTGTGTGTGTGTGTGTTTTCCTGATAGTGATACTTGGTGTATTTGAACGAATGGCTTCTGCATTTACATGACGCTAATTGGCACAGTTTGTCATCAGATTATTTAACAGTCTAGGTAGGCTGTCTAGAGGTACAAATGCAAATTCTTTGCCTATATTTGCCTATAGGCAAAGTGATTTTAAAATAGAACTAGCAGTACCTTGAGAACATAAGCATACTGTTTGGTGAAGAACACGACGGGGAATGTGTGTTTTGTGGCTTCAAGGCTAAACCTAGGAAATGTGGTTCCGGTTGTTTCATTTTGTGTCTGTAATGGTGTAAATAATGGGATGCCTATTGGGTCTTCATTTCTGTGACCCAGCTTTCAGCTTTCTCTTTGAGTAAAAAGGGGATTGCAGGGTTTGTCATTCTCCTGACTGAACTCTTAAAGAGTCACCTGCCTGTTTGTATTCATTTATTGGCTTGGGGCATACTACACACTAGAACTGCGAATACTGTCCTTTTCTGAACAAAACAGACATTGGTACTGCCTGCTTTGTGTTTATAATCTCATCAGGCAGTACACATTAAACAGTTACCAGAATTAAAGGAAATTAGCTATCGTGTAAAGGGATGGGAAGGGAAATCCTAGGGAGCGGTGAGAGTTTACCAGGGGGAGTGGGTGGAGGATGAGAGAAGGCCACATCTCAGAGGAAGTGACCCTTCAAGTGAAATCTGAAGAGTGGAGAGGTTTGGGGAACGCTCCAGTCTGATGAGGGCTCGTGGGTACAGGACTTCTTCCTGGGCAGAGGGAACACATTGTTCCAGGCTTCGGGGTGAGCATAGTTCCTGCACATTAGAGGATCTGCTTGGGCCAATGGGGCTGGAGCACTAAAGGCAGCCGGGTGTGCCGATTGCCATGTTTTGTGGGCCTTGGGCAGTTTTTGAAATGAAAAGGAGGAGTTACACTTGGGGAGGGTATAGAAGGGGCAGTGACAAGATCACATCTGCTTTTCAGAAGGGCTATCCTGGGCAGCTGAGTGACAAACAGTCTGGAGGGGGTCCAGGAGGAAGTGGGGGTGGCCAGTTAGGAGTCCAGACCAGAGGTGGTGCTAGACTGGGCTTGGCGATGCTGCGGGGAAAGGAGGTCTTCCTCAAGGTAACAGTTGGAGGAAATGAGAAAGTTAATGGAGGTGGAAAAGGAATCTCAGGTATTTCTGTGTCCAGGATTAGGTAGTGATCCTATGGGCCCTTATTCATAAAGCACAAACATGGACAATATAAAACCTTTCTTTGATAGTATCTCTGTTGACTTATGGCATTTTTATTTGCTATTAAAAAAAACTGGGGGTGCCTGGCTGGCTCTGTCAGTGGAGCATGTGACTCTTGATCTCGGACTTGTAGGCTTGAGCCCTGTATTGTGTCTAGATAGTTATTACTTAAAAATAAAAATAAAAAACTTAAAAAATGTTCACACTATTTTTATGAATTTAACTGTTTGTCTTTATCGTGCAGTGCCCATTTTACATGTAAACAGAAGATAAGCTGACTTGCATGTGGAATCACTAAAATCACATAATTCATATTATATAGCTCAGATGCCTGTTCATTTTGTTCTTACTAGGAAGTTGGAAGCACTACACAAGCTAACTCATCTGTGTGTATGTGTTTGCAGATCTTTTTTTTTTTTGAGGTATAATTGACATAACAACATCAGTTTCAGATGCACACCGTGATGATTTGGTATTTGTATGTATTGTGAAATGATCACCACAGTAAGGCTAGTTAACATCTGTCACTGTACATAGTTAATTTTTTTTTCCTCGTGATGACAACTTACAAGATCTATTAGCAGCTTTCAAGTATGCAGTACATTATTATTAAATGTAGTCACCATGCTGTACTTCACATCCTGTGATTTATAATGTGAAATTTGTACCTTTTGATCACCTTCACCCATTTTACCCACTCCTTCCCCTGCCTCTGGCCATCACCCATCTCTTCTGTACTATGACCTTGTGTTGTTGTTGTTTGTTGTTTTGTTATTTTGATTTGTACTCCATGCATAAGTGAGACTTACATTGTTTTTCTCTATCTGATTATTTCACTTAGCATAATGCCCTCAGGGTTGATCCATATTGTCACAAATTGCAGGATTTCATTGTTTTTTTTTCTGGCCAAATAATATTCCTATACACTGCCCCCCAACACACCACATTTTCTGTTTTCTTTATTCATTCATCCATGGATAGGCACTTAGTTTGTTTTCCTGTCTTATCTATTGTAAACAAAGCTGCAGTGAACATAGGGATATAGGTATCTTCTCAAATTAGTGTTTTTTTGTTTTTTTTTTTTCCCCTTCAGAGAGATACTCAGAAGTGGGCTTGCTGGATCCTCTGGTAGTTCTATTTTTACCTTTTTGAAGCACTTGCATAGCGTTTTCCATAGTGGTTGTATTTGTTTACATTTCCACTGACAGTGTAGAGGGTTCTCTCTTGTTCCACATCCTTGCCAAACTTGTTTTAATTTGCATTTTCCTGGTGATGGGTGATGTTGAATACCTTTTCTTGTATCCATTGGCCTTCTGTATGTCATTGGAAAAATGTCCATTTAGATCCCTCAGTCTTCCCCCCCCCCTTTTTTTTTTTTTTGCTGTTGCAAGAGTCTAGCCCCTTATATAGGATTTGCAAATATTTTGTTCCATTCATTGGGTTGCCTTCTCATTTTTTTAATGGATTCCTTTGCTGTGCAGAAACTTTTTACTTTGATGTAGTCCCCCTTGTTTACTTTTTACTTCTTTTTGCCTTTGCTTTTCATGTCAAATCCAGAAAATCATCACCAAGACTTATGTCAAGGGGACTCCCCTGGAGTTTTATGGTTTCAGGTCTTCAAGTCTTTAATCCATTTGGAGGTGATTTTTGTGTGTAATGTGAGATAGTGGTCCAGTTTCATCCTTTCATTCTTTCATTCATATGGCTGTTCAGTTTTCCCAGTACCATTTTTTGAAGACTGTTTTTTTCCTACATTGTATATTCTTGGTTCCTTTGTCAAAAATTGATCTACCATTTATGTGTGGGTCTATTTCTGGGCTCTCTGTTCTGTTCCATTGGTCTGTACATCTATTTTAATGCCGAAACCATACTGTTTTCATTACTATAGCTTTGTATGGTAGTTCTTGATTAGAGCAGGATGCCGCCAGCTTTTTTCCTTCTCAAGATTACTTTGGCTTTTGGGGGTCTTTTGTAGTTCCATACAGATTTTAAGATAGCTTTTACTGTTTCTGTGAAAACGCCCTAATTCAGCTGTTTTTGTTTCATGTCTTCAAAATCAAACATTTTATGAATGTTCTCTACCTTACTGATGAGTAAGGAAGGACCTGAAGGAGTAAGGAAGGACCTGAAGGAGCAAGGGTGTGTGGGTTGCTAAATCTTTCCCTGCATTGTGTGGTTGACTTAACCAGGGAAATAACATGAGTAAGAAAAGCTATGGCAGGGTCCCTTGGTCATTCATATTTCTTAGAATGCCGCCTTTCTGCATTTGCTAAGTTTTGATTTGGAAGGAAAACATGAGCTCTCGAGCCTATCAGCATTCCCACTTACTCAGTTACAGACGTGACACACGTACCTTGTACTTGGTTTTTGTCTAGCTCAACTTTCATACATCATGGGTCCACCAGAGTTCTGGACTCATTGGGCATTGCAAACACCATATGTACCTGGAGCTGCAAGGGGCCCTGGTGGACACGCATATTGGAGATCTCTGCTCTGCTTTTCCCACCAGAGTTCACTTACAAAACACAAGTTCAGAGATACAATTTTAAATGTCAAGGTGGTGGCAGGATAGCATTAAGCCAAGTGGCCCTTCTCAGTGTGGGTTCCAGTGTGACTGCATAGGTTGCATGTCCACAGAGCGATAGTCCTCTCTCTCAGATGCCTGGGAGCCTGTATCCTGGATTCGCTTGAGTCTGTATCAGGTTTGCTTTTTGCATGCTCAGTTGGAGAAGATTAACTGATTAGATTCTTATGGGCAGCCCTGGCCCAGGCCTGCGGTCCAGGAGTGCTTGGCTTCTCACGCGCTGCAGGCGGCTCTCACTTCTTTGGGAAGCATGGATTCCGGATGGGTTTCTAGGCAGACAGCACGAGGGTCATTCATCAGCTCCTCGTGCCATAGCAGGGTCTGTACAAATCAGGCCCTAAAGAGGCTGCCTTCCGAGGTGCTCATGTGGGCTTTGGAAGAAGACACATGATTAAGAACATTTTTGGAAAAAGTCTAAGTATTCAGCATTTATGATTTTTAAATTGAATTACGGTGTTCCCTCCTCCCACCTCTACTGTCACTTAGATTTCTTCTTCTACAGGCATTAATTGCCTGCTTTGGGAACATTTGTAAACCTATTGTCAGGAACTAGAAGTTCTGGCTTGTTCCTTGCCACTCTACCTTTGTAATCAGGAGAGGTTCCATTATTGGTACGTGGTACTAGATGTTCTGAGGGCTTAGATAGTAGCGGTTCTCTTACTTGAGCATGCATAAGAATTGCCTGCGAGCCCAAATTCCTGGGCCCTAGCCTCGGAATTTTGATGAAGGTGGCTGGGATCTGCTTCCAAGGCAGGTCTGTCACCGTTAATGTTCAGTGTATTTGGAGACACATTAATCTGACCTGTCAAATCCTGTGATGGTGTGGAGCATGGGGATTCTCTGAGAACTAGCTGAAGCCCAATTTCTTATCTGACTGGGGCAAAACTGGTAAGGAGGCAACATAGTAGGGAACCTAGGCTTTTCTTGGGAAGTGTGTGGAGGGCAGTTGTTGCCCACCTGGACCTCAATGCCTGGTCCCAGGAACAGCACAGCCTCCCCTAGGTGCAGCAGGAGAGTGGCACATTGAACAGGGGATAAAAGAAAGTGAAACTAATCTCTGAGGATGTTATTAGGTGTGGCTCTGTTCAGAATCACTATGTGCTTCCCCCCACCCTTCAGGAAACGTTGATTTAATCCATGGGGAGACAGGCAGTTTTTCCTTTTTAAATGGAACTTATTCTGATGCTGAGGAATGGCTGCCCTACCTCCTGTGGTATTAGTGGGGACATTTGAACTGTGCCTGAGCATTAGATGGATTCCATTTAGATCATAGTAATGGTCAGAGGTATGCAAGGTAGGGGAGTGTAAAGGTGGGTGGTAGGAGGCCAAGTGGCTGTCCTCTGATTTTTATACAGAAATAAATCACCCTACATATTAGTTATTACATTCTTGAGTAATCCCGAGTACTATTAATATCTATTGTTTTTTTTGCTTTTGTTTTTATTTTATTTATTTATTTATTTTTTTTGAGTGCTTGCTGCAGGCTGGGTGCTAAGCACTTCTGAGCATCATCTCTTTACTCACAGGACCCCCCACCCCCGCCCCTGGCCATGATTTCATGGAGGTGGAAAAATAAATATAGAGACATTATAGATGGCTGAGGGGAGATTTTGAGTTTACTCTTTATTCTAGTGCTTACTCATTATTCTAGGCTTGATTGGCTAGAGGAAGGCCTCTCTTTACTCGCAGTGCCTTGTCTTGCTTTGGCTATGTTCACATTCATCTTAGCTGTTGAGAGCAGCTGGAGGTGGATCTGATGTTGTGCATTATTTCAGGGTTCTGCTTTTTGGGATTTTCTTGTTAACAGAAATTGTTGTTTACATTTGAATGCAATTTAAGACCAGATTCTTTGGGCGGGGTTTTTGGTTTTGCTTCTCTTCTCTTTTCTTTTCCTTTCTTTCTTTTCTTTTCTTTGCTAGAAAAGTGTCAGGGATTAGTGGAAGCTGATGGGTCTTGGCTTCCTTTTTCCTGCTTTTCTTGCGAAATTCTTGCTTGCCTGAATGTGTTCAGAGTGATTGTGATTGTGCAGATGCTGGAAGAGGCAAACCTGGGGGTGCGGTAAGGCCTAAGTTCTAGATCTTCCAGATGTTGGGTTTTTGCTTCACAATTCCAGCTTTAATCTCAAGACCTTGGAACAGGAATATCTGCATCCCGGGTGATCTGTGGAGAATTGGTCTTGGAAATCCATTATCAGCCTGGATGGACTCTTTTGCGATACCCCATTTTTCACTCAAGAGCTTCATGGTCCCTTTGGTAAATCCCTCAAGTCTTTTCTGAGGTAGCAGTATTCATTTTCCTTTTATTATATGCATGAAGAAAGGCACAGAAGGACAAAATGCAGTCGCTTGATAACTCCCTGGTAGAAGTGGTAGCCCTCAGAACTGTCCCTGAGGGGAAAAAAAGAAAAAAAAAGAACTGTCCCTGAGGACAATTAACTGAGTTCTGGATTCCCATGTGGGTGCCTGGGCCTTGTATGCATGGACCTGGACAGGCAGGGCAGTTCTGTTCCAGTTTCTCATCTCTGTTTTTCTGGCTCCCTGTCCCGTCTTCATTTTATTGGCAAGACACCCCTCATCCCCACCTCCCCCACCCCCGCTTTTTTTCTTAAAATCCTCTTCCAAGAAAGTCTGGCTTTTGCTCTAAGTTTACTACCATAAATTTTGAGATGGTACACGTCACCCTCTTAATCTGATTGAGCCAGCACATCATTGTGAAGACATCATTTTATTTGGGGGTATTAGTTGCTATGGTTATTTGCTGAGACTAACAGAGTCTGTGTTCTCTCAGTTGGATTTTTGGAAACTGCTATCTGAGAATGACAGAGGTGTGCCTCACTGTAGGAATAGCCAGTGTATACGCTGACGATTAACACATTTTTAAAAAAGCACAGAAAAAATACTTTGGGTGGAATTTTTAGAGCTAGAAGGGACCTTAAAGATTACTGACCATCCTTCTGGTTTTCACAGAGCTGTCCAAGGCTAAGGTGTTAATTTACTTTCCCTAGGTTCACAGGCGTTGTTCCTGGGTGAGCAAGGACGCAGCCTGTTTCTGATTCTTACTCTAGCTCCCATTCTGTTTTTTTTGTGCAACAGGAATCCATTCTTCAAATATATACTGAGGTCTTGTGTGCTCTAGGTGCTGGGCTTGGAAGGAGGAAAACACTGTGATCTTGACTCTCAAGGTCTCTGTTGGGAATTCCAGACCTTGACTTAGTGTGATGCCTGGACCAACAACATTGGTATCACCTGGAAACTTGTTTGAGATGCACACTCCCAGGCTTACCAAATCAGAATCAGCATGTTAACAAGAAGACCTGGTCTTCAGGTGCTTATGTAAGTTTGAGAATCGCTCCTCTAAGAGAGTAGGGCATTGTAGAAGCAGAAGCTAAGTCTTAGAGGCCCAAGCTGGGATCAGCTGCCCCTCCCTCATACTGTTCCTCTCTTCTATGTTGGCCATAATAGTAGTGCAGTGGTGTTGAGCTAGAGGAAGCTCACATTCTCTGTCTGAGTTCTAGCTCTGCCCCACCTGGACCCCCTGGTCTTTAAGTTTTAGTGTGACCTGCTCTTCCTGTAGACTCTTTGCTCTGACTCCTGTGATCTCTCCTTAACCCTTCCCCCTTTTTCCTAAGTGTGCTTATTTGAGAAGTGAAAAAACAAATACCACCTTCTCATGAAGCTAGGCACTTTAGGCCCATGCATCCTAAAAAGCCCGTTTATCTTGGATGTCTTGTTGGCATTCTGATTCTTTTTTACTTGGGGCTGGCCTCCTTTCCCACTTAATGGACAAGAAGGGTTTCATGATATCATTCTTAGCCTCAGTGCATTTAAGAGCTACCACTTAGGTTAAAAAACTTTGCAAGCAGACAGTGCACACTACTTTCAGTTACTATTCAGATAAAAATAGTGTCATATCATCCAGGGTTTTTGCTTTTCCTTTCATCTACAAGGGGTAAAAAGAAATTCTAATTCTCTAGTTACTTTAGAGTTTTCCAAGGATCTGAGGAGAACCTTTAAGGACTCAAATGTATTTTCAGTATCTAGTTCATTAAGAAGAGGTTACAGCTTTATCCCCCTATCCACAGGTAGAGTGTTCCTATGAAACCTTTCCTAAGAGAGAATGGGATACAGTGAAGAAGCAGTTACTATTAATTTACGTGAAAAAAGTTTTAAGCATCTCTGGTGCCCCAAAATAACTTCTCTCAGGCTTTTTGGGTACTTTCGGACATGTCTTGCTAACGGCTGCACAAAATCAATTGAGATAAAACACAGATGCTCACAGACACAGTTCAAAGCTATGGCCGCTCTAGCCGCTCTAGGCACGGCTCACGGCACAGCAAACACTGAACACTATTTTCCCTTTCCCCATGAACGGAAAAATCCTTTTGGCTTTCTTTTGTTTAGTGAAAATGGGTACTAAGGGACATACTTTGTTAAAGTGGAGTGGTGTAAGTCGAACTTCAGAAAAACAGGATACCTGTATTTGGTAAGTTTCATGAATTAATGAGACAAAAATTCCTTAATTCTGAAAGCTAACGAAGATTCTCATTTTGTTGATTCTCTTGTCTCCAACCTGCATTCAGCCAGCCTGTGCCTGTGTGGGAAGGAAAGAAAACCAGCATCTAGGGGCAACCCTGTGTTCTGCTCACATGTTTTCTTCCATTTAATTCCCACAACAAACCTGTGAGGGACTTGTTACCCTCATAGTGACATAGACTCTTGGAAAGGTTGAGCCATTTTCCCAGTCCTAGAGCTGGTAATTGGCAGATCCAGGGTTTGAATCCATGTTTGCGAGTCCACACACTTTATACTCTTCTGAATTGACCTTGACACTGTGTGTGTGTGTGTGTGACGTTTACACTTGAACTGCATGGAAATACCCTTTCTTTTTTGCTCTTTCACTTGATCGGTCCCTCTTAAAATGGGGTTCTTTGTTTTAACCAAGCAAATCACTATTGTTTCTCTGGAGGGAGTTTTTCTTGTACTTACCCACTGTCTTAGAAGGTCTTGGAGCTTTATGCCAATGTGATTGTTCTGAATCCATTCCCTCAGTTCTCTGTGTCCTTGTTTTCTGCTTTGCATCGGGCCTGAGCGATGCGCATTTGGGGCTGGGCTCTTTTGGGCTTGAGGTTTCAGTATAGGTCTGATGCTGACTTAATCATTCAAAATAGTGGTCCTTGATGAGCAAATGCTTTTTGAGGACCTATTCTGTGACAATAAGCTAGTCTGGAATTTCTTCATAAAAGATCACATCCTAGGACTTAAATTCCCCGTGTTCTTAAGAAGAACAGATAGGGGCACCTGGGTGGCTTAGTAGGTTAAAGCCTCTGCCTTTGGCTCAGGTCGTGATCCCAGGGTCCTGGGATTGAGCTCCACATTGGGCTCTCTGCTCCACGGGCAGCCTGCTTCCTGCTCTCTCTCTCTCTCTCTCTGCCTGCCTCTCTGCCTACTTGTGATCTCTGCCTGTCAAGTAAATAAATAAAATCTTAAAAAAAAAAAAGAACAGAAAATGTAGCCCTTTGAAAATACAGTTGTCTTAGTATATATCTTTGTATATTATTACCTGTCTGTAGTAGGGGTGTTACTGAGCCCTCATAATCCAGATGTGAACTTGGAGTTTTCAGTAGGGAGCAGAGTTTCTTTGAATCCCTCATTTTCTGGTTATCTCCTGGCTGACCTGTGGTCTTTGTATCCATGTCAAGGTTGAGAGGTTTCCTGTACCATGTAATCATCCCACAAGGAGAAAGCCCCTTGACTGGGGGTATATGTTTTTAGCAGTGAAGCAGGATGGGAAGTCAGAGTAGAAGTCCCAAAATGAAGTTCTGGGCCTTAGTAAAAGTCATAATCAATGTTTAATTTGATCTTGTCTTTCTTCTTTACAAAAATATGGTTATCATTTCTTTAGGGATGAAGTCTATATTCCTTAGCTTGGCATTCCAGTCCTTCCGTGATTCTAACCCCTTTTCCTAGTCTTACCTTCTTTCTATCAAGCAACTGCCTACTGTTTGATTCTGGGTTCTCTGCTTTTGCATTTCTTTGCATCCTGTTGCTACTTCTAGAATACCTTCTCATGCCTGTTTACCCTGCCCTGCACCTCTTCTAATTTCACTTTTTTAAATTAACATATAATGTATTATTTGTTTCAAGGGTATAGGTCTGTGAATCATCAGTCTTAACTGATTTCACTTTTAAAGCTCTTTTCAAATGCTACTTCCTGTTCTTTTTTTTTGGGGGGGGGAAGATTCCACCAATAGCATAACTAGAATAATAGCCTGCTTGCACTTCTGTAGCTTTTCTGATCTGATCGCTCTGGCATGTTTTGCCTTAATTTGCAAGTTTGTATACAGTAGTCCTTCTCCCCCTCCCCCCATCCACAGGGGATATGTTCCAAGATCCCCAGTGGATGCCTTGAAACCACAGATAGCATTGAAACCTGTATGTACTATTTGTTTTTTCCCATGCATTTAGATTACACATACATACCAATGATAAAGTTTAATTTTTAAATCAGGCACAGTGAGATATTAATAACAATAATTACAAATACAGTAAAACAGTTAAAAGAATACATTGTAATGAAAGTTATGTGAATGTGGACTGTGTCTCAAAATATCTTAGTGTCCTCACCCTTCTTGTGATGATGTGAGATGATAAAATGCCCACGTGATGAGATGACATGAAGTGAATGACGTAGGCATTGTGACATAGCATTAGGTTACTACTGACCTTCTGACATTAAGGCAGAAGGAGAGTCATCTGCTTATGAACTGAGGAGGATGGCAGGCAACTGAAATCACAGGTAAGGGAGCACTTATTGTACCCAGATGAGGTCCTTCTAACTTACATCCTCCTAAAGGATATGGAATGTGTATGTATAGTTCTTTGATTTCTTTGAGTACATTGATAGAGGAGTCTCAAATATTTGAGTAGGTTAGGCCATGGAATATAGTAGTTGAGAGTTTTGGAGTCACAGAGACCAGGTTTCTTATATTACCATTCATTAGCTATGTGACCATGGCATATTATTTAATCTCTGAATCTGTTTCCCCATCTGCAAAATAGGAATGATAATTCCTATTCATAGGATGATTGTGAGGACAAAATGAGTTAAAGTACTCATAATAAGTACAGAATAAAGTACCCCATAAATAAAGTACACAATTATATAAAAATAAAGTACATAATAAGTACCCCATAAATGAATGCAAAATGTGTTTACACTTATTTTGATGTAGTCAAAGATGAGTTTGGGTCTCCCATATTATTCTTGAAGGATGTTTCCATGTAAATAGAATTAGAAATCTTATCTGGAAAAGGGTGAAGCCCCTTTCTTCTATTGAATTTCATTTTAAAAATCAACTCGGAAAATTTTTTTAGCCTTAGTGCTCTGGTTGGAAAAACAAATTCTCCAGAGTGTGTGTTGGCTATGGCCTCATTTAGGAAATAGAATTTTAGGGAAATGGCCTCAGGAAAAGCACATGGATGTATAATCAGGATGCACATGATGTGGTGGTTGATGTGCCTGGTGGGCATATCATCCTCGGGTGACACGAATGGTCTTCTGAGTCTGCTCCCACCAGATCTGAAAGAATGTGAGAGACGTGCTGGCAGTGACTTCATCCCTCCAACCCTTTCTCTCCATGTCTCAGGCTTGAATGGGTAAGATGAACAAAAACGCTCTAATGTATTAGGGCATTTCTTCCCCATGGATGCCAGGGCCCCTCTCTCCATTGCTGATTGAGTGCCCACTGGACATTTCCCTTCTCGGCTGGGTGTGTTCATCAGCAGGACATGGTCTGTGCCCAGCACTACATTTGAGGCTGGCTTTGTCATTTCTCTTTGGGTTATTAGCCACCTTTCCCTGATACAGTCCATCGCCACCTAGTGGCCATAGGTAAGACTGCATCACAGAAACTAGATGAAAGCTATGGGGGTATTTTGTTCGACTGTCAGATTTGAACACTGTCTCTTTCTGCTCCTGAAGTGCAGGGTTTCAGGCTGTAGAAGAACAAAGGAACAACACTTGCTTTTCTTACAGTTAAGCAGTGGCACTAGGTTTGAAATGCCACTTGCAGACTGGGAAATACCTGTCCCCAAGCATGGTTTCTGATAGGATATATTTTCAGCTGGCCCAGGTATGGGCAAAAAGAGAAGTGTCTCTGGAACTCTACCTTTGTCTGTTTTAGCTCCTGGCTTGGGGACAGCCTGGGGCTGAAAGGGCACACATGGTTGTGGCCAACACCAGACTTTTTTTTTTTTTTTTAATAGATTTTATTTATTTATTTGACAGAGATCACAAGTAGGCAGAGAGGCGGGCAGAGAGAGAGAGAGGAAGGGAAGCAGGCTCCCTGCTGAGCAGAGAGCCTCGTGGCCCCCCCGGGCTTGATCCCAGGACGCTGGGATCATGACCAGAGCCGAAGGCAGAGGCTTTAACCCACTGAGCCACCCAGGCGCCCCACCAGACATGTTTATTGCCCATTTCTCCTGGTCTCTTGGTTATAGAGAAGGTTTTACTCCATATGCCTCCTGGTGGCTCTTGCTACAGCTCTGTGGGAATCTTCCTCAACAGACAACATTAGGGGAGGTGGTTTTATGTTAACAGAAAGCATATTCCTATATATACAAGCTTCAGCCAGACTTACCTAAGTTTGAAATTCCTCCAATATATATCTAATCAACTTTTTTTTTTCCAAAATGAATTATATAATCGGGAATTTCACCTTTGATGAGTGCAGGGAGCTAGTAAAGTGCCCAGCTTCCCCTCCCACTTTGTGCTTTCTGTGACTCTTGCTCTCAGTCAGGTGATGTGCTAGCTTGTGAGGACGTAGTGGTGAGCATGAAGAGACACAGTTCTCACCCTTCAGGAATTTACTAGTTGGGGAGGTACTAATAGAATTACCACCTGAACAATATAAAATTGCTATGAAGAAGGAGGTACAAAAAAAAAAAAGGAGGTGCATAGGACTTAAAGTGAGGGGAGGGTAGGGGTTGGCCTGGTTATAGAAGTCAGAGTAGGCTCTTTAGTGGACTGAACTTCTAAGGACTGCAGGATGAGCAGGATGTTCAAGGAGCTGGCTCCAGAAAGGGAGTTGGGGGCCTCTCAGACTTTGGGAGGGACTTTAATCTTGGTTTTTAGAACTCTGGGAGCCTTTTGCAGGATTCACTATTGGAGCTGACATGACTGAGGGGAGAACTGATTGAAAGAACAAAAGTGGGTTTGGGGGACCAGAACAGAGGCAGTTGCAGTTACCCAGGCAAATGGGGGCATTTGATTTAGGGGTTGCTGATAGTGATAGGGATGAGTGAACAGAACTGAGATGCTTAGGAGGCAAGACAGACACACTTGGGAAGGATACCGTGCTACCAGGGGTGATACGAGGGTGTGTGACTTTGACTTCTGTGACAGGACAGATGGTGGCCCCCTTTGCCAAACTGGGGATGCAGGAAGAGGTCCTTGGTTGGCTGTTTTTTGAGAAGATAGGAGAGGAGAGAGAGTTTGATTTAGAGAGTGGTAAGTTTACCTGAGAATGGGAGTTGCAGCCAAGCTGCAGTCTTAGGGACTCATGTCCATGTTCCAGCCCTCACTGTGGGTCCTCTTATTGTGCCATCTCAGATGTTCCACCTGTAAGCCAACATCTGTGGCTCTGCCCAGTCAGATCAGTACAACATGTCTTGAGGGCCACCTCGTCTGGGCCTGTCTCAGGCACTTACTATACGTTATGCCAGGGAACCAACTACTCATGCATGGTTCTGGAATCATTCCAAATACAAGGTGATCAGGCACAGAGAGTAAGTGTAATTGACTTTCAGAGAAGGGAAGGATTAGCTAGGATTGAGGACTTCAATGTTTGTGCTTTAAGCAGCCAACAGGCCATTTTTGTCACAAATACTTAACCTTGGCAGCTGGACTTCATTAACTGTAATCAGTTTCTAAATCCAGGGAGATGTGACCAAGGAGTAAAAAAAATTTATGGATAGTTATATATTTGGAGATCAAAGAAAGGTAAGAGATGCATGAAATAAATATAATAGTGAGGTTACCTTGAGTCTTTCAGCATGGTATGTTTGTGTGTGCACATAAATGTTAAATTTCCCCCCAAAAGAAAATGGGAATGGCTTGACTTGTGGTACTGAGGTAGAACTTGTGTAACCTAAGGTAGAGCCCAGCTTAAAAAGCATCAACCTTCTTTTACTGAAAGAAGAATTGGTATTTAGGTTAAATTCTCTTAGCACTCTGTGCGATGAGTATCCGGGGGCAGAGCATGGGCATTTGCAGGAAGAGAAGGGCACTTCCCTCTGTTCCCCAGTCAGCAGGCACCTTTGAGAGTGGTCCCTCAATGCCTAGACTTCTAGCTGCTTCTGTGTTGCTTAGCTGCCTGGTCTCCTCACCCAGAGGCAGAGGTGACTTAATTCTGTAAGGCAAATACTTGGCCTCCCCAGAAGCTGCCAGTTACGACTCCTGTCTGCTCTGGCCGGCATTCTGCCTTTCTAGCAACAGATGTTTCTGCATAGTAAATATCATTGACTTTTGGCGCCTTCCTCTATCTTGTACTGAACATGACACAGTGGGGTTATACAAGCAGGGTGTCGTGAAGCTTGGCATGCACTCAGCACCAGTACCAGCCTCTCTGCTTTCTGTACTCCTCTCACTGGTGTGTGCATGTTAGATTCCTGTTGGGTCACAGTGAAAGCTCCAGAAAGAAATCTCCCTATATATGCGTGGCAGAGTTGATCGTCAACATAAGATTCTACTGGTCATTTGGGTTGAAGTAGACAAGAATCCGTGTGTTTTAGATGTTCTTTTTGATGTCTTCTTCATTGTCCCAAGTAACTGAGAGGGTTTTATCTTAACAGGGTGAGGCAGCATGGTGTATCCACATGCTACAAGGCTCTTGGCTGCCAGAGGCTGATGGAGTCCTAGATCCCCATGTTTGAGCTGTGTGCTCTTATGTCACTCCTCTACTTAGCTGAGTTCTCAGCATAGGTAGTCCTGTTTACCTTCTCTGGTTTCGTCATTGCAGGATTCACACATTAGGGAAGAAGAGCCCAGTCTTACCTAGACCTGAAGCTGACAGTGTACAGAGTGCTTGTGTAGTGTGTCTCCCTGGGTCTCCTGACAATCTGATGACCTAGGTGGGGCTGACAACTTATGTCAGGTGAGGCGAATAAGAAGTTAGGCCTAACCTAGGGGTAGTTACACTTCTAGGAAATAGTGGAGCTAAAATTTGAACCCAGGAGCCAGGTGAGGTTGGGGTGAGGGCAAGGGGCTAGGGAACGGGCTGACCAGCCTACAACCAGGACCCATGCCAGGCAAATATAAAAGCGGAGGTTCTTCAAAGCAAGCTTGAGGGATGCCTGGGTGGCTCAGTCAATTAAGCATTTGCTTTTGGCTCAGGTCATGATTCCTGGGTCCTGGGATCAAGTCCCACATCAGGCTCCTTGCTCAGCGGGGAGCATGCTTCTCCCTCTGCCTGCCTCCTCCCCTGCTTGTGCTTGCTCTCTGCTAAGTAAATAAATAAAATCTTTTTAAAAAATAGAATAAAACAAGCTTGAGCTGCTGTTCCAAAAACTGGGGGGTGGATACTGAACGAGCAAAATACCTATTGTCCTCCTACACCTTTACCAAGATTTCTCTCTCAGGCGTGAGCCATTCAAGCCCATGGTGATTTCCTTTCCAGATATCAATAATTGGGATTTTTAGTCTATCTAGCTGTGCTCACTGACCTATAACCCAGCATGGACTCCAGACTAGTACTCATTACCTAATTCTTTTGTCAGGGGGAGAGGCCTCTTTATTAGCTTTGTGGGGCCCACATGACTTTTCAGGTTATTTTGTGGTGGGGTGTGCTATGTGTCACTCAACAAGGAAATAAGGTTACTTTCTGGTCATAAGCTAACAATCTCTGCTCCAGGTGAAATGGGTCCTCCTATGAAAAGGCCCCACAAAGGCCCTGTTGTGCAGGATTATCCACTCGTTGATCCTCATTGGTAGCTGCTCCTGGCAGCAGAGCTTCTCTGTGCGTGTTGGGAGGTTTCCCAAGCCTGCCTTAAGTTTCACCTTTCTTCCACCGTGTGGAGATGGTTGTCCAGCTTGAGTCTTTCTTGCCTATGGAGGAGGCACAGAGGATTGTTAGGTGGATAGAGAAGCAACTCTAGTCTTACTCTTGGCTCAAGCCTTTCTTTGTGATTTCTGATCAGAACATTCTGACTCCAGTGAGACCGAGCACAGCCGTGCCCACATTCTATACCTGATACTCTTTGGTGTTCTTGGGGGCTTTGTCTTCCACTCTGAAAGGTGATTCTTCCTTTATTTTATCCTGCCTGTCCATGGCCTCCTGTCATTCCTCCTCACAGTGTTCTGACTTTGAGATGAATCTGTTTCTATCTTGACTTGCCAGGGAATGATTGGTATTCTTAGGGATATCTTAGGTTATAGGGATATTCTTAGGGATAGCTTGGGTCGGCCAGTTTTAGGAGATGGCTGACTCCTCTGCCAGGATCTTTGGACTTTTTGCCTAGGACCATTGCATTAAAGTGACTGAACCAGGGAGAGACCGGAGAGTATTGGCTGGTGGCTCCTAGATTCTCCTTCTCCACTTCAAGTGTCTTCCTCTTTTGGTGCAGAGCGGAGGGCCTTGCATAAGCCATGCTATCTTGGGATTCATGTCGTGCAAGCCCACAGGAGGGTGGTTTTCCCAGCAGGAGCCCCTGCTGTCTGTGTGGTAAGCCTGAGCCCCAAACCTGAGAACAGCAGGACTGCTTAGCCAGGCTCTTCCACTGGCCCCTACTGCTTGGAGTAAGCTCTGGGATTGGCGAGCTGCACACTGGTGGTCAAATTTGTATACTGCCCTCCACACACATTATTCAGCATGCACTGAGCATGACGCCCTGACGGGTACACAGAGGAAACAAACAAAACCAAAAGATGGGAAAAAACATGACCCCCAACTTTAAGGAACACATCTGGGAACTAGAAAGGAGAAGAGCTGAAGCCCATGGATACTTTTGTTCCATTAGATTATGTTGATCTGTGAAGCCAGAATCCTCCCAACCTCCTCCCTATATCTCATTAAAGCCAGTGCATGTTGCCAGTTATGCCTCCTATTTCCCTCCTCTGGGAATTTGGACGTAATACCATTTCCCCTTCAATAAGGGAAACATCTATGAGGGTAATTTGAATGATTAGCCTAATCTGCAGGAAGGCTGCACATGGAATTAAGTTAAGCACATTTGTACCAAGCAGCTGTGTCTGTCAGGCCACTTAAAGGTACCTGGGTGGTTTTATACCCTCAACAGAAGCTGAGGGTTCAGGAGGGATCATTGGCTTTTAATACTGCCTTAAATGAAAGCTTATTTTTTAGATTTGACAAGGGTTTCTAAGAACTTTCTTTATAGAGAACATATGTGGGGTGTTTTTACCCCAACTCAGAACAGTGCCAGGGCTTTGTTCTTGTGGCAGTGGGGAACGCGATGACCCAGGGAAATGGTTCAGATGGGAATTTGTCATGCTGGCTGGCCACCGTCCTCATGAGGGGGAGCCGAGAGGGTTGTGAGAATTCGGTCTCATGTGTGCTTGAGGCAGAATGAGGAGTCCAGGAGCTCCTGTGCCACGGGAATGGGGCACTTCCATGCTCTTTCTTCCCGCTCCCTACCCACTGCTGGACCACAGGGGAGGTCGGTGGCAGGCTGCTCTGACCCCCAATTCTTCCCGGATTCCCACCTGTGACCAATGTATATGACAGGACTCAGTATGTGGCTTGAGGAATTAGAACTGGGACTGGAATGGTTAAAGCAAAGTAACAGAAATAGTAATTTTTCAAGCCAGTAAGAATTTCATGTTAGAAACAGCTGTTCAGTATTTTGAATTTACGTTGTGTTTGAAATAGCCTCAAGACCAAATCTAGCTGCTACATTAGTAGAAGGACTAAAACATTCAGCAAATGTGAAAATCAATTTACGTCAGTAATTCATATTTTTTACTCTTTTTCTTGCTAGATTTGTCTTTGGCGAAGAGGAAATTTGCTGATTCCTTAAATGAATTTAAATTTCAGTGCATAGGAGATGCAGAAACAGATGATGAAATGTGTATAGGTAAGTCATAACCATGTGTCTGATAAGATGAGTCACTGTTCTTCATAACTGTCAGTGTTCTTACTGAGCCTTTTTCCTGTGATAGGAAGTATCTAAGTGTCATAAATTAAGAAGTCCACACCAACAGTGGAGGGGGCAGAATGTAGGGAGGGTCAGGGGTCAGGGGGCTATCCTGGGCTGCTTCTCAGAGTTCTGAGACCACTTCTCTCACCCTGGGGCCTGTAGGAGGCAGCTTGAAGGTTTGCAGTGGGGTTCTTCTCTCCACCCTCCTGTAATGTTTTGCTTCTGGCTGTTTTTGTGACTTTTCTTTGCCCTGGTACTATGGAACTTAGAGCAAGACCAGAAGACAGGTAGATGAGGAAAGAATTACAGGTTGCAAATGATAGTTTGTGGGCTGAAATCAGAATACAACCATGTTTTCTTTGGCACTCATTTCTTAAAATTGAATTAACATATGAATCGACTTTGTGTAAAGTTCTGGTTTTCCATCTCTTTGAAAATTGGAGACTCTGATCAGCTGGCCCCACATTCAGGTCTGGCAGTTGTGGTGTGGAGCTCCATAGCTGCCCCTGCCTTCAGATGGACAGAGGAGCTTGCTGTCCAGCTCTCCTCCCCCTTTCTTTAACCAGAGGCTGAGGGAAGGGTTACTGTTGATTGCTGTACTGGTTCTCTTTTCTGCTTTTCTTTTACCTCCTGTGTCTTGCAGGTGGTGCTGAGCACAGAGGATTTGCAGTGTCAAGACACCTGTCTCTGGCAGGGTCTAGTCATTGCCCTTGATTCTTCTTACATTGGGCATCTTGGTTAGCTCCAGGGGTGAGCAAGGATTGAAAAAGTTGTCAAATGCTTATTGAATTCCTCTTGTCACACAGAGTGCTAGGATCTGGGGTTGAGGGAAGGCAGCTGGGAGATAGCTGAGAGCAATGAAAATGTATTACTATAGTAACTTCTGGAGCTCCCAACATTTCATGTATGTCCTGAATATCTTCAGGGCTATTGCACTTACTGCCCTTTGCCTTTGGGAATTATTCTGTTGAGGACTCTCCATGTCTGACCACCATGCTGCATTTTTATAGTGTATTATATTCACAAGTGGCTTGAGGACTCAGGAAGAAGAATCCAAGTAGAAGCCAGAGATGTGGCTTGTATTGCAAGCTACATTGGTTCAGTCGTGGTATCAGAGGAAAGTTGATTTCTGACGCAGTCCCACAACCAAAGTTGAAGAGGTCAGATCCTGGGCAGGAAATCCTTCAACTCCTACGCAGAACTCTGCCCTTTTCAGTCTATAGTCTGGAAGCTTGCCAGCACCTCATCAGCCCTGGGTAGTCTCAGGAACAGGCAGGTCTTTGAAGGAAATCCTTTCCCAGCTAGAGTTCCAGGTGAAATTAACCTGCATTCGGGGGGTCATCCTGAATGGTTAATGATTAAAAGATAAGGGGAACCTTGGGAAGCAATTGAGTTTAAGATTCTGCATGTGCCGAGGGATTTCAGTCCACAACATAATAGCTATACCTGGAAAGGCTCCCAAAGGCCCATTTCTCTATGTCCCTTTCATGGTACTTTCTCTTTTCCAGCAAGGTCTTTGCAGGAGTTTGCCACTGTCCTCAGGAATCTTGAAGATGAACGGATACGGATGGTGAGTACGGCTGGGCTGCTTTTGCTCCCATAAGTGTGATTATGTCAAGAGATTTGTCAGAAGAACTGGGTTTGAGTCCAGCCTCCACCACTTGAGTGTTTTGAGCTCTTGAGCAAGCCTCATCTTCTCATCTTTGCAGGGTTAGAAACATTTTGCAAATGTTAAGGGATTAGTGTGGATAAACGTTAGAACCACGTTGTTGGCCTCCCAAAGATTCACTGTAAGGTGCACCCATAAAGTATGACTTACGGGTGGATCTTTTGAATTAATTAACTTTTGGGTGTCTCCAATTCCCTACAGGCAGAGTGGAAATGAAGGTGTAACACTCTGCTCCCTGCTTTCCTCATTTTGGTAAACTTATGCAAGAGCTTTTGAAGGGCACTCCTTCACTTTTTATTCCAAAATGCCTAATCCTAGTGCCTGCCCTCTAGTATGCACCCCGTATGTAGTGTATGGGCACGGAGTAAATGATGACATTTATAAGAGGTTCTTCCAAGGGAGGCACTGTGCAAAATCAAGAATCAAATGCTGATCTCCAGTTTCTTAAGAGATACTTCCTGTATTCTCATTCTGATGTGGCTCAACATCAACAGATGAGGGATTCCGCATCTGTAAGTTCTTTTGCATCCTCTTCTTATCGCTGAGATACCAAGAATGAAGCCTGATTTGAAATCCCCCTGCTGGCTGCATGCTGGTTTGTCCCTGGAAGGCTTGCCTCTAAGCCAGCAGTGCTACTGAGGCCTAGGAAGAGTCTATCAATGAAGATTTTCCCCCTCTTCCCATGCTAAAACTGATCTTTTGAGACTAAGTCCACTATCTTAATCTGCGTAGATTGCCATAACAAAATGCCATGGGCTGGATGGCTTACACAGCAAATACTGATTTCTCAAAGTTGTGGAGACTGGGCAGTCCAAGATTAAGGAACCAACTGATTTGGTTCCTGGTAAGGACACTTTTTCCAGGCTTACACATGGCCCCCTTCTTGCTGTGTCCTTAAATGGGAGGGAAAGGGGACGGAATGGCTCTTCAGTCTTTGCTTGGAATGGCTTTAATCCCATTGTGAGGATTCTACCCTGATGACCTAATTACCTTCCAAAGGCTTCATCTCCAGATAGTGTTACGCTGAAGGTATTAAAGGATAATATGAGGCATATCATATTTTTAGGATTTTATTTGAACAAAAATTGGTTCATATTGGACAGTACCAAACTAGAAATATTTAGGAAAGCTCTACCGACAGAACTATAGAGCAAATACTTTTATAGAGAACATATGGAAGTAGCAAGGAAATTACATGATGGGCTATATCGCAGGCTGTTGCCTTATTTGGGAAAGCCTAGTTGTTTCCATTTCTTAACCTTGAGGGATTTACAGCCTTGGGTTTTGGTTGGCTTACATAGGCTGTTAGACCATTAGAGTCTCTTTGTTTAATTGATAGAGGTTAGGGCTTCCCCTTATAAATTTTCAGGAGATGCTGCTCAGTCCACAGTCTTGACCAAGACATTATATATGCACACATTGTAAATTTTAACCCGCATGATGACTCTGTGAGGTGGTACCTATAGCATCCCAGTGTCTAGATAAAGATCTTGAGGTTTAGAATGATTAACATGCCCAAGATCACATAGTTAAAAACAGTCGCAGTCTGGATTCAAACCCAAATTTGTGTTAGACCAAAGAATGGGGAAATTTCGTTGAAATTCTCAATAGAGCAGAAGCTCTCACCTTCTGCCCTGCACAGAGAGACAGAAATAGTGTCTCTCTGTTTTCCTTGATTGCTCATTTTTGGGCACTTGAACCAGAATCCGGAGGCTGGTGGCTGCAGCAGGATTGGTGGTGGGTGGAGGCAGGGGAAAGCTTGTGTGTTTGTGCATGTGCTACTGCCTGAGAAAGGGAAGTGATTCTTTGGAGTCTGATTCTTGGCCGAGTCAGTATTTGTGGGTGGGGGGTGTGGTAAGCAAATCAAGCTGAATACTGGACAGATTGCTGTGGCCTATGGTAAGAGAACAATGAATGGATTATACTCTTCAGTTTGCCTCTGCAATTTTATTATTAATGTCCGTGAACTGAGTTTCTGCTGTGTGCATCTGAGTATCTAGCCATTGCAAGCCCCTTCCGTACCTCATCAGCTGAGCTCAGCTTTGAAAAGCCACACATTTTTGGGAAGCCTTCTCTGAGTCCCTGGGGTATTTGGCCATGCTTTGTATTTTCTTAGTATCCAGCTCATGTCTCTGATTCTCCATTTACCACATTGTGTCTGATAATCATTGCATGTGTCTGTCCCATGTTCTTGAAGGGCATAGAGTGGGCTTCTGTTCCCAGCATCAGTGTAGTGCTTGCAACTGGTGGAAATTACACAGTCCTAGAATCTTAGACCCAGAACAACCTTATTTCTCACTGTCTGTAGTCTTTCATTGGCCACATGGGAAAACTGAGGTCTGGTGAAGGCAAATAGCAAGCAGTAGAAGGACTGGGACAGGATCTTGGGCATCCTGGTTCCCAGGTGAGTAGGTACTGCTTTTGTGTATTTAGCATCTCCTTAAGGCTAGATTCTCAATCATGGATGCCCATTGAAACAACTTGGGAAGTTTAAAGTATACTGATTCCTAGGATGAAGTACAGAGATTCTGATTTTATTGGTTTGAAGTGTAGCCTGGACATTGGGATTTTTAGAAGTGTCCGGTGAGGCTGACATGCAGCTTAGGGTGAAAATTAGTGGCTTAGGGGCTCAGCATACCACTGTGAGCTTCGGAGACTTACCCTTGATTTGTGGAAGTTTTAAACAAGTGAGCCCATTAAGCAACATCAAATAATAATAAAAATCAAACAAGTTAAACATTGCAACCCTCATGTTAAAATGCTCTCTTCCTAGATAAGTACTCTCAAAATTGAGAAAAAAGCAAGTGGCAATAAATTTGGAGACCTGCCACATTTTATTCCTCCCATTGCTCAGTTAGTTCTTGGCTGTGTCCATCTTTGGCTTCTGGCATTTACTTTGTTGGTTTCATTGTGATGTATATGCATGTGATTTAGAAAAATAATGCTTTGTTGTATCAAGATTCCTGAAATAATTAATTGAGTGACAAGTGAGCAGTGAATGATTTAAAAGGAAAGATTGTAAGATATTTTACTGCCTTAGAATAGATCATAGATTCCTAGAGCTGGAACAATCCAGCCTACTCATTTTGCAGATTAGGAAATTAGAGCCCAGAGAGGTTAAATACTTTGCCTGTGGTCACACAGTTGGCAGCTAGTCAAGAAATAATTCATTCATTCCTGTAGTCATTGAAAAATATTTGAGTGCTTCTTTGTTTCAGCACTCTTCTGTGTTTGGGGGGAAATGGTAGGCAAGTGAACATTTATGAGGTAGTGGTATGTGTGTGTGTTTGCATAGTGGTAAATTAGAAAACTTTAGCTGGCCTACATCTTCTGAAGAAAACACTTGGTTGCGTGGTGAGAAGTTTCTTTGGAATATGCGGGTGATCATGGAAGGCCTTCTTAAAGTGGTGTCCTTTAAGCCAGTACCTCAATTAGAATAATAAATGAGTCATTCATGAGAGCATTTGGGGATCAAGCATGTGAGGGAATGTCTAAATGCAAAAGCCTGGAAATTGGACTAGTTTTGTGCATTTGAGGTGCATGGGGGCGATGGTATGGTTGGCATCTAGGACCTGATGGAGTGAGTGGTGGGGGAGGTTGAGAGGTAGCCAGTAGTCTGGAGGCACAGATGTTCTGATTCTTGTACTGGTAGGAATACACAAAGTCAGACTTGGAAGGTTTTCATGCCACCCCATGTCCAAAGGTGTTTCTTGCTCTTAACCTAGACTCAGTGTTGATCTGCCTAAAATATATCTACCTAAATATAGCTTGGGTGAATGGGCATTCATAAGATATACCTGAAGCTGAAATTTAGATCCTACCCTGTCACCAGTTCCCTTCTGCCTTTACATGGTTGCTTACGTTTTTCAAATTACTTGTTTTTATTATTTTTAAGATTTTTAATTTATTCTTTAGAGAGGGTAAGTGAGGAAGAGCACAAGCAGTGGGGAGGGTCAGAGGGAGAGGGAGAAACAGACTGCGGGGCTTGATCCCAGGTCCCCGGGATCATGAGCTGAGCCACAGGCTGACACTTAATAAGCTGAGCCACCCAGGTGCCCCAGAGGTACTCATTTTTTTTAAAAAAAAGATTTTATTTATTTGAGATAGAGAATGACTGGGGGAAAGGGCAGAGGGAGAGGAAGAAGCAGACTCTCCACTGAGCAGGGAGTCCAATGTGGGGCTCAATCCCAGGATCCTAGGACCATGACTTGAGCTAAAGGCAGATGTTTAACTGAGTGAACCACCTAGGCGCCCCAAAAGGTACTCATTTTTAAGGAATCAGTCACACACAGGAAGAATTCCATGTTTTGAGATGATGAGTTTGATCTGACATGCTTTCTGTTCAAGTATTGTGAAAAATTGACACGTGCAACAGTATTGCTTACTCAGTTTAAAAAAAAGATTTGATTTAGAGAGCTTGAGAGCATGGTAGGGGAGGGGCCAGAGAGAGAGGGAGAGAATCCTCAAGCAGATTCCGCACTGAGCACAGAACCTAATGCCATGGGGCATTATCAGATCATGACCTGAGCTTAAATCAAGAGTCAGATGATGGGGTGCCTGGTTGGCTTAGTGGGTTAAGCCTCTGCCTTTGGCTCAGGTCATGATCCCAGGGTCCTGGGATCGAGCACCATATCGGGCTTTCTGCTCAGTGGGGAGACTGCTTCCCCTTCTATCTCTGGCTGCCTCTCTGCCTACTTGTGATCTCTCTCTGTCAAATTAAATAAAATCTTAAAAAAAAAAAAGTCAGACACTTAACTGACTGAGCCACCCAGGCACCCTGCTTACTCAGATTTTAAAGTGAGAGGCATTTTGTGCCAAAACTGCTAGAATTCTTAACTGATATTTGCTTTTATGTATATGTGTCTACCCCATTCCCCTGCCCTGTTTTTCCTCAACAGATTGAGAATGCCAGCGAGGTGCTCATCACTCCCTTGGAGAAGTTTCGGAAGGAGCAGATTGGGGCTGCCAAGGTGAGAATTATGCAAACCTTGCTCTTGGATTTTAGGGCAGCCTTGTTTTTGGATTTTATATAGTGGTTCATCAGTTACTCACAAGTGTCTAAAGTAAGACTGATTGGTCAACCCCAGAGCAGTCATTCTAGTATTTTGTTACCTAATCTTTTTTTGCTAGTTCATAAATTGTGCAAAGGTAGAAACCATGCCTCCTTGTGTTAGCAGATACCTCTGTGCTTGGACAAGGTGGAATTGTACTTACTGCAGAGTCCAGGGCTCAGAGCCTAGACCAGAGAGTTGCAAAATGGGCCCTGAGGGTCTCGCGACCCTGTTGTGAGCTCATTTTTGCTGAGGGAAAATGCGCCCTTTGTTGCCAGATCTTGAAATTTTTCAAGAGAAAGTGAAATGTCAGAGTTTTCTTTGAAATGTCCTGGCTTAAAAAACTATTGGCAAAATAAGACTATAATAAGAGATGAGGAAGGACACTATATCATACTCAAAGGATCTGTCCAACAAGAAGATCTAACAATTGTAAATATCTATGCCCCTAACGTGGGAGCAGCCAACTATATAAACCAATTAATAACAAAATCAAAGAAACACATCGACAATAATACAATAATAGTAGGGGACTTTAACACTCCCCTCACTGAAATGGACAGATCATCCAAGCAAAAGATCAACAAGGAAATAAAGGCCTTAAATGACACACTGGACCAGATGGATATCACAGATATATTCAGAACATTTCATCCCAAAGCAACAGAATACACATTCTTCTCTAGTGCACATGGAACATTCTCCAGAATAGATCACATCCTCAGTCCTAAATCAGGTCTCAACCGGTATCAAAAGATTGGGATCATTCCCTGCATATTTTCAGACCACAATGCTCTGAAGCTAGAACTCAATCACAAGAGGAAATTTGGAAAGAACCCAAATACGTGGAGATTAAACAGCATCCTTCTAAAGAATGAATGGGTCAACCAGGAAATTAAAGAAGAATTGAAAAAAATTCATGGAAACAAATGATAATGAAAACACAGCGGTTCAAAATCTGTGGGACACAACAAAGGCAGTCCTGAGAGGAAAATATATAGCGGTACAAGCCTTTCTCAAGAAACAAGAAATGTCTCAGGTACACAACCTAACCCTACACCTAAAGGAGCTGGAGAAAGAACAAGAAAGAAACCCTAAAACCAGCAGGAGAAGAGAAATCATAAAGATCAGAGCAGAAATCAATGAAATAGAAACCAAAAAAACAATAGAACAAATCAACGAAACTAGGAGCTGGTTCTTTGAAAGAATTAATGAGATTGATAAACCCCTGGCCAGACTTATCAAAAAGAAAAGAGAAAGGACCCAAATAAATAAAATCATGGATGAAAGAGGAGAGATCACAACTGACACCAAAGAAACACAGACAACTATAAGAACATACTATGAGCAACTCTACGCCAACAAATTTGACAATCTGGAAGAAATGGATGCATTCCTAGAGACATATAAACTACCACAACTGAACCAGGAAGAAATAGAAAGCCTGAACAGACCCATAACCAGTAAGGAGATTGAAACAGTCATCAAAAATCTCCAAACAAACAAAAGCCCAGGGCCAGACGGCTTCCTGGGGGAATTCTACCAAACATTTAAAGAAGAACTAATTCCTATTCTCCTGAAACTGTTCCAAAAAATAGAAATGGAAGGAAAACTTCCCAACTCATTTTATGAGGCCAGCATCACCTTAATCCCAAAACCAGACAAGGATCCCATCAAAAAAGAGAACTACAGACCAATATCCTTGATGAACACAGATGCAAAAATTCTCACCAAAATACTAGCCAATAGGATTCAACAGTACATTAAAAGGATTATTCACCACAACCAAGTGGGATTTATTCCAGGGCTGCAAGATTGGTTCAACATCCGCAAATCAATCAATGTGATACAACACATTAATAAAAGAAAGAACAAGAACCATATGATACTCTCCATAGATGCTGAAAAAGCATTTGACAAAGTACAGCATCCCTTCCTGATCAAAACTCTTCAAAGTGTAGGGATAGAGGGCACATACCTCAATATTATCAAAGCCATCTATGAAAAACCCACCGCAAATATCATTCTCAATGGAGAAAAACTGAAAGCTTTTCCGCTAAGGTCAGGAACACGGCAGGGATGTCCGTTATCACCACTGCTATTCAACATAGTACTAGAAGTCCTAGCCTCAGCAATCAGACAACAAAAAGAAATTAAAGGCATCCAAATCGGCAAAGAAGAAGTCAAACTATCACTCTTCGCAGATGATATGATACTATATGTGGAAAACCCAAAAGACTCCACTCCAAAACTGCTAGAACTGGTACAGGAATTCAGTAAAGTGTCAGGATATAAAATCAATGCACAGAAATCAGTTGCATTTCTCTACACCAACAACAAGACCGAAGAAAGAGAAATTAAGGAGTCAGTCCCATTTACAATTGCACCCAAAACTATAAGATACCTAGGAATAAACCTAACCAAAGAGACTAAGAATCTATACACAGAAAACTATAAAGTACTCATGAAAGAAATTGAGGAAGACACAAAGAAATGGAAAAATGTTCCATGCTCCTGGATTGGAAGAATAAATATTGTGAAAATGTCTATGCTACCTAAAGCAATCTACACATTTAATGCAATTCCTATCAAAGTACCATCCATTTTTTTCAAAGAAATGGAACAAATAATCCTAAAATTTATATGGAACCAGAAAACACCGCGAATAGCCAAAGGAATATTGAAAAAGAAAGCCAAAGTTGGTGGCTTCACAATTCCGGACTTCAAGCTCTATTACAAAGCTGTCATCATCAAGACAGCATGGTACTGGCACAAAAACAGACCCACAGATCAATGGAACAGAATAGAGAGCCCAGAAATAGACCCTCAACTCTATGGTCAACTAATCTTCGACAAAGCAGGAAAGAATGTCCAATGGAAAAAAGACAGCCTCTTCAATAAATGGTGTTGGGAAAATTGGACAGCCACATGCAGAAAAATGAAATTAGATCATTTCCTTATACCACACACGAAAATAGACTCAAAATGGATGAAGGACCTTAATGTGAGAAAGGAATCCATCAAAATCCTTGAGGAGAACACAGGAGGCAACCTCTTCGACCTCAGCCGCAGCAACATCTTCCTAGGAACATTGCCAAAGGCAAGGGAAGCAAGGGCAAAAATGAACTATTGGGATTTTATCAAGATCAAAAGCTTTTGCACAGCAAAGGAAACAGTTAACAAAACCAAAAGACAACTGACAGAATGGGAGAAGATATTTGCAAATGACATATCAGATAAAGGGCTAGTGTCCAAAACCTATAAAGAACTTATCAAACTCGACACCCAAAGAACAAATAATCCAATCAAGAAATGGGCAGAAGACACGAACAGACATTTCTGCAAAGAAGACATCCAGATGGCCAACAGACACATGAAAAAGTGCTCCATATCACTCGGCATCAGGGAAATACAAATCAAAACCACAATGAGATATCACCTCACACCAGTCAGAATGGCTAAATTAACAAGTCAGGAAATGACAGATGCTGGCGAGGATGCGGAGAAAGGGGAACCCTCCTACACTGTTGGTGCGAATGCAAGCTGGTGCAACCACTCTGGAAAACAGCATGGAGGTTCCTCAAAATGTTGAAAATAGAACTACCTTGTGACCCATCAATTGCACTGCTGGGTATTTACCCTAAAGATACAAACGTAGTGATCCGAAGGGGCACGTGCACCTGAATGTTTATAGCAGCAATGTCTACAATAGCCAAACTATGGAAAGAACCTAGATGTCCATCAACAGACGAATGGATAAAGAAGATGTGGTATATATACACAATGGAATACTGTGAAGCCATCAAAAGAAATGAAATCTTGCCATTTGCAACAACGTGGATGGAACTAGAGGGTATCATGCTTAGCGAAGTAAGTCAATCGGAGAAAGACAACTATCATATGATCTCCCTGATATGAGGGAGAGGAGATGCAACATGGGGGTTAAGGGGGTAGGAGAAGAGTAAATGAAGCAAGATGGGATTGGGAGGGAGATAAACCATAAGTGACTCTTAATCTCACAAAACAAACTGAGGGTTGCTGGGGGGAGGGGGGTTGGGAGAGGTGGGGTGGGGTTATTATGGACATTGGGGAGGGTATGTGCTATGGTGAGTGCGGTGAAGTGTGTAAACCTGGTGATTCACAGACCTGTACCCCTGGGGATAAAAATATATGTTTATAAAAAATAAAATTTAAAAAAATTGGCAAATAATTTAAAAGTACATATTCCACATGGTGCAGGTCAAAAAACAGGACTGCTTCAACTTCTTTGTCCTGGTTTGTTACCACTGACCAGGAGGGACTGCAGCTGAAATGTGGCTGGCTTGCAGCTGAAATTTCTCTGAGAAGGGTGCAAAGGGAATCTTGTTCATTTTTGAAAGATGAATTCTCCAGGGTTCCCCTATGCTGTGAGAAATCATAGGTAACCCTAGCTGGTTTGACTGGTAGTAGGGTGTTAGAGGCCACCTGCAGAGAAGGTGTTTGCACTGGGATCAGTGAAAGCAGAAGGATTTACCAGATACTCTTCCTCTTTTTCTGGAACCGTGAGTTCTTCAGCTGCAGTCCTGTGCGCCACCTGCAGGGGGTTTGGGGCAACATCGCTCTGACGGTAATTTTACTCCTCTGTGAAATGGCCTTGAGAGGTAGATGCCAATAGGTGGGGAATAGGTAACTGCAATGTAATGAAGTGGGATCTGTCTCCCAACCCCACCTCCCCACCTACGAACACGTGCTTCTGAAAATGAATGTGGTTAGGGTCTGAAAAAATGATTTGCTGTTCAGTGAACGTTCTTCAGAGGGATGGTTGACTGTAGTTTGAAGGATGAACCACAGCAAAGATTTTTCTTCCAGTTCTGTAGCACTTTCTACCAATTTTACACTTTACATTTATGAAGAAATTAAAGCTCATGGGTTTTGTATCAGAGATTAAGGAATGTAAAATTAAAAGGGAGTCTTGTTCCATAAAGAGTTTGTCCAAGACTTTGAATTTGCCATGAGTGTCCCTCCCCAAGTTCTCATATTTGTAGGCCCAGTAATCAGGCCTTCCCTTTAGTGGCCTTGGGACCTGTGCTTCCTACTCATGATAACATATGGCCATGGCTCTGGGGATTCTGAAAAGCTTAGAGGCCACAGTGGAGCAGACAGACCTCCTTATCAAGTCCTCTTTCCAAGAGTCTTTCCTGCCTTTGAGCATGGATGCTTCTCATTCTGCCCTCTTCTCTCAGTCCCTGGTTTTGGGCATTCCCACAGTTGCCACGGAGGTGAAGCAGGAGTCTGAGTGGCCTCGTTTTGCATAATACCAGTGATTGTAATGACAGGAGCTGTTACTCTTCTGGGCATGGGGTGGGGGTATGTCTGTAGAAGATAAGAAGTAGAAGAATGAAAGAATTTGAATAAAATCATCACTCATCAAAACGTGTTGCCTCTCATACATACTCTTATCTCTCATTCCTCTTGAATAGGGTGATGATGTCGGAGATGATTTTCCTCCTCCTTCCTGTGTCATTTCCTTTTTTCTCTGTACTTGTTCCTCCCCTCCCTGTACATGCACACATTTATATCCTAGTATTGTATACATTTAAGAGAAAGCAAAGAAACAGACTCTTCACCAGACAGTCTAAGCAGCAGACTAAGGAATACCTAAGAGCCAGCCAGTGCTCTTGAGCAGCCAAGTAGAAGTTTCTGAACTCTGCCTGTGCTAAAATTACCCTTCCTCCCCCTCTGGTGTGGCTTCAGTTGCTATAACAACCTGTTGCTACTTGCAAGAAGCAGAAGTTAGTGTTGGGTGTGAAGGCTGCCAGGGAGGAGGACCCATGGGCATTCTGGTGCTAGCATAGCTGCCTGTGGTAGGGCACAGCCCTGGAGCTGGGCATAACTGTGACCCTGGGTTCAGAATTCTGAGTTTGGGGGAATTTGTTTTTCCTCCAGGCTAGGTGCATTTAGAGAGCTGGTCTCTCCAGTGAAAGGAGAAGTTTATGGTGAAGAGGGGGCCCTAACCTCATTTGTTGCATTGGCATGCCAGCTTGGGGAGTAGCTGAACTTCTCTGTACCTGTTTCCTGATCTGTAGGATGGGGACACTGATAATATTTACCTTGTAGAGTTCTTATGAAAAAGACATGAGTAAACACACATACAGTGCTTAGAACAGTGCTTGTCATATAGGCTTTTTATGTTAGCCGTTAGGTTCAGTACATACAGTTCATTCATCTATAAAAGATAGGTGAGTGCCTGCTTTGTGCCTGGTACCACACTACACACTGGTTTATGGTGGAGAACAAGTAAAGATGTACTGTGCTCCTGGTGTGGCTGGGGAAAACGACATGAAACAAAAAGATGTAAATAAGCATAATTTCAAATTGTGGTACGTGCTATGCAGGCTTCCCTCATGGGACCTTAGGCATGGGAAGGAAGTGGTGTTCTCAGTAAGGAGGAGGCACATTCAGATGATGGGCTGCTTGACCACTGTCACTCACCGCGATAGCTGCCCATCACTACTGCCATCATCATCATCATTATTGAATTTTATTGTGCATTTTCTATGTGATGGACCCTCTGCTAAGAATGGTCTGTGGCTTATCTCATTTTATCCTAATAGGCTGTGAGGGGGGAGGTGTTTTTATTCTTTGTTAAACACTCTGAGCTGAAAGAGGAAGGAACCTGACCAGTTACCTCCTGGAGTCCTCCTCAGTTTAATAGATGAGAGAACCCAGTTCTGAAGAGGGGCAGTGATTTGTTTAGAATTGATCCATGTAGAATTGGGAATCATTTCCAGAATCCTAATTCTGTCCTTCATCCATTTAGGCGGCCACAGTGGATTCCCTGGAAGGCAAGCACCATCTTATATCTGAGTAGAGAATTTAAACTCACTAAGACTACCCTCTCAACTTAAGACCATTATCTTAGTAGAGTTATCCTCAGAGGTCTTGTTGCTGTTTTCCAGGACAGAAACTGCTTCCCTTTCTCGTTAGCTCTGGCTGTCCTCTTGAACACGGAATGTGGCAGCTCAAGTTGCCAGAAAGTCACAGAATGCTGGTGACTCATGTTCACTGGCCTTTTCTCACCTCTGGCCGGCTTGGTTCTTGCAGCACAGGGTTCTCCTTGGGGCTTGCTGACAGGCTGCTGGAGTGGATCTGTGAGCATGAAGTGGAATTGGGGCCGTAGTGCAAAGTTGCTGATTTCTATGCAAGAAAGAGTTAAGTCAAGTGTCTAGCCTGTATGTACCCTTCTTCAAATTTGAAGGAGTAATGTCTCCTTGGGCTTTTTCCTCACTTGCTTCTGCATGTTACGTTGTTCTCGTGTATAAATAGGCTTCCAAGCAAAATTCAGGTTTGTAAAAATGGTTACATGTCAGCTAACAAGGGTCTGTGATGAGTCCTCCCACTTTGAAGACTTAGAATCATGCTGTCAACCAGAAAAATGGAGTTCTGATGTGGCAGGAGATTGTCAGGGCTTCAGGAGAGAGCTTCTTGGTGATTCCTGTGCCACTTAGGCTTCCCAGTGTTAAGCCCGGAGCATTTGTACTTACTGCTCTAGTGTTCTAGAAGGGTCCACCCTGTCCCTCACATGATTAGCAGCTCACACTCCCTTCCCCAGTGAGGCCTCTCTGGAGCACCCTATCTGTGGAATCTCTGACTGCACCTTATTTCCTTCATAGCACTTGTGGCTGCCGATAATTATTTATTTATTTCCTGGTCAATTGTGTCTGTCCTACTAGAACACCCCTACCATAAGGCTTGGGACCACTTTTGCCTTGACCATTGGCTACAGGACCCTGACACAGAGTGGTTATTTGTTACATCTTTGTGAAATGAATGGAGATGTCTCTGAGCTTCCTTATCTGGCTGTAAAATTTTTTCTCTTCTATAAAGGCCTTGGAGTTATAGAAAATTAGTTCCTGTGGGTTCCACCTAAGTTAAGAGTAAGACTGAGGGCCTCACTTAGTGAAATTGATCATGTTCATTAGGCCATTGTCCACCATCTTCCAGCCCTCTTGCTTGCCATCCCCACTAGAAAGTGGATGGAAAAGAGACCACCTGTGAACATACATCTCAGGTGCGACTGAGAGGTGGGCTTTGGAGGCAGCGTCTCTGGCCTCAGATCCCAGCTCTGTCACTCTCTATGACTTTTTACAAGTTAACTTCCCTAGATCTAAATTTCCTTATTTGTAAAATGGGAGATAAAAGTAGAATCTCAATGACTCAGTGATTTGGCAGGGATTATTAAGCGTATTATGATATTTATTATTTTTTATTTTGAAAGCTGTTAATGTAGGATAATAAAAACTTCCCAATGTGAGAAGAAAATCACCCATTATCCCATTTCCTTAACTTGATTATTCTCGTTTTGCCATCTAATCTTTGTCTATAGGTAGCTACACTCTATGTAGGATGCACCAAGTTTGTATCATATTAATAATTTACATTACAAGCAACTTGCCATATGACTACCTCGCCCTTCTATTTAAATTTATTAGATGTCCAACCCTTTCATGATCTCAAACCCTTTCTATGGGCAGTGATGTTGCTTTAGCTTTTTTTATTTGTTTGTTAGTGAGAATGATGCTTCTGTGAATTCATTTGTTTTCTTTTGAATCTTCATTCATTTTAAAGACCCACATGTGCTACTGTTGTGCCCAGGGATATTAGATCTATATATTAAGTACTTTTTGACCATTGTTAAAGCTGGAACTACCCTTATTCTAGACTTGTCCCACTTAAGATTTCAGTTGGGTCTTTGTGCTTCATAGGTAACTTTGCTCTGTTCTTTGCCCTTGAATATTCTTGAACTTAGAAATTAGAAATTTCTTTTTCACAACTGAGGTTCTCAGGACATGGAATCCTGGCTTTGCCACTATTAAATACTGGTATTTACCTTGTTTCTGGCATTGTAGTGGTTCCTTTATGATAGACACTCAAAACCATTGGTCTGCTGTTGGCCGGGGAGTGGCTTTATTTAATGCACATTAAACAGCTGGGTTGTCCACTGTTCTGGGTCTGAGGGAACAATGAAGCTATGAAATTGAACAGGCAGAGGTCTTGACAAGATTGCTTTTATTCCTGAAACATTTTACTTTTTCTCTTTTCCTCTTTTTGCCAGGAAGCCAAAAAGAAGTATGACAAGGAGACAGAAAAGTATTGTGGCATCTTAGAAAAACACTTAAATTTGTCTTCCAAGAAGAAAGAATCACAGCTTCAGGAGGTAAGAAACTTCAGTAGTATCCTGAATAAGGTGTTCAAGTTCTGTGTGGTACAGGGGATGCGTGCTGGCTCACCTTTGCCAGAAAATCCTGAGGTTTGAAAAGACCTCACAAACCAGGAGCTTGACCTTGATCCGTCATCAGATGCCTGTTGCCTGTATTGCCCTTGTATCTTCCCGCCCACAGCACCCCTTTTCTGGCTGTCCAACCTACTAATGGGATGGGGGCAGGTACTGCTGGTCAAGATCAAGCACCTCCTTATTGGGCAGCCCTAGTCACTAAAACGTGCTTCTTCCTTTCAAACTGAAATCTGGTTTCCTGTTTCTCTTACCCTTTACCTTAATTCTGCACTTCCTGTCTTACTTTTTGTCTTCCTACCTTATATCAGTAATTTGAGACATTAGCATCTGGAACACTTTGGTCATCCTTCTTTATTGTTACTACTATTGTTATTATTTTTAAAAGATTTTATTTATATATTTGAGAGAGGGAGAGAGCGGGAGGGGCGTAGACGGGGGCAGAAGGAGAGGGAGAAGCAGAAGCAGGCTCCCTGCTGAGCAGGGATCCTGACCTGGGGCTCTAGCCCAGGACCAGGGATCGTGACCTGAGCCCAAGGCAGAGCCTTAACCAACTGAGCCTTCGAGGTGCCCTGGTTGTTATTTTTTTAAAATTATTTCAACCAACCAAAAAAAAAATTACTTCAACCAGTACTTGATATTAGTCTGTCTTTCTTGCTTCCTTTTCTTTTTTCTTTAAGCGAGTTTTGTTATTCCTATGCTTTATGCTTTCCTAACCTTGTTTCTAAAAAAGGTAATTTATCTTACCTACCCTGAGCCTTTCTGGATTGACATGAAGAGTATGTTCACTTGGAAAGATAAGTTAGCTTTGCAGCTGTGGATCTCTGATCATTTTTGTTTAGTTCATGGAGATTTGCATAGTGAGGGTGTTTTTTTCTTGGGAGATAGAGCAGTTTCCTAGTGGAAGTCCGAAGTTGACAACATGAATGTTATTTTGCTTTTAACAATTTGCTTGACCTTTCTCAAGTATGTGCTAAAGAGAGGCTGTGACTTCCAAGCTAGCTCTCATTCTTATTTCAGTTTTTATTAAAATTCCAGTTAGTTAACATATAGTATAATATTAGTTTCGGGTGTACAGTCCAGTGATTCAGCAGTTCCATACCTCACCCGGTGCTCATCAGGACAAGTGCATTCCTTAATCCTCATCACACATTTACCCCATCTCCCCACCCACCTCCCCTCTGGTAACCTTCGGTGTGGTCTCTTTAATAAAGAGTCTGTTTCTTGTTTTCTCTCTCTCTCTCTCTCCTTTCCTCCCTTTTCCTTTGCTCATTTTTTTTTTTCTTCTTAAATACCACACAAGTGGAATCATATGATATTTGTTTTTCTCTGGCTGACTTATTTCACTTAGCATTATACTTTCTAGATCTAACCACATTGCAGCAAATGGCAATTTTTTTTTTGAAGTGCCTGAGTAATACTCCTCTGTAATTCTAAACTGCATCTTTTTTACCCATTCATTAGTCGATGGACACTTGTCAAGCTAGCCCTTGTTCTTGAATTTACTTTGTTTTTGAGCAAATACCATGCAGTATTTCTGTCAGGTGAAAGTTACTCTGCAGATCCTGTGGCTGAAGGTTGAACGATGATGATTCCTCAGGGGATGGTGGAGTCAAGTCCCCTGCCAACCAGGTCCTCAGGGACATCTGGTTCTCAGAACTCTCTGCTTTGATATGGGAGTTTAAACCAGTTGTGTAAGTGACAAATGGGGCTCAATAGCGACTCTGGCAACAAGTGTTTGTGGTGGGCTTTGCAGACCAGTTCTTGGCCAACCAACCAAAAGCAACTGAGCACTTGGTTTGAACTGTGGGGAGTAGAAAACACTAACCTATCTTTGATGATCTTGTGCCTGTCTAGGGAAAAAGCAGCAAACACATGGCAAGGTGATTCTTGAAGATAGCATAGCTACTCAGGTAAATCTTGTCAAATACACTTGAGAAGGCTAAAGAAAACCTATTTTCAGTGGATTGTATATTAAGTACTAAATTCACTGAATGGAATCCCAGCTGTACATGGGGTATGAGCCCTGGAAGATGCTCATATGTGGTCATTCATGCTAAGTGTGTAAATCCATTCAGGATCTGTCCTGATGCCCTCACTTTCTAGTTGTCTTTCTTTGGGTATCATTTGGCATTTAAGGTTTGGAAACTACATTTAAGGACAGTCTTTTTGGCTGCAACTCAGAATGACCAGAGCTGGCCAGCTCTGTAGTTTCTAAGCAGTTAACAGGAGTCAGGGTCTTTAAGAGTTGAGCAACGACATGATTGTTCCAGCACCTACTGGTGTTGAGAGGCCTGTAGTACAGTTAGTATGTAGGCATGGTGTCCCCCAGAGTGAGGATGCTTCTCCGATCTGTTCCCTCTATTCCTGGATCCTGCTGATATGGTCTGGGATGAGTCTAACATACTCTTTTAAGGCCACACCAAGCCCTCTCCTGAGATAGCACAGTGTCAGGACCACAGAACTGGGTGGCAAAGAGATATCTAACTTCAGGGTCTGCTATGCCAGGGTCACTGTGTGACCTAGGACAAGTTTTCATCTCTCTGAGCTTTTAGTTCCATTTTTTATAAAATACAAATTATCTATTCTGTGTACTTAATGCATGAGAAGGCAAATTATGGCTGCTAAACAAATAAAAAGTACTAACCCCAAGACTGGCTTATTTTTCCCCATCCCTTTTCTTTTTTTTTTTTTTTTTTTTTTTTTTTAAAGATTTTATTTATTTATTTGACAGACAGAGAACACAAGTAGGCAGAGAAGCAGACAGAGAGAGAGAGAGAAGCAGGCTCTGCACTGAGCAGAGAGCCCGATGCGGGGCTCGATCCCAGGACTCTGGGATCATGACCTGAGCCGAAGGCAGAGGCTTTAACCACTGAGCCACCCAGGCGCCCCTAGGTAGCTTATAGAGACAGAAATTTAACTCTCGCAGTTCTGGAGGTTAGGAAGGCCAATATTAAGGCGCTGGCAGATTTAGTGTCTAGTGAGAGCTTGCCTCCTGGTTCATAAATGGCTGTCTTCTTGCTGTGGCCCACGTGGCAGAAGGGCTAAGGGAGCTCTCTGGGGTCTCTTCTATAAGGCCACTCATCCCATTCATGAGGACTCCACCATCATGACTTGATCACCTCCCAAATGCCACACCTCTAAGTGCTATCACACTGGAGGTTAGGTTTCAGCATATGAGTGTTGTCAGGGACACAAACATTAGTTCATAGCACTGACCTAGCCAGTTATATGTATTAGTGGGCATTTCTTCATTATGTTCTTTTGTTACAGTTCGTTGTGTGCTTGTCTTTGACCCAGTCATGCTTTCTAAGTACTTTGTAGGGCAAGGAGCAGGCTGCAGGTCTTTCAGAAACGTCTGGGTCAGTTCTCAAGGATTGCTTTTTAGTTGTACCTTAGCTGAATTGAATTGATAAAAATACTATTACAAAAATGATATAATACTTCCACGACCAACAACAATAATAGCAGGAAATATTTACTGAATGCTTATTTTTGTACTGGGTACTGTGTTAGGCACTTCATTTGGAAGCTTCTCAAATCCTTACCACCTTCTTGTGAGGTACAGATGTATTTCCTTGATTTTACATATGAGGAGATTAAGGCTCGAAGGTGTTAAATAGCTTGCTCATAGCTCTTCAGTGAGGTTGCGCACACTGGATTCTGGAGCTCTTTTCTCATACCTCACTGTGCCCTTCTGCTTGTCTTTCTGTCTTGGGAGGGTGGGACATTGCTAGGCTGCCTGTAAGTCGTTGTTATTCAATGCACGTGTCATGAAAATAGAATTGGCCTGAAGGAGGGACCTTGATAATCTTCTGGTTGAACCTCCTGGAAATATATTTGAAGTAACTGGGTTCCTAGCAGAGGTCGATTTATTCAAGGTCTTCCAGCTATTTAGTGATGATTTCTTCACATTTATTAAAAAATCAACTTAGGAACGTGACTAAACACCTAGTGCACTTTTGATGAAATCTCCTTTCTTTGATTATCCAGAATTCTTCCCTGATTGCAGGCCTCAGAACTGAGTACCTTTAACATCTAGCCCATCCCCACATCCTGGTGGGTAAAATCATAGCTCAGTCGTGTGGAATGACACTGCCATCTAGTGGATGATTCTTTTTTAAAAATCAGCATATTTTTCAAGAGCTTTGAAGCTTCAAAGAAAAGATTCACTTAACAAAAGTACACTACACGCTTCTGTGAGTCTATTCAGGTGTTGAGCGAATTGTGGAGAGTGAAATGAATGATTGGCTTCCTGGAACTTTTAGTCTAGGACAGTGCTTCTTTCCAAGAAGCATAGAATGGTTGGTGCGTCTCAAACAAGCTGGGAGATTCACTGCTTCTCTGGTAACAAGTGGAGAAACGATTTTGAGTGGCCAGCCAGGTGGGCTGGGCTCTTGACCTATTAGTCCATTGCAGGATGGGGGTCTAAAAGATATGTTGAATTCTGTGGCCCAGATGAGTAGGGACATTAGCAGGAGAAACATATTATTACACTTGGATTTTTTTTTCCCTTTCCTTTGGAAATACATCAAGTTAGGCATTTCTTCTGAGAACTGAATCACTATTGGCCACATAGAGATCAATTCATTCATTCCTCAAATCTCTCTTGAATACTTATTAAGGGCCTGGCACTGTTCTGGAAGGCGGGATAGTAAAATGGAAAATGAGACTAAGTCTTTGCTCTCATTGACATTATATTGCCGTAGGCAAAATACTAGAAGAGAGGATCATAGAAAAGAATTTTATATAGTGATAAGGAAACAAATTGGGAGGTAGTTTACTCCAGGAAGTCTTTGTCTTATGTACAGTAACGTGGTCAATAAAGTCTTCTCTAAAGAGGCTAATATTTGAGTGGAAACCAGAAGGATGAGAAGGACAACAAAGAGAAAAGCTAGGGCAGTGTTCTTTAAATTGTGGTATGTTGGTTTGTCTGGCTGGTTCAGTTGCTAGAGCATGTGATTCCTGATCTCAAGGTTGTGAGTTCGAGGCCCACTCTGGGTGTAGAGATTACTTAAACTGTTTTTAAAAACTGTGTGTGTCTTAAAAATCTGGACTACTGGGTCATGAAATGCAGTAGAGGAGGCTAGAACAGAAGAAGCCTATAGAGGCATGTTTTTTTTCAGATCATAATGTAAAAGGTGTTTCTTACTGTGTCTTAAAGTTTTAAAAAAATTTAGTATTTATCAAGGAAAAGAGGTTTATTAGCAGAAGGAACACCCAAGTGCAAAGATTGATTGGCAGGAAAGCATTTGGAATGTTACAGGGCAGGGAGTCTATCTCGGAGGCTGGAACATGGTGAGAATGCTTTGGAGGGAGGCTGGGAGGAGGGATAGGTGGGCAGGTCATAGGGTGTCTTGTAGACATGGTAGAAACCAGATAAAGGCATTGAGGGGGTTTTGAGAAGCTCTGGCTCAAATTTGAAGAAAGCTCTTCTGGTTGCTGGGTGCAGACTGGATTGGGGTGGTGGGGAGAAAGCGAATAGGGAGACCAGTTAGGAGAGGAGTGTAATCACCCAGAGACTCATGGCTGACTTGGGGGAGGAGCTGGGATCGAGGCCCATCTTCTCTGCAGTGCCTGGTGGTAGTGACAACTACTGTGCACACAGCATCTTTTGGTATTCAAATTGCTCATATCCTTTTAAGCTCATTTTCTCTTGAAAATAGCTCGCCTGCAGAAAAAGGGCAGATACTATCTCCAGCCTCCAGGTGTGGGAAGGAGACCTGAGAGGTTAAGGGACTTGAGCAGGTCTCTCTAGCTAGAGAATGCTAGAACTGCAAGTGCACGCCAGTTGTTTGCCATTAGCTCTCTGGCTGATGCTGGGCTCTGCTATTTGTCTCAGAGGAGTTTCCTCCATTGCTGCTTAACTGCAGGAGCCACTTTGTACATTTCCTGAATGACCCTTTCTTCCGTTGCAGTGTCAGTTGGCAAGCCTGAGCAGGGAGAATGTTGGACTTGTGTGGGTGGTCCGGGGAAGTAGATGCTTCCCTGGTGGAAGTGTGTTGGATTTGTACTACGAGGAAATTAAAGGCTGCAGGAACATATGGGGCTTAGCTGGCAGGAGCCCAGGTGGAAGGGATGTCAGCCCAGAGGTCTGAACCGCCATACCTTGGGGGTGGGGGTGGTGCGGTGGAGGGCAGCACTTCTGAAACTGTGTCTCTGAATAAAGATCTCTCAGTCCTCAGATGCCAACTTGCTCTGCTTGGAGGCTTAGAAAATGTCCCCAGGCTTAGCCTTTCGTTTTGCTTTTGTTCAGCACTTACTCAGTAGACTAACTTCTGTGTATTAATAGGTTGATCTGGGAGGAAGATGCTCACAGGAGAGTGGAATGGGCCATTTGTGCTCTCCCAGAGTTTGCAATCTTCTGTTTATTTACATGATTTTTAAAAACATTTTTAATTTTTTAATAAACATATAATGTATTATTAGCCCCAGGGGTACAGGTCTGTGAATCACCAGGTTTACACACTTCACAGCACTCACCATAGCACATACCCTCCCCAGTGTCCATAACCCCACCACCCTCTCCCTACCTACATGATTTTTTAATATCTCTTTTCTTCACTACACAATGAGCTCCACAAAGGAAGTTTCTTTTTGTTCATGATGGTTGAATGAATGAATGATTTGTCAAGTCCTTTAGACAGAAAGATAGCTGTGCCATATTTGGTGTAATGGCAGCTAAGGTCTGTCCCAAGTTTCTTCTGCAGGGATCTTGACAGGGGAGCACAGAAAGACTTGGTTCTTTGGGGGCTTTTCGTGTCTTCGTGAAGTATGTTGTAGAATGGTTTCTGATCCTTCCGTTTCTAAAGAGAGCAGAGTTGTGTTTCCTACCAGCGGGGGATTCATTTCTATTAAAAAATACTGGGTGGCTCAGTTGGTTAAGCATCTGCCTTCAGCTCAGGTCAAGATCCTGGGACCCTGGGATGGAGCCCTGCATCAGAGCCCTGCTGAGCAGGGAGCCTGCTTCTCCCTCTCACCTCCCCCACCCCCCACTTGTGCTCTCTCTTGCAAATAAATAAAATTGTTAAATATATATATATATATACACACACACACGTATAAATATATGTATATTTTGTCATCAAAGTGTGCATTCAGTGTAATTATCTGCTTTGAGAGATTGAGGTGACAGCGATACCGCAGAAAGTCTATGAGCTTTATTGTGATACTTGCAGTACTTCGCAGCATAGCATCTTGCTATTACCCACACACACACTCTCTCCCCCTTCCCCCCATTTTCTCCTCTGGCACCTATGTCCCACATCAGTGGTTTAATTGTACTCATGTGTGGGCCTTTTCAGGTGTCCCCTCTCCCACATTTGCAAAGAGGGAGGACTGAGGCTAGGTTGGGGTAATGTAATTACTCTGCTGGGGTAAACTGACAGTTTGTGCTTTGACAACAAAGAAAGTATGGGAAACTCACGTGGAAATGGCCTTTTCTGAGGTCCCCTGCCCTCTAACAGCTTATTTGGTTCATTCCTGATGGGATGTGGATATCCCTGCAGGTGTTTTTTTTTTTTCTCCTTCAAGATTTGTTTTCCGTGGAACCCCGGTCTACCCTAGGGTGTGGGAAGCAGTACAGACTACTAGGTTAAAGATGGTTGAGGTGCAGGGCATCTGAGTGGCTCAGTCAGGGAAGACTCAACTCTTGGTTTCTGCCCAGGTCCTGATCTCATGATTGTGCTATTGAGTCCCGCTGTGGAGTCTGCTTATAGTTTCTCTCACTCCCTCACCCCCCGCCCCTGCCATGCACTTGCTCTCTTTCTTTTTCTCAAATAAATAAGTACTTCTTTAAAAAAGGTGATGAAGGGTCTTGGAGGCGGATCCACAAGTACAGAAATCCTAATTCTGCCGTGTACCCGCTGCTTCAGGTTCCCTAACGTCAGCAGGTTTCATTTTCTTCCTGTAAATTAGAGGTAATGAGAATGTCTTCTTCTTAGGAATGGAATGAGGATTAAATAACTATAGTTAATGAAGAGCGAGTAACGTAAAATATGTCCACCTGCGGGCATGGTGCCTGACACAAAGTCAGGTGCCCGGGTGAGCATTGTCATTATTCTTATGTCTATATCGTGCTGTTTGCATTGTTTTTAAAAATCGTCTCCAGAGATTTTTCTGGCCTGCTTGCTGAATACTCTCCTTGGGTAGTAACCAGTTTTTTTCTCTGAAATTCTTTCTTGTTTGTAGGCAGACAGCCAAGTGGACTTGGTCCGGCAGCATTTCTATGAAGTATCCCTGGAGTATGTCTTCAAGGTGCAGGAAGTCCAAGAGAGGAAGATGTTTGAGTTCGTGGAACCTGTAAGTAGATGCTCAGGGTTTTGCGGTGTACCCACACTTTGATCCCCAGCCCTCATTTCACTGCTTAGATTACAAAATGCTCTGAGTTGCTGATGAAGAGGTTGACCAGCCCCGGGTCTGTGCCTCCTGCTAAGTCACAGTGCTCTGTCGATCTGGCTGACCCTGGATTGTCCCCAGAGGCCATTCCTGGGCAACCTGAGTGGTAGTCATGGTGCATTCAGGGGTAGTTGCTTCGTCAAGTCCCCCTCCATTCTGCTAATTGGTGTCTAGGTGGAAAGAGGGCAAGGGTTTAAATCTTGCCCAACAGTAGTGATTACACCTTAACTTTTCACCCTCCTACCCCTTTCTTTCTCCCTCAAATAATCCAGATATAGTAGTTGCCCAAGGAAAAAGGGGAATGTACATACTACTTTCCTCTTTTTGTCTGCTCAATTCAAAGCCCCTCTAAGTTCCTCCCATGCATTAAAATGTGCTATTACATAAAGTGATTTCTCCTTGTAGTTTGTTAAAACTGGGCAGCCAGGAGATTGTGCTTAGTGAACAATAATGGGATTGGGACTCGGTCACTGTATCCCAGTGGGTTTAAAAGGGTGTCATGTAGAAACAAGTCTGGCTTTAGTTGAGGCCACCTTAGCCTGGTCATGGCTCAGGGGTGCTGCCCTGCCCCACTGTGGCCCTCCAAATGCACATGACCAGGATATGCAGGTACCACCAAAAGAGCATGTGGGCCTCAATTTAAAACTCCTGCAGACCTGGGATTCTTTCTTAAAAATGCTGGCTGTGATTGAGACCCCAGCTTGGGGTCTCTATAGAAACAAGATTCTTACCTACCTAGATTTAAGAAAGTGATTTTCTTAGGCAACAGAATAAAATTGTAAGAAACTGAAAGAAAATAACCACTCTTTTTAGTAAAGAGTGTTCTGTGCTTTATTTCTAACTTATAGACTTCTGGGATGCTTTTTAGGCATGTAGACTCACTAATAGTTTTATCAGAATCCAGTTGGCTTTGATTTTTTTACTATACTGAAACTGTGATCTTGGGATTCCACTCTCTGTCACTTCATCTGGCAAATTCCTTGAGGTCTTGAATTACTTCATTCTTCTTATCTGAAAATTAGAAACTTTAGAGCCAACTTCCTATCTAGCAGTGGTCTCTGTCACAGCTCAGGTCAAAATCCTCATGTTTCTGCAAAAGCCATCTGTCAGAGAAAGCGAGCTTATTGATTTCCCTGCTTAGGACACAGAGCTGTTAAAGCCAGCGTTTCAATGAGAGGTTTACTGAAGACTGTTTCCTTTGGTGTGGGCAGGCATTCAAAAGCTGTTGTAGATTGAGGCTTGGCCATGTTTAATTGATTTTACCAGAATTTGTAGAGGAAAACAATAGTGTGATTGTAATAATCTTTTGTGCACATTGATATTATTCTGCAATTGCCTGCTTTTGAGGACTTGGATTTTAATTCTCCCATCTTCTTTGAGGTGATTTTTTTGTTGTTGTTGCTGTCCACTTTGACCTCCCAGTAGGTGTTCCTAGTGAGTCAGGTACTATATCTGTTAACTTTTGCTGGGTGACAACCACAAAACCTCATATAGCTGTAGACATTTATTTCTTCTAAATCTGGGTGTTTCAGCCAATCTGGTCTGGACTCAGCTGGATGACTGCTGATCTAGATGGGCTTTCCTTCTCCTCATCCTCCTTCTCTTTCTCCTCTTCCTTTTCTTTTTTCCTCCTTCTTCTCCTTCTCATTCTTCTTCTCTTCCCCCTCCTCCTCCTCTCTCTCTCCCTCTTCCCTCTCCCTGTTCCTCTTCCCCTGCCCCCTCATCCCTCTCCTTCCCCTCCTCTTCCCCCTTCTTTTTTTTTAAAAGAAACCTGCAAGGAATAATCCTTCTACTTCCTGGCACTCACTTTTAGTATATCAGTGTCTTGAGTTTTTGAAAGGCAGTATTATCATTGGTAAGGGCTCCAGAGCCAGATGGCCTAGATTTAAATCTCAGCTCAGCCATTTCCTAGCTGTGTGTTCTTGGGGGAAGTTACCTATTTTTCTGAGCCTTAGTTTCCTTATCTACAACATGAGTATAATACTATCACCTACTATATAAAGATGTTAGTGCACCCAAATGTTTATAGCAGCAATGTCCACAATAGCCAAACTATGGAAAGAGCCTAGATGTCCATCAAGAGATGAATGGATAAAGAAGATATGGTATATATATACAATGGAATACTATGCAGCCACCACCCCCCCCATCTTGCCATTTGCAACAATGGATGGAACTAGAGGGTATTATGCTAAGCAAAATAAGTCAATCAGAGAAACAGTTATCATATGATCTCTTTGATATGAGGAATTTAAGAGGCAGGGCAGGGGGGTCATGGGAGGAGGGGAGGGAAAAATGAAACAAGGTGAGGGGAAGACAAATCATAAGAGACTCTTAATCTCAGGAAACAAACTGAGGGCTGCTGGAGGGGAGGGGGAGGTAGGAATAGGGTGGCTGGGTGAAGGACATTGGGGAGGGTATGTGGTAAATGAGCACTGTGAATTGTGTAAGACTGATGATTCATAGACCTGTACCCCTGAAACAAACAATATATTACATGTTAATGGTAAAAATAAATAAATAAATAAATAAATAAAGGAAAAAGAATATAAAGATGTTAGGAAGAATAACTTAGTTTATGCATGTATGATGCTTAGAATAGAGGGAATCAACCTACTTAGCACCCAGTTAGTATATAGTTGCTAACTAGCACCCAGTCAACCAGGGTCTGCTCAGATGAGCAAACAAGTCAAGTGGCAATATTAACAGGGCCTACCTGTGATAATATAAAAATTCTTGGTAAATCTGAAAGCATTTATTCACTGCCAGAAAAATTGCTGAAGATCCCACTGCTGTTTCTGAGGAGTTCAAAGCCTCATTAGGGAAGTATGATGAAGGCAGTAGAGAGGTAGCCAAGGGAGCAAGCAGCTCAGTGCCAATTGGGTCAGGAGGGATCATGTGGAGAAGTGGCAGAGGGATTTCAAGAGTGGAAAACTGTTATGATTTATGGTTGTGTCCCAGGCCATGCAGTGAGGCACCTGGAAAGCTAATGAAAAAAATTTTTGGTTGGAATGAAAGGAAAGTGATAGGATCTTGCCCACAGTTAAATGAGTTGGTTGAGAAGGCTACATGTAGAACTCACATGTTTAACCTTCACTTTTTATAGAAGCAAACATGGCTTAACCCACCACCTCATGGGCCAGTCAGTGCTTCGGGAGCTGTGGATAGCAGGAGGATTGATCCAGAACACTGCTGATTAGATCTGTGGTTGTCAAAGTATGAGGAATGCAGACTCTCAGGTTCTAACCCAGACCCAAAAATTAGGGAGTGGGGCCCAGTCATCTCTCTTTCAGTAAGCCCTCTAAGGTGATTCTGTGCCACTTTTAAGTTTGAGCCCCTGGCTGAGATGATGCAGAAGACCCTGAAATAACAGTTGATGATGAGTTGTAACTGTGTTATATGCTAATGATCCCTTCACCTTCATAATGTCATCCAGTCCTTACACTGTCTCTGAGGGTAAATGATTGCTGTTCCATGTCTGTTTTCAGATGAGGAAATGGAAGCACATTTGTTCTTTAAGGTGATGTCTGGTACCTGGCAGAAGTGGAATGATCTGGCTCTTAGTCTCTCTGAAACAGTATTTGATTGCTTACATGTGGAAAGAAAACCAGCAAAAAATTTATTGAAATGAATTGCTGGGGCACTTGGTGTGGGTATTTATATTTTGAGGTGGTTGCAATCAAGGGAATCTTCCAGCCATTCAAGGAACCTCCATGCTTACTGACTATGTTCATTTGTTTCTTAGAAAGTAACTTCAAGTACCAGGATGTTACTGACCTTCAGAAAAAAGAAACAAAATTTTAGTGTTCCAGGGAAGAAAAATTCAGACTTCTGGGACCTAAACCATATTTTTGTGTGTGTGCTCTGGAAGCCTTTATTTTCTTGTTGAGGTACTAAATGTTCTGGAGATTTTGGATTGCAGATAATGACATCCTGATTTCTTGAAGGTGAAGCCACGTTCCATCTGTTCCCTGAGTTTTCATAATTGAAGGTTATGGAGTGCTACGGAGAACTCATTCCCCACATTCATCAGATATTGCATTCTCTGAGTTGTACCTTGAGAATATTTTTTGGTGCTTTGCCTTCCTGTCCTTTCTCACTACTTCTACCCCATTGTAGGTCTTCATTTTTTCCTTTGATTTGTTGCATCCTATCTTGGGTTCCCCGCTTCCTCAGGCCGGGCTGGACACTGCCACCACAGTGTATCTTATAACATATCCATCTAAGTATATCCATCTTCTGAACAGCTCCTGTCGGCACTTCTGTGCTAAGGCTATTGCATAGGTGATCTCTGTCTTCACGACCACCCAGTGCAGTAGTAGGTCGCATTAGTGTTCTCCTGGAAAAGAGGAGTTACAGGACATTATTACATGGCTGGCCCCTTGCAGCTTTTCATCACTCTACTATCTGCCCTTCTCTTTGTCATGGAAATGAGTCATTGTTGGTGGTTATATTTGGAAGGCTACCATAACCAAGTACCACCAACTGGGTTCTCGGAATAAAAACTTACTGCCTCTCATAGTTTAAAGGCTAGAAGTCCAAGATCAAGGTGTCAGCAGGGCCATGCTCCCTCCGAAAGCTGTAGGGAGGTTGTCATTTCTTCCTTGTAGCTTCTGGTGGTTTGCTGGCAGTATTTGGCATTCCTTGCTTAATAGGTACACTGCTCTCCCAGTCCTCATGTGGCTGTCATCTCTCTGCTTCTCTGTCCAAATATCCCCTTTTTATGAGGCCACTGGTCATTTTAGATCAGGACCTGTGGGCCTGATTTTTAGCTTGAGTATCTCCATAAAGTCTCTATTTTCAAATAAAGTCACATTCTGTTACTGGGGTTAGGACTTTAACATAATTTTTTTTTGTCAGCGTTGGGGGAACACTATTCAGCCTATAACAGTAGCTTTATTCTATGAATGGAAACAATCTAAATTTATCAGATAGTCCAGAATGGTACAATTGTCACCAAATGGAGCACTTACATTTTTGCTCACTTAAAAAAAAAAAAAAAAGAAAAAAAATATATATTGAGCTATGTTGTCTGCTAGGAAATAAGAATAGATATTTTTTAGTTATTTTCTGAAGAGAATAAGGAAGGGGGTCCTTGAAGGCAAAAGGAGGTGGGGCAGGTCTTTCTTTGGTATTTGCTTTGTTGTGCTATGATTCCGTGTCTCTGACTATTCAGGGAGGAGCCTATATGGCTGTGCTGACTTATCTGCCAACCAAGGTGAGGCTACAATAAGCTTATCCTCTTTGTGTTTGAGTACAAGCATTTCTTTGAGGCAGATAGACGATCCCATCTCTGGGGTCTTTCTGTGGGCCTCGCCCAGCCCTCTGCGGAGTGGACTTTCATTTCCCACTGGGTAATAGATTCATGCAATGTGTGGGAAGGGGATGTCAGGAGGTGGACCCGGGGAAGAGAGATGCTGCCAGGGGAGAAGGGAAGTGGGCCAAAGATAACAATATCTATGGAATCATTTCCCATAGAGAAGCGGACAATCAAGCATGATAGCAAAGGAAGTGAAAACCAAAATAAATACTAGGAACTCTCTGCCTTGGAGTACTTGTGTGCGCGCCCAGGTGGTGTCCTAGGGAGCTATTGGAAGATATTTAATTACCTTGGCTAAGAGAGGCTCTGTTGACTTTAAGTGAAAGATAAATCAGAGTTAACAGGAGAAATGACTTTAGAATTAGTTGCTTATCTTCTGTATTATTCTGTAGGAGTGGATGATTCAGTGCCTTGGAAAAGTGATGGGCACAGCATTCGAAAATGGAGGGTGAGGGGTGGAGGGAAGGAAAAGATAAGAAACAATAGTTTTCACTGTGAACGCTGACACTAGGTTTGGCGTAAGTGTCTCTTCTTCTCTATTATGGAGCCATCAAGGAAAGGAAAGCTGAAGCTTTCCTTTCAAAAAAAAGTATTTTATATAGTGGAAGTTCAATAGCTTCCAACATCTTTCAAGAAAAGAATTTATTATTAGTCTTTGGTGATTCTATGTGGTTTACCACTCATTCATTGATTTATATAAGTGATCTGTATATGTCACAAGATATTTTTTGAGCCAGATATCTTTGACCCAGTAAAGCCTGCTTTCTGACCTCCCATAAGGATCTAAAGGGATAGTTGCCCTGGAGACAGTAGCAGTAGGTTATCATATTATTTAAAAGCAGGGTTTTGCCTTACTTCACAGTACAGAGCTCTTTGATCAACTGGGCTAGGCATGTGGCTCAATCCAACAACCATTCTTTGCTCTTAACTCAGGTAGATTAGCACCTACTTTAGTGCTTCCCACTCCTGCCACAAGCCAGGTGGGAGATGAACAGGGGTGGGCTGAGTTTCCCTTGCCATCATTGTTAGGACTACCTCCCAGAAGAGGAGAGTTAGGTGAAAAATAAAGTGAGGCTATGTTTAATTACTAGTATGTTCGTTTTAGGAACTGGAAAATTAAATACCATATAAATCAAGGCAGCTGCATCTTGATGTAAGATGTGTTAGAGGCAGATCAGGGAGGTCAGAGCAGACTACTCAGAGAATGTGAGTTGAAAAGTTTGAGTTAGAACAGGGATGGAGTCCCCAAGTGCAGTACAACAGAACTTGTGACAAGGTAAAGTTCTGGTTTGTCTAAAACCTTGTTGAGGCTTTTATTACAATCCTTTTTCCAGGTTGAGATTTGGAACTGAGGCAGGAGGCCTAGAACTTGGAAAGGGGCCAGGAAAACCTAACAATAGTAGCTTTGTGTGTAGGTTCTGGGAGGAAATAAGGTAAGAACATTGGTTGAGCCTGGAGAAGTGAAGACTGGCAGGGCGCAGGGAGGGAACATTCATAGTTTTCAGAGGGTGAAGGTGTGTTGTGAGAATCGGGCTGAAAAGATGTTTTCACTTTTCACTGAATACAAGACTACAAAGTGAATGGATTTAGTACCTTTTAGCTCGAGGCGATGATAATTTAGGGAAACTGTCATAACTGAAGATGTGGGAACTGGGAATATTTTAATAATAGCATCCCTAGTGTTTATTGTGGATAGTATAGGGACAGCCCAGAAGCATGTCTGAGCTGAAGTCTGAGCCGGGTGATTTTCTTTGATTTAGCTTTGCCTGTTATATACTGCGAACTCAGGACATACCATCTTCCTCTTCTCCTCTCTCTGTTGGCTGTCAATACAACTACACTTTTCTGTATGGTAACCTAATACTACAGATGTATTTGATGGAGACTGAGTTGGACTTGAAGGAAACTGGTCTTCAATTTCTGAAGAAATGATTTTCTTTGAAGGTACTGAGGCTCCGATTAAGAGCTTGGATGCTGATGGTGAGGAGACCTGGTTTCAAATCCTGGTTGCTGCTTACTTTGTCTTTTGGAACAAGTTACTTAACCTCTCTGAACTTGCTTTCTCAATATGGAAATGGCGACAACAGTAGTACTTACATGCTAGGCTGTTAGGAGCATTTAGTGAGAGCAGACATATGTTACAGTGCCTGGCATACAAGGAAACTCCATAGATGATAGCCATTTTTATTACCGTATTCTAGCTTTTCAGATCAAGGTTCGAAATTCAGGTTAAAGCTGCATAATACCTGTTCAGCATGCTAATGTAGACTCTGCCCTTCTTCTTTCATTACAGCTCCTGGCATTCTTGCAAGGACTCTTCACTTTCTATCACCATGGTTATGAGCTGGCCAAGGATTTCAGCGACTTCAAGACTGAATTGACCATTAGCATACAGAATGTGAGTGGGCAAAGGGATAAGCTTCCTTTCCCTGGTTGAGGAAAGGAAAGAACACAAAGTATGGGTCTGATTGCATAGAGGTCACTTATTTGGATTGGAACACAGATGAGGACGATGGGTCTCGCTTGGGTTCAAAGGGCAGCTGGGGGCAGGTATTTGTAGGGTGCTTGGTGGCCTCAGGTTAGAGCATCATCCTCTTTTCCATTATTTCTAAGCACTATTTATGTTCTCGGAAGTCCTGCTGATATTTTTGTTTTAAATCTGTAGCACCAGAGTCAGGATTTCCTTTGGCAGTGCAAGGTCCGGCCTCCCTTCTGTGCATCTAGCTACTTGGCCACAAGAGACCTTGGAGGGTGTTCAGGGGTTGGGGGTGGGGCATACATGCTGGCCTCCACTCAAAGAATATGATCTTGTTCAACTTTCAATACTGCTCACAAGAAATCCAAGTCAGAGCCTTTTACTCGGTCTTCTTCCCCAAATTTTAACCAGCGGGACCTTTTGGTACTCAGAATTGTACTAAGGGTCCTTTGGTTAGCAGTTACTGATTTCAAGCCCCTGCTTCACTGTGTGGCTGGCAATATTAGTCTGCATGTTGTCTTTGTCTCTAGATGATGCTGTGTAGAAAAGAAACCCAAGTGTTTCCTTGTGAGTTGTATTGCATGGGTTTAGAAGCCTGAAGCTTGCCCTGCCATGGTTCTCTGTGTTGTTTCGGAAAACAGGAAGTTGCTGAGGACAAGGTTTCACAAAGCACGGCTTCCCCTTAGGCCAGCTTCCTCAGAAGGTAGACTCGGAAGTGGAGGTTTACATGTAGCAGGTTTACAGGGGAGTAACGTCAGCAAAATCACCTGTGTGAGAGAGGGCAGCAGACCCCTGCAGGAGAAGTTTAGCTGTGAGGCCTCAGTCAATGCTCTGGGGTGTCCTGGAGCTGATATGGACCTTCACAGTGGCCTCAGTAGAAGCAAGGGTACCAGACTTTGGGCCCCTTCCCCTTTTGCCCCTAGCCTTGATTAGTCATGGTGTGCAGGTTGCACTGGGGGAAAGGAGTTACCTTGAGTGAGGAAGCTCCCTTTTTGAGGAAGGAACCACCTATGAACCATCAGCAAGAACCATCAGTTGGAGAAATAAGTCCCTCTGTTTTGAAAGCCAGCCACATAGTGAAGCAGGGCCTTGGGGACCATTCTATGAACTATCTGAATCAGGGTCTTTAAAATACACATTTCTAGGTCCAGAGGTAATAAATTAATCCTTAGGGGGGGGCGAAGCCTGGACATTTGTATTTTCTCCACATTCTCCAGGTGACTTTGATGGTCTTGACAGTTTGAGAGTCATTCTGGTACAGGACTTTAAGGTCAAAAAGTACGTCTTGAAAGTGAATATTTGCCCAATTCCGAGGTGGTTGAATGTTCCTTACCTGGTTTTAGGTTTCCATAGGTTGATGTTGTGAATTGTTAGAGATGGGAACAAGGTTTCCTTTCTTTGATTTAAATAAAATGCCTTTCATCCTAGACAAGAAATCGCTTTGAAGGCACCAGGTCGGAAGTGGAATCACTGATGAAAAAGATGAAGGAGAACCCCCTTGAGCACAAGACCATCAGTCCCTACACCATGGAAGGGTACCTGTACGTTCAGGAGAAACGTGAGTGTTGGTGGCAAACAGTAGTTCGGGGGACACGCATGCCTTTTACCCAGGAGATAGAGGGTATAGTTAGTAGTGCCTAACCTAGAGCATAGCTTCTATAAATATAGATTTGGGTGAATGAGAGTAGTCGATAGTTGAGTTTTTTAAGGGAAAGTTATCCAAAGGTCTTGTCTACCTCCTCATGATGGGTTCTATTTTCTTTGTAACTGGAAATTCCCTCGGGAACCTGGAATTCACTGAGACTCTATGGTGGTGTTTTTTCTCTGTAGTGTCACACTTGACATGTCTGCACCCTTAGCATGGCTTTATCTATCACACTCTTGGCATAGAGGCTCTGGAAGGGCCTTGCATGCTTGACCTTATCGTCTGTTAGCAGTCATATCCTTGGGTGGACTTACTATGGAGTGAATTTGTTCCATTCAAGGCTTGTTTCAGCAGGGACCAAACAGTCATGACTTAGGCCCTCTCCCCGCTTTATTCAGTTGCTGTCATTTCAACACTTAAATTTTATGAGTAGAAACACAAACTCACTCTGAGTGGTAGGAAGAGAAACCCATTGTCCTGCCCATGAGATGTCAAGGAAAGAAACACCAGGTGCTGCTCACCCAGACTTCTCTGTGATGACTCACAGACTACTGTGCAAGGCCTGGGGAAAGGCTTTTTGATGGGGCTGCACTATGAGGGTAGCACTTCCAGACTTAGCTCATAGAGTGCTAGTGATAGAAGAAAGTCAATTTTTTTTTCTTTAATGGACAATTCTTCTAATCTTCCATTCCTCCTTTTTTAGTTGGACGTGTTACTCCTCCCAGATTTTTGTGGGTTTCGTACTCTTTACTGTCCTTTTGTTGATTCAGGGCAAGGCAAATGTCTTCATTCCTAGAAGCTTACTAATGAAACAAAACACTTGATTTCAGTGATTATTCTAGCTAGTGATTGCTCAAAAGTTTGCTTGGCCCTAAAATTGTTGCCTCGTGACAATGAGGGCAGTAGTGGGGTTTGAGGTTGGACGCATTGGATATCTTGAGGGGTTTTATGCCCTTTATTCTTACAGGGATGAGCTTGTTGAGGTTTGTAAGAAGTGGAAGGTACTGTAGTATTGGGTTTTCTGTAAGCCTCAATGTAAGATGTTAACTTTTTTGCCTAATGAGAAGATCCAGCCCAAAAAGTTTAAGGTTAACTTGAATATAGTTCAGAGTCCACTTATAATACTTAATTTGTTAATATTATTCACTTACATATATAAAATCTGCACTCACATTAATAATCCAATTTTATTCAAACACTTCACGTGCCTTTTAAAACATGAATGTCTTGATTTCCATTAGAACAAGATTTTAACTCTCAAGCATGTGAGTCTAGAGCATATCAATGGGATATAGCTCTTTTTATTTGAAAATTTTGGTAACTTATTGCTTAGAAATAATTTGAACCCTGAATAAAAAATTGCAAGAAGAGTATAATGAATAGCCATATGCCCTTTATCTAGATGCATGAGTTTTTACAATTTTCCCATAATTAAAGAGCTTTTTCTTTTTCCGGGTATGTATGTACTCACGTAACAGTCACAGAGACATACACACATTGCCATTTTTTCTGAATCCTTTTGGAAGATTCCATACTCCATGCTCCTTTTCTTTAGTGTGTATTTTCCAAAAGTAAGAATATTCTTTTTATGTAACCACAGTATAGTTACTGTATCTAGCAAATTTAACATTAATAAAGTACTTAATGTAAATGACAGTTCATATTCCAGTTTTGTCAGTTGTCCCAGTAATGCCCTCATAAAGCATTTTCTTTTCCTTCTGTCTAGATAGGATTTCGTACTGCATTTACTTGTCATGATCTACTCTGTAATAATTCTTCAGCTTTTCTTTGTCCTTCATGACATCAACATTTTTGAAGAGTATAAGCCAGTTCTTTTCTAGAATTTTCTTTAATGTGGGTTTGTCTCATGTTTCCCAATGATTAGATTCAGTTTAGGGATCCCTTGTCAAATCCTACATAAGTAATATTTGTGTTCTTCTCTGGGGACCACATCTAGTGGCACAGAATGGCCGTCTGCCCCTCACTGGTGATATTAATTTTGGTCACTCAGTCAAAGTATCATTTAGTTTATCCACTGTACAGTCAAGATTCTTCCCTTGTAGCTTATTAACAGTCTATGGGGAGACCCTTTAAGACTATATCTTTCTCATCAAGCTTTGTCCCCACCTAGAGTTAGCATCCACTGGCAGTTCTTGCCTAAACGGATAGTTACTGTGATGGTTGCAAAATGGCAATTTCTCAGTTGTGTCCCTCCTCCATGTTTATTAGTTGCCATTTAGTGTACTGCAAGGAGGTGACTGCCCTCCCTCTCCTCGTTCTCTTCTTTCCTATCCATCCATCCATCCATCCATCCATCTTTTTGTTGTCAGGATGGAATTAAGTATTTCTGTTCTATTCAGTAGGCTAAATCCAAATCCAGTATTATCCTTATTTCTTTGGCTAATCAAATGGTTTAAGATACAGAACTTGAGGAATCTTTGTGTTGTACTGTCCTTGGATTTTTTTCTCTGAGCCACAAAAATAAATTAGAGTGGTTGGTATTTTTGTCTTTGATGCTTCAATGTAGATACTTAGTGTGTTGCTTTTTTACTTTTTTAGTTTCCTAAGCGCTATTCAACTCTTGCTATGGGCACTGAAACCCTGAAAACGAACTATAAAATCTTTATTAAATCTCATATTACTACTTAAAAAAAAAAAACACCCAGAAAACATTTCTGCGTTGTGATCTCTGTGAGCATCTAAGGCAATGATTGAGGGCCTTGGAGGATAATAATGCTGATTATCCCTTCTTTCCCTAATAATATTTTGTTATGCAAAATAAGGTAATTCGCCAACCGCCAGGTAAAATCAGAGACTGTTAGGATTTGACTGAAGGGCATTCTTCCTCTTCCCTGAGGGATAATACCGAGGGACAGACTCCTTAGATTACATTTGGGTATTTATAGTTACTTCCATTTACATCTCTGTGTCAGAGTTTGCCTGTCTGCTTTTCAGATCATCTTGACTTCTGCTAAAGTACAGATTAGGGGTTTGGCAGTAGGTCAGAACCCCTCTATGTCTTTGCAGAGAGTTGCAGAGCGGCTGTGTGGGAAGCATGAAGTCATCATGCCAGATGGGAACAGTGACAGGCACTTTGAGGAGCTTTTCTGTGTTCTTTCTTCAGTCATCTTACTCCTGTCAGGGGAGAAAGGAAACTTCAAGTGAAGATTGATGATGGGAAAGTGAATTAATTTCCCCAGGGAACCTCTACTTCCCTTGTATTTTAAGACCCATTGGATGCTGCATTTAGTGGGAAACAGTTTTCCTTGGTCCCTGGGGAAAGCTTGGAGTCAGTTCCATTTCCAGCCTGTGGGATCAGATTTCTGCCTATTTCAGTCTAGCTGGTGGAGACTATATTGCCCCGAGAAATGGTTTAAGGGTAGGTGAGCACTGTGGGTTATGGGTTGTGTGTGTTTCCAGTATGCTTTCGACACATAGAGATGTTTCATGGAAAATACTACCTTGCAGGTCACTTTGGAACTTCTTGGGTGAAGCACTACTGTACATATCAACGGGATTCCAAACAAATCACCATGGTACCATTTGACCAAAAGTCAGGAGGAAAGGGGGTGAGTTCATGTTTAAAATTTCATGCTTGATTTGCTTGGCTAAATAGGAAGGTTATAATGCGTATGTATAGCAACACCTTCAATGTATCATTGTCATTTTCTTTTCTTGTTTTTTAAGTTTTTTTTTTAACTGAAGTATCATTAGCATCAGTATTACATTTGGTTTTAGGTATACAGTATAATGATTCAACAATTATATACATTACTCAGTCTTCATCACAGTAAGTGTGCTCTTAAACTCCTTCATCTGTTCCACTCAGCACCCCCTCACCTTCCCTCTGGCAACCACCAGTTCTCTATTTTTAAGAGTCAGTTTTTTGGTCCATCTGTTATTTTTTTCTTTGTTGGTTCATTTGTTTCTTAAACTGCTCATGTAAATGAAATCATATGGTGTTTGTCTAACTCTGACCTATTTCACTTAGCATTATAACCTCTAGGTCCATCTATGTTGTTGCAAGTGGGAATACATCATTGTTTTTCATGGCTGAGTAATATTCCTTTCTATATCCTTGTTTCATTCTTTTGCATGTGGCTGACCAGTTTTCCCAGCACCATTTGTTAAAGAGACTGTGTTTTCTTCATTGTATATTCTTGCCTCCTTTGTTATAGATTAATAGATCATATAGATATGGGTTTATCTGTGGATTCTCTATCCTGTTCCATGGAGGTATATATCTCTTTTTGTGCCAGAACCATACAGTTTTTATCACTGTAGCTTTATTTATTTATTTATTTATTTATTTGACAGGCAGAGAGGCAGGCAGAGAGAGAGAGAGGAGGAAGCAGGCTCCCTGCCAAGCAGAGAGCCCAATGCGGGGATCGATCCCAGGACCCCAGGATCATGACCTGAGCTGAAGGCAGAGGCTTTAACCCACTGAGCCACCCAGGCGCCCCATCACTGTAGCTTTGTAGTATATCTGGAAATCTGGGATTGTGGTACCTCCAGCTTTGTTCTTCTTTCTCAAGATTGCTTTGCTGTAATTTTCCTACTTTTATACAATAATTCCAGGAAGAATAGTAGACAGTAATTATAGCAGTAATTAGACAGTAATTATAGCAAAGCGAATATTCTTAGCTTAAAGTTTTTTAAGAACTACAACTAAGAAGGATTCTGGTATTTCATAAATATACACTACTAAGTATGTCAAATGTGTTTAGATGCTAGAGATCCCTGGATGGCTTTGTCCTGTGAGATTGATGGATGTCACTCTTACTTGATACAAAGAGGGCTGCCAGCTATCATTTAGGTGTCCCGATTATCTGTTGCTGTATAACAGATCACCGAAAAACTTAAACAACTCTTTTTTCCCAAAGATTTTATTTATTTATGTATTTGAGAGAGAAAGCATGAGCCGGGGGAGAGGGGAAGAGGCAGGGGAGATGCAGTGAGAAAGGCAGAGGGAGAGGGACAAGCAGACTCCCCACTGAGCAAGGAGCCTGACTCAGGGCTCCATCCCAGGACTTGGAGATCATGACCTGAGCTAAAGTCAGAGGCTTAACTGATTGAGCAACCCAGGTGCCCAAACTTAGCAATTTTTGAAACAACACCAGTCATTTTAGTATTTCTCACAGTTTTTGTGGGTCAGGAATTGGGCAAGCATTTGGATGGGTGCTTTGGGCTCAGGGTTTCTCAGGGGCTTCCAATCAGATGGTGGTAGGAGCTGGAACAGTGAGGGTTTGAAGTCACTAGAGGCTGGTCAGTCATGGCTCTCTTCTTTTCTCCTGATTTTGTTCCTCCCCTTCCCTCTTTCCTCCCTGCTCTGTATTGTCTCAGGGCCTGTCCATCTCGTTTCTCAGTGGAAGATTGTTTGGGTTTCCTCATAGCATGGTGGCCTCAGGGCAGCTAAAGATGTCAAGAGTGAATATTCCAGCAATGAAAGCGGAGACTGCATGTAGCCTTAGAAGTCAAACAGCCTTCCTTTTGCTCTGTTGGTTGAAGCCCACCCAAGCCCATCCAATTTCATGAGGAGAGCATGCAGACCAGCCCCTTAATGGGAAGAATATTACAGTCACATGGCATGAAGAATGTTAGGATAAAAATACTCTTGCAGCCGGCTCTGACCATAGGCCTTGCTGTCACTGTGCCTTTCTCTTTTCCTCTGGGCTCCCTAGCTGTAGCCTGAGTGCATTTCCTGTTGTGGTAATGTGTCTTTTCTCTCTGGCTGCTCTTAATGTCTTCATTTTTTTCCTTTTGGTTTCTACATTTCATAATGATGGTCCCATTTTTTTTTTTCATTCTTTTGTTCTTGGGAATGTGGGGCCTTACTGTATTTGGAGACTGGTGTCTTTTAGTAACTTTGGGAGATTCTTATCATTTATAATTTTGAATCTTGCCTCCTCTCCATGTCTCCTTCTGGACATAAGTCCTTTGGGAGATAGCTAACTATTTTTAACAGAAACATTTATATTTTTCATCTGTCTGTATCTCTGGATTCCATTCTACATAATTTCCTTGATTCTATGTTTAAATAATTTTTAAGCTGTGTCTAATATGTTGATGAATTAGTCCCCAGTAAGCATTCCATCTCTGGTTCTCTCTGTGGCACACTGTGGTGTGGTATGTTGGGTTTGTGAGGGCATTACAGAGGGGCAGGCATTGCAGAGGCTAAGAGCACCGGCTTTGAAATTAGACTGCCCAACTCAGTAATGTTAGATGCATCTGTCATTACTGTTGGCTACTTTATCAGACTCCGCCCTTAGTCTGTACCACTTCCAATTTTTCTTCCTCGCTTTCTTTTACTTAGGTCACAGTACAGGAATTTATCAGCATCTCTTTTCCTTCCATGTATTACAGAAGAATATACCAAAGTTCTTTTAATATTTTAAAAGTGGAGTAATGTCAGGAAAACAACATTGTTCAAATATAGAAACAAAGAAATTAAGGAGTCAGAAGAGATATTAAACATTAATCACTGGGTATTCCCTAGTTTTTATACAATGGAAATAGAGTTAGACTTGCTCCCCTGGGTTGAGCCATAGTCCTTTTCCAATCTGTCTTTCTAGAATTGAGCATCCCTAAATTATTCTCTCACACTCTTTATTTTGGGACTTTCGACCTTGTGCTTTCCTAAACCTTCAAAGAAGAACTTTTTTCTGTTTGGTCTTATCCCACTGCAAAGTGAATGACAGACCAATTATGGTGGATGTGTGGAACTCCCACATTTTCTGTGAGTTAATAGTAAACACCTCACTGGGTTGTTAAGAAGTTTGTATGAATTAGTATTTATACTCTTAGAAGAGAGCTTGACACACAATGAGTTCTGTAATAGTACAATAATTAGTTTTCCTAATAATTCCTTAAATTTATTTTCTATTTTTCCAAGTCCATGTATTGTCCTATATTATCCTGTTAATCCAGTTTTCTCCTTCATAGAGGAGGAAATCGAGGTCTCTACAGAGAAAAAGTGATTTATAAAGCTGTACAACTGGTGAGTTACAGAGCCAGTACTCAGACCCTGATTCTGGAGTGTGCATCTCTTGAATTGGAGGTGGCTGCTGCTAATAATAGTAACAATAATAACAGAAAAATATATAAAATAATGGCTGTCCTTGACATCACTCTATTTCCTCAGCTTTAGGGTGGAGGGAATAGGAAGACTGACTGTCTGGAGGTGATGTCATCTTGGTTTGTACAGGAGAATCATTTGACATCTTTACATATGATATATGTGTTTGTACAAAGCTCTCCTAGTAGGTGGAGGTAGACTTAACATAGGAAATAGGGTGGATTTTTTTTTTCCCCTAACATGCTTTTTCACTTCGCTTTCCTTCACCTTGCTGTCCATTTCATTTGGATTATTTTCCTGTAAAAGTACCTGCTTTTCTCTTAGCTTCAGGCAAGGGTATGTGAGCAGATTTGTTCCACCATCTTGGAGATCAGAGTGTGTGTGGCGAAAGAGAATTCTCCTGTATCCTAGCCTCTGAGATGAGGTAGCTCTCTCTGTGTGAGGTCTGGAGCAGACCAAAGCTGACCTTGTCCCTTCCCTTGCTTAAAACTCTTCATTATTTTCCCCATGCTCTCAGGTTGATGGATCATAATGTGTATGATTTGGCTCTTGATTCCCTCAGACTCATACCAGTTTGCCTTTCACTCTGGGATTGAACCATACTAGCTGGGGCTTTCGATTCCTCCCAGGCTCCATGGACCCTGACCACAGGACCTTTCCACCTGCTATTCTCCACCTCCTAAAAAACACAGTAGATGTAAAGCTGGTAAATATAAACCATCTTTTGCTAGGTCTTCTGTGTTTCGTGTGGTATTTTGACTAGGGGGTGGTTAAGTTTTACCATAGGAAGTCACATTTCCTATTTCAACAAATTAGGCAAGTTTACTAGTTTTCCCCCTTGTTTAGAGAAAAAGATTGGCAAAGGCAAGAGAAACAGGAACCCTACATTCTTATATGGGGAAAAAGAGAAGAAATCAGGGACAGAAACCCTTATGTTTTTAGGCAATAAAAGAGCACTATGTGATGAAAGTGTTGGATTCCCTTTGTATGAAGGGATACTACTCAGCAGTGAAAAGAAATAAACTCTTGATTTGCACAACATATGTGAATTGCAAAAGAATCGTGCCAAGTCAAAAAAGTCAGAAATAAAAGGGCACATACTGTGTGATTCCATTTATATGAAATGATAGAATATGCTAACTAACCTGTATGACAAGAAAGCAGATTCACTATTTGCCTGAGGGTAGACTGGGTGGAGAGATGGAATTCAACAGATAAGGAAACTTCTGGGGGTGATGGAAATGTTCATTAGCTTGATTGTGGTCTTGATTTTCTGGAGAGATACAGAAGTTAAAACTCAAAAATTGACATGTACAATTTATTATACATTAGATACACCTGTGAAGCTGTTAAGAACTTATTTATTGAGCATCTATTCTGTTCCAGGGCCTATATGGGCTCTGGGAACATAGGAATCAGCAAGAACAGACACAGTCCCGGCCCTCAGGGAGCTTCAGTCTAAGGAGGAGGGAGACATGATTGGAATCATCGCCCACATCAATGGACAATTCTAGCTACAATTAGTGCTGTGTGAAAGATGAAGTTCATGGTGCTATGTGAACATGTTTTGGGATATTTGACCTGGTCCAGGAAGGCCTTCCTGAAAAAGTGAAGGCAGTGAAACATAGAAACTCAGAGTCAGGAGATCTGCAGGTCATCTGGTTTAACCCTTATCAGCCTGCAAATTAGGGGTGCCTGGGTGGCTCAGTCAGTTGTGTCCAACTCTTGGTTTTGGCTCAGGTCATGGTCTTAGAGTCATGAGATCGAGTCCCCCATCAGGCACTGTGCTCAATGAGGAAACTGCTTGTCCCTTTCCCTTCCCCTTTGGCTCCCCCTCTGCCCATCTCTCTGCTTTTGCACTCATGTTCTCTCTCAAATAAATAAATAAAATTTTAAAAACCCGCAAATTAAACCTGTTGCAAACATTGCCAACTAGAGTTTATGTAGCATGGGTTGATGCTGTACCGTTATGATAGTCTAGAACCAATTTAAAATAAGAGATATTTGGCTCAAAGTAAAACTTGGTTTACAGGTTTTAGCTGTGTGAGGCTCGTGAGTGAGGGAAGGTTTTTGGTCAACATTCCACCTTCCTGTGTGTCATGAACACTCAGGCTTGAGAAGATGGGTGGTCACTTTGGTTGATGTGGTGTGTTTGTGGTATGCTGGAGAGGCACATAGCATAGCCTGTGGTCAGGCCTCATTTTGATAGTCTGTATGCTCCCAACAGGGAGAAGATGAATCTGTCACCCTGAAATCCTGCACCCGGCGGAAAACAGACTCCATCGAGAAGAGGTTTTGCTTTGACGTAGAAGCAGTAGACAGGTGAGTAGCAGTCACACTTTGCTCAGGAGCAGATATTACTGGGATTTTTATTTGGATTATTTGGATTATTTTTACCTTTTCCATTCAGTCAGAGCTTTTCTGTCCTCTGATCCCCCACTACTCCTTTTCCAAATACTCAATTTGGAATAGACCTCAGGCCAGTTGCTAGTCTGCAAGGATCAGCATAGCTTCTCCTGTCTTGTAGGTTCAGTACTGAGCCTCTGGTTTGGTTTGCTTTAACATTAGGGCTTTCCTGAGAAGTAATGTTTGTTATCTTAGGAGGTGGAGTAGATGTTTAAAGAAAACTGTTTAGCATGATTATATGAGCTATTTGAGAATTTTTTTACTTTAAAAATACTTATTTTTTTAAATTTAAAAAATGGTCCAAAAGGAATCAGGTAAAATGAACGATGGAACAAGTTGTACTCAGTTAAAAAAAGATAGCTTTTAGTTGTAGCATTTCATCTACCACTGTGTGTATATGCCCAGGAAAGACAGCGAACCACTTGTAAAATCACTTTTTGCAGAGGGAGCTCTGTGTTGTAGTCCTCAATATTTATGGAGTCTCATTAAATTGTACCATTTCATGGTGTTAAGCTAGTTTGACAATGTTCCAATTCTTTGAAACACTTTACTTGGCAACAGGTTAATTCCTTGAGTGAAAGCCACGTGTTAAGCTTTTTTGTGCTGTCTGTTCAAGATCAACAGTGCCAGCCTTAAAGATCCTTAAATCTCAGCATGATTCTCCGATAATGCCATTTCTCCCCTTTATTTAAACATACCCCCCCCACACCCAGTTTTGTGAATTCAGTACTTCTGTCCTTTCTGGGACATTTACTTAGGGCCACTTTTTCCGGATTCTAGAAGATGGAGAGACTGAGTGCCTTCTGGGGTGTTGGCAGGTTTGGGATGCCTTCTAATGCCCTGTTGTCTCCCTGCAGTGTGGCTGCTGGAGGCTGCTCAAGCTCCTGTGAAGGGAGCATGCACTTGTGCTTTAATCAGAAATTCATGGAAACTACCTCATCTCTTCAGCATTTAATCATTATACCTTGGACTCTCAAGCTGGGTAGCGGGGCCCTAAATTTGGACTTTGCTGCTTCATAGCCATGTGACTTTTTGCTATTACTACTTAATCTCTCAGGGCCTTGATTTCCTTATCTGGAAAATGAACCAATAATAGTACCTAGTTCCTAGAATTGTAAGGATTTAAGGAGATAATCCACGTAAAATGCTTGGCAGGGAGGCAAATAATAAACGCTCAGCAAGTGTTAGCTGTTATTTGTTAATTAGCTTGTCACCAGACTTGATTATTTTATAAGGTTAGACTCTGAATGGTGAGAAGTAAACTAGTTTATAAAGAAAAGAAAGTACTCCAGGTCTTCACTGTGTTTGGGGATGTGGGAGGGTAATAGGGAAAGGGTGCACAAGGACATAGGCTGAACCACGGTAGCACAGGGGAATTGCACAGTGTCTCCTTCACACTGAAATTGGATATTCTTGATTTTAAACAAATCCTAACTCAGGATACTCTAAGCACCTGTATGCGTCTCTGATCTCAGTATGAAATCTAAGGGAATTCACATTGTTGGCATCCATAAAAGAGGTGGAGAAGACACATATGTTTAAAAGCAGAGTTAATTGTTTGATGCTTGTCAACTGTTTCTAGAGACTATCATCTCTTTGGTTATTTGGAAGAAGGTGTGCCTCATGTTGCAGCTGTCCCTTATTTGAAAACTAGCTCAGAAATGATTTCTGAAACTGAATTGTTTCCTGTTTTCTTTCTCAGAAGTTTTCCCAGAAGTTTTAGAGAGTTGCTTTTTAGGCAATTAAAACTCAACGTGGTGCCTCCGTCTCATTTCCACCTCGCGAGTACTTCCTACCATTTTTCCCCTTGATTATAACCTAAAAGCTTTGTATGTCCCAATTATAAGCTGAAGGCAAATGTGTCACATAGAACATACTGAGTGGGTTTGGGAAGTGGATTTCTCCTAAGTTGCTGTCTCTGGTTCTCTGGGGATGACAGGGAGGGGGTTTTAGTCCGGGTTCAGAAAGAGGCTGCTAAATTTCCTCTTAGGAAGCAGGAGGTGAGTAGCTAGTTCTGTTGTATTGCTTATATTTTAAATTTTCTGTATATGTGGTGTTAGGACACCTTAAAACCCCTTCTGGCTGGGGAGAGATTGTCCCTTCCTGAGCCAGCTAATTCTTAGAGATAGCAAAGGGCACAGCCTGGAGCGTGATAGGCAAATTAACCAACTCAGAGCCAGGCTTCCTCCACCTGAACCCTTAATCCCCAAGAGGCAATATTCCTTTGCTTTAGTTATCTGGGGTTCAGGTACCAGGCAAGGAGGGCCACTCCTATAGTTTAGAGCCCCCTGAAATTATTCAAACTAGCCGATCAACTGTTGACCCTGCCGTGCTTTGCCTTTCCCTTGGAAACTCCAACAGGAACGACCAGCTAGGCTGTCCCATCATTACTCTTAACAAGTAGCCCTGTGGCTGCTGGCTCTTTCCCATATGGCCCTGTTAGGTATGCCATGAATTCATCCTGTTTCTAGGACCTGGGAGTTTAAGAAACTTTGTTTTCTGAGCTTGAGCATCTTCTGTGTCTCTTGACTTTTACCTAAAATAACATAGAACATATATGAAAAACTTCTCTGTTTTTTATATAGGTCATTATCTTTGATCTCAAAGATTAGGTTATAGTTGGGCAGCATTTTTCCTTATCTGTCTCTTGTTTTGACTTAGTGTCTTTCTGTATTTTTCTTACCCATCCAGGAAGGGACTAAGGAGAGAAGGAAAACATTTCCATGGGTTCATTGGCAACATTCCTGGGAACTATGCCCAGAGTTCTCTCCACTGGAAGATTTCTTACACCTTGTTTTTTTCCCCAGTGTGCTTTAGCAAGGAGTTGATTCCTACTGCTTTTCTAACCTGAGCCTTCTCCTGATACCTCAGCTGTACCTGAATGGCTAGAGAGGTGGAGGGACAAAATGCAAGTTTAGCACTTAGGAAATGTGGAAGTAAAAGGGAAATTGTTCTATTTATAAATGTTTATGTAGTGGCTATTAGTGTTTTACTCTATTAAGGTACACATGCATGTGAAAGTAGTATTTTTTGACTTAAAATATATGACGTGGTGGGTTTTTAGGATTATTCCGAATACTTGTATCTTTTAGACTTAGTGCTGATATTTTATGTTTGTGTGGGTTTTGTTTGTTTGTTCGTTTTTTTTTTTTTTTTTTAAACAGAGGCTACAGCTTTTAGGAAGTGATATTCCAGCTGGTCAATATTTTTCAGTTTATTACATCAGCCTGTCTGACTGTGTGGTGAGAAATACCTGCACTCAGCATCCATGGGGTGCTCGTTAGAACTACAGCTTCTTGGCCCCTGCCCCAGACCTACACAGTCCTTCTGACCCTCCTGGAGAGAGACTATGAAATCCACTTTTGGAATAAGCTCTTCATTTGTCCTTTATTCTCACTAATAATGGATGCAGTAAACACCATGCCTATCACAATACAGATTTTTCAGGGTGTGAAAATGTTTCCTTACTAAAAACACTGTAACTAGGAATGACAGTAAAACAAAACAGAAACCCCAAAAAACGAGGCTTCTTTATGAAGGAGCTTAAATCTTACCCTTATGGAGGAGAAGAATATAACTAGTAGAAGAGGTGATTTCCAACCTCTCATAACAGATGACCAGGAAAAAGCAACAGCAGCAACCATGGTAAAATTCACTTTTTAAGCTAAAGGTGGAAGAATGGTGAGGGATCCAGCAGTAAGAGAACACTCTGTAGAAGCCGAACGCTCTTCATACATTCTCATGTTATCCTCACTACAGTCTAGGAGGACTGTTCTCCAGTTAATTCACATTACTGGTGAGGAATCTGTAGTTCAGAGGTATGAGTCTTCCCCTGGGCTCAGGAGGGATTTGAACCGAGGTGCATGGGCACTCACCGCAGGGCACCTTGCTGCCGCAAACTGAGGATATGTTAGAAACGTTTCCAGCGTTAAACCCAGGGCTGTCATTACTTGGGTTTCAGGGATACCACTGAGTGTTCAACTTGCTAGATGTGAAATCTGAGAAGTGCTTTCTCATTATACTCACTTGCACGTGGCATCATAAACAAATGGATGAACTAAAGCTGCAAACTAGCTTCTGTTCTTATATTTACTGCCTTGTGACCTCTAGAAGATCCTCACATGGCTAACAGTTTAAAGAGGCAGTACAGCTAGAGCACAGGCACTGGGCACATTGCACGCAGGTGTCCCACGAATGCTGTGTTTTTTTCTCTTCTCCCTGTTATTTTTAAGGTGACACTCATTTCTCTCTCTCTAGAAAGACTAGCATGAGTCAGAAAGCAACGGGGTATTTATCAGTTGATTTCACCGTATGATAATGCATTGCTGTTAATTTGTTCTTCCTGAAATACTGATGAAAAGGGGTTAAGCTCTGACATTTATGTCCTAAAGGAAGAAGTGTTATGACTCTTTGACCCATGAACAAGCTGGGAATCAAATTAACTGTTAATTCAGAGGTATGAGATTTAGATCCATAGTTCTTGAACTTTATGTCTGAGGTTCTCTGTAAACTGAATACATTTCAGAAATCTACTTTTAATTCTTGTATCTAATTGCTTTTCTTTTGGTATATCAACTAGGTCTATCGTCTCTTCTCAGTATGTTACAGCCTTCTATAGTAACTTCACATAATTACCTAATCCCACATATTCACATCTTATCTGTCCCTTATTCTCCAGTGCCCTTCTTTGATTCCTTTTCTCAGAACTTGTTTTAGGGGAGGTTCAGACCCGAGAATTTGTTGAAGACCTCTGGTCTGTTCTGAGTAAATATGTCACAGGCTGATATTTTCATATCTTTCCTTCAAAAGGATTTTGTTGTTACCAACATTGAAAAGTTAACATTAGTAGAAACTCTTGTGTCTTTCTTCAATTCCAAAGTGAAAGGTTGTTTAGGTCAAGATACCTTGTCCATTAAATTGATGTGATACTGCTTTGAATTTGTCTTCTGTTTTTGTTTTTAATTCCATTTCAGGACTCTAGCATTAAGACTATTATAAGGCTTTAAATGAGTGTGTTTGACTTGGAGTAGTTGTAGGATGTTGCCACAATATGGTACAAAGAGGAGTATTTTCTTACTTTCTTAGAAGTTGTTTATTAAGAATTGAATTGTATATCCTTCAATTCATATGTTGAAGTTCTATTCTAATCCCAGTGTCTAAAAATCAAAATTATTTGGAAACAGGCTCTTTCCAGAGGTCATCAAGTTAAAGTTACATCATGAGGGTAGGCCCTAATTCAGTGTAACCAATGTCCTTATGAAAAGGAGAGATTTGGATACCGAGACAGATATGTACTCAGGGAAAGCATCATGTGAACGTGAAGGCAGAGATAAGAGTGATGTGTCTTCAAGCCAAAGAATACCAGAGATGGCTAGTAAACCCCCAGGATCTAGGACAGAGGCATGGAAAGGATTCTCCTTCACATCCTCAGAAAGAACCCACCCTGCTAACTGCTTGCTCTTGAACTTCACAGCTTCTAGACTTGTGAGCTGCTAAATTTTTGTAGTTGTTGTCACCTGTTTGTGGTACTTTATTAAATCTGTCCTAGCAGAGGAACCGAACCCAGTATTGAATAGGGAGGACCTCTCTCAATCAAGCAGCAGCAGTATCCCTGACAGCCTTTTAGATGGATGGGCCAGCACATACTTGTTGAAGAAGCCCCACTTCACAAACAGCATGTTGACTAAATTATCTTCCTTACTCTGCATCGTCTTGATGGTAGTCTAACCTTTCTCTAGCTTAAAAAAAAAAAATCATTCTTATGTCTTAATATAGAAACAATCTTTGGTGTTTTTTGAATTATCTTGCCATAACACCGAGCATTTGAAGGTCTGTATTTTATGTTGGTTAATTGAATAAGGACTAGATTTATCATTTTCTTCCTTAAAGTATGCCACCTCTTTTTGAGGGAGTTCAATGTAAAATTCATGGGTAGAAATGGGATTCCATCTAAAAGTAGCTGTTAGTGGTAGTGGTATGTGAGTTACTAATACTTGCCAATTGGGACCTCTCTTCAGTCACTCTAAATAATTAACTCCACCATGCAGCATCCTATGGAAATTAATGAGCAAAAGTAAGGAAAATATTTTTTCAAGCTAAAGGACCATGGTGGAGTCTTCCTCCCAGCATCTCTGGATTTGTTTAAAGAAATTTCTCACAGATGTGACACATGGATATTTTCTCCCATATGTTTTCCAGGAGGAGCCACTAAACCATATGGAAAGTAATAGAAACAAAAGGCTTCGTTTTGATGCACTGAATCAATGTAGTCTCTTGAGAGGAGGTGTTTATACTTGAGGAAAGGAAACAATTAGAATACTTTATTTTTTCCAGGACTAGCTGACTCCAGCAGAAGTCCATACATTTGGAGACATTACATGGAGTACTACACGCCCCATTCCTGGCATTGGCATGGGGGCCAAGACAAGCACAGTCCTTACCTGCACTGGGTTTGCTTTTGATTGTAGAAAGAGCAGACGCAAATGCATATACATACACATTCATGCAATTAAAGGTATAAACCGGGATGTTGAGTGTTTCAGCAAACTTGGAGGACCAGAAAGCATAGGACAAATGTAACAAACACAGGGACCTAATCCTTCTGTTCTAACAGAGATTAATGGCATGACTGGAATACTCTGAACCTGTTCTTCCTCTCCTTCCCTCCTTCCCTCATTGATGAAGCATAACCGCATGCCACAGATATTACCAACAGTGGAGGTAGGAAGTTTAACGAAGTACTATGAATCTACTGGGCTTTCCTTCTTAAAAACTGTCACCTGATTTTGATTTCAAACTAAACTTGAAGTCCTCCTAGTGCAAGCTTCCCACAAACAGGTAAAGCAAGACAGTTTCCTCTGACCAGCATCAACCTGAGGGGCCACACCCACTATCAACTCTCCTGTGTGTCCCACTGTGAGTACTGTGCCCTTGTACAGTGTATGAGCTCTTCTTGGTAGCGGTTCGCTGGTTGTTGAATTAGGTATGTTCTGTATACCTCTGTTCAACTCTAAATTTGTGTGTCAAGTAATTTGCTTCCAGAGGCATGATAACATCATTTTCTATGGTTTTTAATTTAGTACTATGTGCATGGGGTTTTTTTGTTTTGTTTGTTATGGAAGAGTAATGTTTGAATTAGACAATTTTGTTCTTATTTTTAGGACTTTGGTGAACTGTTTTGTAAGATACTACAGGAGCTTAATCATGTTAGGTGCTATTTAAATTAAGACTTGAGCAAGTACTCACATACTCTGCATTCCAGTATAAGGTAGGGTGAAAAAAATTCCAGGAAAATGAAAGGTTGGTTAAAGAAAGAATAGTGGAGTCTTAGAAGATTTATAGAAGACCTGAGAAAATCTAACCCAAACCCTCCAATCAGCTACCACCGTCATTTCAAGGATCTTTTTATGGCAGACTACAGAATGCAGGTAAAAGATGCAAACAGCCTTGAATTTCAGTTTGGGACCTGCCCTTTACTAGCTGTGTGACTCTGGTCCGGGACTTATCATACTACCCTTGCAGGACTATTTTGAAGATGGAATATGATAATACTCCTTCCTGATGCAGTCCTGTGTTGGCAAAAGTTGTGCTTTTGGAATTTTTTTTTTCTCAACCCCAGTATTTTGGAATTCATTGTTCTTATGTTGAACCTTTGCTTTGGTGGATGTTTCTTTGAGCATGTTTTTTCCATTTTGATGTTGTTCCTTTTCCTATAGTCTAATGATTTTTCAAGTCCACTATAAACTAAGAGTGAGTACAGGTGCATTAAGTATATGTGCAAAGGGGCTGGTAGAGGAAGATTCTGTTTTCAAATTATATATGTGGTAACCCATTATTTGTATATATATCCTATGTAAGACAAGAAGGGTTATGCCTTTCTTTATGACTTACTGTCTCAAAATGGAACTGTACTAAGTTAAAATAATACTGTTGTTTCTAATTTGCTATGTGTTGTGTGTGTATGCACTTGTTTGTATGTCTTGGTGAGGATGTGTGAGTGTAGGATGGTATGTGTTTTCCAAAAAGGATCACATTATGTAACAGATTTGCTGCAGTGCTCAACCTCTAGATGGCAGTTTAGTATATTTATTAGTAACTACTAAGAAGGTCTTGTGGAAAATCAGCTCTCCTTTATACATCAACAATTAGGAGTCAGCGGTGGTGGGAGGGGGGCGGTGTTTTTGCGCTAGAGAAGAAATGATGTGAATTACTCCTTAAAGAAAAGGTATTCTAAATGATTCATTCTTTGTCAAAATTCCTTCCTCTCACCCTTTTGTGATGGATCATTTCATACCTGCTTCCCTGCAAAAGCAAGCATGCTCAGTTAATCAAGCTTCTGTTTAAACATTACATTTTTACCTTGGTTTCTAAATGAAAAGTGTCAGGCTCTTTGCTTCAGGGATGGCTTATTTCAGTATGGTGAAGAAAACAGATGTGTGATTTTGGCTGTCCGATGTGTGCTGAACACCAGGCCAACCTGCCTTTCCCTCTTGGTGCAGGGCGCCTTTATCTTTTGCAACAGATGAATCTATTTTTCCTGGTTTCAGACTTCCCCTCCCTGCCCCTCCCCTTCTCACCCCTGGTTTGAAATAATATTTGATTTTGCCTTCCTGGTGGTTGGATTAGAGTGCTGGTCCTCAGTACCACTGACATTTTAGACAGGAAATGGCTTTTCCTTCCTCAGAGGGTGTTCTGCTGTAACTTCCATACTTGGGTGGGGGTAAACTGGGGGGAAGTATTGTGCTTTCTGGATTGCTTCTTGGCTGTTCTGTAAAATAAGCGAGTTGAGAAGTTTTTGGAATCTTAAATATTCATGCAGTTTGAAATTGTTATCTAATGGTCTTCTTCCCCTTTTTCTTTTTTGTAAATTAACTGAAAGAGTGTTTACTCTTTGACTCTGGTTTAACTAAAAATGGGATGTGGTGGTTCTTGGATTTTATGAAGGGAAATGGGGGTGACCTTATTTGTACTCTTCGGTCTGCATACTGAAATTTGTTTTGCTAATGGCAGATGCCAGTATAAAATGAGTTTTTTTTTTTTTAAATCTAAACCAAAATGTTGCAGTTAAATCTGAAAAGAGGAAACAAGTCAATCAGTAAATTCCACTTACTTACATTTCTATGCACTATGAGCTAGAATAATAAAAACAAAAAATTGTAAATGACTAATAAATTTCTTAAATTAGATAATTTTTTCAACTTGTTATCAATGGTAGTAACAAGTATTTTTGTTCTCCCTGAGTTTTACTCATTGTGGCAATTAATAATGTTGTCTCCTGCTGCTGCTGCTGCTGCTGCTGTGTTAAAATTTGCTTTACTCCTGTGTTCCCAGTATCTGGCATAATGGCTGGCCCATAATAGGTAATCATATAAGTTTCTCTTAGGATAATGCAGTTTCATGTGCCAAAGATTTCTTTATTTGGGCTTCCTGATGTTTTATGACTGCACTTTCCTTTAAAATAAAAATGTAGGAAATTATTTGATATGATTGGCAGTATTTACTCTTGAGAGTATCACTACTGCTATGGTGCTCATTATTTTAGGACTTTTCCTCTCAAGGGATTAATGCTGTAGGCAGTGATATATTATAATTTATTCATTAGGACAAGATCCTTTCTAAATTGATGAGAAGCCTACTTCTAAAAACTTCTTAAGGGATGTGTGTGTGTGTGTGTGTGTGTGTGATAGAGCACATGCGCACAAGCCCTGCTTCCCCTCTTTCCTTCCCTCCCTTAAGGCTTAAGGATTCGGTCACCATGGATCCCAGGGCACATACACTACATGCACGTGGGGGCAGTACAGTATTGTGCTTCTGTGTAGGCTTTGCTTCTGTATGGGCTTTGCAGACTGGGTTCAAGTCGAGGCTTTGCTGCTTCCTAGTGCTATGAGATTTTGCAAGTTTTTAAAGTAGGTATAATGATAATACCTACTTCAGAAAGTTATTTTGAAGAATAAACTATATTGCAAGTAAAGTCCTTAGCACAGTGTTTGGCACCTAGTAAATACGCAGTAAATGTTAGTCACAGTTAATGGACCACTAATTTGCAACTTCTGCTTTCTCTCTCAGTAACTCTGTCTCTTACCTTTAGCCTACTCATATCCTTTTTATGCGGAAGGCTCTGTAATGCACAAGGACCTTCAGTGGGTCATTATCTCAGTGCATATTTATAACTTTTTATCTCCGTATAGATTAATGTTGCCCTCCAGTGATGACACTGGGTCCTGAGTATTGGAGATAAAAGAGGAAATAGCCCACGTTCCTCTTTTTATGAAACATTGGAGATGCTTGGCTGAATTTGACTGTGAGGTGAATCACAAATACAGACCTGCATCGTTGCTGGTTCTAGTGCACCAAATGACTTTATAATATGTCGTGGTAACTTGGGGTGGAGCTCAGAGAAAGACCGACACAGACACTAGAAGTTGCAAACTGGTGGTCCACAGACATGTTTGGTTTGGCTTGAGTAGTGTTTGAGCCAACATGTTGAAGTTGAAAAAAATCTGTAAATGTTGCTCTGCCTCCCCATGTACCAGCTGTTTATAGAGTGAGGGGTGGATGCCTCCGTTAGGTGGGGCATACACTCTTCACTTTACTGCTGTCCCCACCATGCCCTGTTGTTTCACTGTGATGATAGGTAACAGCTGCCGCTTTGCCTTGTACTTGCACCATTATTTTTCCCATAGAAGGGAAGTACTTTTTTGTTCCTATGACCATCAAAAAGTAAATATGCGAAAGTAAAAGTAAAGGGCTGCATATTATATGGAAAATGAGAGTGAGCCTATTTTCCTTGGGGCAATAAATAATCTTTTCATTCAATTTCACTGATTTTGCTTACTTCCTATTCTCTGTGGATGTTTGAGTCTGTAATCTAATAGACAAGAAAGCATTGTCATTCTCCAAGATTATTTGGTATGGCTTTGGCCATATCTTTGTGTAAACGAAGACGTCCTGAACTTCAAACACTAATAATGGTTGGGAACCTGTTTTCCCAGTAGGATTTTAGAAGCAAAGGACAACTTCCTGTCCCTGGCACTTGTGCACCTCTTTCCCACTATGGATGGCAGCCCATTCTTCAAGGCTTCACCATTCTGTGTCTTCCTATACAAACATAACCTGACTCTTACATGTGCTGTAGTGTGGTTGGAAGCTGGGGGATGAACTCTTGCCAACAGAAGACTTAGAGTCTTATGAATAAGTAACCCCTACATCTTTGGATCTTTGGAGGTTGATTTAGAAAGAAGAGATTCTGAGTGTTTGTTTCAGTGGGGTGGAGTCAGTAACAGCATTTCCTTGTCCAGTAGGAAGTAGTGGAGTTGCCAAGGCACTGAGATCACTATTGTTGACTCAGATTCAGGAATAAGATTAGAGCAGGAAAGCTGTGGTGTGGCCCTGGAGTCAGGGCTGGTTGTAATTCTGCTTGCTCTCTGCTGCTGAGGAGCCTGTGAGGTGACATCAGTGGTCCCCGCTCCTGGATGTGGCAGTGAAGGGTACACTGTTTTCCACGGGCTCTTTCTGGAGGCCAGAGTGGAAGGGGGTATGGTGCTGGGGCGCAGTTTGGCCTGTGACAGATGAGTAATTTTTTGCATCTTCTCCCCTGTTGTGTGAGAGGTAGAGTGCCATCTTAGAGAAAATTACAGATACTTGTTCACCATTTTGAAGCTGATAAAGATATAGCACTAACCAAGGATTTATTCAGAGGCAAAATGAGGTGCCATATCATACGTTGTATCTCAGAATTGAGCTGCAGAAAGGATTGCAGGTCTTCTTTTGTTACTTCTCCCAACTAGTGGGCAGAGGGCCCTCCTTGGCAGATTTTCTAGAATTGCTAAAGACCCCTCTTTGTCCTTATCCTTTATCTGACATTAATTCCAAAAGGGGGAAGTAGGCCACTTAAATGCTTTACTCAGGAGGAAAAAGGAAATGGCCGTGATGTCAGAGCCTATGTGTCAGCGCAGCCCCTGGCCTGGCTCCCTTTGTGGTAGAGGTGTGATTTTCAGTTCTGTGTGTGTGTTGGGGGGTGGGGTCACGTGTATCTGCAGCACCTGTGGCTGGTTTCTTTTCCTTTTTAAACTATGTTCACCTGCCCTTCTTCCTCCATAGTTTTGACCCTACTGCACCCTTGCCATCTTTTCCCCTCCACCTGCCACCTCCATTTGCCCCAGTGATAAGAGCAAATTCTTGGAGCATTTACAGTGTGAAACACTTTATGAATATCTCATTAAACTTTCACAATGACTTCTTGAAATAGGTATTGTTTAAATCTGCAGTGTAAAGAAGAATATGGACTAGTTGATTTAGTTGTCCACTAGGAACTTATGTAGCCATGAAGCACCAGCGTCAGGATAACTAGGGTGCCTAAGTTATTGATGACAAGACCTATATCTTTGGTATTTAAAAGACTTTTTTTTTTTTTAAATTGAAGTGTAATCACAGTAAGATGCACAAATTCTTTTTTTTTTTTTTTTAAGATTTTATTTATTTATTTGACAGACAGAGATCACAAGTAGATGGAGAGGCAGGCAGAGAGAGAGAGAGGGAAGCAGGCTCCCCGTTGAGCAGAGAGCCCGATGCGGGACTCGATCCCAGGACCCTGAGATCACGACCTGAGCCGAAGGCAGCGGCTCAACCCACTGAGCCACCCAGGCACCCAGATGCACAAATCTTAAGTGCATATCTTAAGCATATCTTTATGACTGCCCTCCACAATGCCTATACCGGTGTAACCACCCAGATCAGATTATAGAACATTACTGTTACCTGAGGAGATGGTTTCCTTCCAGTCATCATCATACCTCTTCTCCCAAATGAAATCACTGTTCTGAATTCTGTCCCCATAGATGACTTTGACTAGTGTTTGAATGTCATAGCAATGGAATTGTACTGTTAGTAGTTTGTGTCTGGATTCTTTGTTTCATTATTATAAGATTGATTCATTTTGTTGATTGTAACTTGTAGTTGGTTCTTTTTAATTTTTGTATGGTGCTCCCTTGTTTAAATATAAACAATTTATTCTCATAGATGGATATTTGAGTTTTTTGTTGTTGTAAAGTTTGGCCATTAAGAATAAAAAAACATTCTTATAAGAGACTCTTAATCTCAGGAAACAAACTGAGAGTTGCTGCCGGAGGGATGGGATGGCTTGGTGATGGATATTGGGGAGGGTATGTGCTATGAGGATTGCTGTGAATTATGTTAAGACTGATGATTCACAGACCTGTACCCCTGAAGCAAATAATACATGTTATTTGCTTATATGTTAATTAAAAAAATAAAACAGCATTCTTGAATGTGTCTTTTGATGGACATACACATTCATTTCTCTTGGATGTATACATAGAGGTAGAATTTCTAGTTCCTACAGCAGGTAAGGTGTATGTTTAGTTTTAGTAGATAGTGCCAAAATGGTTTTATCAATTCTCTTTCTAGCAATATATGAGAGTTCCAGTGGCTCTGTATTCTTGCCAGTACTTGGTATTGGTGGTCTTCTGAATGCTCTCCCTTCAGGAGGGGGTTTCATTGTGGTTTCATTTGCATTTCTTCAAAGAGACATCATGTTGGGCCCTGTTTCTTATGTTTGTTGGTCATTTGTGTGTCCTCCTTAAAGTTCCTGTTCATGTCTTTTATCCATTTCATTAATTGGGTTCATTTTTTTTTCTTATTTGTGGGCATTCTTTACATATTCTGGTTAGGAGTCTCACTGGAGATACAAATTATAGCATCTCTTTCTCTTTAGTTTGCCTTTTCACGGTACCTTTTTATGAATGAAAATTATTCATTTAGTTGAAGTCTTATTTCCTTATTTCCTTTTTTCTTTAGATTAGTGCTTTAAGTTTTTTTTTTTTTTTTTTTTTTAGATCTTATTTATTTGTCTGAGAGAGAGCACAAGTTGGGGGGGGGAGGGGCAAATGGAGAAGGGGAAGCAGAGTCCCTACTGAGCAGACAGCCCGATTTGGGACTTCATCCCAGTACCCTGGGATCATGGCCTGAACCAAAGGCAGACGCTTAAACTGACTGTGAGCCACACAGGCGCCCCCATGTTTGGTGTCTTTTATGGTCTTTTAAAAAACTCATCACCCACTGGGTGTTATACACAACTAATTAATTATTGAACATTACATCAAAAACAAATAGGGTACTGTGGGGTATCTAACTTAACATAATAAAAAAATAAATAACTCATCCTTTCCATCTCTTGAATATTTTGAAGCAGAAGAAATGTGGAGAACCTCTGCTGAAGAAAAGTCAGCTATAGTCACATTGGACATCGTCATATTCTTCTTTTGGATTGGCTGTTTGAATGGTGTTCTGGTAGTAACTGCATCTATGAAACACTTCAGGCTTTACAGAACCTTTTATGGTTTGATCTTATTTGATTCTGTGTAGGAATTTTCTGGTGCTTGGAGGAGGAATGTTCAGTATCTGCTTTCTGTGGGGTAGGGCACCTCCACATTTCCTGTGGTCTTATGTGTAAGGGTGAAGCAATAGACTGCTGGGTTGAGATCCTGGCTCTCTGACTGTAGACAGGATATTTAACCTATTCGAGCCTTGATTCTTTTCATCTCCCCAATGGGATAATGAGAATATACCTACCACGTGATATAATTGTCAAGATTAAATGAATTAATTTATATATAGTGATTAGCATAGCATCTGACATACCCTCCTCGGTTATTATTACTGTAGATTATATTCCATTATGGTGTTTGATAGTAACACAATTCTTTGTAGAGCTGGAAAGAACTCATTTATTTCAGTTCTCTTTCATTGTTTTATATTTTCCTTTGCTCATTGCACACCCTCCTCTGGATTTCTCTTTCTCTTTCCCCCTCTCCATTTTTGTTATGAAAAACCAGATACATTTAAAACATGAACTGCTGACGTGGAAAGTAGAGGGTCATAGAGAGTTTTGCTCGTTTTATTTTGTTTTGAGGAATGGTAGCTAGTAGGGACACAGGGAGGGGGAATATGGAAAGAAAGTTATTGCTTGATTCCAAAATAAAGTTGACCCTTTCACCTTGGTCCTTGGAAATTCACACATAAGAGATTTATGTAATTATGGTTTAAATTGTTATGAAGGAAAAGAAACTTGGAGCTGAAGGAGTGTTTTCTAGATGCCTAGAAAGGATAGTACTGTGATCCAGACATTCATACACAAGATTGAGAGAAAATTACCTGAACTTGGAATGATGATAAGATTAGAACTAAGTGTATTAAATCCACTTTATTCAGTTCCATACTACCTCCTTCCACAAAAATGGGGAACAAAACCACATATGGAAAAGAACTTACATTTTGATATTTCTTCTTGAAATGAAAACAGATCCTGTTGACTTTCCTGGTTACTAGGGCCAAGTGGCCTCTGAGTTTGTCTGAACTTCCTCCTTGTGGTTCTGGGTGGAAATCTCACAATGTGTGCCATGAGGTTGATGTGATATCTGCAGAGCCCCTGAAATCTTGGTATGCTAGGCAACTATTGTGGTCCCACTGTTTGCTGGTAGGAACCTAGCAGGAAATGGACTGGGGACTTGTTGGCTGCTTGACCCTAGTGTATACCGGGGGGTGTCTTTTGCTCTTTAGTGTGGGGGGACAGGAAGGAAAGGGTGGGAGCCAGGGCAGTGGGTCTCTGACCTAACTGTGCATCGGGATCACCTGGGGAGTTGGTTAAAATCCAAGTTCCCAGACCCAGCCCAGAAATTCAGATTCAGTAATAAGGTAGTTTTAGACTAAGAATCTCCATTTTTCAGGGAATGCCTGATTCTGAAACTGGTGGTCCAGGCACAACACTTGAGCAATACTCAAAGGTTCAGGTCCAGGGACTTGAGAGTTCTAAAGCAGATTGCAGTTTCATATACTTTTTTCCCCTCTAAGCCATTAAAGCATTGTGCTTGAGGTAGAAGAGTAGAATCAGTCCACCATGCTTGCCAGCCAAGGATCAGCTCTGTGGAGCCATGACTGCCAGTAGTCTGCAGACAATGTCTGGTGCACTGAATGAGCTCATGGTGGGAAATGGGGATTTGAGTCTGAGAATGAGAATTTCTGGGAAGAGGAGGGAGGGCCCTGGCAGGAGCCGTAGAAAAAAGGCTTACTATATTTTCTGTGTCCTCTTTGTGTTGGGGTGTTACTGCTCAGGATGGCCTTCACAGGAAGGATTGCCTCTGGGGAATTAAAGTTTTCATGTTCAAGACCTTCACTCATCCATCCGCATACCCAGCTGTTGTCCACCTCTGTTGTCCACCTCCACCCACACACACACAACATGTACACACACACTCATACCACACCTCAGTGCCTCTTGAGTCCCCAACCCCCCTGTACTTAGATGCTTACATCTTTGGAAATGTTTTTCCTTAGGGGATGTTGAGGGATGTGATATTTAAAATATGTTCAATATGAATAGATCTAGCATATCAATGGGACTGTGGAAATAAGTCAGTACCAGTGATTATGTGGGTCAGAATGAATAGACTTGTGCTGATCAGGGTATGGCCAGGCCCATATGTGTTTCATTACCATACTGTTCTGCGATCATTATGGTACCACAGACTCAGATGGTAATAAGACTTAATTCTTGCTTAGTGGACCTCTTACTTACTTTTAAGCTTTCTCAGAGTCAAAAAATGAGGATTTAAATCCATAGTTTTTTTTTTTTTAAGATTTTATTTATTTATTTGACAGAGATAGACACATCTAGAGAGGGAATACGAGTAAGGGGAATGGGAGATGGAGAAGCAGGCTTCCCTCTGAGCAGGGAGCAGGATGTGGGGCTCAATCCCAGGACCCTGGGATCATGACCTGAGCCGAAGGCAGATGCTTAATGACTGAGCCACCCAGGCACCCCTAAATCTGTAGTTCTTAACTTTTTGAGGGTTGTGTCTCTTTTGATAATGACTGAGATTGAACTGTTAATACAGAAAAATATACGTATATTTGAAGATGGAAGAGTGGTTTATAGACTCTCTTGGACCCATCTGTGGACCGTAATGACTCCTGCTTTAATGAGCACAGAGCACTTTTAGCTCCCTCTCCCAAGAACGTTTTCATTGCTCAAGTCTCTGCTAGTGGAGTGCCATCTGTAAGGGGAACTCAACAAACACCATTTGATACCATGTGCAAGCTTTCTGGAGGGTTTGTGTTCAATTTGAAAGGCCAAGCAGATTTCAGTGAGAGGGTAAAAAGAATTAGTGCATGTGAAGAACTTAATACCTGACATGACAAAGTATTCACTTTAAAAACGATATACATTTAGGGCGCCTGGGTGGCTCAGTGGGTTAAAGCCTCTGCCTTCAGCTCAGGTCATGATCTCAGGGTCCTGGGATCAAGTCCCGCATTGGGCTCTCTGCTTGGCAGGGAGCCTGCTTCCTCCTGTCTCTGCCTGCCTCTCTGCTTACTTGTGATCTCTCTGTCAAATAAATAAATAAAATCTTTAAAAAAAAGATATACATTTAATATCATTATAAATCCATTTACCATCATAAAACATCTCCATGTCAAAAGGAGTTTAGAAACGTTGGATTAGAGGTTAAGAGGCCAGCGTCCCCTCAGCTTGATTGTTTCCTCTCTTTTTAATCTTGAGTCCAGTGATTCTGTTCGCTTTAATACATATGAATTGCTATCATACTGTGAGTAAAGGTCTCTGTTACACATTTTGGAGAATAGGAATGAATAAGACCTGAAGGAACAAAAACAGGGTCTAAAGGAATCACTTTAGTCATTTGTGTCCCTTAACTGTAAGCAGTAGGGTAATGTCTGCTGTGTTTTTTCCTAGCTCACTGAGGGACACAGGTTTATTGAGGGGAATTCAGGAGATAACTTTGCTTTCTGAGACTGAAAGGTGACTCTGACAGCTGCCTGTGTGCCAATATTCATTTGTTAATCCTAGCAATCTCTCACTCTGTTGTTTGGGTATTTCTTGAAGTTTCACATTCATCAGGATCTCTCTACCAGTGACACTGGGTTCATGTTTGTGTCCTCCTTTCTCCACAGGCCAGGGGTTATCACCATGCAGGCATTGTCGGAAGAAGACCGGAGGCTCTGGATGGAAGCCATGGATGGCCGGGAACCTGTAAGTAACAATTCAGGGAAGTAGAATAGAAATAAAGACCCTGAGTTGTTTGTTGCTTCCCAAGTGCAGTGATTTTTGCTCTCTATCTAAAGCCTTGGTTTCCAGTGTACCAGAGGACATCTTCTACTCTTGAACTTTCATCGATAATGAAACTGTTTCTGTGTGGTTGCAGTCCCTGAGCTTTGGCCTCTCAGTCCTTCAGGACTTTCAGGCTATGTGGTAGCCAAGGCAACTGTAGTGTCCTTGGGTCTCTTAGAGGAGGCAGAGTCTGGCTTAATGAATATTGATGTCTCCATGGAGTAGGATGCAAAACATTATCTCAAACCTATCTGAATGGGATACCTGATTTTAGAAGTGTATATAGATTATGTAGTATCTTTTCTCATCGCCTTCTTGTTCAGCATTCCCTTGCCATGGTAGCCCACATCCCATTATATACAGTGGGATTATCAGTGTAGATGGAAGGATTTGAGCCTTGGTAGTATGATCTGTGCTCCCATTTTCGAGATGCTGGCCTTTGCTGGTTGATGTAGTCTGGTGGTTTTCCTGTATCGTGTGACATGTAAAACTCATGTCAGGGCCCTGGGGGAGTCCCTAAAGTCAAAAATAGTGGCCTTACGTTGGTGCCAAAGATCTCAGCTGCAGTATTCAGCAGATACCAGGGTAATAGAAATCCTAAGAGTACATCCTAGGAATACAAAAGATAAAAAAGAATCCGGTGTCATAGGGCTAGTAGTTATAACTTGCAGAGGCACTATCCAGAGCGGGGAATGTGTGCAAAGCCATCAGGCCACAACCTTCATTGAGTACAGAACTCTGCATCAATATGCAATCATAGATGATTCCAGTTCATTTGTATGTTTCTCAGCCTACCCAGGTTAGGTGATCTATATTGATGAATGTGTCTTTCTACTTAGCTATTTTGTATATAAATGTGAAACTCCAGTCAACTGAGCAGAAACAAATAACTACTGTTTGGATAGTATTTAATAACATAGAGCAAGATTTAAAGAACCATTTAAAGAGTTTGGAACAGCTAACTTCGAATTGAACATTATTTAATCTTAATTCTTCTGCAGTACCTTTAAGTTACCCCTTGTTTTCTCTGAATACATTGTTAGTGATAGAAACTCTCAAAGCAGATAGACTTCTTTCTTTCTTTCTTTCCTTCCTTCCTTCCTTCCTCTCTTTCTTTCTTTCTTTCTTTCTTTCTTTCTTTCTTTCTTTCTTTCTTTCTTTCTTTCTTTCTTTACCAGGATGTTTATTTATTGTGTGACTGATTATTGAAATTCTTAAGATGAACTAGATGCTGCCACAGCTCCCCTGTTGGGTCGAAGTGTTGTTCCTTCACAGAGTCCAGGCCTGAATCTGTGGTAGACAACTTTTAGGTGTCTATTTGACCAGTCCCAGGGGTATTTCATATTTTAGCCTTGGCAATCCAGTTATACTTCCTTTTCTACTTGGTAGGATAGCCACATTTACCACAAGTCAACTTCTTAAGGTTATAGGCCTTAGAGCAGTGGGGACACAATGTGTGTGTCTTAACGTGATGCTTTTCAAATGATGATGTCCCTTTCCTCATCTGGCTTCTGCAGCCAAGACCAAAGAGGCTGGAAGAGAAGGCACTTCTGCTGTGTATATAGAGTAGATATACATTTCTACCATTAGGGTTTCTTGGGCACAATAGCTGCTTGTTGTCAGAGGCATTTGAAAGCCCCTTCCTAAGTTGTCCTTTATCTTTGCTACCATTACCCTTAATTGAGCTCTTTTGTGTGTGTAAGTCACAGATTTGGCATATTACATGTCTTAACCCATTTATTCTTCTTAGTACCTTATTAAATAAGTATACTCTTAGGACATCACAAAATACTACCATTTTATAGTTGAGGAAAGTGAGACCTAGCTTTAGTAACTTGGCTTAGTAGCACAGACAGTAAGTGGCTATAGTGGTAGGGTTCAGGTTAGGTCGCCATAACAAGGAGACTCCAAAGTGTAGTAGCTTAAGTAACATAGAAGTTGATTTCTCTCTCCAAGCCTGGAATGAGCAGTCCATGCTTTGCAGGGTCATTCTGCCATACTCAACTCATGACTTTTGAAGTTGCTCTACTAGTCATTGCTGTTTTTCAGCCAGTTAATGGAGATGAAAGTATCCAGGACCTCGAGGATGCACACATGACTTCCACTGGCCCTAACATACTTAAATTGGCCACATCTATCTACAGGAGAGGATGGGAAATCTAGGTTGAACATAGGCAGCCATGGACTGCCAGTACCCTGGGTATTTTATCACTTCTAGAAAGAAGACTATAGGGTGGCTGACAGTTTCCATCAAAGTGGCAGAGGTAGAATTTGAACCCATGCATAGTCCTAGATGTGTTTGGTTTTTATCATTAATAGAGATGAGATTGTTTGATTTTTATCATTAATGGAGATTAATAGGCATCTTGAAGATGCCTTCAAGAATTCTCACTCACTTCATTTTTATATACTTTATCTGAGTTTCTTGAATGATTCTTCAATTCTAGGGGAGGAAGTACCCAGGAAGAAAAAAAATCTTGTCAGGGCATACTATTCTTGGTATGGATAAAACCCCCACTGTTTTGAGGTTTCCCCAGCCCCGTAAGCTGCAGTTCTACAACGACTTTACCAACTCCCATTTTAAACCTCCCCTTCCTCCCTCTCCCTGCCATTTGATATTTGTTCTCTGTCTGTATGTAATTGGTCTTACTAACCACTTGAGTTTTCCTGTAGATTAACATCTGGCTTCTGCAGATGGAAAGCATGCTGTTGAAAGAAAACATCTCCTTGCTCCAGAATGTACACATTAAAACAAGTTTAAACACAAAATAATTCTGTTTCTAAACATAATATAAAATTATTTCCTCACAGGAACATATAGCTTACATTGAGAACAACATCTCTGTGTACTTTTCAGTTTCCTGAAGAGAGAGAAACAGACAAATGGTAACTGCATAGGTGGCAGGAATATTAGGCTTAATTTTGTCTCCCATTGCTGAGAGCCTCTAGGGGACATTCTTGGAGTCACATACCCAGTAGAAAATTAGCAGCTCCAGTTTTAATCACAGTCTGCCTAATTAGTTAAATCTATCCCCTTAGAAGTTTTGGCTTTGGTAAGGGAAGCAGAAACCTATTTCCTTAGCTGGTTCTGGAGTGTTAGCCTTGTATCAGGGAGATTACAATGGCAGCACCTAACTTTTGTTTTATACTTAGAGTTCAGTGGTTCTGTGAATGATTATTCTGTGTTGAATCTCTGTCTTTTTTTTTTTTTTTTTTTTTTTGGAGGGGGGTAACTTTGGTTTGCATCCTTTTTGTTCTTTTATCGTTTAATAACACCTTAGTATGGTTGGTTGGAAAAACAGTCTAAATGAGCCCTGAATTAGTTGATTTTACAGTTTCAGTTAATTGTTGCATAAATTACAGTTTTTAGCGTTCAGTGACTTTCTAGTTGAAAAGAAATTTTGAATGTCTTTATGGTATTCATGGATATATAATGGAGGAAGAAATTAGAGTTGTGGTTCTGCAATGAGTATTATAGTTTTTATCTATGCTGTTAATTTAAATTCAAATGAAGGAAGCCTCATTTATGCTTGGCCTGAAAAAAAGCTGGATTTATTGGCTTATGGAACTTAAAATAAGTTGGGATATAATAGTTCCAGCCCATCTGAATCCAGAAACTTCCATAATATTTGGAGTTGGTTTCTTCTTTTGTGTTGGTGTTTCTAGTAGGTTCTTTCCAGTTATGGTGATAGGCTTTCAGACTGTTCCAGGTTTACATTATCAAGAACAGGAGCCAGGAAACTTATTCTGTTAAAAGGCCAGAGAGTAATTATTTTAGGCCTTGGGAGCCCTCTGGTCACTATTGTAGCTAATCAGCTTTGCTATTGTAGCTCAAAAGCAGCCATCGACAATGGGTATGGCTACATTTCAATAAAACTTTATTTATAAAAACAGGTAGAAGCCAGATTTCAGTCATGGGTCATACTTTGTTGATCCCTAATCTATAAGTCTAGTGGAAAGAGAGCCTTATGTAATAATTCTAAAGAAGTCCCATATTTGAATTTTCTTGGACTAAATACTTGGACCATAGGGTGGGATAGTTGAATTGACCAGACCTGACTCCCCTGCCCACTGTGCTAGAACTGTGGTGGTGGAGAAATTTTGGCTTCCCCTAAGGGAAAAATCAAAGCATTGTTATATGAGGAAAGGGGGGAGATATGAGATAGCTAAAAGTGACAGTTTCTCCCTATTCCAATATCTAAATTTCATTAAAATTTCTATTCAAAGAGCTTATTCTTTGATACTTGGCCAAGAGTGAAAACCGCAAGTTTACCATTAACCTCATACTTAATTGTGAAAGACTAAATGCTTTCTCCCTAAGAATGGGAACAAGACAAAGATGTTCATTTCTAACAGTTTTATTCAATATAGTACTGGGAGTCATAGCCAGAGGAATAGGGCAAGAAAAAAAAATAAAAGGCCTACAGATGTGAGTATATAACTATTTTTTTTTTTTTTTAAACAACAAGCTAGTGAGTAAGATACAGTTTTGAAATGATTCTTCTGGATTTTCCTAGCTTTCTGTTAAATCTGGGTTGACAAGCTACAGATTCATTGTTGTAACCACATAAGCTTTTGTTTTAATCTTCTGTTACCTGGTCCTTACCTGCCTCCCACGTAGACTGTGGGTAACCTGAGCCAAATGCCCACAGCTGGAGCATTCATCCTTGTTTGTCCATTACCAACATAGCATCTGGTACAGATGACCCAGTGACTCAGTGGAACTAATAGGATAACCTGGACCCTCGGATCCTGGATCAGCCTCTCTAAACTGTGTTCCCATATATTTCTCTTAGCTATGATTTACGATGTCTGTCTGGAACTGCTGTTATTACCACCTTAATTTAGAAGTATTAGTTCTCTTGAATATTCCAAGGATTCTTCAGTGAAATTAGGTATTTATCTAATGAACCACTCCTTGAATATCTTTTGATGCCAGAATTATGTAGAATTTGTTTAGGAAGATAAGAAACAGGTGTTATAGCATGAAAGATGGTGTGTAAATCCACGTATTAGTTGAAACTTTGAAACTGATACCTTTATAGGTCAGAAAAGGCCCCATACTGGCTTTTTCTTATAGCTGAACCTCCTACTTTTGACACAGTGTCACACACTTATTTATGTAAGAGGGACCAGTGCCTGAAAAGGTGAGGCACCTTTGGTTGATCTTGGATAGATAATCCAGGTCTGCTAGCTTCCACCTCTCTGCTGTTTTTACTACAACACACATACTGCTGAATTATTAGGAAGCTGTAGTTGAATTGTATCTACCCTCTCTTTTAGGTGGAGCTACTTTATTTTGGCTCCTGCAGTGGTTGAAGAGAAAAGAGGAAGACACTAAGGAAAAACCACTCCTCTCGTGAGAGGACAAGACAGTGTGGCTTCCTTCTGCTTGCCTCCATTTTAAAGAAATCTTCTGTTTTAGTCCTGTGGACTTGGAGACTGAACGAAGTGTGCTCTTCCTCTTACTTTTTTCTGCTGTGCCCAAACTCTAGCCCCTAAGTGCTTCAAGAACTCCTAGAATAAATGAATAGTTTCATTGTATTTTACGCTCTGCACCCAGTACCTGAAAGAGCTGTTTAGAGTATTTAAAGGAAAAAGTAAAATTGATTACCATTAAGATCAGATTCTGGGATCAGAAGCAGAATGTTATGGTGGTTAAGAATGTAGTGTAGGTTCTGGGCACTTGGTGGCTCAGTTTGGCTGAATGTTTAACTCTTGACCTCAGCTCAGGTCTTGATCTCACAGTCATGAGTTAGAGCCCCACACTGGGCTCCGAGCTCTGTAGGGAGCCTACTTAAAAACAGGAAGGTAAGGGGCACCTGGGTGACTCAGTGGGTTAAGCCTCTGCCCTCGGCTCAGGTCATGATCCCAGGGTGCTGGGATTGAGCCCTGCATCAGGCTCTCTACTCAGCAGGGAGCCTGCTTCCTCCTCTCTCTCTGCCTGCCTCTTCTCTGCCTACTTGTGATCTCTCTCTCTGTCCAATAAATAAAAATAAAATCTTAAAAAAACAAACCAGGAAGGTAGGCTCTGCCAGCCCAAGTTTAAAACCCTGCTCACCACTAATAGGTCTCTCACCTTGTACAATGACTTAGTCCCTGCAAACATGTTTCTTTGGTAGCAAAATGGAGATAATAATAGTATCTTCCTATACAATTGTTTTGTAAGGATCAGTATATATGTCAGGTGATTAGCACAAGTCCTATACATGGTCAAGCGCCCACTAAAAGTTCTTACTGTTGTCTTTTTTGGAGAGGGGGGCAGATAGTAGGATAATTGGATTCTCTTTCTAGCTTCCACTTCGAAATTACTTGGCTCATTTGAGCACAGAATTTATTTAAAGTCACCTTGCCTGGGTTCGCCAGAGGGCAGGCAGGGACTGCTTTCACTTGTATGGAAAAAGTGATTTCACTGAGCAGTCAGGCTTAACTTGAAGTTTGCAAGCAGAGGATTATGAAGTAACTGTAGCCTCCATTGCTATAATGCAGCCCAGGCCTGGCCGTTCATCAGCCCAGCTGTATGCTAAGCTCACCTCACCTCACTGCAAATGCTTAGATCTTCCTTTCCGTGGTAAAATAGCCGATCAAAGGAATCTGAATGGTTAAGGAGGTGTGGGGTGAAACTGCTAAGCTCTTGTGTCATGATGCAGTTCTCACTCCTTTCTGAGTGGTGCAATGGTTTGGAAGGCTAGTTCTGCCTCGTTTGTGAGAGCTGTCTTTGTAATGCACATAGTGTGAGGTGAAGAGGCTGAAGGTGAGGTCTCGGGTTTGCTTCCCTTTTCTCCCACTTGTCCCCCAGTTGCTGGGAAATAGGATTAGACTTCTGTATTATTTTCCTCGTGTTTCTTCTTCTCTTACTAGAGCAAGAAGCTGGCTGCAAGCTTCCTCTTTGAGGCCTGTGAATGTTTTTATATAGGTAGAATTCATAATAGTATTTAATATTATCACCCCAATGTGTACAAGTCTTAAAAGGAATTGAATACTGTTCCCTCGGTGTTTGTTCCTTTTGGTTAGATGTTCTTGCGAAGAGCAGTTTCTCATAAAAGTCAGACTGTTTAATTGAGCAATGTGATATACAAAGTGGGAAGAAAGAGAAAGTCAGATGAAACCGAGTTTTATGCTGGGGAGTTGATGAAACTTTCCCAAGAAGTGGAATGACAGCCAGAAGATTTTTGCTTGAATGTTAGGACTTCATAACATGTTGGCGGCACTTATTCCAGTCGTAGGCATTCTTCTTTTAGCATTTAGCAAACATTTATAGATTGTCCACCGATTACTTTGATGGACCATGAAGATCCAAGATGAGGGAGGAACAGACCACCTTATTAGAATTGGTTTGCTGCTGTTTCCCCATTGCCTTGTCCAGTGGGTGGCACAAAGTAAGCGCTAGCAAATATTTGTTGAACAACTAGAGTCAAAATTAAAGAGTTGAAGATAACTGAGTGTTAGTTATTCTATTTTATTTTTTGTTTTGTTTTATTTTAGTTTATTATTTTTTGCAGGAAATTGGGTTGCTTTCTTTATGTAAGCCCATGTGTGTAATTATATTTCTTGATTTTGTAGTTCATTTATATACATACCTATCTACTTGTTACCAGAATTTAGGTGAGTGATTGTTAATCTTTTTTGATGCCATGGATTCGTTTGACAATCAGGTAAAGCTTTTAGACCATTTCTCAGATGCATAAAATAAAGTAAAATTCCTTTGAAAAGGAAAAAAAAATATGTAGAAATAGTTACCAAAATATTAAAACCACTTGGAATAGAAGTATATGCTTCTCTAATTATCACATTGTTTAATAAAAGGAAGGGCAGGTCTCATAAGTCCTATAAATGGTAATTCAGAATATCTGCAACAGTAGTAATGTTATATGGGAATACCTATGATTTTTATTTGTGACAATGTCACAACCACTGTGGTTTGTTGCCCATGCTCATATTGAAGGAGATGCTAAAGTTCAGTTAAAGGTTAGGGCAAGAGAGGTTTATTTTTTTCCTCCACCGTCCCAAGTTCATGGACCCCTGTATTCTGTCTGCAGACTCCATTTCTTTGCAAAGCCATTTGGAGACACTTGATTCCTGACTTCCAAGCTCTTGTCTCACCTTGTAATAGTAAATTGATTGGTTTGGTTACTTGATTCATATCTGTCCCCCTGCTGGATTATCGTATTCAACAGGACAGGAGCATTGTCAGGGTTTTTGATTGTTTTGTTTTGTTTTGTTTTAATTTGTTTTTGTATCTTTTGTACATACTGTTTGGCTCAGAGAAAGTGTTCAGTACATACCTGTCAAATAATCAGATGAATGAACCTAAGGAAAATTAAGGTATCGTTGGTTTTGTGTGACTGGTTCTTAACAAGGCTGGTTCTTGGCAATTCCCCACCTACCTTTTATGGATCGCCACACATCTGCTTACTTCTTTGTTCACTTTTTTGGTCTAAGCATAAACATAAAATCCCTTTTGATTGCCTTCAGCATTTTCTGCAAGCCTTAGATCTCAGCTTGTTGACCTCACCTGCACACTAACACCTTTCCAGGCTTGAGGCCTTTGTCATGGGCATTAGTTACACTTGTATCTTCATACTTGGTTGTATGAGGATACATACTTGGACCTTCTGTCCCCAGCCATAATGGAAGGCAAAAGTCCCTCTCTCAAGTTAAACCTGTAGTATGTATCCTTCTAGAACTTTCTGTATATTTATTCCTGTACATGTAATCTAGGAATAAACTCCTTTGTTTTGTAGAATTTTTGACATAGTATAGATTTCCTATAGATTCTTAAACCTTCAGTGTTTGACATGTAGGCACTTCTCAGCTTTTCCTCATGCCATTGTAATGTGCAGAATGATAGACTGGAAACCCTTGTACGTACTTCACTGTTTACCTATTTCAGCATTTGTCCAGGGTATATACCAAGTGGAATTGCATGTCGAATGGTAGGGACATTTAATATTTTAATGAATATTAACAGATTACTCTAAAAAAAAGTACTTAATTATACTGCCTCCTGTCAGTTACAAAGGTGCCTATTTTCTCTAATCCTTTGCCAATACTGTATAATTTAAGTGTGTATGTTTATGTGTCAGTCTGATGGTGGAAAAATGTATGTTGCTTTCATTTGCCTTCTTTTTAAAAAATTTTATTTATTTTATTTATTTATTTGACAGAGAGAGATACAGCGAGAGAGGGAACACAGTATAGGGAGAGGGAGAAGCAGGCTCCCCGTGGAGCAGGGAGCCTGATGCCGGGCTCAATCCCAGAACCCTGGGATCATGACCTGAGCTGAAGGCAGACGCTTAACGACTGAGCCACCCAGGTGCCCCTCATTTGCCTTCTTAAATTACTAATGAGATTGTTGAAAATCTTTCATGTTTCACCTTTTCAGTGCTGCGATATATATAAGGTCCATAAGACAATATATGGCATATGATTCATGCTATATATAGTATTATCATTATTCCTTTTTCAAATTTCCGGCCTTGGGATTACACCCATCATTTTTCTCAGTTCTGCTTTCTAAAGCCCAGTGTAGAAACCTTACTTATTCTAATGTTCTTTATGACTTTTTCACTTCATCCTCCATGGCACCTCTATTTTCTAGCAACCCACATCTGCTGCTGAGTTTTGGAGTGGTGAATAACAAAGGCACTTCTTGTGTCTCACCTGAACTGCTCTTCTCCCAGTTCAGTAGGCTACATGAACTAAATGGGAACCTGAAGATTCTCTGTACCTGTGTACTCTTAATAGCAGTCAGCAACCTGTTGGACTTAGCCAGCTCTTACCAAGGTCCTTCTAACTCCTAAGGAGAAAGTGTCCCATCCCTTCTCAAGGAGACACAGTAGCTGCAGTTTCTAACAGCTTCAAGGGCTCTCAGCCCAAGGGCCCTGACCTAGATGTGCCCCTCCCTGTAGCTGATGGGTGTTGCTCCTTTCAGCCCTCTGACCTCTGGATCCATCTCTGAGAAGAGAAACAGGATGCCTGCCACTCTCTCTACCTCTTCAGGGGTTAGTCACTATTCTGCCTCCTCCCAGTTTTGTTAATTACACATAAATTTTTTTTGGGGGGGGTGCGGAATATATTTTTATATTTTTGTGTCCTAGGTTAACTACTGCCCAATCTCTGAAGAGGCTGGTATAAGTAAGTCTGTAGCTGTGAAGGTTTCTGTCACCACTTAGTTGGTCATTTTAATCAGAATTAAGGCCAAAGTAAGAGTTAGCTGTTTTGTTTCTTCCCTCTGGAAGGTGACATTTTTGTAAGTCAAGAATTTATCAGAGGCGTGTGTATGTATATGTGTGTGTGTGTGTGTGTGTGTGTGTATTAGCTCATTTTTATTTTTTAACTTCTCATTTTAAAATCACTTCAGACTTACAAAAATGTTAAAAAAAGAGAAAAACAGTACAAAGAATTCCACAATACTCTCTACCCAGATATCCAAAATACTAACAGCTTGCATAAGTATAGCTTAATGATAAAACCGGGAAATTAACTTTGATATAATCTTATATCTATTATACAGATCTCAAATTTCACTAGTTGTCCAGTAATTATATATATAAAATCTTTTTCGGGGGGGATCTTGAATCTTTTCCAGGATCACATATTGTGTTTAGTTGTCGCATCACCTTAGTTTCGTTTAACTTGTATCAGTTTAGTGGCTGGGCTTTTTAAAGGCACATTACCATGAGTAGATGTCAAGATAGTTGAAACCCTCCATCAGGACAGCATCCTATCTCTGTTCCCATCTTGAGGTGGATTTGGGGACTGTTATCAGTATCCTACCTCCATCTAGGTGATAATTCATATCTTTCCACAACCAAACCACTTACGTTTCTGTCTGCTTCCAAAGGCTCTCTGATAGGCATTCAACCTAGTGTTTGTAGGTTTTCTCACAATACATCTATTTCTGTTGAGCCTTTTGTCTTCTGCCCTAACTACTCACATCATAAATTCTTCCTAGTGCAATTTACTATGTTTATTATCTGTGTTGCAGTTGTTGATTTAAAGGCAACTGTGGCTTTAATATCTTAATAGACATTCCGTAGAGTGACCTCCTGCCTCTAGCAGCAGCACCAATTACTGTTGGCCCTCTCTCAGATGTTATGGCAGTGATTCATGGGAGTGGAGATTATGGTTGGATTAACTTCAGTTTTTTTTCCCCTCTGTTGGAAAGGCAGTCAGTAAGAGAAAGATCTTTTTAGAGTGACTTTGTTCAATTTGAAGAATGATTGAACTAGCTCTTAGGTCCATTTTTGCAGCTTTCTCTTACATCATAAAAGCCTGGAAGTGGACATATTTGTTAGTGATCAAATCAAGGATGGCATTTAAAAAAAATATTGACAGATCTGGAGGCATTTTGAATATTAGGAAGTTTGTGAATTAGGTTGTTTGCTTTGTGGTGAAGTGTGGAACAAGATAAGCATTTAAAAAAAATTATCTTTGGGTTTGCTGAATCGGGCTCCACTCTGGTCAAGTCAAGAGGACTGATGATGCCAATGTGACTGTGTTCTTTTAAGGTGTGTTTCAAAAAATTCTGCCCCATGACCCTGCAAGAAAACACCAGAACAAATATAAACACATCCTAAAAGCAAAGCCATTTTCTAGTATGGTTTTTTTAAAAGTCTTCCCTTCTGGTCATCTGAAAAATAGTGCAGACATGTGGTCTAGTGGTTACAGCCAAAGGCTAAGCAGAAGGAACATGGCCCTGGCCAGCCCCCAGCCAGCGGCCGCCATTGTTCTCTCATACTGTGTGGTCTTGACCCAATGCCCAGAAATGCAAGTTCCCCCTTCCCCCACCTTTCCCCCTCTTCCCACCTTCTTTAATACTCCCCCTCTCTCTTTTTTTAAAGCAAAAAAGAGCACAGGGTGAGGGGAACCAGAAAATGAATTAAGATTCCTCAGGTTAGAAATACATGCGCTCTTATAAGTAATCATTGCTAATTAGTTTTGTTAGTTTCAAAACAGATTTATTGTAGCCAGACTAAGGAAATCATCACTGTGATCCCACTGGGGTTAGTGGATATGGGTTTTTGTTTTTATTTTATTTTTAGGGGAGAGGGTTCCTAGTGTTGGAATAAATTGGAGCATCTTTTACTTTCCCTTTTCTTTGCAACTTCTTGACAGAAATGAGTGCTTTCTCTTGATAGAATGTTGGATGGATAACAATATGTTACTTTGGCACTTTCCCCTAGTTCATACCTCTGTGTATGATCATTCTAGGGTGATTCAACTTACTAAGGGCAGGCCTTGATAGTATCCTTTCTGCTCTGATGCTTAGCAGAGTGCTCTGAAACCCAATAAGCACCCATTACTCATTGAATTAATTTGGAGGCAATGCGTTAAGGGGAGTCCTGCTAGGTAATACACAGTCAGATTTGTCTTTTGCGTGTCTTAGGTTCTGGTCATTTTTGGCTCCTCTAAATAGAAATCTATAAAGACAAAGATCTTGACTTTATTTTTCTTCACTATATCCCCAGCACCTAGAACAACCCCAGGCCCAAATAATTGTGCATAAGGATTGAGAATCCATGTTTAGTAAATATCTTTTAAATGAATAAATGGAAAAAAGAGTACCCAGGGGTGTGTGGCTTTTTTTTTTTTTTTTAAATCAACATGCTTTGAACTTACTGCATTTACATCCTTGCTGCCGATTCCTCTCTGCTTCTTAGTAATTGTTATATGGCAGGCACCAGTGGTGCTGCAACAGAGAAAGTCTCAGAGTAGAAGGGTTTTTAGAGACCAAAGATTTGTAATTGATTGAAATTAATAATCTGTAAACTGTTGTCTCCTGTCTGTAGTACTAACAATAAGGTTAGGATGTATATGTATGAAATTTTATACATAATACATAATGTGTACCTGTACTTCTGTGTATATATTATTATATATACTTACATATTTTTAATTTGTCATCTACTGGCTTTCCTTGAATTTCTGAAAAATGCATAAATATATTCAGAGCTCTAGTTCCTGTGGGTCACGTCACCATGCTATAAAAGAAACTGGCTACCAGCATCCTGTGGCCATGCGAAAGAGGCCTACAGTTGATAGCTAAGAGCTGATCTTAGTTGGTCTTCCGTTTCCTGAAATCATTCCTTTACTTTAGGCCTTTATTTCGAATTCAGAAACATATACTTTAAGAAAAAGTATGTGTTTATATATGTACATACATACGTTTGTGCAATGACGAGGTATAATAAAGGACTTAGCAGTAGGCATTCATTATAATTTCCCAAATGGGTTTCACTCTGTGTATAGTGGATTCCTTTTGTCTTAGTTTACTTCAGTGGTTGTGGTGAAGTAACCCTTACATTGGCTTTGGAGTCAGCCAATGTGAGTTTGAATCTTGATCTGCTCAGTTTACCCCGTTGTAAAATGGAGAGAGTGATAGTCCTTACGAGACTCCACAAGGTACCACATTGTGAGGTATCCATTCTATAAAGATTAGCTGTGTAATGGATAGTCCATTATAGAGAGTTACATATTCTATACATGCCTATGTATGATGTACATATGCCTATGTACATCATTGTCTAGGGATTTGAAAGATCCATTTGACCCTCCATTAACTGTCTTTTGGGCTAGCTACAGTCAGTAGAACTATAATAATTCAGAAAAACCCAAGTACGGTATATTTCATTATTTTTGGCAGCAGAACTTAGAAGAGGATAAAAAACAAAGCAAAAACATTAATACTTAAAATCAATTTAGGACTAAAACTTGGATAAAAATATGCTTCTGAAATTGTCAAGCCAGTTCTGCTAACTCTGTGTCAGAATGGTAACAATACTTAGCAACAACACATTAAACAAGCCTAGAACTGTCCTACTGAGGTTTATAGCTTAATTTTCAGAGATCAGGTTGAAGTGTCTTCGCAGATGGGATTGTGGAGGCTACTTAGGGTGTCCTACTATCTTGTTTTTGTTGCAAAGACTTATATGAAAAGACGCAGGAGCAGAGCTGGATCCCTCTCACCGGTTCCAGTAAGCCTTCGTTTTTTTGCCACTGTTGTCTCTTTAGTGCTAAAATCTAATAATGAGTATTGGGTTTCTGCCGTTCTGCAGTTAGCCTGGTATTACCCAATCAGAATTTGTTTCTAGAGGTTAAGAGCAATTTTACATAGGATGTGGGCTATTTCTTGGATTGGTGTGTCAGTCAGTATTCTTACTGGGTTCAGGACTGTTCAGTAGATTTTTCTAAACTCTGGCCACCATGTAGTTGATTTGGTCTATGAAGTCATCACAATCAAACAAGGATTGATACCAGCAGAGGAACTAGAGATACAGAGAGCAAGTTTGAGGGGCAAGGAGGGAAGGAAGTAGTTAGAACTTGAATAAATAAACTTGAATCAAGTGATGTGGTTAACAAGGACTTCTCACTTTGGGATAGATTTCGGGAGGAGTGTGGTGGTAGTGTCTGTGAGCCCTTCGATGTGGCAGGCAAGATGTTTGGATATGGATATGCTAAGGAGAAAAGGCTGTAGTGTTTCTTCGTTTGTCAGAGGGCACTGTGATATACTGCCACCTGGGCACTTCATGTAGACCTGGTTGTTTCATGAGAATAAATATTTGGGGGAGGGCTCTCTTTCTTAATATCTAGTGAAGTAATGACATTGTTTCTTCTGAGCTTCCTTGTGAGTTAAAGAGGTCTTGGAACGCTTCACCGTCAAGTGCATTTGTCTGCCGTCTGCCTGCATTTTGAGCTTGCTCAAAGATAGTATACATTTTCATTTCTTTCACAGATGAGTCATACAGAGGACAAGCTTTGAAGAGTGAGTGAGTGTGTATGTGTGTATAAGAGAGAAGTGGGGTGAGGGAGTGGGGAGTGACAGGCACAGGGAGAGAGGGCACATGTGCATTTGGAGGTTGTTTTCAGTCTCACTATTGGGTTTCCATGTTAGATTGATACTGATAATACTTACCCCATTTTTATTAGTGCTTATTAGCTTTGCTTTTTTTGACTCCACAATTAACAATTAAACTGAGACTAGTGGTATGATTTCTTTTTCCATACTCTTTATGAGTAGCTTTAAATGTTTTGCTTATAAGAAAAGTAGAATCAGCATTGCATTTTCTTTTTCCTAGACAGCTCTATTCCTTTCAGTTTTTATTCCCAGTTCAAACAAGAAATTCTTAAGGTAATTTGTTTCCCCCCTGCATGTTCTTTCTTGTTTGGTTCTTTTTTTGTTACCAGAGTGCTCTGCTTCTGGCTTTGATGATCAATCCAAGTCATTGACCAAGGAAGTCAACTTCATGGTTATAAGAAAGTCTGTGAATCCCTGCTTGTTCTCAATGAACTTATCCCAAATTATTATAGAGACCTATTTAGATTAGAGGAGAGCTACAGAGATGGCTGTGGGAGTTACATGAAGAAAAGAAACACTGATTCAGGATTATGGATGGGTCCTCTGTAAGGATAATTTCTTCTGGGAGAGCCTTTCTTGCTAGTTCCATGGCACTTTTCCTGTGAGATAGTTTTTAGGGTGGTAGATGTATGGGAAGCAGAAACACTACTTTCTTTCAAAATGATCGTTGTCTTTGGAGGACCTTTGAGGAAGACTATACATGTAAAATGAGAAAACAGGAGGCATAGTGTCCCCACGTTTATTGCTCTTTTGGGCAGTAGCAGAAGGAGCACCAAATTAGGATTTGGGCTGGGATCTAATTGAGTCAGCTAGCCATGGACCTTGAGCAAGTAGCTGACTTTTAGTACTTGATTGCCTCATCTGAAAAATATATATGAGCTCATCAGGGTGGTAGGTGTGTCAGTCATTAGGATCTTACCAGTTTTAAGGTGATGTGAATCTACATCTTCTGACTAAACAACTAGTCAAATTCTGCAGATCTACGGATCTGCAGCTACTACTAGAGTGGCTGAGGGTCCTTCCTCCGGGAGCCTCCGTACTGGTCTGGATGTTTATTTACAAAGTTATTCTACATCTGCAGTTTGGAGTTGAACATGCTATGAGAGGAATACCCAAGTTGGTGTAGCAGATGGGTTCGTTTCCTAGGGCTGCTGAAAACAAATTATCATAGACTTGGTGGCTTACAGTAATATACATTTATTGTCTCACAGTTCTGAAGGCCAGAAGTCCTAAATCAAGGTGTCAACTGGCCAACAGTCCCTCCAAATTCTCTAAGAGAGGAATCTTTTTTCCTCTTGCAGCCTGTGGTGGGCCTGGGAATTTCTTGGCTTGTGGCTACCTCATTCTCATTTCTGCCTCTGTTTTCATGTGGTCTTCTCCATGTCTTCCTTTCTGTTCCTTATAGAGGCACTTGTGTTTGGACTGAGGGCTAGCCAGATCACCCAAGATGCTCTTTCTTAATTACAGCTACAAAGAACATCTTTTTTTTTTTTTTTTTTAACTAAAGTCATATTTATAAGGTTAGGGCACAGGCATATCTTTACATGGGCCACCGTTCAATTCACCAGAGCAGGCTGATTTCTTTTCTTGGTCTCTGCATTTTAGAGATGGCATATGCCATCTTTGATGCCAACACTTGGCTGTGGGATTGGGATCTAATTGGGGAGTTTTCTGTTTTGGGCATATTTATTTTGTGTCTTGTTCTGCTGTCTTAGTCAGATGTACTCAAACCTGTTTTAGTGTTTGCCTATAGATCGCTTTCTTACTGCCCTTCCTTGTTCTTACAGACGTTGTAGCATGAGCCGGAAGCAGAGGAAAGCCTTGGCTCATTAGTGGAGGGGAGGGCTTGGGGGTGGGGACAAATTGATAGAAAAGTGAAAAGTAACTTTGAAACAGTGGATGGGAACTTTGTTCCCTGGACTATTCTGTTACTCAAAGGCAGAAACAGGTATTTGCTCTGAGAAAACTCCCATTACTACTGGACCGCCATTCCCGTTGGCAGTTTGTTTTTACTGTATTTGCTTGTTTTTATTAAGGTGGAAGTAGCCACAATGGCATGGAGAGGATATAGCTTATAATACTTTGTCCCAGTCAGTGTCCTTAAGTCATGCTGGGGTTTAGCTTGACAAAATGAGCACCCACACCTCCCAGGATGTCCCTCACTGGAATCCTACTGGCTCTCTCCTTCGTTAACATGTGAGAGGAAAGTAAGCTGCTCTTCAAAATTTTTAACCTCTGGGATTCAATTCCAGTGAACATTTTTTTAGTATAAACAGTGTCCTACCCACTGTATGGTAGTGAGAGAGTTAAGAAGTACACAGGTTAGGCATCTGCCCATGGGTCATGGTTCCTTTTTCCCTTCTCTGTTGGTACCTTATTCCAGTTCCACTGTAGTGCTTAGTTCTTTTGAACTGAACAACTGGTTCTGTTTTTAACACCTCAGCGCAGGAAAGTCTACGGAGGCATTCTGCATATAAATGTATACCACATATGTGTACGGTTGTGGTATTTTGTAGCTTCAGAGCTTGGCTCCTCATAGGTTTATGAGTATCTGTTTCAAGTACCTGCTTGTTTCACCACCTTTTCTAATTGGCTGGTTCTTCAATTCCTGACCCTGGCAGACACTCTGTGTGTCAGGCTAGTTCAGTATTTCAGGACTTGACAAAATTAAGGCAGCCTATCCTATATGGACAGGACTGTTCTTTTATTTATTTTTTATTTTTATTTATTTATTTTTTTTGGTTAGGTGGAACTTACAGAGTCCCAGTTGAGGAGAGACAAACCAGAAAAGTTTGACTCTCCCTTTTATCTTAAGACATGCAGCATTTACATCTCTGTTACATCTTACATATCTCTGCCTGAAGGTGAGCTTCAACCATCCGTGTGGGATGGAGCCATATAGTGGTTATCATTCCGATATGAGAGATGACTTCCTTCAGATCCTTGGTGGGCAGAGTCCAGTTGGGGTGGGATATACGAACACTAGAATTGCTTTTTGCAAACCTGGTCTCTCATGGTATCTGTTCAAACCTTTTGCCTCCTTTGGACCACTGAGAGGCATGTTCCTCCTATTTGGTTGTAGATGGTACAAAGCAAGCAAGTATGATATCTAAACAGAGATGTTTTTGTTTTGTTTTGTTTTTGTTTTTCTTAACAAGGGATTTGCAAACATTACATGTTTTAATCCTTTAGCCCATCTCTGGGAAAGGGCACCCAGACTTTGGGGGATATTACTCAAGTAGTCAAGATCTGTTAACCCCATTCTTTCTATAAAATAAAAGAATGTTAGTTCCCATAAAATGAGATTTTTCCCCCACTCAGGACTTATTACAATATTCACCCAATTTAGAGCACCAGGCTGTGCTTTCTTTCCCTGCTCCTATGGTCAGAGTTTTAGCTGACCTGATGTCTGTCCCTGGCTTCTGATAGAGTCCCTTTGTTATTGTAATTGAAGTTTTACAATGTTACCTCTCTTCTATGTTATAAATATATTTTCATTTGGGCTGGTGAATTATGCTCCCCACTCAATCTAGCCCTTTTGGAGTCATTCATTTGGTCCTGTTCTCTCTCCAGCTCTGTTTTCTTTCTTTCTAAAAACACTCCACTTCCTTGTTAGTCCCGATTTCCCACTTCCCATTGGGATCTCTGCATGCTCCCTCCTGGGAATTTGCCAGGTCCTCTGCCTAGATCAGTAACTTTCCAGCAGCACAGTATCTGGCACATAGTCCACTCCAGACACATTGAGTAAGTGCATGAAACTTGAATAGTGTCCAGTGTTGATAGAGCATCAACTTAAATGTGTTCCTGGTGTTCTGGTGCCCACTGTGTCCCCATGGGACACTGAAACTTCTTTCTTAGTTTTTTTAATTTGTGGTTCAGGAACATGCAATTTGCCTATTTACTAATATATTTGATGGAGGCCTAATTCTGGTATTGTTTAAATGTCATCAATTCAGAGACCTGTCAATTTAATAATCACTTCTGGGGAGCACAAAGGAAATATTTTATTAAATATAAACAAGGATTATAAGGTGCATTTCAGTTCTAGGAAAAAGGTGTTGTTGAGTCAATGCAAGATGGGGACACCTGGATGGCTCACTTGAGCATCTGACTCTTGGTTTTGGCTCAGGTCAGGATCTTGTGGTTGTGGGATTGAGCCTCACATTGGGCTCTGTGCTCAGTGCAGAATCTGCTTCAGATTCTCTCTCTCTCAAACAAATAAAATCTTAAAAAAAAAAAAAAACCCGGGGCGCCTGGGTGGCTCAGTGGGTTAAGCCGCTGCCTTCGGCTCAGGTCATGATCTTGGAGTCCTGGGATCGAGCCCCGCATCGGGCTCTCTGCTCAGCAGGGAGCCTGCTTCCTCCTCTCTCTCTGCCTGCCTCTCTGCCTGCTTGTGATCTCTCTATCAAATAAATAAATAAAATCTTAAAAAAAAAAAACAGAAGTAAGATGGTATATATAAATCCCTAGTGATGTACTGTGATTAGCCTGGAGAAAAATTATGTGGACAGGAGGTTTCTTGATGGGAGAGAGTTAGAGACTCCTTTAAAAATCCAGTGAATATTATGGACTATCTAAAAACAAAAAACAAAAGAAGAATGTACCCAGGAAAGAAATTTTGGCATAACATTTATGGGGGTTTATAGGTCCTTTGAGTCCACCCAATTGCAAATCTCTGGCACCACGAATTATAAAAGAGCATGTCCTTGTTTGACACTGTTGGGAAAACTCTCCCAGGAATGACTGAAGAAGACATCTTGCAATGTTTTATATCAAGAACCTTGTTTAGGTTATTAACACTAAAAGACTCAGTAGGCCTCTAATAGGGAAAATGGAAGTAAATACTGACCAGTTCCAGATGACTAGTTCCAAATACTCCTTGTAGCCAGTCTTATGGTCCAGGACACGTCTCATGCTGTCCCCACGTAACATGTAGCACACTCGGAGTAAATCCTTGTGAAGCTTGTTGCTTACTTGCCTTTGCTTGCTCTAAATGCCAGAATCTTGGCTGTGACAGTGAGTGGAGTTCAGCCAGCCCAGTTATTTCTGTAGAACAATCTCTGGAGGGCTTCTTTTATTTAGGACTTTTGAAGACAACAGAGGATTAGTTGAGGATGCATAAACCCACACTTTGTAATGAAGCTGTGCATAAGGTTTTAAGCATAATTATGGGGTTAGGGGCTCTTGTTTATATGTTTTCATTATCTTAGTCCCTAAAGTCAGGAGTTTACTTGGGGAAGCAGAAGTTATGATTAATTGAAAACATTAACTGATGACAGACCACTAATAAAATTAGTCATAGCTCAACCAGTTGTCCTCCTTGCTTAACACTTTCATTTATTTTTAGGACATCTTCTTTGTGTCCTGGTCTCTCTACAAATGGCAGATAAACATCAAAAGCAAGAGAAAGAGAAATTATAAATCTTATAAAAGCTGTGGGATTTCAGGAAGTCCACCAAAGTGGACTGACCATCTTTTTGATAATGCTGTTAAAGTTGAAGTTAAAGATTATCTTACAGCATTATCATAAAATCTTAAAGGAAAAATTGTATTTCCCATTATTATTCTATTAAGATTTTGTGCACAGTTAAAATAAGAACTTATATCTTAATTAAAGGAACTTTATTTTGATTATTTCATCTTTCTAGATAAAGTCATACTAGTCACCCTACTACCACCTAAGGGCCACCATTTGACCGTAAAGTGTTGGTCTTCACGTTATCAATATTCACCTTATGGCTTTGTCTTTGTACCAACTATCCAATGGTAACAAGGCCCCCTTTCTGGTACATGATGCATGATAGCCACTGGGTTTGGGTACAGGTTTCTAGATTCTCTCACCCAGGATAATATTTTCTGGTTTGATCTAGATTTTTGCACTGCACTCTTCTTATTCCTGTTGCTGTGTATTGGGAAATATCTTCTTGCATTGCAGTGTGCCCTACGTTTAATAGAATGTGCACAAGTACTCTTGTGTGACAACTTAGAGCTCAGCTCTAAGTACAGAGAATTTAGCAAGTGAATTACAGAAACTTGTGCCTATCAAACACTGTAAATTCCTGTGACTCCCAGATCCTCCCACTTTCACACATTACTTTGTGGACATGCTCTAGTTTCCAGTCTAGAAAGATAATTCAACTGCAGCATAGACTCCACATAACTTTTCTAGAGAGATTTTTATTTCCAAATGTTTTAGTCCAGAGTAACTTGCAACTTTAATATAACATGAGCTACATTTGAAATAACAGAGGGGAATATATATAAGGGCCCTTCTCTCCATTTGTTTAAAAAAAAAATCAGTAATGAAAAATTCAAAGGAGAGATATGAAAATTTGAACAGAAGTCTCAATCTTTGATGACCATTTTTTATTCAACAAACATTCTTTAGACTTTAAGTCATGTGTTTAGATATAAATCCCTCTCCTTCCACCCTGATATGGTACCCAGATTATGTTTAAAATAAGTTTTGGGATTGTGTTGACTCAGTTTTTATGCAAAGATAAGCTCTCTAAAATAAAATGCCTAAATATTTAGTTAACTGCAAGACTGAAAAGCCTCTGAGATGCTGGTATAATCAAAGCTAAAAATAAATGTAGTAATCATATATTGATATATTAAAAAATAAGCAATATTAGCAGATTTTTATTCTGCAGCCTTCTTTAAAAATTTGTGACCTTGAGATTAAGACATGCTAATCTGCAGGAGAAGATGTGTATCATTTGAAATATAGAGAAAAATGTGCATATTTGTTTTTAGTTCAGTTTTCTGATATAATAAGGGATGATTAATCTCACAGACTGCTGGAGCTGAAAGAGATCTTAACGTTCAATTTAAGCATTTCCTTCATTTATAGAAGAAGAAAAGTCCAGAGAAGGAAAGTGAATTCTTCACCAGATCTCTCAAGCACTAGGTGGCAAAACCAGGACTAGAACCCAGGACTTCTGGCTTCTAAGTTGATGCACTTTTCATTATGCCATGCTATTAATGGACTTTTTTTTTTTTTTTTAGATTTTATTTATTTATTTGAGAGAGAAAGTGAGAGAGAGAGCACAAGTGGGGGTTGGTGGGAGAAGGAGAGGGAGAAGCAGACTTCCCACTGAGTAGGGGGCCCTATGCAAGGCTCAGTCCCCAGGACCCTGGGATCATGACCTGAGCCAAAGGCAGATCCTCATTCGACACAGCAACCCAGGTGCTCCCTATGTGGACATTTGTAAGAATGATGTAGTAAGAGCTCATTTATCTGTTCATTTTATCATTAACTTGGCAAACTTTTAGGACACCCACTTTACCCAATATATTAATTTTCTATGGCTGTGTAACAAATCACCACAAACAAACTGAGTGTCTTAAAACAACCCCTCAGAGTTCTGATGCTTAGAAATCCAGCATGATGTGTCTGGGTTCTCTGCCCACCCTGAAATCAAGGTGTTGGCTGGTCGTGTTGACATCTGGATTCAGAGTCCTAAACACTGTACTCCTGTGATTGACAGAATTCAGTCTGTCATGGTTATAGGACTTGAGTCCATAATTCCTTGCTTTCTGTCAACTTGGGCCCACTGTATCATCTAGTGGCAGTCCTGCATTCCTAGTCATGAGGCCTCTTCCATTTTCAAGCCAACAGCAGTATGTGGAACCTTCCTATTCTTGAAATCCCTCTGATACTTTTTTTTGCTACCTACCTGAGGAAACTCTGATTTTAAATAAGGACTTCCGTGAGTAAATTAGGCCCACCCAGGTAGCCTCTGTATTTTAAGGTTAGCTGAGTTGGGACTATAATTATATCTTCAAACTCCTTTAACCTAGTACTTAAATTAGTGTTTGATTGAACAACCATAGGGCAGAAATCTTAGAGGAGCCATCTTTAGAATTCGGCCTATCATACCCAACTTCCTAATTTACCTCATTGCCAAACAGGACAAACTTTGGACAGAACTTACCATCTGTGACACTTCTGTGAATCCTAAAATAAAGACCACTAAATGAGGTTAATCTTTTTTTTTTTTTTTTTTTTTTTTTTTAAGTATTCCAAGGGCCTAGTGATGGAGATGGGCTCTGGACAGCAGTAACTTAAAAAATTCAGGCACTTGATTGCATATAAAAGGCAGTGTCCTGCATAGCCTGATGGTCACAGCTAAAGCTATGATAACTTGATGGACACAGGAAGTAATTTTTGGTAGAAGAGAAGGAATTGTATTATAAAAACATGGTTCAGACACCTTTGTCCTCCTCATGGCTACTGCAATCAAATACTAGTAATGAGCCTAAGTCAACAAGAAAAGGTTGTATTCCACATACTCAGTTGAAGAATTGAAAATCAAATGATAGGATTTGAGAGAAATTCCTACCAAAAAATAGCTTAATGTTTGGCCACATAAGAAGGCTAAACTGTATGAGAAAAGTAGTTAACTTAAGCAGTTCCCCAGTGGCTCATTGGGGAATTACTCATTTACAGTGAAACCCAAATCCCTGGTGTGACTAGAAAGGCCAGCATCATTGGCTATCTTTCTATTCCCCAGCACACCAAAGCTCTTTCCCACCTCAGGATCTTTGCACACATCCTTCTGCCTCTCTGCAATGTTCTTTTGGCTTTTAACATGCCTTTTTACTTAGCTCACTCTTTATTCCTCAGTTCTTAGGCTAGATGTCACATTCTCAAAGAGGTGTTTTCTCATGGCCCTATTTATAACATTACTGTCTTTTTTCCAGCCTGTGGGACCTTCTGTCACATTACCCTGCAAATCTCCTGTACAGCCTACACTGTGTGCTTTTTATGATTTGTCTCCTGCCTTTAGAATGTCACTTCTTGAATTAGGTTTTATCTAACTCACCTTTGTCTCCCCAGTGGTTAGTTAGATCAGGGGTCGAGCATATAGTAGACAGTCACTATTTGTTGGATGTTAAAGGAGTCTAGAAAGGTTAAAAGTTCCATTGTCATAAAGGGAAACCATGGCATAGCAGGGAGTAGTGCTGTCCCTGAGAGTTTGAGGAAATTTCAGCCTGTCTCTTGACCTATTGGTATTCCTAATTACCAGTTTGGTAATTGGGATATGAATCACTTAATGACTAGCCCAAGGCCATACAGTTAATCCTAGTAGGAGCTAAGATTAGTTTCCAGAATATTTGATATTTTTGTTGATTCTCCCACAAGGAAGAACTGGTCTGTGTTGAAAATATTCAACTTTTGAAGTCCTTGCCTTTGAAATGAAATTAAATAAATGACAGCCATTTCATGTCCCATTTCAGTTTACTCTTCATAGTCTCTTCATTTTTTTTCTGCTTATATGTTCTCTTCCAAATTTGTTGTTTTCATTTTCAGTGTCTATTAAACAAAAATGATGACAGATTCATCTCCCAGTGGAAATTACACATCTTTCGAACTCTGGCCAATATTCCTCACCCTCAACACTCCTGGCTTTGTTAAAAATATCATTTACCCTTTGAGGTACTTGTGTGGTCGGTACTGAGACCAAATTAATGAGGAACTTCAAAGGTTCGAGCAAGGAGAGATGTGAGTGGTGGTAAACTGCACGGAAATTATCTCCAAAATAAAACTTTGTCTGTGTATCTAATGCAGATTTTACTGGGTATTTCATTCTCTACTGAAATTTGACTGAGGTGCTTTGAGTTTGGTTAACTCCATGTGAATTTTACCTTGGCAAGTACAAAACTGTGCTCTCAGGTTTTTGTTGGTTTTCATTTTTTGCATCCTTTAGCCTCTTTTCAGTTCTCTGGAGTTTTCTTGAGTAAATAGGAATTCACTATGTACTGTTTGGGTGGGATTGCTTTTGGCTTTTAACTCTATGGAAGAATTAGGGGGATAAAAGAATGGAAAAGCCAAGACCCTTTATGCCAAGTTTCCAGATCATCTGCATTGTTGGGCAGTGATAAGAAGATTGATAGGTATCTTTATAGTCTTACTCAGCTTATGGGCTACCAGCCAGAAGATTGTCAAGAGTATTCCTAGTTTGATTAATGTGACTGAATGGTGGCAGTTATTGTCATTGTCGTTGTTGTTGTTTGAAGAGCTGGGAGGCCTCCCACTGATAAAGCTATTTTTGTGCAAAGCATACTTCCACCCGAGTGGTGGGAAAAGCAACCTGAATCCCCCAGACAGGCAAATCAGATGAAGTAGGGGTAGAACAGAGGGTGGACACAGCCTTTTACATTAGTATGGAGAATGCTTAACTCTTTAGCTGTGAGTATCTTAGCAAACAGATAAATGAGTAAAATAACTTTACCGGTCAGAAGGATTCCCCATATCCATGCATTATAAAGGTTCACTTTACCTGTTTATTAGAATATCTGCAGTATTCTTTACAAATGTCAAATACTTGACAGAGGGGAAAACAGAGCTGAAGTGTTCCAAGTCATTAATGATTACAAAGCATTCAGAAACCGAGATAGAGCAAAGTTAAAGTATAACGATTTTTAAAATGGACATAAGGACCAATGAAAAATCAAGATAAAGCAAACCTGAAATTATAATATTTTTGATGGTCTTAGTGTGTCTAGTTTAATTGTTTGAAATCTGAACTGCTAGATTGTCTGCTTCTATATAGGATACCTAGAAATTGAAGTAAGATGTGTTATTAAAATACAACCCTTTACCCTTATGTATATCCCTGTCAAGTTGAGGAGAGCAGGACATTAAAAAGATGACCATGCAGAATAAATAGGCTTAAGCAGCTTCCCGAAGTTTAGTTGTCACCTCCGACCCTATTGATTTTGGTCATACTTCCATAACAGTTGTTCTGCTTACTATTGCTGTTACTATTACTTCGATTCATTTCACTTTCTTTACTTGCCAGATTACCTTTAAAAAGGTAAATACATTTCTTACTATGTAAACCAGTGTCACTTACTGGACTACAGGAACCCTAAAAATAAATGAAATGGGAACAAAGCTATATAGGTCATTTCTTTTTTATTTCTTTTCTTTTCTTTTTTTTTTAAGATTTTATTTATTTATTTAACAGAGAGAGATCACAAGTAGGCAAAGAGGAAAGCAGGGGTGGGGGGGGAGGGAAGCAGGCTCCCTGCCGAGCAGAGAGCCCAATGTGGGGCTCATCCCAGGACCCTGGGATCATGACCTGAGCTGAAGGCAGAGGCTTAACCCACTGACCCACCCAGGCGCCCCTATATAGGTCATTTCTAATGATACCTATTCTTGCTAAAACATTTGCATTTATAGTTGGGTTTTTTTTTTTTTTTCTGTGTAAAAAAAGAGGGAAATTAGCAACTGTTAATTGAAGACATGCTAATACCAAGTGCACTTCTTTTAGATGCTACCACAAAGCTTTGAAGAGACTGGGATTATAGTCAACAAAACTGTATTATAGTCAAACTTGCTAAGAGTAAATTTTAATTGTTTCTAACATTAGAAGAAATGGTTAGTATTGTACTAGATAGAGGTGTTATGCTGCTTTGGCAATCATAGGGCAATATTAAATGTATCAAATCAGTATGTCTATAACTTCAATTTACACAATGTTGTATGTTAACTATAACTCAATTTTGAAAAGAATGTGAAGGGAATATCTTATGTTGTGACACAGTATTTTTGAAGGATGTGTCTCTGGGCCAACTGAAATGTCTTGTACAGCAGCATAGATCTCACACTTAGGGAATGCAGGCCACGTAGGAAGCTGCTGAGATCAGCCATGGTGATTTCGTTGGTCTTATGTGTGCTGGGAGTAAAGGCAAGCTTTTGAAAGCCTTTCAGTGTAAATAGGTGGAGTGTGGTGATTTAAAAGGGTTTATAAATATTTGTAGTTTCGTTTTAATCTTTAGTAGACAGTTCTAATATGAGATTTTCATTTTCTTTCTCCCAGTCCATTCCTTCTTGCACTTTGGACAGTTGGGTTTCTGTTTTTCATGATTAGTTTTGCAGCATGCAGTATGACGATGATTTTGTACATCTGGAATGGTGGAGAAAAGAATTTAGGTGAGAGTTACTGATACTACTTCCCTTTGTCTGTTTGAGGACTGAGGTCTGAATGGAATCACAACATACTGTAGGAGAGGACGTAGATACCACCCAAGTATCCCTGTGTGGGGATGACTTTTGGCTGAGTTGGAATTACATGACTGATGTTCCCGTGCTCCCCAGCAGGGTTCAAATTGTATTGTATTGGTCTTTTAATATTTCAGAATACTTTAACATACTTGATCTCATTTTTTTCTGCATGCTCTCTGTCAAGCATGCAAAGCATAATTAAGAAGACAAATAATGTGTAAAAGTATGTGTAAATATTTGGCCTCCCAGTTGCAAACAGAAATAACTTGTTAGGTTCAACACTACCTCCTTCCATTAGTGTGGATAATAAAGTGTTGGTTTTACGCATGTTTAATTGTTAACTTTCTTTCGAAAAAGCTCTATCACTACTCAAAGCCTTAAGTTTTTTCCATAGCTTTTGCTCTGATAATCCCGTTGCTGGAAAAAATATTTCAAGTCCATAATCAAAAATAAGAAAAAGGATCCATACGAGTGGATCATTCATTAATGAATTATCTTTTAAAATGGGAATAATCTGCATTTTCATCCATAGCGCAATGAGGGTAAACCATGGTAGGACCACTCTTTCGGTGTTTTTACTGCTATCGACACCATAAATACTCAGTCCACAAAAATGCTTAATAAGTAAAGAGGTGATATGAGAGTATATGTGTGTTATGATTCCAACTATGCAAATTCACACAAACACATGCAAAAACACAAAAGACACAAGAAAGCAACTGTTATTAGGGTGATGGATTTTTTTAATAAAAAATATTCTTGGGACGCCTGGGTGGCTCAGTTGGTTAAGCAGCTGCCTTCGGCTCAGGTCATGATCCCAGCGTCCTGGGATCGAGTCCCATATCGGGCTCCTTGCTCGGCAGGGAGCCTGCTTCTCCCTCTGCCTCTGCCTGCCTCTCTGCCTACTTATGATCTCTGTCTGTCAAATAAATAAATAAAATCTTTAAAAATATATATATATATATTCTTAACTGAGGGTTACCGGGGGTAGGGGGGTATGGAGAGGGTGGTTGGGTTATGGACATTGGGGAAGGTATGTGCATGGTGAGTGCTATGAAGTGTGTAAACCTGGCGATTCACAGACCTGTACCCCTGGGGATAATAATACATATGTTATTATGTTAATAAATATGTTAATTAAAAATAAATTTAAAAAAGATTCAACAAAAATTGAATAAAACAAAAAATATTCTTAATGTTCTTTTAGTGCTATTAATATTTTTGTCAGGAATAGTACTTAGGAGAAGAGAAAAGGAAACCAAGTTGACCACATATCTGTAAAAACAAGGGGCAGTAAGACAAAGTCAACCTCAGTTGTATAGGGAAGTCGAGCAAAAGTGAATCTTATTAGAACCATTAAACTTCATAATAACTTAGCTCTTGATTGTGTAATGGTACTTCCCAGTCTCAGATATCTACCTTGGCTTAGGGTCAGCACAATGCTTGGCTTATTATTGTCATTCATGAAGGGATAGATGGTTGATGGATGGGTGGGTAGGTGGATGATTTTTAAGAACATACATCCAAATCAGAGTTTAATATTGAAGTGGTTGGGAATAAAAATACCCCTCAAACATAAGTGTATTTCAAAGACTTATCTAGGCACTGAGATAAATAGAGTAGAGTAGGATGGGCTAGGATAGGAAACACTAATTAGAACCAAGAGGATCTACTTGGATAAGGCTTAATGAGCACCATTAAAGAGAAGGGTGGAACCCAGTTTGTTAGAGAACACAGGACTTTCAAGGCTGAAGAAGTCACATTCTTTTGGATATGGAGGTAAGAGAGGGTGGTGCATGGATACAGATTATCCTGGCTGGGAAGTGAGGTCAATGATGAGCAAGAATGTGCTAGAAGGTCTTAATACCCCTAGAGAGGTAGACCTTGCTGCTCTGTGAGGAGTGTATCCAGTGAAGGGACAGATGGTTTGAATTAGCCTTATACCCAGAGTTGTTTCAGACAAGCCTCCTTGTTCATGTGTAGCATATCTGGAGCAGCTTTTCCTCTTTCCTTTACCCCATTATCATCACCACCACCAGTACCACTGTGACCATCATCATCATCATCATTTCCTCCCACTTTGCTATTCCCTCATCTAATTCTCATAACACCTCTGAGGTGGGTTGACACAGATTAAGTAATTTGCTTGAAGTCATACAGCTAATAAGTTAGCAATGGTAAAATTTGAGCCCAGATCATCTGGTACAAGAGCCAGTTCTCTTATGCATTATTAAACTGCACAATAGCTTCTGGGTGAACTATTATAACTCAGTTATTAATAATAAAGATCTACAACAACTTCTCAGCCTCTCCTCTCTCAATCACATAAGGATCTGCACATTTCGTGTGTGATAAATCTCAAAAAATTTTTAACATGCAAATATTATATATGCTCTTAAAAATCCAAATGGTATGGTGGAAGAAGTGTGAGGAAGGTGAAGAATGATTACCCAAATTCCCACCTTGCACAGATGATTATAGGTAATCATCTATATATAGGTCATAATCATCTAATATAGGTCATGTTTTAATGACCATTATTTTAGTCCTCTTTGAATACTGAAAAATTTATATTAATGGGGTTGGACTTCATTGTTTGTATGTTTATGTTTATATACATGTATTTTATGTGTGTGTATATTAATTTGCTTCGTAGACTCTTGGGGTTTTGTGCTTTTTAAATGGTTGTCACAGAGATCTTATATCATGTTAATGACTGTACACATAGTTCTCTTTGACTTGGAATTGTGTCTCATTTCCCAGCAGTGTGCTGGCACATAATAGATGCTCAATAAATATTTGTTTAAGGGATCATTTTGCTTCAGTTGTTTTAAGCCATAATACTTAAGCAGTCTTTTTAATGAAAATTTAGTTTGTTTCCTGTTTTTCAGTGTTAATAAATAACACCCTTCCCCTGTGTCAGGTAGCTTGCAATTTTGTGAAGTACCTTTGTAGAGTAGCAGGCTATTGGCAAGGTGAGGATAGAGCATTTTTCCCTCCATCCAGCTGGGCATTTCCTGGCTGTCATTGACCATTCCCATTAGGGACAATTACACTTGAAATTATTTCCTCCTCCGGCAGGGGCCAGATTTAAACAAACAAACAAAACTTGATTTTATGTTGGCCTTTTCTTTGGAGACTCTTTATCTTTTGTGGGTAAAGGCACCAGTTGATTTATTTCATGACTTTTGTTCAGTTATGGTCATTTTCTCCTAACTGGATTAGGGGAAGAGAAATTAAGTGCCAGGAACACTTACTGTACCCTTTAGAGTAGTGGTTCTCACCTTTCTGGAATCTGAGACTCCTGTGATATTGTAACGAAGCTGCAGACTTCGCTCCTTAGAGAAACCATGTGTGTTCAGAGCATCATGGCCCCTGGAAATGAGGGGCCCATGGTGAGAACCCCCACACCTTGGGGACCTGTTCTCTCCCTGCTTCCTGCCTCCATCCCTCTGCTCTTTTCATGTGAGTGTTTCAGGGACACTGCTGTGGAAACTTGGCTCACTTTTAAAAAATTGTTCTTGCTGTGTTTGAGGATTGGGCTGTATATAGAGAGTTAACGATTGCTTTTTGGTAGGCAAAGAGGAAGACTGCCTCATTTTATTTTCTGTCAATGTGTGCAAGTAGCCCCTCATCGGATACCTTTTGAGGATACTGTTAGTAATGCTAAGCTAGTGAACAGGTGCTTATGAAGCCTTTCTTAAGTAGCACAGTTGGTTGCAGGGAAACTCCCACCAAGCACAATGCTGCCACACATGGTAAGCACTCTTGAACCAGTCCTGCTGCTGCTTACCGTTATAGAAAGCCAGTAAGATCTGGTTTCTGCCCTTCAAGCGCTTGTGATCTAGTACAGGGAGATGAGCATGTGAAGCTGTAAGTGGAGCAGACTTTGATTTGTGAGCATGGTTTGCTAATAAATACCAGAAAATGGCTCCAGGCAAAAAAGATAATATTTTGACTGATGTATCTAAAAATTCCAGGGGCAGACTTTGTCTCTTGAGTGTTTTCCTCTCTGCGTGTGTGACCCAGTAGCCGTCCCCACTCCTAGTGGCTCCAGGCTTGCTTGGCATGACCTTCATAGTCAGCAGGCCAGTGAGAAGACTGATTTTTTTTTTCCCCTGTAGTTCCAATAGAAGTCTTAGAGTTGGGTCTGGTGCCCAACCTCAGCTAGCCACTGTGGTCAGCAAGGGGGAGGATAGAATATGCTGATTGATCAGATTTGGTCGTGTGGCTAGGAAGAGAAGGGAATCACCTGGACTGACATTTGAGGAGGAGTGGTTCCCTAAAGGAGACTCAAGGCACTCCTTCCAGAAGGGGGAATGGCTGTGGGGCAATTCAAAACAAGGATCAGCACAATAATAATCCGCTGATAGAAGTCCCTGTATGTGGAGGGTGGGTGATGGAGAGAATGTGCCAGTCACTCTAAAGGAAGGAAAGAAGAGGGGAATGAATGAATGAATCAAAGACTAAATTAACCTTCTGTTAGGACATGGAATTCTTTCTGTGAAACTTGTAAAAGTGTGATTCTGTTAATATAAGTTCAGATTTCAGTCTTATTTTGGTGAAATTTAAGATTCTGTAAGTTCTTTCTTTAGGTGGTATTTTAAGTTTAAAGACTAAAGTAGAGATTAAAAAATAATTTTTGTTAGAGATAGGTATTATTATGGTACTTGATGTGATGGGTCTGTGTATTTGATGGATTTTCTAAATAGGAGAAAAAAAGCCCAAGTTGTAACTGTTTTTCTTTAGCACATGACATTTGCAAGGAACGGTGTTAGGTAGCGTATTGTAAACTCACATAGATGGTGGGAGAGAATAATGATAATTAAGAAATAAAATAGCATGCTTGTGAAGAAAAGAGAGAGGAAGGAAAGTGCTTATATTTGAGAAAGTTCCACTTGTCTGGAACTTGACAGTAGCCAATAGGTGCCATGTACTATTTTCTGTGCCATGGAGGGCCCCCCTCACCCTCTTTCTAGTCTGATGTGTCCTTGCCTTACTGCAGGCCTGGATTAGCTGCTATCTCCTGGGCTGAGGAGGCCCCAGGGTATACATAATTAGCTGTATTGTGGGAAGCTTGAACAGGTTTAATCATATTTCTAAGCAAAAGTCTGTTTCTTCTGGGAGTCAGAGCTAGAGGACTCTTCTGTGCTTGCTCTTTTCTTTTTTTTAATCTGACACTGATGATGATGTATGTTGCTGACACCTTTTGAGCACTTACTGTGTACCATGCTTTGTACTAACAGTACCACATGTATTGTCTCATGGTCCTGTGAGGGTAGGTATGCCTGTTTGCATTTGAGTGATCTGCAGCACAGAGAGGCCATATCCTGAAATCGTTGAGTTCAGCACCAGGATCATCAGAGGGACGCTGGACTACCTCTCTGATGAGTGACATTTGAGGTAGACAGGTGTCTGTCTCACGTCTGGGACAAAGTCATTTGAGGGAGCTTGCATTAAGGAGGACATTAATTTCATTTCCCTTTTATGTGATACTTGAGGCTTTAAGATACTAAGCAGTGATCCAGAGTTGTGATGTCATTTGTTAGAGAGGAAGAGAAAGTCAGAAGCAGTGAGGGGCCGGCTGGTGGGCTCACCCTCAGTGGTTGGAAGGCCTGTTCCTTCTCAGCCTCTCTTGCCAGACCACTTGAAGAGAGTAGTTACACAGATACAAGTTACAACCCATAAGTTTCCTTCTAACATTCGAGGAAAAGAAAACTCATCTGAAGAGGGGACTGCTTTAAAAGACTCCTATCATATGGGACTTATTTCTCTTTATTTTCGAATGAAGGCTTGGTCCCAAACCTTTGTACTACATTGTTTTTACATGACATTTTAAAAATGATAACTATTTCTGTATATTGGACATAAGGTTATCCAAGTAAATTTTTATTCCATTTATCATTATATTTTAGTGTAAGTTTTCACTGTTATTAAGGATCGATTTGTGTTGAGAATTGTACTAGCCCACCCCTTTTAGTGCAGTCACCTTAGGGGTACCTGCAGAAGGAAAACAGACCCTTACCGAGAAGCATGGATAAGAACAGGTGCTGGGCTTGCAGCTGAGGATGTTAATTGCAGCTTTGTTGAAAAAACTAATAGATATAGGTGGGTGGGTAGATGGGTGGGTAGTTACGAAGCAATTGCTCACATTGCCTTCCTAATACAGGTCCTTCCTGAGGAGCGTCTATACAGTGGTTTGCCATGCAGTGCAGCCTGACATGCACGGTGGGAAGAGTGCTGTGGCAGTAGTGGCATCCAAAACTTTGTGGGCAGCAAGGTCTCAGTCAAATCAGTGAAGGGACGTTTGTGAGGAATGCACACATGCTCCTCCAAGTGTATAAATAATTTCTCTTCTACAAATGGTAGTCAAGAATTGAACAGTTGAAACCTTAGGGGAGAGGCTAGAGGACTTAAGCTTTTTTATTTTTCTGTAGGGTTTAATTTTACCCCATGCACCGGTATTACTGTTATGTAAAAAATACCAACACTGAAAATAACACCTATTGTTTATGAATGAATAAAAGTGAGATTTAAGTAATAAAATAAGGCTCTCTGAACTCCATAATGAAAACCACCAACGTGTTTGAGAGGAGCTAAGTCTGTCACTACTCTAAGACCCAGGGTGCTTCATTTTCCCTCCCTGCCCCAGGCTTTATGAAACCGTACTTAATTATTCCGTGGATGTCCAAAAGTAGGTCAGTGACACAATCCAAAAAGACTTTCTTGGTTTTTTGGGGTGGTGGTGGGGAGAGTGCCAGCAGAGGATGTGAAGTTTGCTTCTTTTATCTTCCTTTGCTTTTTGTGTTGGTGACTGGTTCCTGGTCCTTGCTCTCCCCTTCTCCCTGTCCATTTTGAAGAGATTATTTTAGAGAAGGCAGGTCCCTAACATTTTAAGCTTTTGCCTTCTGGATTTTTATAGCATGTTTTTTGAGTTTGTTTGCTATCCTATTTTCTATTTGATTACTTACATTAAATTTAATATTTACATTTAATATACATTAAATATTGATATGCATTAAATAAAATTTAATAAATTGTATTCTGATCCTTACTGCTCTGTTATTGTTTAGTGTGCAGGTTTGATTTTGTCATTGCCTTGCTATCCTATTCCACTCACCTCTTATCTCAGTCCTTCGGCGCTTCTTTCTGAGTATTTGGATAATTCAGTATCTCTGCCTGACCCAAATAGTGAGGTTTTTCTTGATGTCCCTGATTACCCCAATAACAAATCTGATAACGGTATAATCAAGAATTGTCATACAAGGAAGCTTCTTTGTTTTTTTTTTAATTTTTAATTTTTTTAATAAACATATAATGTATTATTAGCCCCAGGGGAAAAGGTCTGTGAATCGCCAGGTTTACACACTTCATAGCACTCACCATAGCACATACCCTCCCCAATGTCCATAACCCCACCACCCTCTCCCTACCCCCCTCCTCCCGGTCACCCTCAGTTTGTTTTGTGACAATAAGGGTCTCTTATGGTTTGTCTCCCTCCCGATCCCATCTTGTTTCATTTATTCTTTTCCTACCCCCCACGTTGCATCTCCACTTCCTCATATCAGGGAGATCATATGATAGTTGTCTTTCTCTGATTGACTTATTTCTCTAAGCATAATACCCTCTAGTTCCATCCAGGTCGTCGCAAATGGCAAGATTTCATTTTTTTTGATGGCTGCAGAGTATCAAGGAAGGGTTCTGATTCTTCATGTTGTCTTGTTCTCCTGACACCTCAATCTTGACTGCATGATGCCTACAAACTCCTTGTTAATGTTCGAGAATTGAAGGCAAATCCCTTTTGCATCAGTTTCTCATGCAAGTAGATTATTTCATACACAAGGATGACTTAACATTTTATTTTTAAAAGGCAGTAACCTTATATACTGACTTAATATTTACCAAGTATTTTTTCCTGAACATGTGCTCATTTAATATGTTAGGAGCTGCTATTACTTGTCCTTTGTGGGTGAGGAAGCTGAGCCTCCTCTGGAATTCAGGCCTACATGCAGGGCTCTAGGCCTGTGTTTTTCATAGCCACACGCCGGCCCTGTGTTACTACTGCTCAAAGAATTTGGCAGGTTCATCTTCAGGAAGTGATACACAGTTTTGGCAATAGATCTTTCTTAACTATTTAGCATCCATATATTGTTTTCCACCTTTGTTCCTTTCTCCCTCTTCCCCTGGGTATGTTAGACCCAGTCCTTAATTGAGACCTTGTGTTCAGTTTTGCTGCATCCGCACACCCCATCCCCACCCCCACCACTGCCCCAGTCTCCAGTCTCAGGCTTTTTGTTTCACCTGAGGAGCTTTCTCCATTAATTCAGTGCTGACTTGCCTTGGTTTTAAGAGCTAGCACCAAATTCACCTCTTCCTGGAAGTCTGGCCTTACCTGATACATCCAACTTTGGTCATTCCCAATCTCTGTTAGCCCTTTGCACACAGTTATCAAAGATCACCATCTTAGATACTGGGTGGGAAGTGGAAGGGAACTGGTTTTGTAATGAAAATGATGGTGAAGTGAGTTGGGAAATTTGGTGTCCAGTCCACTGGTACAAGTGAATTGTATGGCCTTGGAAAAGTCACTCACCTTCTCTGGGCCTGTGATTCTCCTGCTATGAGGTGGAGAAAGGGGAGACTAGAGATGGACCCCTAGGTCAGCAGTTTTCAAATCCTGTCAGGAACCTCTGGGAGTCTGTGTTTGTTTACCTGAAGGGAAGGCTTTCTCCCAGGTTCTCCCAGAGCTGTCTCACTTTCCTCTTTGTAGTATACTGAGGTTTTACTTTTTTTTTTTGAAGATTTTATTTAATTTTTTGACAGACAGAGATTACAAGTAAGCAGAGAGGCAGGCAGAGAGAGAGAGAGGGGGAGGCAGGCTCCCTTGCTGAGAGCCCGATATGGGGCTCGATCCCAGGACCCTGAGATCGTGACCTGAGCTGAAGGCAGAGGCTTTAATCCACTGAGCCACCCAGGCGCCCCAGCTGAGGCTTTACATTTGACTGATTGATGGATTAATCAATTTTTGATAAAAGGGTTTATATACTAATAGTTTATATACTAATCATCAGATCCTAGTGTGATCACTCTGCCTTCCAGTGAGTTACTCAAAAAATAGTTTTCATTTGACTTGGCTTTGTTCTTTAGACGTTTCCAATGTGTGTAGTGTCCCTAAAGGATTCCATAGGATAAAGGGAACCCCAGTCTCTTTGTCATGGGTCACCTGGATAGTATTAAGAAAGCATAACAAAATTAGTCCAGGCACATGCATTTATTGTAACTGAATTTTAGCTATCAAGCATTCTGTGAAGGGCACAAATACAGTGTGACAGCCTCTGAATGCAAGCAACTCTTGATTTGGTGCCCTGTTAAGGGAACCAGCATGTACGGAAAACCCCCTCTGTGGAACTTAATGGTGTACAGAGTTTTTTTAGAGTTTAAACAGGACAAAGCACATTTGCTATATGTGCAGCTTAAGGGATTTTCAAGAGAAATTTTCACTCTATCTGGGTTTTGCTTTAAATGTTACCTTTATAATCTTATACCCAGTTTAGATTGGCGATATCATCATATTTCATTTCACTTCTTGGGAAGTTTTTCCTCTATGGATTCTTAGAGGATTCTTATGGATTTTTATTACATGGTGATCATTCCATAATGCTGCTTTACTCTTTAAAAACATTTTATTTTATTTATTTATTTTAAAGACATTATTTATTTATTTGACAGAGAGAGAGATCACAAGTAGGCAGAGAGGCCGGCAGAAAGAGGGAGGGGGAAGCAGGCTCCCTGAAGCAGAGAGCCTGATGCAGGGCTTGATCCCAGGACTCTGAGATCATGACCTGAGCCGAAGGCAGAGGCTTAACCCACTGAGGCACCCAGGTGCCCCAAAAGCATTTTAAAAATTCTTTTGAAAGAGGAATATTTCAGAAGCATTTGAAAAGCACCTCTATTGAGGAAATTGTAATTTTTAAAAGTAAATACGTGAAATGATGTCAGAATAGCAGTCTGTGCAGAGCAGCTGCTATTTCTAAGGGGCAGAAAAGGATAGATTATCTTGGTCTAGCCTTTCACTGACCTTGAAATTAACCCAAGGATAAGGCCTCTGTAATGCCAGAACATTTGCCCCAGTCATTATTACTATATTTTTTTATTGTCTCTGTGAAGTCATTAACATCTATCCATATAAATATACCCATTCAACATAAATTCAGCCAAGGAAGAAAAACACACCCCATAAGACCGTGTATTGAAAAATGCAGAGCTCATAAGATATACTGCCAGGAAAAGATATTTTTTACATGCCAAAAATATAAATTGAGACCTTACTAAGCTGGATTAGAAATACAGTTCTGCAGAGACATCTGGTTCCTTGTAGGTGGAATTTCAACTCTTAAAAACAAGCATACCAACTTAAATAGTGTGTCAACTACAGAAAATTTAGATTCTGAACCTGTTTGCTCATGCTTTTCTGTGTTTGGCATCATTCTCAGGTAGGTACTTCTCATTGTATCATGGATAGGCCTCTGTAAACACAGTGCCTAGTTTTCATGCCATCCATTAAGTACCCTCAGTGTGGAAGGGTATGTCCTTTCCTAAGGGTTCCAGCAAAAGTCCTGTGGCCGACATTTTCAGTGGCTTCAGCCAGGTTCCAGGTCTGTCCCTGAAGTGGTTGCTGTGACTGTTGGGCCACATCTGAGTCAGGTGCTAGCTCATGGGGTTGGCTCCACCTGACCACATAGACAGAGATAAGGGAAGAAGTAGTTCCCCAAAGCAAAGTTGAGTGTTAACAGTAGAAAGGGGACTGTATCTTAGGCAATCAGAAGCAACACATGTTTTCACAATGAGCAATTGAAAAAGGGTCTTATAGATGAGCTTCAGAGGGGTCTATTGTGGTGATTGGGTAAAGAAATTTATATAGAAGTAATGCTTTAGCCCTGTGTTCTTCCTTAAGATGATGGTTTTACTTGATTTAGGATCTGTATCTTTTAATATATGGCATTGCCAGGCCAATAAAGAGAACTTCACACATACTCATTTGGTTATTGATACACAGCGAATCATCAGTTATCCTGATTTTGCAAAGAAAGTAGGCAAAGGAATAATCCTGTTTTGACTTTATTATTTGTTTCAAAAGCGTGTGGAAGGTTGGCAAATTTTTGTTGAATTGACTTGACTGGAGGTCACGGTGCTGCCACAGGACAACCCAGGTATATTTTTTTCCCTGTGAAATGATAATCTTTGGATATTTGCCTCGAGTCTTCGTGCTGAACCTTGTAGTTTACTGGGTACCAGTCAGCCTTTGTGTGATTGGCTTAATCCACTTGGCAGAGCCTGATGTAGCTGCCTTCAGAGGTCTCCTAAACTACTCCTAGTTAGGAAAGAAAATGGAAGGTGGTAGGGAAAGGCAGCAAAAACATTTCTCACTTCGCCTCCCCAGAGACAGATCTGTTACCCTCCCTTGACCACAAAAATTCACTGAGGAAGTTGATGAGTCAGAGATACACTAGGGTGGACATCATTAGCACAGTTTAGTGAGCCTCTGGTATCGTGTGTGTGTGTGTGTGTGTGTGTGTGTGTGTGTGTATTTAATGGGTACTGTTTTCCTTCCAGAGTAAATTCACCAGTATGAAGAACATCAGCAGTACGTTGAAAAGTTTCCTCAGCCCCATATTTGAGGTGGTTGAAAGATTACCGTTAGAGGCAGGGGAACATGACCTTGTTCCTCTAGACCACTCCAACTTTATTTTCAGTGACTCTGACATCTTCACAATATTTTCCATTTTATTCCTGGGCTTTTACAGACCTTCCCATAATGAGCACATTCCATCTTAAAATTTTCCTTTCTGCATTAATTGGGGCAGGGTTAGCTTTGCCACTTTCAGTCTTAGCTGTATTGAGAGAGTTTATACGACATGCCTGGGGCTTTAGGGTCATCACTGGGACATCCTAGTCATTGCATGCCTCTTCCTTCATCAGCAGTGCCATTCCAAATTTGTTTCCCCATTTCTTTACCTCTTTTTCTCTCCAGCAATGGGGAGGTATGAGATAATGTCTGAGAAATCCTTGATTCCCTTTGGAGAAAGGCACACTGTCCATTTATTTATACCCATCTACTGGCTAGAGTTAACCAGTGGCCACTCCCAACATTGATTTAAGCTCTTCAGACTCAAAATTAAAATGCCAGTAGAGAATGATGGCCAAGAGTGTGGTCTGGTCAGACAAACTTGGGGTTGAATTCAGGCCTCATCCCTTACTCTTTGATTAATCTTGGCCCCAAATCCGTATCAGTTAAGTGGGGTAGTTTTAACACTGACCTCAGAGTTCTTGGTATGTACAGTTAAATGAGATAATCCATCAAAATCATCTGGCACAATACTTGCCACATAGTGAACACCCTATAAAGGTCATAATAATCGAATTACTGGAGCTTTATATCAAGAAGGGGATTTGCCCTTTTTGTAAGTGTTGAAATTGGGGAAAAATACAAAGAGGCATAATGTCTGGTATAATGGACAACTTAGTCGTACCAGTCAGCTTTATCTGGATTTTTTTTTTTTTTTTTTTAAGAAAATTAAAGCACTGTTTGGGGCACCTGGTTGGCTCAGTGGGTTGGGCCTCTGCCTTCGGTTCAGGTCATGATCTCGGGGTCTTGGGATCAAGCCCCGCGTTGGGTTCTCTGCTCAGCGGGGAGCCTGCTCTTCCCCCACCTCACCCCCCTGCCCCTGCCTGCCTCTCTGCCTTCTTGTGATCTCTGTCAAATAAATAAAGAAAATCTTTAAAAAAAATGAAAATTAAAGCACTGCAGATTAAAGTCCTTGCATAAAGCCGTGCTTTGGCAAAGGACAAGGGAGGGGAGACTGTTGGAAACAGAAGTGACTTCAGATACCTAACCAAATCTAATGCCCTCAACTGGGTTGGACCCTCATTTGAACAAACCAATTTCAATGTGGGCTGTCAGAAGCTATTAAGGAATTATCATTAAATTTGTCAGGTATCATAATAATTTTTCTCATAAAATAACATCATTATGATAAAAATAACATCATTACTGATTTAAAGAAGGTAGGGATTTATAAGAAATAAATTTTTCTTTGTTTTCTCCCCTTCCTCCTTAATAAATAGCAGTTACCTTGGCAGTTTCAACTAGATGTTGTTTCTCTCTTCTCTTCTCCTCCCCTCCCAAGTCTGCTAAGTTCTGAGGTCTCAGCTGGTGTCTGGGTTTTGCTCCACATCAGCTCCATTTGTGTCTCCAGCTGGAACAGTCTTCTCAAAAAGTAGATTATTTCCCTCAGGGAACCATGGTGCATCCAGAGGGTACTGGGCGTGTTCCTTTTGACTCCTTGTCTTCTCTTAGGATTTGACCCAGATGGATGTATCTCTGGAGGACTAGTTATACCACTGATGGGTTGGTTGCCTCATCAAGCCCTGCACAAGTAAGAAGCAGGGGTAGACTGACAGCTTTTAAAATATTTTAAAGTTTCTTCCACACATGAAGTTGAAAAGGACTATTCAGAACGGAGTCCCCAAACTTGTATTCAGGCTGTGTTATTTATATCCAGGGCAAGGAGGGTATATATGTGAGAATGAAGGCAAAGTGCCCCAGTGTGAGCCCAATCCCAGGAGAGAATACCCTGTGAAGTTAACTCTCCTCAGTCACTGTTGCCAGTACTTAGGAAGGGAGGGAGGGTTGCGGGAGGTAGAGACACTGCTCTTTCTACTATAAATCTCTTTCCAGCTGCATCAGAAACTGGAGAATAAGGTGTCCCTGAGAGGAATGTCAACTGGGCAGGTCATGCTCTACTGTCACTTAGAAACCAAATTTATAAATATATAGCCACCATCTGGATGAAGGTAGAGAATATTTAGAAAAGCTCCCTAGTGCACTCAGTCAAATACCTCCTTCCCTCCCCCACCTTCCACGTAATTACTCTTCTAACTTCTGTCACCACTGATTAGTTTCCGTTTTGTTGAACTTTATTTAAATGGAGTCATAAGGTTGTACTCCTTTTTTGGTGGCTGCTTTCCCTCAAATTAATGCCTGTGAGAGTCTCCGTGCTTGCAGGGAGCAGTGGCTTGTTCTTTTTTATTGATCTAAAGCATTTCATTATAGAGAATACATCACAAGATTTTCATGCTTTTATTGATGTATACTGGGTTGTCTTTAAATTTGAGCTCTGAGGAATAAAGCCTCTGGGAATATTCTCCTACCTGTCTTTGATCATAAGCACCCATTTCTCTTGAGTATATCCCAGAGAGTGGAATTGCTGGATCATAGCGTGGATGGATGTTTACCTGAGTAGATACTCCCAAATATTCTTGCAAAGTGGTTGTACCCATTTGCATCTCTACCATGAATCGTTCTAATTTTTCCACATCCTCATATGTACTTGGAATTGTCCTTATTTTTATATTTTAATTGTCCTTATTTTAATGGCCATTCGGCTTTGTGTATGTTAGGGTTTCACTGGGTGTGTATTCACATTTCCTTGACAAGTTGTGATACGGAGACCATGTGGATATTTTCTTTTGATCAGTGCCTCTACCATCTTTCGGTCATTATTTTTAGGGCAAGCTTGTCTTTTCTATAAAGGCAATATGATTGTCAAGAGTCGTTGTGAAATGGGAGTACTTCCTGTTTAGTGATACAAGGCATGGGTGTTGGTGTCTCACACCATGAATTCCAGTCCCAGCCTGCTTACCTGCTGGTTAGATATTTCAGTTTCTAAGTCTATTTTCTCACTCTAAAAATGTGGATAACAACAGTACCTATCTCACCAGTGTGTTGGGAAGGTTAAATGGGAAAGGTGTCATTTATGATATGGTATTTGATGGATTAGGAAGTGGTCAATGAATATTATAAATGAATAGCTATGCCTGTGTGGTGGTGATAAGGAGGAGGAGGGAGATATTTGCTTTGGATTGTGGGCTGTTATAAGTGAGCATTGAGTCATTTTTAGCACCAAGTGGCTGAACAACTCCTTTCTCCTATTCCATTTGTCTAGCCAGGATCTAAATATCCCCCTGCCCATTCGTGCAGTGGCCTGTCCCAGCCACCCATTGTGTAGGGCCTTGGGCTATCATCCTGATTTTTTGGATGGCTCAGCTTTTGAACTTCTCATTCTAGCCCTGATCCAGCCTTTTATTGTTTGTTTTTCCTTCCATTTTGACTAAGGTTCCTAATGCACATTTAATTAAGCACCTATTCTTAAAAAGAAAAAAAAAAAGATTTTATTTTCAAGTAATCTATACGCCTGTTGTGGGGCTTGAGCTTAAAACCAGAGATCAAGAGTCACATGTTCCACCAACTGAGCCAGCCAGGTGCCCCAAGCACTTTCTTAAATAGAATGCTAGAGTATATCTAGGGAATCATAACCTAAGAGTACTGATTCCAGCTCTTAGGAAACTTAATATCTAGTCAACTAATAGTAATAAGTAGCTACCCCATCATTTGAATATTTATTATATGCCAGACACCGTTCCAAGTATGTTGATGTATTAGCACATTTCACTGTAACACTATTCTATAGAGGTACGTGCTTTTATAATCTATGTTATCAATACCGGGAAATGTGACCCCAGGTCACATAGCCAGTGTCAGAGCCAACCGCTGAACTTAGATCCAAACCCATTCTCTTACTAGTATTTTGCTTCTCCTAAATCTGCCTGTCCCTGAAATATCTTGGGCCAAATGGACAAAGCATTAAGAACCCCCAAGCACAAAATGTAATCTAAATGTTCTACTGGTCTTTGTCTAGTAGGGCATGTACCTTCCGTGCTTTCTTACTTCCAGGTGTGATGAGGCCATGAGTTACCCTCATGATTAGATTTCTTAAATTTAAGAAGTCTACCTTATTAGGGAGGGTACAAGTTAATCTTTAGAAAGTTCTTTGAAGGGCTGAGTGTGCTCCTGATCGTCGTTATTATTATGAGCAGCAGGTTGGCTATTCTTGTACAGGGCAGAATTACCTTTAATCAAATGATCTTTCTGTATACTTTCTACTTAAAAGTACTAGCAGGTTTCTCTTTCTTGCCTTCCCCTTCACTTCTCCAGAGCCTCTGGCCAAAATCAAATTGGAGTTGCCTTTGTCCCTCATTGGGGGAAGGTACCCGGCTCATCTGTGCTGTTACCACACCCCCATCCTGCTTCATAGCTAATTCAGCACCTTCTCCCACCCTTCTTTTTAAACCTCATGTTAGGACATCAAGCGAAAGGTTCACATTTTCTTATTGTCTTTTGCAGTTAAACATCTGCCTGCATTTTACTCTGTAGCCTGTTGACATGGAAAAGAGACTCTTGGAGGCTTTCTTTGCATTCGTGCATCAGAAGTCTTTTCTCCAATCCATTTGACCTCATGCTCTTTTTTGGCTCTTACTGCGCGTAAGCTGGCCTGATCCAGTCCACCTTATGTTGCTCTTGAAGGCTAAAAGAGTCCTGTGACCAAATGTTTAGCAGGCTGTTCAGACATGTTGGATTGACAGCTTGATCTAAGTCCATTCCTGTTTTACACCACCCCCCGCCATCCCCCAAGCCAAAGGTGGAAACACAGCAAGTTACATAAGTTGTTGGAGCAGTCCAGACAGCTGGCTGCTGGCCCGGGCAAACTCAGTGTTGGAGCACTTGGGAATGCCTGCGCTGGCTGTAAAACATGGGCTCATTTTTAATGAGAACAATCATTTCGTTCAGCTATGTGAATCAGAATAGTAGAACAAAGTCAGAGCTGTGATCTCCTAAACATGGCTTCTGGCTTCACTCTGAGGCAGAACAGGGGATGCGGGTGGATTATGACAGGAAGGGGTCTCTCTCTACTGTTTAGCCTCGACTGAACAAGAAAGGGTGGGCTGAAGGACAGGAGTAACAACGTTAAACAGCTTGGAAGCCCCATGAAGTTAGTCAGGGAGGAGGGGAAGGAAGGAATCTGAAAAGAAAGGAAAGGATCTCATCACCAATATTTGCCAATTCCAGCCTGGATATTCTGTATGTGTCTGATCTTTCCCTTTTGTTGTATGCCTTTCTTGTTGCAAGGTTTTGCAAGGATGTAGTTCTGGCAGATTTGAGGCACAGTGTGGCTGTAGTTCACTGGCTCCAAAACACAGGCTTGGTTTGTTGTGTCTGCTCTTGTTTGGAAGAAGATCGATCAGAAACTTCAGGAAAGCCCTGGGACCTTCTATCTGGGTGGTCAACAGTGGGCTCACAGGGAAGGCTGTCTCTGGTTCTGCCGTCCTATGTATTGCTTTGATGTTATGCAGAAGCAGTTGTCCAAGGGGCCTGCCCATCTGTGGCTCCACATGTAGGCCTTGTAACAAGAACTGAAGATAATTTGTCCAGGTGACCGAAGAGCTGCCTGAGACTGCCAGGCCTCTCCAGAGCAGCCCCACAGAGATTGCCTAGTACCCATGCCACTCTCGCCGTCCGCCTTCATGGGGCTGCGTCTTGTTGGCAGGTGAGGTAGAGTGCGAATGGATCACCTCACTGCTATTTGAGTTCATCTGAAATGGAGATGATTGTATATGCCCTTGATACCTGAGGCTGAGCCTTTCTTGCTGCTCCATGGTGAATTAGGCTCAGAGATGCTAATCCTCTATTGCTATTGATTTAGAAATGGTCAAATGTGGGAAATAACTGAAAGCATAAAGATAAAAATGATTATCACTCAACCTCCTAAGAGAATAGTGGTTAATTTTTGATGTTTGTGTTTTCAACCCTTTTTCATATATATGGTTATACATACTCACACATAAACAAAATGATCACTTTCCATATATTGCAATATAAGAAGGATTTTCAGTATTTATTGTATTTTTCTCTTATGTAACTTTAGCCATGAGTTTTAACAACTGAAAATCCAATAAACAGTAGCTTGAATTGGGGGCAGGGTATTTAGGCATTGAGCTGTAAGATAGTGGTTTGGGGTAGATAGGGTAGCTCTATGAAGCGTTGAGGGACCAAATTCTTTCTATCTCTTTCTTACTCCATCTGTAGCATGTAGGCTTTGTCTTCCTTGTCACCTCATGATTGAAAGAGGGTTGCTGCACTTCCTGGCCTCGTGTCTGTGGTTCAGGCAGGGAGAAGGAAGGAGGCAAGAAGATTGATATGTGTGTGTGTATGTGCCAGAGACACAGCGTTTTCCCAGAAATCCCCAGCATACACTGGCTTGTGTCTTACTGGCTAGACACAAGTCACGTCCTATCCCAGAGGATTGTAGTGTTTTCAGCTGGATAAACTTTGTTTCTGCATAATCAAGGGTCTGTTTTTAAGGAATCTAGCAGTGTCTGTTACACCTTATTTCTAAATACTGTTCTACAACGAGAAGTTCTTGGGTGACTTAGAAACTAAAGTCATTGATGGCATGAACAAAATTGTATATACTGTCCTCAGAAAGATGTTTAAATATATAACACTTTATATATAATATCTGAGAGGTTTATATAGTCACTGAGACCCCTCTCTGGGCTGCTATCTGGGAGTCTTTCCTTAGCATAAATTCATAAAAGTGCCATGCTTGGTGAATACATAGATCTGTTTTTGAAGCTCGCTCTCTACGAAGACTGTGCCAGTTTATATTTCAATAAGTCCTGTATGGTAGTGCCTATTTCCCTGAGCCCCCATTATAGAAAAATCTGTAATTTTTTCAAAAGGTAAGAAATGCCAGTTATAATTTGAATTTCTTTGTGTTCTGATGAATTTGAATATTCCTCATGTTTATTGACTATTTGTCCTCCTTTTGCAAATAGTTTATCCTTTGTCCATTTGTTTTTCTATTGGTGTATTTACCTTTCTTTTGATTTTAAGAACTATGTATTAAGGCTGTGAGCTGCTTTATATGTATTTTATTTTTGCTTGAGGCATCTGCATTCTGAGATTAAATACCTTTGATTTGTTTTGGCCTCAAAGTAGTGTAAGGTAGAGATCTACCTTGATTTTTGTTTCCCTCCAAATGATTCTTATTATCTCAGCACCATTACTTCCTAACTGACCCGAAATGCTCTGAGCTGGTTTAAGAAGTGTAGCAGATTTTTAAGCACATGGAGAATATGAGTTAGCTGCTATAGAAGCATAGCATGAGCTGCTATGCTTTCAGAGATTCTATTTTTTTTTTTCACGCCTGACACACTTCTGGGAGTGAGGACACTCCGGCTCTGTGTCTTGCCCTGATGCTGACTGCTGAACCTTTTTGGTGTGAGGCACAAGTATAAGCATGCAGTTTAATACTTAAAATGCTGGTAGAGAGAAAGTAAGTTATTCCTCCCAGATTTGAAGGGTTCTCTAAGTCCTAAATTCATTTTTAATTGCATAACCTCTTTAGGTGCTAGGGTTGGAACTTACTAAGTTAATGTAAACTGAGTCTAGGGTGTGCATTGATAGCACTTCATCCTTGGTTCGTAATGTCATTCGTCAGATGTTTATTTGATGCCAGCTATGCTCAAGGCCCTCTGGTGTCTGTGGGGATAAATCTGTCACCTTGCTATTATTTCACAGTGGAGGTGATAAATGTGAGGTATAAGCACAGTGCTTTAAAATAGAAGAGATGATTTTAGACAGAGGAAGTTCAAGACCGCTTCACAGAGGAGGGACGTGTGAGTAGGGCTTTGAAGACTGTGCACAGGCAGAGATGGATAGAAGGGCTCTCTCGGCAGGAAATGTAGAAATGAATGTTCTTAGGAAGACGTGGGACAAGTGTAGGAAATAGGCAATTCTATTTAGTTGGGGTATGAAGTTTGGGAGGAGAAAGGGGAAAGTAAGTTAGGAAATCTTGGGGCCCAGCTTGTCAGAGGTCACACATAGAAATTAGGACATTATGCTGTCAGAGATGATATGACCATACAGCTTTTGGAGCAGAAGTGATTTCTGAGCTGTGGTCCTATGAAGGATAGGTTGAACAAAGGGAGGGCAGAAAGTAAACCAGTTTGAAGGCATTCCAAGCAAGAGGTGCCAAGCTACCCAACAAGAGTTTGGGGAGTGAATGGGGAGGAATGGATATGATCATCATTTTGAAAGCAAAATACAATTACTCTCACCTGATTAGATGTGGGAGCAAAAAGACAGAAATTTAAGATTTTGGGTTCAAGTTACTGCTAGAAGAGTCTGGGCATCAAGAAGAGAGTGATTTTTTTTTTTAATAATTTTATTTTTTATAAACATATATATATATATATTTTTTCCCCCAGGGGTACAGGTCTGTGAATCTCCACGTTTACACACTTCACAGCACTCACCATAGCACATACCCTCCCCAATGTCCATAACCCCCCCCCAACCCCCCTCTGCCCAGCAACCCTCAGTTTGTTTTGTGAGATTAAGAGTCACTTATGGTTTGTCTCCCTCCCAATCCCAACTTGTTTCATTTACTCTTCTCCTACCACATTAACCCCCCATGTTGCATCTCCTCTCCCTCATATCAGGGAGATAATATGATAGTTGTCTTTCTCTGATTGACTTATTTCGCTAAGCATGATACCCTCTAGTTCCATCCACGTTGTTGCAAATGGCAAGATTTCATTTCTTTTGATGGCTGCATAGTATTCCATTGTATATATATATACCACATCTTCTTTATCCATTCGTCTGTTGATGGACATCTACGTTCTTTCCATAGTTTGGCTATTGTAGACATTGCTGCTATAAACATTCGGGTGCACGTACCCCTTCGGATCACTACGTTTGTATCTTTAGGGTAAATACCCAGCAGTGCAATTGCTGGGTCATAGGGTAGTTCTATTTTCAACATTTTGAGGAACCTCCATGCTGTTTTCCAGAGTGGTTGCACCAGCTTGAAGAAGAGAGTGATTTTTAACTGCTGTTGACTGAGCATTTACTGTGTGCCAGGCACTGTGCCAGCTGCTTTACTGCTCTTACCCCATCCTTTAGCTTGTATGGAATGATGCCCATTTTATAGATGGGGAAATTGAGGCACAGAGAGGTGTCACAACTAGAAAGGACAGAGTTGCTATGTAAAAAATAGGTTTCTGTATTCCTCCCCACCCTGTTAAATGGGCTTGTATCAACCAACTACAAACAAGTTCTAATTTAGCTGCTGGCTCACAGTTTTAAGGTATTCCCCCTTCATTGTCTCAAAATTCCTTCTCGGTGGTGTTAAGAGGAGTAGATGCTGGGTTTGAGATTCAGGGAAATTCCCAGGTAGAGATGACCAATAAGTAGTTAGAAAGGGAGGTGTGCTACTAAGAAATCCAGAAGGAGTTTGGGGTTTTATGTTTAGAGGTGGAGTGCGATCTGCATAAAACATTTGTTGAAGCCATGGAAATGGATGAAATTTCTAGGCGCTGTGCATAGGAAGAGAAAGTGTAATAAGAGAGCCAGGGGAAGAACTTTGGGAAGTTTTAGAGTTAAGCTAAGGAGTTCTCCAAGTATATTGCTGGTGGGAGTGTCAGTTGGTAACTACGCAAAACCAAGTAAAGTTGAACGTGTACATATCCTGCAATGGTTATTGTTGTAACTACTCAGCTCTGCTATTGTAGCACAAAGCAGCCATGGACAATATGTAAATGGTTAAGCATCGCTGTTTTCAAAAAATCTTTACTTGAAAGCACAAGGCAGACTGGATGTGGCCTACAGGCTTTAAGTGGCTGATTTTGCCCCAGGAAATTCACACACATGTACAAAAGGAGACCAGTGAAAAGGTTGTTTACTATAGTATGGTTTATGATAGTAAAAAAGTGACAATACCTATATTGTTCATCTGTACAGAAATGGATAAAATATGGCTGTTGCATTTTATGGAATGCTTTACAGTGGATAAAGTGAATGAGCTTGATTTGCATGTGTCAATATGGATAAATATCAGGAACATAATAGAAAATGAAAAAGTAAGTTGTAAGATCATATGCATACATGGTATCATGCCATTTACACACATTTAAAAGTATAGGAACAATATGCTGTTAATGGACGTGTACACATGTAATAGAAGTAGTAAAACACACATAGGAATGGTGCACACCATCTTGGGAATAGGGGAAGAAAGAGACAGAGATGGGCCTAGGGACTATGATGTTCAGTTCCTTAGAGATCTCAATTGGAAACAAATTTCGAAAGCTGCCAATAACTGTTAAATCTGCATTGCCAATTCCTGGGTGACTCTTAAATCATTTTTTTTTTTGTACTGTTATGTATGCTCAAAATATTTCATATGTATGTTTGACTCTACACACATGCATACACACAATTAGTCCTTATTATTCACAGAGTCCATATTTATGAAGTTACTTACTTGTGAACATTTATTTATATCCCCAAGGCAATATTTGGGGTGCTTTCATAGTCTTGGAGATCTGCACAGTGCAGATGAAAATTTGAGTTGCCTCACGCATGTGTCCAGCTAAGGTTGGACAAGGTGGTATCCTCTGCCATCATGTTTCAGCCCTCAGATTGTAAGTCAGTGTCCTTTTTGCTGTGTTTAGTACCACTTATTTTGTGTTCTTGCGCTTTTTCTTGGTGATGTCACTGTTTAAAATGGTCCCCAAGCATAGGGCTAAAGTACTGGCTAGTGTTCCTAAGTACAAGAAGGTTGTGGTATGCATTACAGAGAAAACACCTGTTCGATGAGTTGCTGTCAGGCGTCAGTTATAGCACTGTTGGTCAGGAGTCCCGTGTTAGTGAATCAACAGTACGTATTAGATAAGGTGTCTTTAAACAGAAACACACACAAAAACAAGGTTATGTGTTGATTACTTGATGAAAATGTTATGACCAGAAGCTTTTGGGAACCTAACGCTGTGTTCCCATAGGAGCAGAGGTTCCGTATTCACTAATTCATTGTTGATGGTGACTCTAAAGAACGTTACTAGAGGGAGTAATGAATTGATTATATGTGTGTAAATATGTGTGTGTATTTTATATTTGTAAAATTGTAATTATGATTGCATTATGATTATTTTATATCCATATGTAACATTTTTATAGAAATACTTTTCTCCCAAGTTACAAAAAATAACTGCAGGGTAGAGGAACCTACAGAGTTACCTGTGGAGCAGGCTTGGGTAGGGTTCAGGAGAGGTGAACATTTAAAGGACACAGTCTGATCACCCATATCAAGTGCAACAGAAAAGGGCCCAAAAGTGGCCTTTGATTTGTGTGCTTACCTGCCATGCTCTCAAATTCAGGTCAGAAGTAAGGCATGTCCTAATCTCTCCTGTCCTCCAGTCTGGGGAGGGGATCCTGGGGGGCCTAGTTCTCCCAGTTGCCTTTGTTCTTAGTTCTCCCAGGAGAATCAACGAACAGTTGCCTTTGGCTTCTGGCTGTGCTGGTAACTGAGCTTGGTGGCTCTGTGTATGGCATGCTTTAGTTCTCTATAGAAGAAGCTAGGGAAGCTTGGGCTGGGCATGGTGTGTTTGGGATACAAATACTCATAACAACCCCTTTCTTCCTGGTCAGCTTTAAACCACATTGTCCAGGAAGCTGAGCTGATCTTTGGTCAGCAGCCTTCTGATCATGTCTCCCTTTCCTTCAAAGTCCTTACTCCTTGTTCTAAATTTACAAGACCTCATTTTTAATCAGTTGTCAGCAAATCCCAATTAAACAGGTTGCCGATAAGATATAAGGTGCTACCCTCCCGTTGTCATATGAAACCCTTCAAGTGAATAGACTCTTGATTTGAGCCCCTGAGGACCAAAAGGATTCATTTTTGATGGTGGGATATTAGAGAAGTTAGGCAGTGGAGGGGGTGTGGAATTCAAACAGTTTTAAAAATGGTTTCAGGCTCGTGTTCTAATGGATTAGGAAATTAAGATCCAGAAAGAGCGAGAGTCTTGATCAAGATCACATAGGACATCAGTGGCTAGTCATGACCACATATTTGTCAGCTCCCAGGGCTCCCTGCCTCTTGAGATTACAGTTTATAGGTGGCCTTATAGTTAGCCATGTACCCTGAAAGTCAGGCTTGAGTGTCTGTGTATGTATATTACATGTATGTGTGTGTGTGTGTGTATGTGTGTGTGTGTGTGTGTGTGTGTGTATGCATGCTCATATACAGATATATACATATGCACACATATGTCTTTACAAAGCTCATTTACTTCTCCCTTGTCCTGTGAGCTGAGTCGGTAGAGAGTGGATAGTAGTTCTGTTAATATTGTGAGGACCACCAAAAGTTATATATATGGATCCACTCCATATGACCACTTTCTAGCTGGTGGGGAGAAGTGGAGTTGAGGGTGGGTTAGTGCTACTTGTTACTGAATTTGTATTTTAAACCAGTGAGTTTCAGATCTGGACTGTGACTCAGAAGCACCTGTAAATTATGTTTGTAAACCAGGGGAACTAGGGAAATGAATTCAAGTCAGGTCATAAACTTTAAACGTAAAAGCTGTTAACTGTGAAGCTTCCAGAAGAAAACACAATGTAAAATCTTTGTTATCTGGCATCAGCAGAGGTTTCTTAATAGGATACAGAAAGCAATAGGTCTACAAAAAAAAAAAAAAAAGACTTTAAATTTGACTCTGAAAACTTGTGCTACTAAAAGGTACCATTGAGGTATTGGCAAACCACAGAATGGGAGAAACTATTTGAAAACATACATCTGACATATCCAGAATGTATAGTGAGCTCATAAAACTTAGTAACAAAAGAGCAGCTGCACTAAAAGAAAGAAAGAAAGTCTTGGAGAGACATCTCACAAAAGAAGATTAAGAAAGTCCAGTAAGCTCATGAAAAAGTACTCAACATCGTTAGTCATCAGGGAAATGCAAATGAAAACCGTGGTGAAATAGTATGACATACCCACCAGAATGGCTAAAATTAAGACTGCTAGCACCATGTGTTGGTGAGTATGTGAGTAACCAGAGCACGCAAACATTATTGGAGTATAAAACAATCATTTGGAAAAGAGGTTGGCGGCTTCTTGTTCAGTAATACTCCCCTCTCCCCCCAAGGTGCCTGGGTCCCTCAGTTGGTTAAGCATCTGACACTTGGTTTCAGCTCAGGTCATGATCTCAGGGTTGTGATATTGAGCCCTGTGTGGGACTCCACACTCAGCTCAGAGTCTGCTTGGGATTCTCTCTCTCCCTCTTCCTCTGCTCCTCCCCTTGCTCGCTTGCTCTCTCCCTCTCCAAAAAAACCCCCCATACCCTGTAACCTAGAAATTCTCCTGGTTATTTACACAAGAGAAATGAAAGCCTATGTTCTCAAAGAGACTTAAACAAAAACATTCAGAGTGTCTTAATCTATGATAGCCAAAGACAAGGAGGGAGCACCTGGGTGTCTATGAAGAGCAGAATCTATGAACAGTGATGTAGTCAAATAATAAAATAATGCTCAGCAGTAAAACAGATCAGAAGTACTGATTCATGCCACAACATGGGTAAATCTCATGACTTTTATGCTGAGTGAAATAAGACATCCATAAAGAGTGTCTACTGTATGATGCCATTTGTATGATGTTTGGAGAACAGGCAGAACCAATGCTGGGAGCACATCACAACAGAACAGAGCATTTGTTGCCCAGGTGCGTGAGCCTATGTGTATTGAGGGGGTGGTTGTTGGGGGATGTTGACAGGGAACTGCCCAAGGTGATGGAAGAGTTTCTGCCTTAATCTGGGTTTTTAAGGTACATATGAAATCATCACAGCTCACTTAAGACACATTTCAGGGGTGCCTGTGTGGCACAGTCGGTTGAGTGTTTGACTCTTGGTTTCTACTCAGGTTGTGATCTCAGGGTCACGAGACTGAGCCCTGGGTTGAGTCCCACATTCAACATAGGCTCTGCTTGAGATTCTCTCTACCCCTCCTGCTTGTGCTCTTTCTTTAAAATACATAAATAAATTTTTAAAAATTGTGCATTTCATTGTAGGTAGCTTTTACTTTAAAAAGGCTGACAAACCAATATGTAACTTTAATAAATGATAAGCATACTCAAGATGGGTACTGTTAATGTCACAACAATTTATCAAAAAATAAATTGGATTGTGGATGATACAGAGAGATGGCTGCATACATGATCAGGCAAATGTAGTAAAATACTAATAACGGTAGGATGGAAGTGATGGGTTGTATGTGTATGTGTTCACTGTTGTTTTTTTTCCTGTTTGAAAAAGTTTGAAAATGTTCCAGAGTTAATGTTGAGAGTAAGGAGTGAATATTGCTGCTCTGGCTGACCTGGCCTAAGTCATACTATCTGTCTACCCCCGGAGTCAGAAGTGGACTGACTTCTGTCTGTGATGGAGAGGTGTAGACCCTTGGAAAGAGAGCAGGGTACCCTTGCCTAATGACTAGTGAATGAACACTGTGGGTAACCAAAAGACAAATCTGCATGTGGAAGGGCTCTGGTGGTCCCAACCTTACCCTTTACTTTAATCATTGTGTCGGAAATCATGTGATATCCTGATAAATCTCCTATCTTTGACACTGTATGGAGATAAGAAAGAGCCCAGTCTAATAACTTTTAACCTTTGTAGAACCAGAAAGGATTCTAGATCTGCCCTTCCAGTTCGTAAACCCTATTCTGCTGCTTGGGTGTTGTAGGAAAACAGAGATTCATCATGTCCAAGAGCTAGGGATCCCCCCCTACCAGCTCAGAGCAAAGAAATCAAAATGAATATTCCCAGAAACTCTTGCTGCATATGCTGTGTTAATATCAGGTTTATTCCTAGATTTAGGGTAGGACCTGTATCTGAGGAAACTTGGGTTTGAGTCATCTATCTAGAAATGCAGTACTCTGTAGGGAGTTGTCTGTAGGGAAAGAGGTCACCTGTGCCTGTGTTGGATAAATTTTCCTCCGACCCCTGCGAGAGGCATTGCAGGAATTAATAAGATCATTACAGTGCCACTTGCCTCAATTTGCCTGAAGGACAAATGGACTAGAAGTTAAAAGGAATGAATTTTGTACAGTGACTCACTGTCTGGTTATCTTTTCTCCTGGGCAAGGTCCTGCTCTAGCAGCAGAACCTTACAAGCTCCAGCTTTGGAATCATGTGTACTGTACCAAGGAATTTCTCATTTGCAGTTTTCCAAAGCATAGAAGAACAAGGTTCCCTCCTTTGATGGAGCTGTGCCAGTATTTCCAAAGGCATGGAGGGGATGTCAGAGGGGGTGGGGTGGGCAGAGGAACAGAGAAAGACTTTTTCTGTTTAAAATTACAATTTTTGTCTGCCCATCAGCATGATGGGATAATGAGTTCATACCCACGTTTTAATGTTACGTTGGTGTGAAGCCAGGAAATGTTAAAGCCAGAAGACTCCTCGCACTGTGATCTGACCACATCCTACATATGTGTCAGCTCATATGCCATCTCCTTAATGTTGTGCATTTGCTATCAAGTGAGCTTGTGTTTTTTTCTGTTGCCCTTAAAATTTTCCTGAAATACTCTTCTTACTCAGACATTACTTAGATTTCATTTTTCCTCTTTTGCTTCCAGGTTTGTTTATATTGGCTGTAACTCTGATCTTGGGTTGAAAGCTAGGGAAGTTGCTTATAGGGGTTTTCAGGATTTCTGAATATGAAATGCAAGGAAATTGCATAATGTTGCAGCATTTCCTCTTCTTGTTGCTCGCTTGTTACCCAAAATACAGTAGTTCCTTCTAGAAGCTTGAAGGAATTTGGCAGGTCTTACCCTCTGATGGTCTATTGTCGGTCTAGAGAGTTAGTGTTATCCTGACTTGAGGTTGAATTTTTCTTGAGGTCAAACAACAAAGCTTCCTGAATTATAACTATGGCAACAGTGTTTATATAACAGGCAAATCACAGTGTTGTGGGGGAGGAGGAGCACTCACAACAATCAGTGTTAGTAACTCCAGAAACACTGCACTCATGCTTAAAATTCATCAGGACCAGAAATAAGTTAAAATAGATAATCCACCCCTTGACTGCATATCCGCATGTGACCGACCACCTACATGCCCCCAGGAGGACCAGTTTCACCTTTTCCCTTAAAATTATATGATCTTAAATTGAACTTTCTCACAGGAAGTGTGTTAAGTGTCAGCGACACTCAAAGTGTGAAAGCATCACTCTAAGGATAATTTCTTCATCAAGGTCTTTATGGTCGACTTCCAACTGAAGTTGGAATGACACTGAGAATGACTGAAAGAAGGTTCATCCTTTGTCTTGAGCTCCTTTATCCCCCAATCAGGAGTGACTTCTTAGACACTAACCATATGTGTAACATTGTGTTTGATGCCAGGCAGACACTGTAGAAATGTAAGACCGAAGCAGTCATAGGAATTTATTTGTAAATTAGAAATAATGGAAAATAAGAAACTGTATTTTGAAGTATTAGCCTGTGTAGAATAGACTGTCAGAACAGTGAGAGGCCAAGGTAGTTGCGGGGGGTGGGGGGGGGTTCTGCAGCCATGAAGTCAGTCAGACCATCTTTATGGAGGTAGCAGAAAGGGAAATAGCATTTTTGAGTACTTGCAGGCACTATGAGGTTATTTTAGTTCTCCTAAGACCCCTTCGAAGTATTCTTACTTAGCTCCATTTTATAAGAAAACATACTCAGGGGGCACTTGGGTGGCTCTCTCAGGTAAGCGTCTGACTCCTGATATTAGCTCTGGTCATGATCTCAGGGTTGTGAGAATGAGTCCTGCATTGGGCTCTGCACTCAGCAGGGAGTCTTCAGGAGATTCTTTACCTTTCTCTCTCCATCTGCCCCTCTCCCTGCTATCTCTCTCTCTCAAATAAATAAATAAAAATAAAATCTTAACAAATAAGAAAACTCAGAAATGTCAAATTGCCTTGCGAAATCACATAGCTAAAATATGGTAGAACCAACTGTCCAGGGCCGCAGCACTCACTACTCTGCCACCCTGCTTCACCGGACGCTGGGCCATTTCCCCCAACCTGGAATCCACTGAAAGCTTGTACTTTCAGATGAGAGGATAGGATCACAATAATTAAACCTCAAATGAAACTGCATTTGTCAGCCCAGGAATGCTCAGGGCCACCTTCTAGATGAAATGGAGCTTAGTCTTATGTGTCATGATTACATTCAGCCAGTTTCACTGCTCTTCTGGACCATGAAGAGCTCTTAACTTTCAGTTATTTGTATCTCTCTGAAGTCTGCTGTCCTAGGACTCCACCCTGACTTTCATCCCTGTTTGGAACAGTGAGTCTTGTCATTCTTCTACATGACAGCCCTTTGAGTATTTGAAGACTGTATTGTTATCTCTTGATGGGTTTTCTTCAGTAGAAAGAGAGCAGAGCCAGCAAGATCAGGTAGAAGACCAATGCCACAGTGCCAACAAGTGGTCTAAACCTGGCTGAGGGCAGTAGAAGAAGAAATGGGGATGAGGAATAGATTTAAGGAATATGATTGTGATAGAATTGATAAACTGGTTCTGGTGACTCCCCAAGGAGAATGAGTATGGCATCCATGTGGAACGTGGATGCTAAGATGGTAGAAGTGGCAGGTGTCTAGAGCATTTTGTTTTCCCCCAGCATTACTGAGGAATTATATAAGAAGTAAGCCATTTATATGCTTAGGTACAAAGCAGCTGGAAATGCTTGAACAAATGGGAAAGAAAGTGTATTTTTTCTGTCATCGTTGTCATAATCATGTTGAACAGCAAGTAGTTGTTCATATACACTAGTATGCTGGTGTGTTGATATGCAGTAAGTTTTGAATGGCCATCAGATTCTTTCTCCAATTGGCTTCAGGAGCACGGCCATTTTGTCACTCTTTGCTGGGACATTTTCCAAGAGACTGCCTGTGTCTGTGGTGCCTCTTTTGTAAGAGAGAGGAGACTTAGTACCCTGAGGTATAGTGACCCATTCCTTGGTTTGCCGTTTACAACTTCCTGGTGACACCCTTTTGAGTTTTGACAGCCTCGAGTTAAGCCAAATAATGTAAATCTGCTTTATATTGTCTCGTAATAAGGCCTGAATTGTATATTTTCATTCTAGTCTAATGTAGAGATTCCTGGAACATTCCAGATACTTAGAAGAATGACATATAGGACCTCAGCAATGTTAGATCTGCTTACCTTTTCTGTCCGGTCAGTGCATCAGGGCACTGTCTTCATCAACTCCAACATGGTGGGGGGCACCTGGGTGGCTCAGTCAGTTAAGCATCTGCCTTCAGCTCAGGTCATGATCCCCGGGTCCTGGGATTGAGTCCTGCATCCTGTTTTCTGCTCAGTGGAGAGCCTCCTTCTCCCTCTGCCTCTGTCTACTGCTCTGCCCACTTTGCTCTCTTTTGCACACACTCTTTCTCTCTCTGTCAAATAAATAAAAATAAAATAAAAATAAATTAAATAAAATAAAAAAATTAAGTCTCTCTTTTATTCTTCTTCTCAAAAACTGTTCACCAGTCACTCTTTATTGAGTGGCCTGCTGTGTTCTAGTCACTGAGCCTTCTTTACATGTGATTCTGGAGGGTACAAGAGCAAAGTTTTCACATTTGTTTAGGAATAAGTCATCAGAAAGAGCCATCAGATACATTTTTATTGACTTGACCTTCAAGAGAGCCCCTCTAAGCCAGGAAATGCGATGCTGGTAGTGGTGGAAGGGGCGAGCGGAAGGGAGCATTGCTAGGTGATAAATAGAAAAGCAGTAGCGGCCATTTACTTCCATTCTCTCCAGCGCATCAGGCTGGGATGATGAGAGGCACTCTTCTAATGGGAGAAGGTGGAAGAGCCAGTACCTAGCTTCAGAGCTCTGCCCTCTCCAGTTGAGATACACGCTTCTTGACTGCAAGGTATTCAAATCGATTTTATCTCTCCATGCTTAAGATTCAAACAGTTCCTTCTCAAAGCTATTACAAGTGTAGCTTGTGGCCCACTGTGACAAGAGGATCTCTCCTTGATCTAAAAATGCACGTCCACTATTAAGTGGCATTCTACAGACAAAGGTTGTCTTACTAGTAAATTTTGAGGAGTGTCACTTAAAATTTCTGAATTTAACCTGTTAATAGAGTTTGATAAGAATTCGAATGTAGTACTCTACTAAGAAATCTGTCTGTCACACAGTCCTTGGCAGTGTTGGCCAGTTCTCTGTGTATGTGCTCAGAGTTTCGGGGAAGGATGTTTTTCGGGCATCTTGAAGTGTCTCAAGCTGGTTGTGGTTTTCAATTACTGCTATGCTTGTATTAATTGGAAGTTTGTGGAATTACTGTTATGTTTAAATTGGGTGGAAATTTTGTTCTTACATAATGGTTGCATTGTTGCCACTTTAATTACTGCTTAGCTTCTTTTGAGTTCTTTGTTAATTGCCAAGGTTTGGTTTTGTTTTCCGCTAGGAATTGGGACTGAGTGGGGAAGTTGCATGAAGTTGGGGTTGAACACAGCTAGTCTAGAGCACTCTGCCACTTGTTAGCTTTGTAATCTTTGTAAAGTTATTTAACCTACATAGTGCTGTGAAGTGGAGGCAGTGCTCTTACCCTGTAGGCTTCAGGATGAAATAAAATTATTTATCTCAGTGCTTAGTATGGTGCATGGCACATAATTGGTGAAAAAGTGGTTGAACAAGTGTTTGGTGGTAGGTGGTTACTTTTGTTTCTGACTGCTGTTTTTAAAAAAATTGAGAACCCATTCCTTTGTAAGTTGGTTTTGGATGGTTATTTCTTTTCCTTGCTCTTAGTCCCTTACTCAGTTTCAGTTGGTTAAATTGAAAGGCTGATGAGTCCAGTGTTATTGGCTCCCTCAAACTACATTCCCATCCTTAGCCTTTTATCCCAGAAGGGGATACATGTGAAGAGAATTAATGAGGAAGTTAAAAATAATGGTGGTGGAATTTTATCTTTATGGAACTCTAAGTGGGACATGGAATCAGTATTCTCTGCTTTGTGTTAAATGTTTTATATCTATTATCTCATTTAATTTTCACAACACCCCTAAGAGGTAGGGAATGTTAATGTCCTCATTTTATAGGTGGTGTGATTAAGGTTTAGAGATGGTAAGTGACAGGAGAAAGTGTATTAATTGAATTAGTCTTCATAGCAGCCATAATTCAGGGACTGTTTAGTGACCCGTGTCCCCTTGAATTAATACAGGAGAGTTATGTTCTCTCCTTTCAAGACAAAGCTTGCTTGAAAGCTTGCAAACTTGACATAATTCTGCTAATCAATCATAAGACAGAAGCCATGGCCAAAGAGACCTTTTATTTCAGGTAGTTGGCCTCACCTCTTTACTTTATTCAGTATTACACTAGTGGGCCACCAAAAGCTCTATAGAGAAGATGTCCCCTGAAACTAATATAACAAGGTATATTAGTTATACTTGAATAATAATAATGAAAAGATATCCCCAGGTTTATAAAAAATTTTAAATTATAAAATGAAAAAAAAGAAAAAGAAAAATACATTTGCAAATGAGAGAGAGAGAGAGAGAGATCCCCAGAACAGAATGACCATTTTTCAAGGTGAAATGCATACTCTCGGCTTCTGCCAATATGGGAGCTATTTATGAACTTATAGACTTCTGGTTTTGCTTGGTAGTAATGCACATTTGCTACTGCTTGGAAAAGTAAAAGAGTATTGTAACCTCCCTGTAGAGGCAAGATAGAATAGGAAGCCTCTCACTTGCTCTCTGTCCTTGGACAAACTGTGTAACCTCTCTAGGCTTCAGGTTTCACATTTGCAAAATGGGAACAGTCCTGGTACTTATGCCATAAGGTGGTTAAAAAGATTCAATGATGTGTGTGGTACTTGGTAAGTTAAACAAAGCCATTCTCACTTAGTGCTATTACCGTGCTGCCATCTAGCCTGTGTGGTGGTGAGGCTCCTCCCCCACCCTGGGCCTTCCTTACTGGGCCATGTAGTCACACAGTTCTGGCGGGCAGGGTTTGTTAGGTTTATTTCAAAAAACTCATTGTCTTTGGCTCATAAACTAGCAGAGATGAATGGCCTGGCCTCAGAGTATTGGGCAGCACATGCTTCTGGCACCTTTGGCTCATTGATCACACCTGTCTGATTTGGGGAATGCTTGGGTGTTGCACACACGGGCTTTCTGAGACCCAGGAAACTTTGAAGGGAAGTACTTTGGTGCAATTCTCCTCCTAATAAAGGAGAGCTAAAAGTCTTGCATTTTGTTCTTCTTTTCTGGATTTTGCCATTTATAAACAGGAGCAAGTTTCTCTCAGAATGTTTATATTTAATGGACAGAATGAATTAGTCAGGATGCTGGAAAATAAAAATACTTGACAAGGTAGAGTTTCTTCCCTTGCACTTGGCATACCTGGCTTTCCAAGGTTAGTGGAATAGTTTGCTGGTCCTAGCTTTTTTTTATTAGGCTACCTATTTCACTCACAGGTCACAACATCCTGCAGGATTGCGTTGCTGCCTCTCTGCCCCTCCTCATCTCCCTCGCCTCTCTACTATGCACTGATTGCCGATTGCACCAGTCTTCTTCCCTCCAAGAGGCTGTGCGCCAGGATCACAGTCTTTTGACTCCTCATCTCTAGAACTTTTAAGCATTTTGTGCCTCTTTAGTCTTCTTTAGGAAATCAGTAATAATGAAATGGAGTGATTTGTCTTACTTAGAGTTTGATCATTTGAAACCTTCTTGGCCAATTCCTTTAATTTACAGATGAGGCAGTAGAGGCCCGGACAGGGCAAGAACTTTACCCAGTGACAGAAGTCAACTGAAGGGCCAGGTTGGAAAGCTCCTGACCAGCCATTTCCACACACACTTGCTAGCAGGTAGAAATCTCTTTTAGGGTTTCTTTTAGGGTTTCATGCTCAGCTCACTGCCTCTAGAGGTTAAATAAGTGGTTCTTGGCCAAGAGTAGCCATCAGAATCATTTGGAATAGTAGGTAGGTAGGTAGGTAGGTGGATAGATAGATGATAGATAGATAGATAGATAGATATGTACATATGTACATACAAACATACTTATGATGGCCAGCTTTACCCTATGCCTTTTTGTATATAAAGAATTAAAATCACCAAAGAGAGATTTGGAAAACTATGTTTACCCCCCTTAAAAAAGAGGGTTTATCTTACTTAATAATGTCACCATATCAGGGATTGGCAAAATGCCCTATAGACCAAATGCAGCACATCACCCGCTTTTTGTATAACCTGTGAGCTAAATGTGGCATTTATAGATGAACATTTGCAATTGATTTGATAGGAAATACTAACTTTGAACCCTAATTAAGCCAAATGTTATCCTCCTTATGTAAAACCAACAAACAAATAAAACCCAATTCTTTTGATTGGTGGATCTACATTTCAAAATTTATACTCCTTGGAGGAGAGATTCCACAGGATTCTGATGGCCGCTCTTGGTTGAGAACCACTTACTTAACCTCTAGAGGAAATAAACCAAGCATCTCTGAAAAGAGACCCTTGGAACTCTAAAAGGGATTCTAATCTGTGATGAATATTATACCTATATATTGCCTATATTTCAGTTTCAAAAAAATTGCTATGTTTTAAATTTTGTCAACCAAAAATTTGTGGAAATTCACTTTTTCTCTTGTTAAACAAGCATCTGCATAATACTGATTTTGTTTCTTGGCCCACAAAACCTAAAATATTTACTACCTGGCTCTTCATAGGAGAAGCTTGCTGATTCTTGTAGTATGTCATTACGTGTTTTACATTGGGGTATTTTCTCTTTTTCTCTATTGGACCACTTTTCCCTTTTATGATTTCTATAAATAATTTAAGGATTTTACATTGTAAAAGTAACATATTTTCCTTACAACTTTCAAATTTCAAAACCATATAAAGCAGAATGCAAATGGTTCCATTTCCCAGTGTTAACACTTAACAGTTTATAATGTATCTTTGTCCTGACTTTGCCATTTACTAGCTGTGAGACCTTAGTTAACTTAAGTCTCAAATTCTCCATCTGTAATACATTGATGAGTTCCTACTCAATTGAATTGTTGTATAGATAATTTGAGATCATTCATGTGAATTGCTCAACATGTTGCTTGGTGCCCAGTAAAAGCTTAATGATTTTAACTATTTAAAACTTTTCTTCTTTTTAATTTAAATATACGAATGAGTTTTTTTTTCTTTAAGAATATCATCTGTTTTTAAGTTAAGTTGCACAGGTGATTCTGATATATATATAGGAATACCTGAAGTAAATACTGGGAAGTAGGTAATTGTAGAGAGGATTCATGTTTGGGGGCCAGAAATTGCCTTCCATTTTATAGCATAAGTTAGGGAAAGGGGCCAGGTAATGATTTTATTATTTGAACCTGTAGGGTGGTATAAAATTCACACAAATAAATGTTTATTTCTATTTTCCAGGTCTACAATTCGAACAAAGACAGCCAGAGTGAAGGGAGTAAGTATGTCCCTTAGATGATTTTCTACAGCTGGGGTTGGGATTGAGCTTTAAAAGTTGCTATGCTGGGGAAGAACCACCAGGGGGTGCTGTGGGCATGTTGGGTCTGCCCCATTTCCCTGGTGTAGTCAGTTGCTTCCATCCTGACTTACCATCTCAGAAACTCTAGGATATTTCAATGAGCCTGACTGGCAAGACCGTAGTGACACCTTGCATTTTATAACCTTTCACACTTGACAAAGCATTTTCATGTATATTATCTCAGTTAACCCTAGGTCTTGAGAATGTAGTTCCAATAACCACTTAAAAGCCACTTGCTTGAGTACTATGTATGCAGCTTCCCAAGAACCTTGTCCTGCGGGAAAGCCAGAATTGCCTCCTACACAGTCTTGTTCAAGGGACTGGTTAGGCAACAACTATTTAGTGATTGCTTAGTAACTGTGTGTTCTTTGTTACCTTTTTGGAGAGGAAAGAGTAGAGTTGGTGAAGTCTATAATAATATTCCTCTTTGATGGGAATGACCCTGGGCAGCTTCTGTAGAATATACAGCACATTTCCCCTGCTGCTGGCTCTGAGCACTCTGGTTAATCATAATTTCCAAGAACATTTGTAACCTTGTAAAGATGATGGGATTAAAATGAAAAGGCACTGCTAGTGTTAGGGCTGTTGATGTCCTTGGTGCCTAGGAGTATGAACCAGTTCCTTCCAGGTTGCTAACAAGAGTGCAAAGGAAATCCTGTCCCCTTGCCTCAGATTCGCTTTGTAAAATCTACTTGGAGAAACATTCAAAGAGCCCTACCGTGAATTCCAGTGATGTCAAAAAAATCAGTAAAGCAGTGTTTCTCCATATGGACAAAAGGATGAAGTATTTGTGTGTGTGTTAAATCCATTAAAGGACAGAGATTTTCCTTTCATTCTTTCCAAAATACAGATTTTGACCAGGAGTTTTATATAAAATATTAGGTAATTTGGAGTGGTTGGTATTGGTAGGTTAAGAGACCTTTAGAAGAGCGAAAATATTTTTTCTTCTTTTTCCTTCAAGAATTGAATTAGGGAAATTTTTTTCAAGGAAACAAGTGCTTTTCCCTGCCTCTGTATCCCCAGGTGGGATTGTTTCAGTATATCTGAAATCAATTATGGCTAACGTATTCTAAGATAACAATAGCAAAAACCACAGTAATAAAAATGAAGGAATATGGAAGGCTGTTGAGTAACTTGCAGTAAGGTAGGAAGAGCTGAAGAGCCAGGCTTGAAAGCATACGAGCTCTGGAGCCCAGGAACCAATAAGAAAGGGTGTTCTGAATAATATCTGCAGGATGACAAAGCTCTAAACTGTTTTTTAGTACCTGCCTCACTCTTCTGAAGATTCAGATTCCTAGAAAGATAACAACAGGTTGGTCTAGCTTAGGCTGATGCAGGGGAAAACAACACACTGTTACTGACAGTTTTAAGAGTATTGCATAAAATGGGAGCATTTTATGCAGTGGGAAATCGGGGAAACCACCAGAACAAGAGAGGATAGATGGCCAAGCAGACTTAAATAAGATGCCCATGTCATGCCCCAGCCTGGGACACACTATTCTATAATGAATGACCCGAGAACTCTGAGGAATGGGATACGTATGAGTGACTACCAACCAGAAGTTTGCTTGTGACTTTTAATAAACCTTCTCCTCTCTGCTTGAGATCAGAGCCAATAGATTTGAAAAATGACCCTGATTCTCTGGGTGGGCATACCATCTGGTTATACCATTCTGTAGGGCCTTTGGGGAATATGTATTAGAAGCTAGTATCCTTCGAACCAGTGATTTATCCTAAAGAAGTAGACCGAAGTACAAAAATGTTTGTGCAACAAGGAAGTGAACTGGAGCATTGGTAATAATAACAAAGAGAGACAATTAGATGTGCAATAGGAAGTTGATAAAAAATATCGAGATGTGGGGTGCCTGGTGGCTCTGTTGAGTGCCTAACTCTTGGTTTTGGCTCAGGTCATGTTCTCAGGGTGGAGCCTCGTGTTGGTCTCCGTGCTCATTGCAGTCTGTTTGAGATTCTCCCTCTCCTTCTGCTTCTTCACATTCCCTTTCTCCTCCTCTCTCTCTCAAGTAAATAAATAAACTCTTTAAAAATATCAAGATACTGTGTAGTCTTTAAAAAGAACAAGAGCAATCTAGGTGTATTTGTGGAAGTGCTGTCCTCGGTATCTTATTTTGTTGTTGTTGTTTTGTTTTAATTTGACAGAGCACACAAGCAGAGGGAGAAGAGAAGCAGGGGCCTGATGTGGGGCTTGAACCCAGGATGCTGGGATCATGACCTAAGCCAAAGGCAGACGCTTAACTGACTGAGCCACCCAGGCACTCCACACAGTATATCATTAATTGAGGTTTAAAAAATCACGTTACAGAGCAATGTTCTTAGTAAAATATTTCACTTCTCTAGATATATTGATAGAAAAAAGTCTGGAAAGACCTTGATCATGAAACAGATAGAGTGGATAGAGTGTAGATTATTGGGAGAGGCTGACCTTCTGTTTTAAATACTTCTCCATGCTTTGCATTGTCTGCAGTGATTATATATTTTAAAATTATAGCTGTTTATCCACCACTTACTATGTTTATGAATGTTTTATGCACATGAGCTTAGTTAATAATTGAAACACTGTGAGATAGGCACTTTCGACCTACTTTGTATATTAGGAAATTGAGGTTAGTAAACTCAGGCAGCACAATGTAATCTGAATTCTGTCTAACACTAGAGGTTCTACTGTTAACCACAGAGATACTCTACCTCCCAAAGAAAAGAGCAACACAGAAAGTTCCATTTTGGAGACTACAGACCCATGCAACAGTTTGCTTTTGGCATACCATTTTTCACAGAGCCCAGAGAGCTGGCTGCCTGGAGTGTCTAATGATTTTTCAATTGCTTACCCTTTCATTTAGCAAGCTGGAGAGCAAAACGATGGATTAAAACATATTGGCTATTTTTCCAGGAGTGGTTTGGATAGAAAGAATTTTTTAAAGTATTATTCCAAAAGTTATTCTGTTTCCAAGCTGGCAAAACCAGAGCCGGGTTCTGGATTGATACTTTATCACCTCCTCTGGCATTGGGACCCCATTTTCCCATCATACGTTGCCTTAGCTCCCTCTCTCTTCTAACATAGTTGAGCTTCCCATGTCTGTGGATCAAAGTAATTTTCATTTTCCCTCCACACCCGCCCATGGGCTCAGCTGCCACCACAGGTGGCACTGTTGTCCAGGGTCTATTGTTCTGCAACCCAATGTTTATACCACCACCAAAACTGTTTTTGAGGGAAGTCAGTCTAACAAGAATTTCAGAGTGTGGCATTGCTCTTTTTGCCTTGAATATCCAAATTCTACATGTGTAGCCTTTTCCTTTCTAGAAAATGTTTTCATGGGCGTTTGAATGCCACTATTTTATCCGAGAGTCAGAGTGTTTTGAAGGGGCAGGTAGGAAAAGGAAATTCCTTTGGGGAAACTTCTGAATTTGTTGCTTTGATCTTGAAGTTCCTCTCAGGGCATACAGTGCCTGTGGGGTATCAGACAGGTCCATAAATAATGCCTGTCAGCTGCTGGTATTTTCCGAATGGCCCAGTTGTCAGGGAGAGGATGGCAGCCGATAAACAAACACAAATTTCTTTGCAGAGCCTTTTTCCTGTCTTCTTCTCTAGTCTCTGTTTGAATCTCACGTGTAGAGGGATTGCAGGAATCATACTACGCAGTTTGCGGCACGGGATCATCACGGGCCCCTTGCTTCATATTTATTGATTCATTCATTTCTTTATTTCTTTGCTTTTAATTCTTTTCGCAGCTCCTATTTCCTTCCTTCAATATAGACCACCACTCTAATGTGTACATTAAGTGTATTTTTGAGCAATATTGTATCTTTTATCTACCATGATGGTATGTCATGTTCTCTTTCTTTGCTCCCTCAGCATTGTATTGGGAGCCATCCCTATTCCTCTGTCTGCTTCTAGACTGCGGCTTCTGTCCTCTGCACCTTCTGTAGTGTATCACACTCTGTATCTGTTTTTACACAGCTGCACACTGTATCTCCTTAGGACTTTAGCTCCTCATGAGCACTAACAGCACCGCAGTGAACAACTTTGTATAGCTTGTACATCTCCCTGTGTGAGAATTTCTTTGGGATATACCCTTGAGGAGAATTGTTGGCTGATCCAAGGGTGTGAGTATACTTAGTTTGAGGGAGTAATTCTCTGGAGTGGTATGTCAGCAGTCCCATCAGCCCTACATGAGGATTTCTTCATTTCCGCCAACTTATTCGGCTTTCGAATTTTTTTGTCAATCATATAAATATGATAGCTCATTATTGTTTTGATTTGCATCTGTCTGATAATTAGTATGTTTGAGCATCTCTTCATATGCCTTTTGACTGGGTTTCTCCTTCTGTGGATTATCTGTTCATGTCCTTTGCTCAAGTTCTCTTTCATTTGCCACTTTTTTCTTATTGATTTGTAAAGTTTCTTCTGTATTTTAGAGAGCCATCACTTGTTAGCTGTAGACGTTTTAAATACATTTTCCTACCTTGTCATCTGTTAATATTATTTGTGATATTCTTACTTGAATGTAAAGTCCTCTTATATATTGAAGTACCCTTTTTTTTTTTAAATTTTCACCTTCTGGTTTATGATTTTCAAGTTATGTTTTAAAGAAGGCCTTTCTAACCCATGTCACAAAGATGTGCACCGACCTTTTGTTTCATTGGCTTCATGATTCTGTCTTCCATGTTGAGGATTTTAATCCCACTCATACCTACCATCATATGTGGTGTTTCCTGAAGATCCAGTTTTACTGTTATCCACATGAAGAATCAGCTTTCCCACAAATGTCATTCTTTCTGCTTTTGACTTACATTGCCAGCTTTATTGTATATTAGGTTTGTGTATCTGAGCTCTTTCTCTGGGTTCTTTAAGTTTTTGGCCTATTTGTTCTGGTGGTAATACCTCTTTGCTTTTCATATAATATCTTTGTGGAAAGTCTTCCATGTCTGCTACTCTACTTTTTAAGGTTTCACTTAGCTGCTTGTGGACCTCTGTCCTTGGGTAAATTCTAACATAAGTTTTATAAGTTTCTCAAAAATTTAAAACTTTCCTTTAGATTTGCATTGGATTGTATAGGTTAATTCATAGAAAACTGACACTTATAATACTAAGTCATCTCCAAAAGTTTGGAATGTCTTTCCTTTTATTCAGATTGCCTGTGTCCTGTATCAGAGTTTTGGTTTTCTTTTCTTTTTTTTTTTTTTTTTTATTTTCAGCGTAACAGTATTCATTGTTTTTGCACCACACCCAGTGCTCCATGCAGTCCGTGCCCTCTCCAATACCCACCACCTGGTTCCCCCAACCTCCCAACCCCCGCCCCTTCAAACCCCTCAGATTGTTTTTCAGAGTCCATAGTCTCTCATGGTTCACCTCCCCTTCCAATTTCCCTCAACTTATTTGTGGAGCATAACAAGTAGCATGGAGGACAAAGGGAGTTAGAGAGGAGAAGGGAGTTGAGAGTTTTGGTTTTCTACATAGAGGTCTTGGGTATTCTTAGTTAAGTTAATCCTTAAATGTTAAATTCAAAAACCAATCTGCTATTTATGCCAGTTCTATGGGTCTCTTACTGGGGATCCTGTTGCCATCAAGGGACTTGCCCTGGGTTTATTCATGGAATGTCCATAATATACATCAGTGATACTGAGTTTTCTCTAGCTGTCCAAATTCTTGCCTGCTAGAGAAAGGGAGGGAGAAGATGCGAGTAAGAATATTAAAGAGGAAGGAAGTGTTTGCTGTTCCCTAAGCTGCTTTGCTGATCACACCCCAATGCTAATAACCTAGACCGCTGATAGCTGTCATGGGTTTGCCCCCTTTCTCATTGTGAAGAACAGGACTCTGCACTGGGCAAGAATCCCTGCTCCCACCCAGCTCTCTGCAGCCCCCTGAGCCACCTTAGTGCATTATTTCCTCATGCCTTAGTGCGTATCTTCTCAGTCTCTAGGTCCTGTTGCTTTCCCTGCCTTTGACTGCAGCTGTGAGATTTCCTCTCCAGAGGCTCTGTGAGAATGAGTTTATTCTCCTTTGAAATAAGCTCCAGTAGGACTCAGGAGATGAAACAAAGAAGTGGCCTCTTCTCTGCCAAGGCTGCTGTTGTCCTGTAGTCTCACCCGAGGGATGGTTAGAGAGACGAGAACTTGTTAGAGAGACGAGAACTTGTCAGAGAGGAAACTCTAGTCCACTATAAGAGAGTGAGGGAAGGGCAGGCTTTTCTAGTGTGAGTTGATCTCTTCCAAGTTAGAAGTCTTTAAATAATAAATGTCACTGCCTACTTAGCTCCAAAAAGATTAGCCTGTTTATAGAAATGCTGCCTTCCCACTGCTTCTCCAGCTGTTTGAAGGCTGAAGGCTGACAGATTGAGCCAGACCCTGAGCTCAGTCTCCTAATCTCAACTCCACAGCTAACCACTTCACTTATGTGAATAGTCACTCAAATGCCATAGGTTAATCAGATTATTTCAAAGGTATATGGCCAGATTGCCCCAGACGTGCCTTCTTGTGCAGTTCACACTCAGGTCAATATGGACCATCTGGCTTTTCAAGAGGACCTTGCAGTTGATGACAGTGCTTCCTGCTCTTGTTCGATGTGTTCCTGTGTGCTCCTATCTGAACTCTTCGCTGGTTTCCCAGCAGGAGTCCTGCCTTCCTGTAGCTCCACATTCAAATAATACGTCTCAAAGTTCTTAGGTGCCCATGACGCAGGGCAGTGTGACTGCAGAGAAGGAAGGACTCCTACAAGTAGAACACATGCCTCTACCTTTAAGGAATATATGGTCTGCTTTTGAGGTTCAGACCACATGGAGTTGATGACCAGATGGCCCATCGCGTGTGGGTGCGTATCATTGTCATGCTGTCTGCACATGTACCTGCTGTATAGACAAAATGCCCAGAGCCCATTGGTCAGAGAGTGATCTCAGAATGGGCTTCCACGTAGGCTAGCAAGAGTTAAAAAAAAATGGGAACGCCCTTCCCTCTTCCCCCAGAAGAAGGAAACGCAGCACTTCTTCTGCTTCCAGATGTCAATCCCTTCTTTCCTTCCAGTTTGTTTTTAATCTGGTACTTTTATAGGAATCTTTCGTGTTTGTATAATGCTCAAGAGCTCACTCAGGTTGTCGTTTACACTGGGACATGGTGGGGAACACTGAATCCCCTAAGCAGCTTGAAAAATAGGTATTTTTGCTTATTATAAAAATAATATGAATTCATTATAGAATATGAAGGAAATATAGCAGTAGTTTTCAGAAATTTAATATAAATCATTTCTAATGCCAGCCTAGAGATAATTCTTTCTTATTTTTTTTTCATGGTGTCTTATATGGTTTTTGTCAATGCCAGTATGTATTTTGATTCCCTTGGCATTATACTGAATATACTTTCTTTATCCTGCTTTAAATAATTTTCAAGCATTTTTCCATGTCATGAAAATTGTTTATAAATGCCATTTGCAATGGTTGTTTAATACTCTGCCATAGGATTATATCCAAATTTGTTGAACGATTTCCTGTCATTGGACTTGGATGTCCTCTGCAGATTTTTGCTGTTACGAGTAGCATCAGCCTGAGCATGCGTCTACCTCAGTCTTTGCACATACCTCAGATAATTCTCTGTGGGTAGGTCCCACCTCATGGATTGGAAAGAGCTGTTTTGGTGGAGGATACCATGTGAGTGGTGGGGGTTAGCATGCTGCCACACTGGCTATGGAACAGGTCCGTGCTGGGCCTCTCTAAGCTTGCATTGCCTCTTCTGTAACATGGGTAATAGATAACCACACCTGTCTCATGAAGTTGCTAGGATGATTGAAGTTTAGCAAAGTGTCTGGCATATTATTTAATAAATGCCTCATTACTATTGGCTCTTGTCCTTTTCATTATTTGGTCATGCCTATTAGTCTATCTTATAAGAAGGGGGAAGCTCACTGGATGGGCAGAAGTGTTCCTGAGGGGAGCAGGAAAGAGAACGAAGGGTGGCAGCTAACATCCCTGCTGTTTTCAGGCTGGTGCCCTATGAGTGTGAGTTCATTAAATCCTTATGACTGTATTTCTCAAAATGGGGTACACATACTACTAGTGGTATCTCAGATAATTTTAGATAGTGCCAGACACACATTTTAAATTACTGTTTAAATTTATATATTTATTTTCATGTGCACTAGGGGAAAAAACACATGAACATGTAAACCCCCTGGTTTCCTGAATGTTATTGCTTAGTATAGGATCTGCCTTTTCAGTAAATAGCCAGAGAATAAATATATTCAGTTTTGCAGTATTATTTAACACTTGATATTGTAGCGTGAAAGCAGCCGTAGACAATATGAAAACAAATGCATGTTTGCTAATAGAACTTCATTTACAGATCAGGCAATGGCAAATCTGGCCCACAGATTCTAGGGCTTTGTCAGTTCTTAGACTGTTTTTTTTTTTTTTTTTTTTAATATTGTACCTATTTTCTTGAGAGAGAGACTGAGAACGCAAGTGGAAGTCTTTCCTCTGTTTTGCCATCCTGTCGTTATGTGGCCAGCCCATTGGAGCTGGGAGGCCTGTCATCATCATCATCAAACACCTAACCTCCTCAGCTCTTCGCTTTTGAGGGGCCATCCCACATTGCTTCTCAGTGAGCCTCCTCATTAGAACTGTCCATGGCTCCTCACATGCTCTGCGTGACGCTGAGAGATGGTTACTGTGTGTCATTGATTCTGCAGCTTCCCAGGCACAGAACTGTAACATGGCCCACTGCCCTTCTGCAGACATTGGACAACACAACCAAAGCTGCTTGGTTCCTGTTACACACATCTGCCCCTCTTAGGTCATCATTCAGTCACATTCCCTGATCGTGCTGTATCCAGGCTTTTCTTGTTCCATAAGGACAAAATTGAGGACCAGGAGAAGAGCTGGGAAGGCACCATTACCTTGCTTGTTGTCTGGCCTCTGATTTATACATTCCCATCATCTCTGGGCCTCAGCTTCCCTTGATCTGTAAAACAGAAAAAGAGATTTAGTCTTAAAGATAGTAGGGAAAGTTTTCGTGGGATCATACGGGTCATTGTTTTGGAAAGGTTTTAAAGTCTTCAGACATTACTAAAGTCCGACATTCTATGAAAGCAGCAGAGGACAGAAAGGAGGATTTTCTTTTTCTTGTGCTTCTAGTCACCTTAGGCCTTTTGCTATTAGAACACCCACAGTTGAGAGGCAGGAGAAGGCAGCCACTGGTAACCAGAATCCCTGTGGGATCAGAGCCATCCAGTGGCTGCCAGGTCTCCACTGGTCAGTAGCTTATAAATAGAACATTTCCCTTTTTAAACCCGAAAAGGATGGGCAGCATTAATGGGCATGGCGGCCTGACCTCCTGAGTGCTGGCCCACAAGGCAGTCAGCTGAGTACACCTTCCCCTCCAGCTTTCCATCCACACCTTCCAGGCCAGGCCTGATAGGAGACAGGCGCTGGATCTCTCCCTTGTTTGAATTTTCTTCCAGACCCCTGCCCCCACTCCTCTGGGCCCTTTTGCTTTCTTCTTTCCCCTCCCTCTTGTTCTATGGCAGGTTTCTCTGGCTACCACTTTTATCTTCTGAGCCATGGGCAGGCAAGATGGAATAATTCTAGCTCACCCAAATGCTGATTTTCTGCACCTCACTTTGCCTTACGATTTGTGTGTGCAACACAGTGGATGTGGCCTGCATGGACAGTTGTGCTGTAATGCCCTAGCTTGAGAATAACCCTGGCTGAGGGGTTGGGGGCTAGCAAGAGAGAAAGGGGAAAGGACAGCTTCTTTTCTCAGAAATTTTATTATATGGGATCTCAGCCATTTTGTTTGGTGAGGCCCCAATCCCTGAAGGACATGACTGGCAAAGGCACTCCTCCAGCTAGCCTAGACATTCAGAAGCCTTTCTATTTGTCCTAAATGACACTTAACAAACCATCCTCTCTCCCAGCCAACTTTAGAATGACAGATGCAGCCATTGCATGACTTTGCTGTGGCCTAATACCCCTCTTTCTCTTAGAAATGTAGGCTCTGTATCAATAGCAAGTCATGGCCTGGGCAGGTGTGAACCACCCCTTGGCTTTCTGGTTTGGGCTTTGGCCAAGCAACAGTGAACAGATTCCTGGCTGCATCTTTAAATTCTAAAGTCCAGTGCAAGGGGTTGTTAAAGCAGAGACTGAAAGGTTTTCCTCAAGGGTCTCAATTAATGTTTATTGAATACATACTTACTACAGGGCAGTGTGCTCAGGGTTTTTTGTATATGTTATGTTGTTTGATCCTTATAAATACCCTGTGATGTAGGTGGTATTATAGACCCCATCTCCAGATGAGAAAGCGGAGTCCTTCTCCTCAGTCCCTACTTGTAGTCTCTCAGGGTCGTTCCTTCCCATCCTGACCAGAGTGTTCAGAGCATGCAAGATTCAGCAGAGGCTATCAAATCCTGTTGCCCGCAGTGGGGACAAGTGTGGAGTGGTGCTTGGGAGAGTGGGCTCTACAGTATTACTACATACATGGGTTGGAATCCCAGCCTCACAACTTACTGAGTGTGTGACCTTGGAAAATTAATTCGCCCAGGCCTCAGGAGTTGGTTTGTTTTTTTTGTTTTGTTTTTGTTTTTGCTTATGTTTTTGTTTTTTTGTGAGATCAGTATAGCTTTAGTACTTATATCATTGATTTGTTGGATGGATTAAATGAGATTTGGATGGAAATCCTTAGCTCAGTTGTGCCTGATACTCTAAGTGGTTATTAAACGTTATTATCTGCTGTTGTTATTATCAATAATATCATCATTCCCCCGAAACCAGAGGCTATTCATGTAAAAGCATGACCATAGACAGTCTGTGTGCAGTTCTCAGAGGGCCTTCACAGACATTTCCTTGCTGATTTTCACAGCACCTGATCTGTGCAGATAAGAAGGGTCAGAGAGATGAAGTATGCCCATCTTCCACTACCAGTTAGTGGGGATGGCAGCCATGAATGTCAGTGTTAGGCCTCTGATTATGAACGTCTTTCCCTCCCTTGCCCTTTGCTGCCTCCATTTGTTTTGACCAAAAAGTACCCGAACCATTCCTAGGGCAGATCAAAATGAGAAGACAGGGAGGTAAAGGCAGGAAAAGGATCTTGGTGGGCAGAAGAAAATGGTTCTCTACTGAAACACTTCCTCTTTCAAAAAGCTGGTGACGATTTCTTTTGGTTGAGAAATCAGTGCAGAGCTACCCATGCCTCAAGACAGACAGGAATTGAGGCCTGTGGACTGTAATTCCTTCTCCGGATGTGTGGACCCCTGTGTAGGAGACAGGTAGTCCTGATGAAGCTGGTTGGCATTACCAGGCAGTGCATTAGGCATTGCTCTTTCATTGCTGTCCTGATTGGGGATTTTAAGGTGGACTGGGAGACTGCAGTTGTCAGAACCCACAAGGAGATCGTTCACGGCAAGCCCATCTGCCACTCTCAGCCTGAACTGTATGAGCCTGGACACTGCCACTTTGGCTGTGGTGTCTTGCTGAGAACTGGAACACTCTTTACAGGTATCTTAGAGCCTCTCTTGACTCAGCTGAGAGCTGGTAGGTTTATTCCAGGCCAGGCAGGGATTTCATCTCTTTCCTGCTACCTAGTTTACTTTGTTTATCTGTGGTCTTCTTGGCTTATTTTTTTCTGTGTGTTCCCAGAAACCATGAAAAAGAAGATAGTTGCCTTTTATCTGGTAGGCTGGTGGGGAAAAAAGGTTCCGATGGGCAGTATTAATGCTTAGAGTTCAGGAGATGAACAATATCCTGGTCAGTGCTATTCATCTTGTGTTTCCCACCACAGCGCCCCTGAACTCTAGAAGGTACCAGTGTGTTCAGCCGGCTGCTAGCATTTGAGGCTCCTGGAGTGTGGGGACTTCTTTACCTGTTGGTTTCTGGTGTCTTAGCAGGTGAAAATGTGGGTTGTATTTGTTGCTTCCTATGGGAAATATATATTGATGCTACAATAATGAACAGGGCAGATAAAGTCCCTGTTCTCATGGAGTTATACTAGTGAGAGAAAGTAAACAAAAGTATACTTTTGTTTACAAGTAAACAAAAGACAGCAAGTAAACAAAAGTATACTTTCAGGTGGAGAGAGGGACTAGGAGGAAATAAGTGCAAAGGGACAGGGAATAACAAGGCAAGGGGGAGCTGTTCTAGAAACCTGAAACAGGGAGGCTTCTCTGAAGAGGTTCCATTTGAGCAGAAACCTGAACAAATGGAAGTGAGGCATGTCAGAAACTGGCAGAGGAACCCTTGAAGTGGAGGGAATAAGCCAGCTGTGTTCAAGGAATATTGGGAAAGACTGTGGTGACTGGATTAGAGGAGGCCAGAGCAGGAGTGGTCAGGTAGGCTGGTACTAGACCATGTGAGGCCATGGTCAGGAGGTAAGCTTGTGTTCTGAGTGTCATGAGAAGTCCCTGGAGAGTTGTGATCAGGCAAGTGATATATGAGCCAGTGTGTATTTTAAAAAGATGGCTCTGGCTCCTGGTGGAGAATAAACTGTATGGGGCAAAAGGAAAAGCAGTTGGGAGGTTATTGATTAGAGCAATCCAGGTGAAAGATGCTGGTGACTTGGATCAAGGTATCAACAGTGGGAACAGTGGGGATGGTGAGAAGCATCTGGGTTCTGCATGTGTTTTTAACTGCTGCCTGATGGGGCTTGTTGATGGGTTGTAGGGGGAGAGAAGGGAAGGAATCCATGATGACTGTACTGAAGTAGAAATCTTGGCGGTCAAATATGGTACCTTCCCATCTTGTCCTTCCAGCCAGGTTCAGTGTAGTGCCTGGCTGGGGACAAGTTAAGATAATAGTTCTCAAATGTGGTATTTTTCTATCACTGACTTCTTGTTTTGTTTTGTTTTGTTTTTACATATACATATACCACCTGTATTACTATTGACCTACTATTTTTCTTAAATCCATTCACTCTTTTTTTTTTAAAGATTTATTTATTTTAGAGAGAGAATGAGCTAGGGGCAAAAGGAGAGAGAGAGAAGCAGACTCCTCCCTAAGCGCAGAGCCTTACATGGGGCTCCCTCCCAAGACCCTGAGATTATGACTTGAGCCAAAATCAAGAGCCAGCTGCTTAACTAAACTGAGCCGCTAAGTCACCCCTCAGTTCACTGTTTTTAACTTAAATAAATGCAGCATGTCATGTGTGATTTAAAAAAAGGTAAATTTCTGATATTCATTGAAATAAATACACAGCTATTTGAAAATATTTGTGAATCCTTTTGAATCGTTTCATATACCGTGAGAGGCACAAGCAACATTATATATTGAGATACATAGCACTGATGAATGGCCATTATCAGATAGGAACTGTGATACGGATGTTGATAGCTAATTAAAAGTTAACAATAATTTCTGTTAGTCTTTAGTAACACTAGTTTTAATTGGTTGGCATACAGTGCATTGTTATCCCAAGCATGCTTTTCAAACCTACTGGACTATAATCTGTGGGAGGGTGCCCACAATGCGCTTGGCAACAAGCGTGCTCCTCCTTCTCTTGTCCACTAGGTTTGAGAGCTCCTCCTGGAGTAGAAAGGGAAGACTCCAGAAAACATGATCCCCAGCACCCCCCACCCCCCATCAATACACACACCCCCGTCCTTGTCTGACTGGTCATGTGAACTTGAGCTGAAGAGTAGGAGTGGATAAAGAATGAGCTCTGGAGTCAGACTGAGTTACAGTCCTGGTTCCAGCACTCATTAAGGCCAAAGTCTTACGAGAATTTCCTCAACCTCACCGGAGCCAAGAGTTCTTGTCTACATAATAGGGGGGACGACAGATGAGGACATGGTACGTTTAAGTGCTTAGCCCAGAGCAGTGCAGTTTGTTCAGCTAGCGTTAGCTCTTGCTGTCATTGTTACCACTTAACATTGTGAGCCTGGCTGTTCTCATCGTAAAGGCTTATCAGATACATTGGGAAAATCAGTTAAGTTACAATATTTTAATATATTCTATAAGCAGTAAGATATTATTGAGCTCATTAGTGTGGAAGCATAGCAAGAAGTTATTAGTAAGAACAGTAACAGTATTTGCCCCATGGGATTATTATGGGGATAACATGAACTTGGGTATGAAAAATGTTTTATCAACCAGAAAGTTTGATTCAAATGTTGATAATACTGCTAATGACCATTTTTTGAAATACCAAATAAGTCAGTATACATTTCCTTTGACCCTTGAACACCTAGGTGAATTCTCCCCACTCTACAGAAGAGGAACGTTAAGAGTTTGGGCTGAAACACCTCTCCTATGATCATACTAGTCAGAGGTGGCAGAGACCAGAATTTAATCCAGGTCTGTCTGGCTTGAAAGTTTATCATTCTCTTTCTAGTACATACCACTTATGTCTGCATGACTTCAGTTAATATTAAAGTTAGTCCACACTCCCTGAATGTATATAGCTGGGAACCAGAGTATAGGACAGAGTAGAATAGGGTATAGGGTCTTGGGGAGCTGAACTGGAATTAAGATCTGGCCATTGGTAATCCCCAAAGTAGGGAATTCACACCTGGATAATTGAGAAGCAATTGGCCAACTTCCCAGTGCCACTGGAAGTTTCCAAAACTACCACCATGAAGACTGTTTCTAAGAGACCACAGCCACGAAGCCCTTGCAACTCTGGGTCTTCACATGATTAGGAGGAAGGACTTGAGCCCCTTGGAGTGTGTGAGCCAATTGGAAAGCTATTCTCCAGATGGATTTGGTATTTAATTCAATGTGGTTGTTTCTTTTCATGGCTTTTAATGGTGTTGAAATTGATTAAATTCAGAATGAGCGAGGTAGGCCAGACTTTAAAGAGCAAAGCACTCGGGAAATTGAGTGAATTTCTGAGGTGAGAACATGCCCCTGGAGCTGTCCCTGAAATGGTGGCCTGCTCATAGTAATTCCAGACAGTTTCCTGTATCCATCCACATTAAAAATGGGGAAGTAACTTAATTTACCTCTCATTTCTTTTATTTTTATGCAAACATCCAGCACTTCCAGCAAATTCCATTTGTCCTATAAAAAACTTGAAAGATTTTTTTTTAAATTAATTTATTATTATTTTTTTAAATGAAAGGAAAGTTGAGTTAAGATTCCTGGGGAAAGGCTAGGAAGGAAACCTGTTGAATACCACCTTTAAGAAAATGGGTAATGTGTTCTAATATGTGTTGAGGAAAGGCTAGGAAAAAAACCTGTTGAATACCACCTTTAAGAAAATGGGTAATGTGTTCTAATGTGTGTTGAGACTAATTCAGATTAGTTCCTCTTTTGGAAAAGAATTTGTCTTCTGAGCTTTGTTAGAATTCCCAGGAAGCATGTATTGGGTAACTTGTGGATGTGTCCCAGAGGGTTGTTTTCACACACCGTATGTCCATCAGTCAACCTGTGGTATGGAAAGGTCCCTTCCATTCAGAATTAGTGATTTGGCTACCTATTGCCAAATTTCTTGATGTTTTGAGTACTGGCATAGGGCAAGAGCAGGTTAGTAAAGGGTCTCCTGGACATGCAGAATGAGGTCTGTTGGGTAGCGCACAGCTGTAGGGGAGAATGCTCTTGTTTTCTACGGCTTTCCTTGACCTCAGGCCTATCTGATTATGTAGAAGGCCTAGACAGTATTACTTGGAGAGAACCCCCGCACCTTCTGTTTTCACCAGCCACAGCTTCATGCCACATACAGTTTGGTGATGATAATGCCTTGATGGACAAGCAGAGGATTTCTACAAGTGTACAGGAAAACCAAAACTTGGTTTTTGTCTTCAATTTATGTTTTGGCTGGCATACCTTTCTTTTTTCCTTTTTTTTTTTTTTTTTAAGATTATTTATTTATTTATTTGACAGAGATCACAAGTAGGCAGAGAGGCAGGCAGAGAGAGAGGAAGGGAAGCAGGCTCTCCGCCGAGCAGAGAGCCCGATGCGGGGCTCGATCCCAGGACCCCGGGACCACGACCTGAGCCGAAGGCAGAGGCTTTAACCTACTGAGCCACCCAGGCGCCCTTTTCCTTTCTTTTTAACTCATTCTTGGAGCTGTCCTATTAGGTGGTAATACCACTTTGTGCTAATATAGGAAGAAAGTAGGTAGGTCAGGCCATTCATATCTTTATTTAACATTTATGTCTTCCCAAAAGATGAAAAACCTAGGCACCAGAGCTTAAATAACTCATCTACTTTTGTAGAGTTTATAAGAGTTGGAATTTGAAAGGTAATTTTTACTATACCAAGTGTTCCTTAGTGACCCTCCCCATCATATTTAGTGGCCAACATAGTAGACAGTGAAAGGTAGAGATAGAGTATTGAATAAAACAAATGTGTAAAGATATACATGCACCATTGCTTTCATGAATGCAAACCTGGTTTGGTCGGCAACATCACAGAAATAAATGTAAACTTACAATTATGTTACATACTCTGAAGGAGAAGTTGATAGTGTTATATCCAAGTTGCAGTGAGGACATAAACCAGGTGGAGAGATCAGGAGGGCCTTTTTGAGGAATTGACACTTGAGGGGAGACCTGAGGATTTGCAGTTGCTTTGGCCAGTGGGCTTCCAAGGGAAATCCACAGAATGTTCAAAGGCTGGAGAGAAAGTATGGTCAGTTGGATGCTTTGAAGGCCCTATGATAGGATGCTTAGGTCTGCAGGGGGTAGTGTGAAAGAGGCAGCCTGGGCTAGACCATGCAGGGTTTTGTGAAACCTGTGAAGGATTTGGGTTATCCTCCCGAGAGCAGTTGGGTGCCATTGAGAGATTTTAAACAGGGAGGGCATGTGATCTGGTTTTGTCCAGATTAGGGGTGGGGGCTGCAATGTAGAGGATAGACTAGAAGGAGCCATGGGACGTATGAAGATGCCAGTTAGGTGATCATCATAACAAGTCCTGGTGACAGATGATGGAGGGCAGGACTGGGATGGTGGTGGTGAAGATGGAGAGAACTAGATGAAATTGAGGGACCTGGTGATAATTTGGATATGAGGGTAAGAAAGGAGGAGTGAAAGGGATTTATATCACCTACACACCTCATTTTCTTTCAAGGTGAAAAGAGCCAGGGAAAACATCTCAGGTGAGGTAGCATTTGGCCATCTGGCCACCAGCCTCCTCTTTTTAGGCAAGAGCATCATTAGATGAACCTTATATAGTTTCAAGCCCTTTGCAGTAAAACCTTTTGCTCCTGGATTTAACTTGCCTCCCTGTTCTTAGAGTTTGTACCCTAGGCATAAAAGTGAAAACCCCAGTGGTCTGCCAAGCATCCTCTTCCCTCTTCTGTGCTAAGTCCCTCCAAGCTAACTGAGCATCAGCCCAACTCTCAGTGTTCTTGTGTTCTCCATAGAACTTGGAGAAAATAGGTTTGTGTGACCTTCTCCTACAAGGAGACAAACAAGTCTTCAAAGTTGGAATGAAAATTGAGATGGTGGTACATTTCTAACTTGCCGGGTTAACCTGGGTATTTGGTGTGAGCTCTGTTGACAGTCATCATATGAAAGCTGTTTGGGCTGTCTGGTGCAGAATCCTGGGCAGAGTTGAAGTTGAGGCTGAGGATGGAAGAGAATCCAGTTCGGGCCTTAGCTGCAAGACAGTGGATGACAGGCGTAGGAGCTTCTGGTCCTGCACCACCTCATTGCAAGTCAAATTAAGGGAATAATGCAAGTCTAGTAGATATTTAATGAGAGATTATTCCTGGAGATTACAAGGATACAGAAATTGCAAATAAATCCCTGACCTTTTCTGAGCCTTGGCCCAGTAAAAGAGCTGAATCACCTGCTTCAGGGGATTAAGGACAGCCGCGTCCATCTGGCAGGCTGCTCAGACTTTTTCTGTCATTAGCAAACTCTGTTCGGTGGTGGATCATGTTCTAAACCTTTTAGTGGGAACTTGCTTTTCAGCAGAGGGATCTCAATTAACTTAGATTATGTACCTGCTGGGCAGAGATCAGAACTAATGATCTCTAGTTATGTATGCACTATAATCACTATTACATTAGTAGTACTCTGTACATGCTAAATAATAATGCAGTTGTTAATCATTAGTAACCTAATCATGACATCAGCGGGGAGTTCAAGTTGATGAGACTAGAAGTCAGACTTCTTTGTGTGTGTGAGCGTTCGTGCTTATGGGTGACATAGCCTTAGAGACACAGAGAGAAACAGGGATGTGCCAGGGCAGCAGGCAATGTGATAACTGTTCAGTTGCAGCTTAGAGACTTAGAGCAATGATTGTTAAACTCTGTGTCATGAGTTCTTTGTTGGGAACTGTTGTTTGATATGAATTCCATTTCTGAATACTGTGTTATCTGCCTCTAAAACTGTAATAATTACATCAGAATGCAACTTGAATAACTAGAGGCTGACAGAATTACCTTGAACTCTCTTTGACTTGGTAATATGTAAATGTGTTCTACTTTTGAACATAGACAACTAATATATACTAATACTGTGTTACATGTGTAATGTGTAATGCCCTTATGTGTAACATCTGTGTAAGATTTATTTCAAGAAAAGGAGTTAGCAGGTTTAAAACAAATGAAAAGACTTAGTAATGTTGGGGAAACCAAAGGAGAATTGCTAAGAGATTTCAGGAGGTGGGGGTAGTTTGCTTTGCTAATTTCTAAAAGAAGTAATGGTAATTAATGTAGGTTAATAAAATTCAGGTTTTTTCTGGATATACTTGGAAGGTTCCATTGCATTCTTTTCCACTAGCTATTACTTACCTAGGAAAGGATCTTGCTTCTTAGAGTCAAACACAGAAAGGTTCAAGAACTCATTTGGACTTGCAGGTCTATCTCTGGCTCTGCCCATCTGCTAGTTATGCTGATGGCTTTATGAGCAGGTATCTTTTGGCCACTGGGGTTGTCACTGTCAGCTGCCAGGTTATTTCAACTTTCTAAAACTTTTACCACTGTTTATGAGGTAAAGGGAGCAAAATACCTTTTGTCCAAGATAGACGTTGATCAATGCATAGAACAAGATCAGGCTGCTGATGTACTCTTAAAGCATCCAAGTTTGGAATCAGTCCCAGTAGGGCCACAGAGGAAAGTGCAAAATGGTGGTTCTTTCTCTCCTGAACTTTTTTGACTATCACCCCTGTGCATAAATTATGTTGATCACCTCTCAAAAGAAGAACTAAAAAGCTTCAACTGACTATTGAATCACAGTTGTGAACGTTTTAGAAACCTCCTTAAGTACAAAAAATAATTTCCCTCTGACAAATAGTTTCCAGTAGGCTCTATTCTGATTACTGTATAAAGGAATGAATATCCTCCCCTGCACATGAAAGGATGCCCAACATCATTAGTCACTAGGGAAATGCAAATCAAAACCACAGTGAGATACCACTTCACGCCCACTAAAAAAGCTATAATAAAAAAAGAAATGACAGATATCAGGGAGGATGTGGAGACATAGGAACCCTTATACATTGCTGGTGAGAATGCACAGTGGTGCAGCACTTTGGGAAGCAGCTTGACAGTTCCTCAAAAAGTTCAGCATAGAGTTACCATTTAATCCAGCTGTTCCATTTGTAGGTATATACTGAAGTGAAATAGATGTCAACACAAAGACTTGTACACAGATGTTCCTAGCTGCATTTCGCAACCAGCAAGTAGAAACAACAATCAATGAATGGATAAATGACAGGTGGTATATCCAGACAGTAGAATATTACTTACTCATAAAAGGGAATGATATATTGATGTTGCAACATACATGACTCTAGGAAACAGTATACCAACTGAAAGAAACTAGACACAAAAAACTATGGTAGCATATGATTCTTTTTATATGACTTGCCTAAAATGGGCAAATCTTTAGAGACAGAAAACAGATTACCTTTTTTAAGGAAATGATGGAAGGCAGGGGATAGGGTATGAAGGCTAATGTGTATGAACTTTTATGTGGAAGAAAAGGAAAATGTTATAGAATCAAATAAGGGTGCCTGATTCATAACTTTGTAAGTATACTAGAAACCAATGACTTTTGAGCTTTAAATGGGTTATGTTAGGGTATGTGAATTATATCTCAGTAAAACTCTTATTTTAGGGGTGGCCGGGTGGCTCAGTGGGTTAAGCCTCTGCCTTCGGCTCAGGTCATGATCTCAGGGTCCTGGAATGGAGCCCTGCATCGGGCTCTCTGCTCAGCAGGGAGCCTGATTCTCCCTCTCTCTTTCTGCCTGCCTCTCTGCCTACTTGTGATCTCTCTCTGTCAAATAAATAGATAAAAATCTTAAAAAAAAAAAACACCTCTTATTTTAGATAATCTTTACCTAGATTTTAACAGGTGTTTGGCCTGTGTATCATAGTTTGTTATTAAATTTGGGGAACATCTATGGCACAAGTTGATTGAGTTTCATTTGGAACATTGATTTCAATCTGACTTGCAGCTTGGAGTCAGAAAGCTCTGTATTACATGATTTGCAGAGTCAATACCTGGTTTATGTTAGAAAAAGCACGAGAGTAAGTTAGTAAACTCCTTATAGCTTTAAGAGAATAAGAACCGTGGTTTATATAGCAGGTAGTCTCCAGGAAGAAACATATTGTTTCCTCATTTCTGGTACTTTACTGACTATCCTAGAGGTCAAATGTGTTTACATTAGATATCAGTAAGTGGTAAGTATGTATGTAAGAATAAGACTTATTTTGTTTCTTTTGAAAAAAGAATTTTTAATAAATCAGAATTCCTTTTTAGTTTGAGGAATTCAATGATTTTCTTAAGGATTTTTATCTTCATTGAATGTAAGTTCACTCATATGCATAAAGAATTAGAGCAAGGTGCACCCCTGTGTTTACTGAAACATTATTTATGGTAGCCAAATTATGGAAGCAGCCCAAGTGTCCATCAATAGAGTAATGGGTAAAGAATATATGGCATATATGTATGTATATATATATATATATATATATATATATATATATACACACACACACACACACATACATACATAACACAATGGAATATGATATGGCCATAAAAGGAATGAAATCTTGACATTTGCAGCAACATGGCTGGAACTAGAGAGTAAAATGCTAAGGCACATAGGTCAGAGAAAGACAAATAACATATGGTTTCACTGATGTCGAATTTAAGAAACAAAGGATAAAAAGGAAAAGACAAACAAAAGGAAAGACAAACAAAAAAACCCCAGACTCTCAACTATAGGGAACACACTCATGGTTACCAGAGGAGAGGTGGATGGGTGAAAAAGGTGATGGGGATTAAGGAGTGCCCTTGTCGTGGTGAGCACTGGCTAATGTGTGGAAGTGTTGAATCACTACATTGTACACCTGAAACTAATAACACACTGTATGTTAACTACACCAGAATTAAAATTGAAAACTTAAAAAAAATTTTTTTTGAGAAAGGTTCTGTTTGGATTAGATCAAAGAGTGAGTTCAGGTTCTGTGCAGTTCTCTTATTTTTACAAGTTTATTTCTTGCCCAGGATGATGACAAATTATTTAAAAACACTTCTCTTCCTACTTTCCACCATTCTCTTCTCCACTGTGACCCATGAGTTTGTAGAATGTCTTGCCCTGATGTCCCAAGGTGCTCAAAAAGTGAACCCTTTCTGAACGATTACCATCCACATCTTTTCACTGGGTAATCAAAGCCTGGAGATGAATTTTGGTGGGTTCCCAGCCTCACTGCCAGGTTAGAAATTGGTTCTGTGCTGTGGAAAATGTTGCTGCTATGTGATCATTAATTTTCTGGGTCACATTAGTGGGGTTTGTAGCCGTTGGAGAACTCTAACTGCTTGCTGACTGATAACACACAGGCTGGCTCTATTGCCTTATCCTTATTCATCAGATAACTTCTGTGTTCTGGGCTGCTTTTCTTTTCCTCTAGGTCACTTTTCTTTTTACCATTTTTCCTTCTTTTCTAATCACCTGAGCAGGATTGACTTCTGTCTTTAATTCAGGGTCATATTTAGGGCAGTTAGGTCTTCACAGGCTCAGGAGTGAGTCTCACACCTATTAGCTCTGCAGCTTTGGTCAAGACATTTAGCTTTGCTAAATCTCAGTTGTTTTATCTGTAATATGGAGCTAATGATAGTATCAGCCTAGAGGATTTGTGAGGATTAACTGAGATAATCTATGTAAAGCACTTACCTAACATTTATTGTGCCACTTAGTTTATGCTCTTTGAAGGAGACCAGAAAGCAGTTAGTCTTGCCATTCCTGACAATAACAGAACAAGTGATTTAAAGGATGCCTACTTATTCTTTTGGTAAAGTTCACATCACTCTGTACTATAGTGTCTTCAGCTATACATGGAGGATAACCTAACAGAGTAACCATGAGAAATAAATGAGATAATATAAACAAAGCAGTTAGAACTGTACCTGGCATATGGTAGTCTCTCAGTGAATGCCAGCTGATTTTTTAAAAATCATTTTTATCTGTGGCCATACCATGGGACTGATTGATCCTGGGTCTGTCAGGCCTTGTCTGAGGTTGGTGTGCATGGCCAGCAACTTGACTGCCCTTCTCTTCCTCTTTCAGCTGCACAGTTGGACAGCATTGGCTTCAGCATAATCAGGAAATGCATCCACGCTGTGGAAACCAGAGGTAAAGTCATTCAACAGATGGCATTGTTCTCAGTGAAGGTCACGCATCTGGTGAGGCGTCAGACCTGCTACCTGTTTCCCGATTTTAAGTGACTCATTAACTCCTCAAGTGCCATTTTTGGTGTGTTTCCATCAGTTGTGTTGCTCTGAAGCAGTCACTCTCAGCTGATTTGGTGTCATCAACCTCTTTGGCTGATTGGTAGAATGTTTTAAAGGCATACATGTCAAATACGTAGGATAATAAGGAGTCTAATTACTGGAATTCAGTTGTGATGTAATAGTACATGTATTTCTTTATTACCACTTTAAATAATAAGAAATAGACATGGGCCTGATAACTGGCATAACTTGGAAATACAGTTGACCCTTGAATAATGTGGGAGTTTGAGGTCCTGACCCCCTACCCTCCTGTGCAGTTGAAAATCTGCATATAATTTTTTGACTCCCCTGCGAACAACTACTAACAGCTTTCTGTTGACCAGAAGCCTGGCAAATAACATAAACAATCAATTAATACATGTTTTTGTATGTTGCATGTATTATATACTATAATACTACAATAAAGTAAGCTAGAGAAAAGAAAATGGTAAAAGATCGTAAAGCACATTTATAGTACTGTACTGTGTTTATTGAAAAAAATCCTTGTGTAAGTAGACCTATGTATTTCAAATCTGTGGTGATCAAGGGTTAACTGTCATGATATTTCAAGATGTCTATAAAAGTCACAATGTGTTATGAAAACAACTGATTTCTGAACAAGTCACAGGTATTGGTAACACTATGATTTATTGCTTATATCATAATGGAAGGAAATGTTTAATTTCAGTGACAAGGTCATAAAAGCGAAGGTGTAATTGTTTTCCTGCCTAAGTTCATTGACACTCTGAATTCCCTAGTGGACTCCTGGGGTCTGTGGATGGCAGGGTAAGAACCACGCTTTGAAAAGCCAGTCCCTGGTTACTATCCAGGTGGGGAGAAGGGGTCAGGCCCCTGGTTTCCTGTAGCAGTGCTACAGCCAGGCCCTGCCTGTTGTACCTGGGTCTGTAGGAGCAGGACTTTGAGAACCAGGGAAGCTGATTCATCCCAGTGGTCTCCATTCCCTCCTCAGATGTTGCCCCAAAGGAGATTTGTCAGTTACTGGCAGTTGGGAGCTTTGAGTGCTCTGGTCTTTGGGATGTCTGAGAAAAGCTGTTAACTCTCTTTGCTGTGGATTTAGTTTGAACCATTGTTAAAGATGTGAGTCTTAGTATTCCACAGCCTCTCAACTTGCTAGTCTTTTTCATTTGATTGAAAGAAGTTTTATCTTTTAAAGCAAGATCCATAACTCTATTAGTTAAGAAACATAAATATCTTTATAAGGCCTATAGAGCATTGAATAGAGAGGGATGAAAAAAATCTTAACTGTATAAGCCACTCTTCTCACCCAGTCAGAAAGTGTTCTTTCCAAAGTAGTTATTTTAATGTGTGCTAAGATTTTTTAAATGTTTGCTTATTTCTATTATACCTTCCTTAAATAAAGAGTTAAGGCAGGTTTCAAAGAGAAGTGAATAACAGCCAGAGAATATAAAGTAGGAATAGGTGAGATTTCTGGGAATTGATCTGGAGGAAATAAGGACACAGTCAGGTTGAGCCACAAAGCTGTTTACACAATGGTGTTAAAGTGAAAAGTAGAAACTGGTCAAATGTTTTAAAAATTGGTTGAATCACCAGTGGTACATCCATGCAGTAAAAAGCTATGAATCACTAAAACTGTAGGAAAATACATTTATTGATATGCAGAGTTTTCATTATTACATATTAAATGAAAAATGAAAGTTATGAAACAGCCTGCACAGTATGAACCCATTCTGGGAGATCTGCATATGCACCGGTATCCTCCTGTTGTCAGTGGGGCTCTCAGCTTTTCTTTCTGTCTTCCTTTGATTTATCTACCTGCCTTAACTGCAGTTTCTGAATTTTTAAGCTATCTGTTACTAAGATAGCTTTTCAACAGGTTTTTAAATTTTCTGTTCATTCTAAGAGGAAAGAATGAGGAATAAGAGGTACAGGGTCATCAAAAGTAGAGGCATACTAAAAATGCAGCCAAAAGTAAGTTCAAAACAAAAATCTTCTCCCCTCCATTGTGAAATTCATCCACTTGCCTGAGGTGGGCCACCTGTTTGTCTCTGTTCTCAGCGGCCAAACCAATAGGGAAATGTAATTATTTAAAACCCTTCACAGAGTCTGTGATAAATGCAGACCAGTGGCTCAGGAGGACAGCTTTTTATGATATAAAGCCAGAAAATATACATAGTAAGTAGTAGAGGAAGAACAAGGTCACCAGTGGTTTGGTGTCCTAGCCTCTGCCTCTTTGTCCCTTCCTGCTCTAAAAGGAAGATGAAAATGATATGTTTTAACTTGGGGGAAAGTTTTCATTTGACACAAAAAGGAAAAGAGAGCAATGTGAGTTAAATGCCATTTTAGCATAAATACTTGAAGGAAGTGGTTATTTTCCTACTGGAATGCATGTATGCATATCCATTATTTGTGGTGACCAGAGGTGAACAAACCTCTCATATTTTCTAGGGTTTGTTAATCATCATCCAGCAGGAGACAGGATTGTATGCAGTTCCAGGAAAGGTCAAAAACAGAAGAAGTAGAGACACTTCAGAAAGGACAAGCCCTTTAAGCCACAACATTACTGAATAATGGTTCTGCTATTGAATAGCTTGGGGCCCATCCCTTAGTTTTAGACCACAGTGTCCTAGTCCCCAAGCCATGGAGGCTGATGCACATGTTTTACAGATCCTTTTTAGCTATAAAATCCTATCATTCTAGACCACTTCTTTTTATTCCTTAATTCTACATAGGCCTGGTTGGAGACATTGTAGAATCAGCCTTTTCCCAAATTTCTTCCAGGAAATTTTGTTTTGGTCCCAAAGTAGTGGCCCTGGAATATAACTCTGTTTTATTCATTATGTCATTATTGCGTGCTGATCTAGGTATGGGAGCTATAATGGTAAAGAAGACAGAATCACTCTACATTGAGGCTATACCATAGTTGTAGGGAGAACAACAAAGAAGAAGCTAAAAAAGAAAGAGAATTTCACATATTATTACTTACTACAAAGAAAAGAGGGTAGGGGACCCACCAGTAGGGTTGGTCATGGGATGCCCTAGGTTAAAGAGGTTGCATTTCAGTTGAGACCTGAATGATAAAAAGATCTGGGAGAAACATGTTCCAGGAGAAGGAAACAGCTGTGCAGAGGCTGTGATTTGGGAGCACAAGCTTGGTGTGTTGGAGAAATAGGAAAGCCGGTGTAGCTAGAGCAGAGTGAAAGTGGTTGATGATGCAGACGTGGGCCAATGCTTTATCCTTCAGGGCCTTGTGGGCCACGGTAAATTTTGATTGTGGTCTAAATGCAATGCGAAGCCATTGGAAGGTTTTGAGTAAAGAGAGGATTTGAGCTGATACATACTTAAAGAAGTTCATTTTGGTTGCTGGTTGGAAAATGGACATCAGGATAATAAGATGGGAAGCAGGAGACCACTTAGTTGAGAAGTATCAGGTTTGGTGGTCCTAGTGCTAAACAGAAAAATTATTTCCAATCACTTGGTCTAAAAGGTCCCTTTTTGTAAATGGTATAGTGGTGATCTAATCCTTGCTTAAGCATTAAGCAATCCTTGCTTAACTTAAATGAAAAAAACCACTGAGGTGGCTTAGTTTTTGGTTTTTTTTGGGGTGTTTGGAGGTAATTCTCTTCTAGTTCAGCTGCACATTTACTTGGGTTGAATGAAGGTAATTTTCATTTTTCTTCATAAAGAATGTTTACATGACAAATAAATGGATTTCCTCATTTCTAAGTCTTGTTGAACATTGTCCAAAATTAAAAAATCCTCTCACACCTCTATATTTTTATTCTGTATTTACAAATAGATTGTAAAGCATTTATTCTTTCCTATAGTATGAAATTTATATCATGTCAGTTTTGGCTTTTTAAATTAAAAAATTGGTTTAATGTAACTTATTTAGGAGTATATGTTTGGCATCTTTTAAAACTCTTCAGAGGCTGCATTTGGCAAGAGAAGAGGAAGGTTTCTTTCCTCTCTGTTGACTGAACTGAACTAACACAAGGGCTGAAGTGTTCAGCACACCCGTGAAATCCTAGACAGCTGCACCAAATCCCACTCCTTTGCTAAGAGCAGAGCTGAGTGACAGGGGACTTTAATTAGAGTGGGTTTTAGAAGGACGGAGAAAATGAGAAAAGTGCATCTGGCTGGGTTGGCTTGACTTGTGTTCTGACATGCCTCTAATTAAATCATCACTGTTTCTCTTCTCAGGGATCAATGAGCAAGGGCTCTACCGAATCGTGGGGGTCAATTCCAGAGTGCAGAAGCTACTCAGTGTCCTGATGGGTGAGTGCAGCAGTGACTATGCTGGGCAGGTCCTAATGGGGTCGAGGGGGTCGCTCTGAAAAGTCACTAGTTCTGTGAGTATGAGCAGCCTCTTGGGAAGGAATTGGGTGTCCAAGAGGGAACGCCCAGAAATCAGCTGCCCCACTCACCAGTTTTTATGGCTGTAGGCATTAGTGGAAGAGATACTTAGTGGGACTGGACAAAACAAAACAAAACAAAAATGGCAGGGCCAACGCACCACACCCTCTGTTTGTAGACTCAGCCACTGCCAGCCCAAGTGGCGCTCAGTCACTCATGTGACCACCACACCCTACTCTGTCGTTAATAGCTTCTGACTCCACGGCCCTCTTTGGAAACAGGCATTTGGTGGGGCACACCCGATGCCCAAGGAAGGGCATCCTTCTAGCTTGCAGAGCACTTCAGACGCCATGTCCCCTGTTACCAAAAAGGTGTCACGTGACTGCCTGATTACATGTATATAAGCAGATAATTCTTGTGATCCTCTTTGCATCTAGATTTCTACCTAGACACTGTTGTGAACCTCCCCTACAGCTAGCTGACATAAATATAAAAGCACTATCTCCAAATGTGTAGTGTTTGAATCAAAACCCTATGAGTCAATGAGCCAATTTGCTTAGGCTGCAGATTTCCTATATTTTTAGATGAGAATGCAGCCAGCTTCAGTGAGTCACATGGATTTAAATGGCAAACAGATCAGATTTCACATATCAGTGGCTATTACTCATCCCCATGGAAGCCCAGCCGTGCACTTGTAGAGACAGACTATCACTTAGGGTCCTTGCTCATTGTCTGGGAAGGGATATTTCTTTTGTTATATTTGTCGGGGTGTTTTTTGTTGTTGTTGTTCTTTTTTTTGCCATCCGGTTTCCGAAAATAGTTTTCACAGGTAAAGAAATCTCCTCTCTCATATTGTTCAGTATGACACTTCTCTGTTTCTTTTTCTAGAGAGCTCCTTACTTCTTGTTTGCAAACCCTTTTCTATTGCTAGTCACAGTGACATATTTTATTTGAAAGTATGATTATTTGTGAGGTACTCTTGCACTGAGAATCTGCTTCATGGTTTATATTTACAGTGTGGTTAGATTCTTAATAAATTAAACTTTTTGTTTTGAGATAATTTTATGTCTGTATGCAGTTGTAAGAAATAAAACATAGTTATATGTGCCTTTACCCACTGTCCTCCAGTAGTAACATCTTGCTACACTGTAGTAAGAGGTCATAGCCAGGATATGAATACAGTCAAGATTCAGGACAGTGTCGTCACCACGAGGGTCCATCTGCTTAGCCTCTCACCTTCTTCCCTGCTCCTGCCGACTCCTCATTTCTTGTATATTTCTCTAATTTTGTCACTTCAAGATTATCTCAGTGGAATCATATCATATGTAATCTGTTTTGGATTGGCTTTTTTTTTTTCATTCAGTATAATTCCCTTGAGATATTTTTAAGTTGTTGTATCAATACTTTGTTCTTTTTTTATTGCTGAGTAGTATTACATAGTTTAACCATTCACCTGTTGAGGGACATCTGGGTTGTTTCCAATGTGGGTAAATTAGGAATAAAGCTGCTATAAATCGTTCTGCACAGGCTTTAAATGTGAACATAAATTAGTTTTTCCAGGATAAACTGCCCATAAGTTCGATTGCTGGGTTGTACAGTGACATGGTGAATTTTTAAGAAGTTGTAATGTATAGAGGAATTAAGATTTTAACAGGTATCAACCCTCAGTCTTTCATTTCTTTTCTTTTTTTTTTTTTTAAATATTTTATTTATTTATTTGACAGAGAGATAGAGAGCACAAGTAAGCAGAGCAGCAGGCAGAGGGAGAGAGAGAAGCAGGCTCTCTGCTGAGCAGGGAGCCCAAGGCGAGGCTCGATCCCAGGACCCCAGAATCATGACCTGAGCCGAAGGCAGCCACTCAACCAACTGAGCCACCCAGGTGCCCCTCAGTCTTTCATTTCTGATCAGAGTTGCAAATGTTTGGAGTATGTCCTTGCCATAGCAGACTGCCGGGTGCTAGAGTAGAAACTTTAAAAAGATTCAGTCCTTGTGTGCAAAGAGTCTGGTAGGGGGAGATATGCATGCATGAGAATTGTGATGTAAAATAAGACACTGGCACCTAGTACAAGCTGTATCTGGAAGATTGAGTAGTGAAGGAGAGAATAGGAGTATAATTCAGATTCACGAAATGAGCAATAGCATGAGGGGCAGAAGGTAGGGTCAGTGGTGGCTATAGTGGAAGGTACTAATTTATTATTAATATTATTTTAATATTTGAAAGTGCTTGAGGCTGGATCAGGAGAGTTAAAACTGAAATGGTAAGATAGTCCCTTTTGTCAAAGAACTTGAATATTGTGCTAAGAAGTTTGTGAGAGTTTTACTTCCTACAGAAAAAGAAAAAGAAAAAGACATTATTAAGGATTTGTAGTGGGGCACCTGAGTGGCTCAGTTGGTTAAGCTTCTGATTCTTGATTTCAGCTCAGACCATGATCTCAGGGACGTGAGACTGAGCCCTGTCATGCCCAGCGTGGAACCTACTTAAGAGTCTCTCTGTCCCTCTCCCTCTGCCCATCCCTTCCTCCCAAAAAGTTTCTAAGTAGTGATGCTATATGTGTGAGGGCTCTTTTGCACACACAGTATCAAGAAGACAATTCAAAACAATTTAAAGGGGGCGCCTGGGTGGCTCAGTTGGTTGAGTGACTGCCTTTGGCTCAGGTCATGATCCCGGACTTCCAGGATCGAGTCCCGCATCAGGCTCCCAGCTCCTTGGGGAGTCTGCTTCTTCCTCTGATCTTCTCCTCTCTCATGCTCTCTCTCACTCATTCTCTCTCAAATAAATAAATAAAAACTTAAAAAAATTTAAAGGAAAAATAAAAGGCATTCATTTCCTCATACAACTGCTCTGTCCAAGATGGCAGAAGCATAGCAGGATGTAGTGGCTCCAATGACAGAGGAACCTTTGTTGGAGCCTTTTCCACTCCTTTCTTCTGGCTTCTCATTATCTGTGATCTCTGCTTGTCTTGATATCAGCTGTTTCCTTTGTGGGACTGTCCCACATTGTTCAGCCTCAACAGTTTGTGAATCTTACATCACTCAGTAGAGAGTATCTTTCTTGACAGTTCATGGATGACTTTGGTCATCATGGGGCTATTCACATGATTCATTTCTAAATCTCTGGGCAGCCACATGACCTACAGCAGGTGGATGTGGATGCCCTGGATTCTGGACCTATCTCCGATGATGTTGGGGAAGTGTGGCAAGTGGAATAGGGAGGGGGTTAGTCCATAGAAGCCTGTGGACTGAACAGAATTAGTAAAAGATTGTTGGAGGAGAGCTCTCCTGAAATAATGGCTGCTGGGAGATTAAAAGGGGAAAAAAAGTATGTCTAACACAGGTTTAACAAGATCAGACTTGTCTTAGAAGGGTAGCACTGGCAGCAATGGGGAACATGTATTTGATGTGGAGAGACATGGAGGAGGAAGACAGTTGAAATAATTAAGCAGTGCATAGCTAACCAGGGCTGGACCAAGTAGATGCTCTGAGGTTAGGGAAAAAGCCTCAAAATGATTGGAGAGAATCAACAGGACTTTGTAACCAACTGGATATTAGGTAGAGAGATTTCGAAGATGACAGATTATTATGTAAGGTGATACTAGTGAAAAGAAATATGACATTTTGGATGGGTTTACTGGAAAAAAGAACCAGTTTATGCTAAGCAAAGTGTGTCAAAGGATCTTATTTTAATCACTTCTCTTAGTGGCTCTCAAACAAAGTATTTGTCCTGTTCTCTTCCTCAGTTTTCCTGGGGACAGACAAAATAATCATGAATATCTGTGAAATGTCATGAAAAACTAATAGCCAGCAGCTGAAAGTCACAAGGCCAGCTGCCTCTGCCAGGAGAGCATTACAGATAGACTAGCATCCAAACTGAGGCTCAACCAGAGCTGAGAGATGGCCACAGTGCAAGATCTCATCAAAAGTGGAGAATGGTATCGTGATTCTCATGACCAGTTAAGGTAACCTGTTTGGATCTCGGAAGTGAGGAATCACCTCTTAGACCAGGAAGACTCCAGACCTGAAGGCAGAGCCCTGTCTCTCTTCCCTTGTGTGAACATGCTGCCCTCTTCTTCAAATCCTGGTATTGGTACTAGGCTGGGTTAGCCTAGAGTGTAAAACAAATAAGGCTCCTACACTGCAAAACCTCTTGCTGAGTTGGCTGGGCTGCATGTGAACCATTCTTTCACTAGTTCTTTATTCTGTATTGATTGGATGCCCTTTCAGATGCTAGGCAATGTGTAGGATATGAACTATTTTTCAGAGCCTCTCACAAGTAAAAGTGTGAGTTTTTATTATTGAAAGTATGGATTAGAATTAAGTAAAACCAGAGACTTCCTTTGATCACTTTGAGTTTACTTTGTATGCTCTTAGTACATTAGAGGACTTGAGGTTGGAAGAGGAATCTTAAGAGCCAGTACTTTGAGGGGTGCCTGGGTGGCTTATTTGGTCAAGTGCCTGCCTTTGGCTCGGGTCATGATCCCAGGGTCCTGGGATCAAGTCCCAAGGCCCCCGTTGGTCTCCCTACTCAGTGGGGAGCCTGCTTCTCCCTTTCCTTCTGACTGCCCCTCTGCTTGCTTAAGGGGCATGCATGCACTCTCTTTCTTTCCCTTTCTTTCTTTCTTTGGGAGGAAAGAAGGAAGGAAGAAAGGAAGGAAAAGAAAGAAAATCTTTAAATTTTTTTTTTTTAAAGATTTTATTTATTTATTTGACAGAGAGATCACAAGCAGGCAGAGAGGCAGGCAGAGAGAGAGGAAGAAGCAGGCTCCCCGCAGAGCAGAGAACCCGATACGGGGCTCGATCCCAGGACCGCGGGATCACGACCCAAGCCGAAAGCAGAAGCTTTAACCCACTGAGCCACCCAGGCGCCCCGGAAAGAAAATCTTAAAAAAAAAAAAAAAAAAAAGAGCCAGTGCTTTGAGAACTTTCTCCGTCTATTGATTAGAATTCCTTAAGAAACCTTGCTAGAATATGTTTTAGTACATGCTGTTTAGCCTGGTGCTAGTGTCCTACCAAGAGCTACCCTAAATCCCCTTCCTTCCTCCTAAGAGTGGGGGTTCTTAATCTGTGAAGAGTGAAAAGTTCTCAGGAACACTTGCAGATTCCTGGAAATAGTCTCTTCCGTGTGTGTTTTATTGTTTTTCTTGTCCCCTGAATGTTAAGATAAATTTTTCCAAATTTTAGTTCAACATTTTTTAATACAAATCATCTATATGCTGATTTGTTCAGTATGTCTGTTTTCTCTTCCTGTACATCTCTGTATTTATTTTTAGATAACTTTTTTTCTGATCAAAGGTTTTTGAGTGATGATTATAGCAAATCTGGAGAAAGAAGGTAGAAAGAAGAAAATGAAAGTCTTGCAGACCATAGATAAACTTTATTCTTTATTGACCATTTTATCATACCATTAAAATATATTCTGTAATATAAAATGTTTATAAAGGTGGAATCACACCATGCATATATATTGCTTATTAATAGGTTTTTTTTTCATGTAACATGACAGTCTATTTTCTGATTTCATTCAAGTTCTTCTAAAGTGTGATTTTTTTTTTTTGGCCATGTATTTTGTAGATAAAACTTTTTAATTAATCCCTTATTCTTGGTTACATAAACTGATTGCAATTTCTTATCATTCTAGAAGGCACTCAGGCAAACGTCCCCATAGGGGAAGCAGAGCTTAAAAGCATGCGTTTTGGAGTTAGACAAGTTGCAGTTCCACTGCTTATCCATTTGACTTTACACAAATTATTTAAACCTGTCTAGTCTTCTGTCTCATCATCTGTAATAATAACTCCTACTTCTGTAATAATGTGAGAATTAAACGAAAGATGCATGTGGGTTGCTGAGTCCGAAAGCCTCTACATGTTAGTAAATAAATGTTGGCTGTTGTTATTTTTAAATTATATATTCATATTGAATGATTTCCCTAGGGTTTGTTTTAAGATGTTGACTTGCTGGCCCAAGGTATGTACATGTTTTCAAGGCCCTTAACTGATGCACAAATTTGCTGTCAGCAGTTTGTAGAGTGCCCTGTACCTCACAGCCTTGCCATACACTTTATTCCTTTTTTTTTTTTTTTTTTTTTTTTTTGGGCGTATAAATTACAAGTGTGTTTTCAATGTATCTCTTTTTTATTTAACTTTGCATTTCTGTAGTACTGGGTGAAGTTGGACATTCTCCCTATGTTTCTTACTGATTTATATTTCTTCTCTCCTGAATTGCCTGATTTTGTGTTCTTAGCCTATTTTTGTATTGGTACATTCATCTTCTGATGGTAATAATCTTTTAGATGTGGAGACTATATCACCAGTATTTTTTTTGCATTTTGTCATTTATCTTGAACTTTATTTGTGGTACTTTTGCTTTCTTTTATGAATATTTTAAATTTTTATAACGTCCAGTCTTTTATGAAATCAGTCCTTTTCCTAGATGAATTATGCTTTAAAAGACCTTTTCCATCTAGGATTACAAAACCTTTTTCTTTTCTTTATATCTCATTAAGAATATATTTATGTGAAATGGAAACTAACTCTCCTTTTCCTTAAATACTTATCTGATGGACGAATAACTATACAATAAGAAAATTTCTCCCCTCTACTACTTTTTAATATTACTATATAGTCATTCTTTTATACATTTTGGGGTCTCATGATGGACTTTTTACACATATTTCTCCAAAGGAAAATAAATTTTCTTTTTGTTTGTTATTCTGCAACTCTTGATCTTCTAAAAAATTTTTTTTCTTCATTTTTTTACCTTTCTAAAGATTTTCTCCTGATCCTTTGCATGTTAGCAAAAATTCTCGAATTTGTACCCCCTTCCATGTCATTTATTTAAATTTCTTTTGGTCTTCATATTTTTTTCTTGCTATTTATAATGCAACTTTTAACTTTGTAATTGGGTTTTCTGTGTCTTTGCTTACATTCCTTATTAAGCTGTTTTCATTTATACCTCTCAGTCATGCTTATTATTTCAGTCTGTGTCTTTTTACTCTGATGCCTTATTTCACAGCGTCCATTTGTTTTCTGAATTTCATTTATAGTATAGAATAGGAGCTTTCTGAAATTTTATTAGAGTGCTTTGGTCTTCATATTTTATGCCAAGTGTTGCATCAGCTTTTTAATCAAACCTTGAACACAGAGAAGTTTATTAATCTTTGCCATTAAATTCACTGTAGATAGGTTCTCCTTATTCTACTACTATTTTCCTGGAAGCTGTTAGAATCATGCTGTCACATGAATTGGAGGGCTAGTATATTTGAATCCATCCAACTTTATGGTATTTTAAGATCTTTCAGTATGGATCTATAAGCCTAAATAGATTTATCCTGATTCTGCTACTTGGTCATTGTTCTGAAAGAAGTGGAGTTTAGGTTTACTAGGTTGTAACTTTTTAAAATTATTTTTATTAACATATAATTTATTTAATTATTTGGTAACATATAATTTATTTATTTTATTGATATATAATGTATTATTTGTCCCAGGGGTACAGGTCTGTGAATCATCAGGCTTACACATTTCACAGAACTCACCATAGCATATACCCTCCCCAATGTCCATAACCCAACCACCCTATACCTACCCTCCCGCCGCCCAGCAACCCTCAGTGTGTTTTGTGAGATTAAGAGTCTATTATGGTTTGTCTCCCTCCCAATCCCATCTTTTTCATTTTTTCCTTCCCTGCCCCCAACAACCCCCAGCCCTGCCTCTTAAATTCCTCATATCAGAGAGATCATATGATAATTGTATTTCTCTGATTGACTTATTTTCAAAGCATAATAATACCTTCTAGTTCCTACCATGTCATTGCAAATGACAAGATTTCATTTCTCTTGATGGCTGCATAGTATTCCATTGTATATATACATATACCATATCTACTTTATCTATTGATCTGTTGATGGAATCTAGGCTCTGTCCATAGTTTGGCTGTTGTGGACATTGCTGCCATAAACATTCAGGTGTATGTGCCCCGTCAGACCACTACATTTGTAACTTTAGGGTAAATACCCAGTAGTGCGATTGCTGGGTCGTAGGGTAATTCTATTTTCAACTTTTGAGGAACCTCCATGATGTTTTCCAGAGTGGCTGCACCAGCTTGCATTCCCACCAACAGTGTAGAAGGGTTCCCCTTTCCCTGCATCCTTGCCAACATCTGTTGTTTACTGACATGTTAATTTTAGCCATTCTGACCAGTGTAAGGTGGTATCTTTGTGGTTTTGATTTGTATTTCCCTGATGCCGAGTGATGTGGAGCACTTTTTCATGTGTCTGTTGGCCATCTGGATGTCGTCATTGCAGAAATGTCTATTTATGTCCTCTGCCCATTATTGATTGGATTATTCTTTGGGTGTTGAGTTTGATAAGTTCCTTATAGATTTTGGATACTAGCCCTTTATCTGATATGTCATTTGCAAATATCTTCTCCCATTCTGTCAGTTGATTTTGGTTTTGTCTACTGTTTCCTTTGCTGTGCAAAAGCTTTTGATCTTGACGAAGTCCCAATAGTTCATTTTCCCCCTTGCTTCCCTTGCCTTTGGTGATATTCCTAGGAAGAAGTTGCTGTGGCTGAGGTCGAAGAGGTTGCCTCCTGTGTTCTCCTCAAGGATTTTGATGGATTCCTTTCACACATTGAGGTCATTCATCCATTTTGAGTCTATTTTTGTGTGTGGTATAAGGAAATGGTCCAGTTTCATTTTTGTGCATGTGACTGTCCAATTTTCCCAACACCATTTGTTGAAGAGACTGTCTTTTTTCCATTGGACATTCTTTCCTGCTTTGTGGAAGATTAGTTGACCATAGAGTTGAGGGTCTATTTCTGGGCTCTCTATTCTGTTCCATTGATCTATGTGTCTGTTTTTGAGCCAGTACCATATTGTCTTGATGGTTACAGCTTTGTGTAGTATAGCTTAAAGTCTGGAATTGTGATGCCGCCAACTTTGGTTTTCTTTTTCAACATTCCTCTGGCTATTCTAGGTCTTTTCTGATTCCGTATATATTTTAGGATTATTTGTTCCATTTCTTTGAAAAAAATTAATGGGATTTTGCTAGGGATTGCATTAAACATGTAGATTGCTTTAGGTAGCATAGACATTTTCACAATATTTGTTCTTCCAATCCATGAGCATGGACTATTTTTCCATTTCTTTGTGTCTTCCTCAATTTCTTTCAGGAGTACTTTATAGTTTTCTGAGCACAGATTCTTTGCCTCTTTGGGTAGGTTTATTCCTAGGTATCTTATGGTTTTGGGTGCAACTGTAAACGGGATCGACTCCTTAATTTCTCTTTCTTCTGTCTTGCTGTTGGTGTATAGAAATGCAGCTGATTTCTGTGCATTGATTTTATATCCTGACACTTTACTGAATTCCTGTATGAGTTCTGGCAGTTTTGGAGTGGAGTCTTTTGGGTTTTCCACATAAAGTATCCTATCATCTGCGAAGAGTGAGAGTTTGATTCTTCTTTGCCGATTCGGATGCCTTTAATTTCTTTTTGTTGTCTCATTGCTGAGGCTGGGACTTCTAGTACTATGTTGAATAGCAGTGGTGACAGTGGACATCCCTGCTGTGTTCCTGACCTTAGGGAAGAGCTCTCAGTTTTTCCCCATTGAGAATGATATTCACTGTGGGTTTTTCATTGATGGCTTTGATGATATTGAGGTATGTACGCTCTATCCCTACACTCTGAAGAGTTTTGATCAAGAAAGGATGCTGTACTTTGTCAGATGCTTGTTCAGCATCTATTGAGGGTGTCATATGGTTCTTGTTCTTTCATGTATTAATGTATTGTATTACCTTGATTGATTGATTTGCAGATGTTGAACCAGCCTTGCAGCCCAGGAATAAATCCCACTTGGTCATGGTGAATAATCCTTTTAATGTACTTACTGTTGGATCCTATCAGCTAGCATTTTGTTGAGAATTTTTGCATTGGTCTGTAATTCTCCTTTTTGATGGGGTCTTTCTCTGGTTTGGGAATCAAGGTAATGCTTGATGTTTTCCTTCTCTTTCTATTTTTTGGAACAGTTTCAGGAGAATAGGTATTTAGTTCTTCTTTCAATGTTTGTTAAAATTCCCCTGGGAAGCCACCTGGTCCTGGGCTCGTGTTTGTTGGGAGATTTTGGGTGAGTGCTTCAATCTCCTTACTGGTTATGGGTCTGTTCAGGTTTTCTGTGTCTTTCTGGTTCAGTTTTGGTAGTTCATATGTTTCTAGGGATGCATCCATTTCTACCAGATTGTCAAATTTGGTGGTGTCTAGTTGGTTGTCATATGTTCTTAAGTTGTTTGTATTTCTTCGGTGTTGGTTGTGATCTCTCTTCTTTCATTCACGGTTTTATTAATTTGCTTCCTTTCCCTTTTCTTTTTGATGAGTCTGGCCAGGGGTTTATCAATCTTATTAATTCTTTCAAAGAACCAGCTCCTAGTTTTGTTGATTTGTTCTACTGTTCTTTGGTTTCTATTTCATTGATTTCTGCTCTGATCTTTATTATTTCTCTCCTCCTGCTGGTTTTAGGTTTTCTTTGCTGTTCTTTCTCCAGCTCCTTTAGGTGTAGGGTTAGGTTGTGCACTTGAGACCTTTCTTGTTGCTTGAGAAAGGCTTGTATCGCTATATATTTTCCTCTCCAGTCGCCTTTGCTGTGTCCCACAGATTTTGAATAGTTGTGTTTTCATTTTCATTTGTTTCCATGAATTTTTTCAGTTCTTCTTTAATTTTCTGGTTGGCCCATTCATTTTTTAGTAGGCTGCTCTTTAGCCTCCATGTATTTGAGTCCTTTCCAACTTTTCCTCTTGTGGTTAAGTTCCAGTTTCAAAGCATTGTGGTCTGAAAATGCACAGGGAATAATCCCAGTGTTTTGGTACCTGTTGAGACCTGGTTGTGACCCAGGATGTGATCCATTCTGGACAATGTTCCATGTGCACTAGAGAAGAATGTGTATTCTGTTGCTTTGGAGTGGTATGTTCTAAATATATCCGTGATGTCCATGTGGTCCAGTGTGTCATTTAACGCCATTATTTCCTTGTTGATCTTTTGCTTAGATATCCAATGAGCGGGTTGTTAAAGTCACCTGCTATTATTGTATTATTATCGATGTGTTTCTTTGATTTGACCAGTTGATGAATTGGTTTATATCATTTGCTGCTCCCGTGTTAGGGGCATAGATCTTTAAAATTATTAGATCTTCTTAAAAAAAAAAAAAATTATTAGATCTTCTTGTTGGACAGACCCTTTAAGTATGAAATAGTGTCCTTCTTCACCTCTTATTATAGTCTTTGGCTTAAAATCTAATTTATCTGCCATAAGGATTGCCTCCCCAGCTTTTTTTTGATGTCCATTAGCATGGTAAATTGTTTTCCGCCCCCTCACTTTAAATCTGGAGGTGTCTTTGGGTCTATAATGAGTTTCTTGTAGACAGCATATCAATGGATCTTGTTTTTTTATCCGTTCTGATACCCTATGTCTTGTGATAAGGGCATTTACCCCATTTACATTCAGCGTAACTATTGAAGGATATGAATTTAGTCCATTGTATTGCCTGTAAGGTGACCGTTACTGTATATTGTCTGTTCCTTCTGATCTATGTTACTTTTAGGCTCTCTCTTTGCTTAGAGGACTCCTTTCAATATTTCCTGTAGGGCTGGTTTGATGTTTGCAAATTCTTTTAATTTTGTTCGTCCTGAAAGCTTTTTATCTCTCCTTTCTATTTTATCTCTCCTACTATTTTCAGCTTAGCTGGATATAGTATTCTTGGCTGCATATTTTTCTCATTTAGTGCTCTGAATATATCATGCCAGTCGTTTCTGGTCTGCCAGGTCTCTGTGAATAAGTATGCTGTCAGTCTAATATTTCGACCATTGTATGTTACAGACTTCTTGTCCTGAGCTGCTTTCAGGATTTTCTTTTTGTCACTAAGACTTGTAAGTTTTACTATTAGATGACAGGGTGTGTATCTTTTTTTATTGATTTTGTGGGGCATTCTCTGTGCCTCCTGTTTTTTGATGCTTGTTCCCTTTGCCATATTAGGGAAATTTTCTATTATAATTTGCTACAATATACCTTCTGCCCCTCTCTCTCTTTCTTCTTCTGGGATCCCAATTATTCTAATATTGTTTCATCTTATGTTATCATTTATCTCTCAAATTCTCCCCTTGTGCTCCAGTAGTTGTTTGTCTCTCTTTTGCTCGGCTCCTTTATTCTCCGTCATTTGGTCTTCTAAATCACTAATTCTCTCTTATATCTCATTTACCCTAGCAGGAAGAACCTCCATTTTTTATTGTACCTCATTAGTGCCATCTTCAATTTCAACTTGGTTAGATTTTAGTTCTTTTATTTCTCCAAAAAGGGATTTTTATTTCTCCAGACAGGGATTCTGTAATACCTTCCATGCCTTTTTCAAGCCCAGCTAGCAGCTTGATAATTATCATTCTGAACTCTAGTTCTGACACATTACCAATGTCCATATTGATTAGGTCCCTAGCCATTGGTACTGCCTCTTGTTCTTTTTTTTGTGGTGAGTTTTTCCACCCTGTTGTTTTATCCAGATAAGAATATATGAATGAGAGAGTAAAATACTAAAAGGGTGGCAAAGACCCTAGAAAAATATATGCTAACCAAATCAGAAAAGACTCAAAACGGGGGGAGAAAAAAGGGAGGGAAATAAATAAATAAAAAATAAATATATATATATATTTTAGACTGGTGAGTAGAACAGAGCCACCCACTTGATTTTGGGTGTATTCTGGTCTCATAGAAGAAACTATGTCCCAAAATTTTAAAGGAAGAAAAACTTATATATATGCAAAAATAAGGATAAACATGATGAAGTGATGGAATAGGACTGTAAAGATGAAAAATTAAAAAGATAATAAAATAGGAATTGATAAGTTGTGTGGAAAAAGAAAAAAATAGAGGAGAGAATGTCATCAGTCTGGAGCTAGATTTAGGGTATATTTTAATATATTAGAAGAAATTACATCCCAAAATTTTAAAGAAAAAAAAATATGTATACAAAAAATAAGGTTAAATACAATGATTTCATATAAAATATGACTATAACAATGAAAATTTTAAAAGATTTTTTTAGAAAAAGGTATTGATAAGATAGGAAATAGGAAAGTTAAAAAAAAAGAATAAGAGAAAAATAAAATTTAAAAAATTTAACTCTATAAGACTAAAGGATCATGGGAAAAAAGCCATGAATTCTATGTGTTGCTTTTCCCTTGCTCTGGAGTTCTGTATTTCTCCTTGATTTGTGATCTTGGTCTTGGCTCAATGTTGTTTCTGATTTCTAGAGGAGGGGCCTGTTGCAGTGATTCTCAAATGTCTTTGCCCGAGGCAGAATTGCACCGCCCTTGCCAAGGGCCAGGCTAAGTAATCTGCTCATGTTATCTCTAGTAAGCTTTTGTTCCCTGAACGCTTTCCATAGAGCTCTGGAGGACAGAAGTGGAAATGGCGGCCTCCCAATTTCCAGCGCTGCAGGATCTGAGAGTTTGGGGCCCCACACCTCAGTGAGCCCTCAGAGAAAAACAGTCAATCCCTCCCGTCTCCCTGATCTCCAGCCTTACTCTGGGTCACTGGGCCTGTGACCAAACATTTCTACCTCTGGTGCAGGGCCCTGTTTGGAGTCTCCAAACCCAGCAGATCACTGCGGTGCAGTCACGCACCACTCCTTCCAGAGGAGGAAGGAGGGGGTCTCTCTGGATCTGCCACTTGTGGGGTCCCTGCTCAAAGAGCAGTGGTATGACTGTGCGTTGCATCACAGTTTAAGCTAACCCTGAGCTGAGAGCCTCACCTCAGTCCATTTCTGTAGCTGGCTTCCCTGCTTCGATACCTGGGAGCTCTGCCACACTCAGGCACCCCCGGTCTTTCAGTGACCCTGAGGGTTCTGAGACCACACTGTCCCCACAAGGGCTCCACCCCCACTTAGCCTCTGGAACAACATCCCTCAGTGGGGCAGACTTCTAAAAGTTCCAATTTTGTACTCCACTGCTCTGCCGCTTGCTGGGAGCCGGCCCCTCCCCTGTGGTCTATCTTCCTGTCGTTTTGGATTGGCTTCTCCACACGTCCTACCTTCACGAAAGTGGTCGATTTTCTGTTCCTAGAATTGCTGCTCTTCTCTTCTATTTCCTGTTGAATTTGTAGGTGTTCAGAATCTGATTAGTTGATCTTTGATAAAGCTGTCACGGTAGTTCAGTGAGGGAAAGGACAGTGATTTTAATGAATGTACAATTGGACATCCATATGGGGAAAATTCCATCTTTATCTTAAACTTTATCTAAAAATTATCTCAGAATCCTGGGTGGCTCAGTGGATTAAGCCACTACCTTCAGCTCAGGTCATGATCCCAGGGTCCTGGGATTGAGCCCTGCATCGGGCTCTCTGCTCAGCGGGGAGCCTGCTTCCCCCTCTCTCTCCGCCTGACTCTGCCTGCTTGTGATCTCTCTCTCTGCCAAATAAATAAAATCTTTTAAAAAATAAAAAAATAAAAATAAAAATAATCTCAAAATGAATTATATTCCTAAACCTATGAGCTAAAACTATAAAACTTATAGGAGGAAATTTAGAAAATTTTGGTCACCTTTGTTTAGAAAAGATTTCTTAAATAGAAAACAAAAAGTAGGGAACAGAAAAAAAAATCTGATTAAATATAAAACTTTATCCAAATAAAAAATTTCTGCTCTTTAAAAGTTACTAAGAAAAAGAAATTGGGAGCTACAGATGAGAAACCTTTTGAAGATATGTATCTGACAAATGACTTGTATCCAGAATTTATTAAAAATAATTCAAGTAATTCAGTAATAAGAATTCAATAATAAGAACACAACCAATTCAGTTTTAAAAATGGGTAAAAGATTTGAATAGTTTACCAGGGAAAATACACAGATGGACAAAAAGCACATGAAAAGATAAACAATGTCACTAGTCCTTAGAAAAGGAAATTTAAAAAACAGTTATTCCTTCATGTCTACTGGAACAGCTGAAATTTCAAAATTAGATACCTGACCATATTATGTGTTGATGAAGATTTGAAGCACCTAGAGCGCTCAGGTTGCTGTGGGAAAGCAAAATGACCCAACTGTTTCGGAAAATAATTTAGCAATTTCTGATAAAGTTAAACATATTTATTATGTGACCTCTCCCACATATTTTTACCCAGTTCCACTCCTACGTAGTGACCCAAGATGTGAAACTTTAGTCCACATAAAAACCTGTATGTAAATATTTATACCAGCTTTATCCATAACAGTAAAAAATTAGAAAAAACCCAAATGTCCATCACCTGATGAATGGTTGGACAAATTGTGGGATATCCATAAAATTGTTTACTACCCAGTAAGAAAAGGATCAAACTACTGGTACATGCAACAACACGGGTGGATTTCAAAAGTATTATGCTTTGTGACAGTGGTTGCCAGGGGCTGGAGGTGGAAGGAGAGGATTGATTGTACAGGGGCACAGGAAGATTTTCATGGTGATGGAAAATTACCTTTATTCTGATTGTGGGTGTCACTTGACTGTATACATTTGTCCAAAATCATGCAACCGTGTGCTTAAAAAAGGTGAGTATACTCCATAAACTTGACACATAGGAAAGGATTCTCAGCCTTCCTCCTCCTTTTTTTTTTTTTTCCAAACAAGCATATTAAAAATGGGACTTTTTTCACCTCTCACACTGGCCAAGATCAAAGTTCTGCATATTGCTCTAGGATCTGGGGATCAGTCAATGGTACAGCCTCTGAGGAGGGTAGTTGAGGACTAGCTTTCAAAACTAAAAATGCATGTACTTGGGGCGCCTGGGTGGCTCAGTGGGTTGAGCCTCTGCCTTCGGCTCAGGTCTTGATCTCAGGGTCCTGGGATCGAGCCTCACATCAGGCTTTCTACTCAGCGGGGAGCCTGCTTCTCCCTCTCTCTGCCTGCCTGTCTGCCTACTTGTGATCTTTGTCAAAAAAATAAATAAAATCTTTAAAAAAATGCATGTACTTTTTTATTTCAATTTTACTTTGAGAGGATTTTTTTTTCTATAGGTAAGACATACATGGAAACAGTAGTTTATATCATTGTTTATCATAACAAAACTCGGGGAATAATCTAATTTCCATTAACGGGAACATTACGATACAGTGAAGTACTTCTGTGAGGTAGATAAATTTGTGTGCTAATGTGGAACACTTTCTCAAGGTATTGTCAAATGAAAATAACAGTGCACAAAATGACATATATAGTGTACATGTGTTTATGTTTTTAAAAAGTGGTATGTATTTATGTGCTTTTATATGCTTATATTTGCATGTGGTATTAGAGATAGCATACATATACACAGAACTGTTATTTATAGTTGCCTCTAGCACAGGAAAGGTTTACATTTTAATGTTTATCTACTTGTTTTGCTTGAATATTTTTTTGCCAGGTGCACATGTTATTTTCTCAGTTAAAGAGAAAAAAATTAATTTACATACAATTATAATGAATTCTTAGGAAATTTAGGAGTACATAGATGGCTGGTCCTGATCCTTTCCTCCAGAATGTCTCTTGTGTTTTCATCAGCAACACAGTACTGGACTAGATGGATCTTTCTAGTCCATCTGATTGTTGAGATGTTTCTGAGACTATTCCCCTTGTAACCGCTGGTTCCAGTCTGTCTCCTATTTTTCCAGATTCCTGTGGGAGCAGATTTATGAAGAAATACATTCAGTTTAGTTTACCCACAGGCTGCCTTTCTGTATGTTGGCCCGATCCTCTGGCTTAGGTTCGTTTCACAGTGTAATGCAATGGTCAAGTGACTTGGTGGGGAGAAATGTACTGAGTTCAGAGGATAATTGTAATTATGCCTCTGCGTCATGTTTGGATGCCACCAGGGTTTCTCTGAGTGAGAGGGAGCATTGGTAAGGGAGGTGTGGACATTGGCAGCACTTTCTGAAAATGAGGCGGTTTGGGAGGCTGTATTCAATTTAGTTTGGATATTAAATGAATTAAAATGGACGTGCTCTAGTTCTAAACCTTGCCTCATTGGTGCTATAAAAAGCCCTTTAGCCAGTCTGTAATATGACTCTCCTCTCTGTAATGTTACACAATATTCCTATGGTTACAGAGCCCGAATAAATGGACGCTAATCATTAGTTTGCTAAATGTGGTCCGTGGAACAGTTCACAACTCCCAGACCTGCCAACTGCTGCTTGTTTAGTGTTGGGCTCAGTCTTCTTGGGTGGAAGTTGGTTTGTTCCTCAGAAAAATGTACAGTAACAGTTGTCTTGCATCCAGGAACCATGCACTATGGCAGCTCTCCATGTGTCTCGGGTTGGGGAGGGGAAAAGGTCATGCTAAGCAAAGTTTTTTGGTACATGCTCTTCCGCAGGAAGAAACCATTAAGGGAGTGAAAGATGACAAAGCAAGAAGAGAATTAAAGCGGCAGAGGTTTTGGTCATTTGGAGAATCACCCTTGGGTTGGCTTTTCAGAAATTTGCTCCGATAGAGCTTTATGGAGTTTGCTATTCTGTGACCCTAGAAATAAAATCACACACTTTATGTTGTTTATTGTTTGTTTCATGTGATAAGACAGATTTCATTAATGCTAGGGTCACCTGCAAACACATAAATGTGCTGTCTTTAGGAACTAAATGCATTGGGAGCTGGGGCCTTTTCTATTTCACCTAATACATATGGGGGGGGCCACCTGGGTGGCACAGTAAGTTAAACATCTGACTCTTGGTTTTAGCTCAGGTTGTGATCTCACAACCTGATCAAGCCCCTCGTGGACTTTATGCCCAGGGCAGAATCTACTTAAGTTTCTTTCTCCTTCTGCCCCTCCCCTAAAATAAATAAATAAATCTTTTTAAAAAAATTAAATGTGGGGACCTGGGTGGCTCAGTGGGTTAAAGCCTCTGTCTTCAGCTCAGGTCATGAGCCCAGGGTCCTGGGATCGAGCCCCGCATTGGGCTCTCTGCTCAGCAGGGAGCCTGCTTCCACCTCTCTCTCTCTCTGCCTGCCTCTCTGCCTACTTGTGATCTCTGTCTGTCAAATAAGTGAATAAAATCTTTTTAAAAAATTAAATGTATCAGGGAACATACTGAGAGCAGTCGGTATCAGCTGGATTTGTGCCCTTACCTGGGGATTAGAGCCTAACTCCTTAATCCACTCATGATTATTTGGACTCTTCCTACTAGAATGAAAGTGGGTTCTTTCCTAATAAATAGAAAATATATTGTGCCCGCTTGTGACTCATTCTCCCCTTCCAGCTGAAAAGCTGTGTCTCTGCAGGAAGAACCTCTTTTTTCTTTGAGACTGTTGAGAAAGAGTCCAGTGGCTGTTTCTGTTTAACTGCTCTATTATTTAGTTCTCTTCTGATTGTAAAAAAAAAAAAAAAAAAAGAAAGAAAGAAAGAAAGAAAGAAAAAAACAGAAAACCTGACCTTACCTAGCTTAAGGAAAAGGGAATTTATAGGCTCATATGATAAGAAAGGAATGGCGAGATATGAGGGCTCAACCCATGTCATCAAGACCAGCTCTCTCTGCTTCTCTCATTTCTGGCTTTGTCTGTCAGACTTCACTCTTGGGCTCTAGGTGGTGGCATCTAGAGCAGTTGGGAGAACCTTCCAGGTACAAACCCAAAAGGAAATAACAGAGAGTCTCTCCCCTGTCTCCTAGAAAGGTCCTGACATTCCACTGGCTTAGGTCTTGGGTTCTTCCTGAACCAGCCATGGGGCCAAAGAGATGCTGTGCTTTGATTGGTCTGTCTGACTCTCATTTCCCACCCCTGGAAGCATAGAGCCTTCCCCCAAGCATGTGCAGTAGGCATGCAAATCACTAGTCTTGTTGTGTAAGAAAGCTGGATTCTATCTTCACCGTACTGAAAGCCTTCACTTCCAACCATCTTGTCAGTGGTGAGATGGGGCTGTGTGCTGCACAGGAAGACTAGCTCTAAGAGTGGTCTCTTCCTTTAATACATGTGCATTTTCAATACACACGTTTGTTGACCAGTCCACACAAGAGGAGACGAAAGAGGAAATGATAAGGAGCCAGTGTAATTATGGCAGTCCCCATTGCACTTCTTGGCTTAAGGCAATTTAAAAAAAGACATATAAAAGTAATGGAATTGAATCATAGTTTAGGAAATATAAAAACAACAGTTCTCCCCCTCTAACACAACTACTATATTAATTTTAGAGTGTTTCCTTTCAGCCTTTGTTCATACAGTTTTTTCGTAAACTTTCAAATCTTGGTTTGTTTGGGTGTTTTTGCTTGACATTGCATGATAATCCACGCATTTTCCCTACTGTTGCATAGTCAGTATTTTCATATAAATGCAGTATAGTTTTCCATCAGGGAGCCATGTCAAAATAATCATTCGTCCATCATTGGACATTTAAGTTATCTCCTTTTAAAATTTTTTCTGCTGTTACAGAGAATTAGCATGTATTGAATGTTCCTGGGTTATGTAACTTTGGTTTTGCTTTATCTTATTTTCTGAGGCTAGATTGTGAGAAATGGGATTACTGCTTCAAAGGGTATAAACAGTTTTATGTCTCTTGATACATATTGCCAAATTGCTTTTCATAACTGTTGCATTTTATCTCTTCTGCCTCCAGCAGTTTCTGAGAGGATCCATTTCACTACATTTTTGTCAGCAATAGATGCTTGGATTTTTAACCATATTCTTAACTGAACCAACAAAAAAAAAAATAGGTGTTGTTTTGTTTTAATTTGGATTTCTTTGGCTAATAGGGAGGCTGAATGGTTTTATATACCATGCTTGTTTTTTAACTGTATTTTCTGCTCCTGTTTACACATTGCCTTTTCTTCTTTTTAGACCCCAAAACAGCTTCTGAAACAGAGACTGATATCTGTGCTGAATGGGAGATAAAGACAATCACTAGTGCTTTGAAGACCTACCTAAGGTAGGGACTTTCCATTTGCAGGGCAGGGTGCCAGCTTGCTATCATGCAATCAGGAAGAAAGCAGTTTTATTTCCAGCCTCCAGAAAGCTGTTGAGTGGGTGTTTGGATATAGAAACAGCTTATGTGTGGGTGCAATTAGCTCAGCTGGTCAAACCAATTGTAAGCCATCCATCCTTGATGGGTTGCCATTTGTGGGGATGCCATGAGTGATTCAAGAAGCTTTGCTCTTTATGAGAAGTTACTATGATGATTAGCCTTTAACAGAACCTAAAGTATGGTATTTCCTGAAATCCCCAAATACTCTAGTCAGAAAACAAGGAACCCCATATCTCAGTCTGATGAAAATGCATAATTACATACATATCCTATGTGTTTTGATGGTTTTGTGCATTGCAATATAATCTATCTACAGATAGATAGACTCCTTAATAGATTGTCCTTATTAATGGAAGTCCTTTTTGACTCCTTCTGCTTATATAGGAAAATGTTATTTTATTGGAGAAGAGACTCTTTTATCTCGTAACACTGTGCATGGTATGACTCCTATTTTCTGCCCCTCCCTTGGTTACTTAGGGAATGGGTGATTCTAGCTGCCCCCATCTCAGTTTTATGAAGTGACTGAAACTCACCCTGAACTTGAAGGGTAGGTGAGGGTCCAGTCTCAACTAAGAGGAGACCGGTGAACTGCATAAGCATTTGTTCAGGTTTTGTGAAGATTCACTTGGCTCAAAAACAAAGGAGAAAAAAGCCCCAGAAAAGAAATTGGTGATGCAGGTTTTATTGGCTATTGGGGAATTGATAGAAGGATCTTGAAGTCAAGAGTAAGATGTAATGCAAGTGATGATCAGGAGTTAAATTGGGGGTTCTGGTGAGAATAAAATAGAACCTGAGCCAAGAATAATTTATAGTCTGTTGAGAAGGTTGTTATTTGGACTGTCAGAAAAAAGCTGAAGTTTACAGTTAAACACACTCATTAAACATATTGATTAAACATTCATACCACATATACTATCACTGTAGTTTACACAAAGCCAAATCACAGAGGTTTGTATTTAGCACCTAATTTGTGCATGTTGATCTAATGATTAGCTAACAAACATTAAGTATAAAACATACTTTTAAAAAACTATATAAAATTTGATTATGTCGTGCTTAATGTTAGGGGTTCTAGCCCTTTTGGCATTCTGGAGCAACCCTCGATAGTGAATTTGCCACAAAATCACAGAAGTCTCTCATAGTGTTTCCAGATGAACTGATTTTTAATTACAAGCTGCTAGGAAGACAAGAGTTTAAGCACAAGTAATTATAAATGTTTAGTTAGTTTCCTTTTTCTCAGACACATCTTAAAATGCTCTTGTCAATGGGTGAGTCACTGACTGAAAAGGAAATCTCTTGGCTTGTGCTAGACTTTCACATTAGCACTTTCCTAGTTGTAACTAGGAAACATAGTTGTATCCATTCCCTTAAAGAAGAAAGAGCATGAAAATGTCACAGGAAATCTCAGGACCCTTTCAAAAAGAGAAACTCAGTTGGGCTATTGAGTTGCTATTGTGTCCCTTGATCTTAGTCTGTATACAGTTGGGCAGTGTCTATGCTGCTATTTAGGGAGTCTGTTTGTTTTTATTAAACTGACTGGTGTATATCCTTTTATCCCAGAATGCTTCCAGGACCACTCATGATGTACCAGTTTCAAAGAAGTTTCATCAAAGCAGCAAGTAAGTTTTCTTTTTGCCAGTTTTAAGGGGGAAAGGAATACATTTTTCTATATCAAAGAACAGTTAGTATCCCAAAATAAAAACTTTCTACCCTTTGTATTTTGTATGTAAATACCTACACATGTGCTCATGAGACAGACACAAAATAGAAACGAAACCAAACTGGGATTGTCAAGGGCCCTGCTACCACACTGAATTTACAGTAGAGGAGAGAAACTTCAGAATGTGTTTTTGGGGTGGGGAGAGGAGAGGAAAGCAAGTTTGGCTTTCTAATTTTGATTATTGGAGTTCTAACTCCTTGGGTTTTTTCCCAGCCCTTGAGTAGCATTTTGCAGAATGAATCAGACTTCACACATTACCTAAATTGAGCACTGGAATTGTTTCCTTGAATATGACACCATTTATATAACTTCCCAGTTCCCTTTCCATCATGGATTCCATTTACAGCTTATGATCATTCTTCAGCTATATCATCCATGTCCCTTGCGTCATATTACTGGTATTAAAATACATAGGGATTAGGTGCAAGCTACCCTAAGTATACGGGAATCTGTCTGCTCGGGACAGGCCTCCTGTAAGAGATAGTAAGATTGTCTATCAGATTTAAATCTGGCATGAATCTCCACAGTGTTATTATGTCAATAGTCTCTGTGGTCTCCCTGCTTCCTTTAAGCCTTCAAAGTTTGTTTGTCGTGGTAACTACTACTGGCCCTATTTAGTAGTACCTAATGTTCTGGTGGCCTTATCTTCTCAGAGTTGTCTCCTTAAAAGAGGGAGGAGAAAGACTTGAGAGAAAGCTGGGAGTAAAGATCGTGTTTATGTGATTTCTTTCTCAGAGAAATTCCAAACCCATAGCAGCCATTCTCTAATTAAACCTCACATCAATACTATAAATAGGTGTGTGAGCACTGTCAGTTTATCTCCCAGAGAAATGAAGCCACTTACCCAAATTCAACCACGCCATGGCAGGGTTTGATTGAGGTGACAGGTTGGCAGGAAGATTTACATGTTTCATCAGCCATTTCTTTCTTCCACTGGGCTGGTTGGGTGTCACACATGACTTGAGAGTGACTGGACATTGCCTTCGATTTGTCAGATGCTGTCTTGAGACATTGTTTTGATATTTGAGACCCTTGTAATGTTGTTCATGTACAATTTGTTCATCATTTGACAAGTGCATAAAGTTCCTTCCTTCCTTGAAATGAAGCCATCGTTCTAGGAAGCCAGCTGCTCCCAGGTTTCTGTCTGCTCTAAGTGTGCAGTTGACTGGCTCCATTTCTTCCCATCATCATTTTGGTTTGAATTCTTTAAACAGTCATTTTTTTAAAATGAATTGTTACAGAAAGCACCATTAAAAACACTTAGACCTGGGGCGCCTGGGTGGCTCAGTGGGTTGGGCCTCTGCCTTCAGCTCGGGTCGTGGTCCCGGAGTCCTGGGATCGAGCCCCGCATTGGGTTCTCTGCTCGGCAGGGAGCCTACTTCCCCCTCTCTCTCTCTGCCTGCCTCTCTGCCTATTTGTGATCTCTGTCTGTCAAATAAAATAAATAAATAAATAAATAAATAAATAAATAAACCACTTAGACCTAGCCATGAGTCCATAGAACAGGTTCTTAAACCTTTGAGAAATCCTCAGTCTGTTAGTGCCCAACCTTTGGTTTCCTTTGATTTTGTTTTGTAATCTGATTTGGCTGTGTCACTGATCAAATATTACGTCCTTCCTTCCTTTGCAGAGCTGGAAAACCAGGAGTCTCGGGTCTCTGAAATCCACAGCCTTGTTCATCGGCTCCCAGAGAAAAATAGGCAGATGTTACAGCTGCTCATGAACCACTTGGCAAAGTAGGTTTAAGACGGAATGCTGCCCTCTTCTCACCCTTAGAAAGTTCATGTCTTAGTGCTAAAGCTGGTCTCTGTTCTGCTCAGGTTTCCCCCTCCCACTGTTGCATCAGGAATGCTGAAGGGTTAGGAAAGAAATGTGTGAAATGTTAACTGCGGTGAATAACAGCAGTAAATGCCACGTGGTCCTTACAGTGGAGGCTGGGGAAGCGCCCAGGATACAAGGCCACCAGGCAGAGAGGTCAGGGGGCTTTTGTTCTTGTGATGTCCTAGGGTAAACAGGAATATGTCATCCATGATAACTAGGTCACAAAGCAGAGTTTTCAGGAGTTGTATGTTCTTGTGATGATCAGAGACAAATAGGAACATGTTGTGCGTTTACAGACCCAGGATTTGGAGTAAAGAGGCCTGGGTTCTAGAGTTGACTGTGTTCTTAAGCCACTTAATGAACCCTGGACAAGCAATGGACCCCTCACTTCCTTAGTTTCTTCATCAGTCAGGTATGGATAGTAGGCTCCTCTTTATCTACAGTGTTAGTGCTTTTGAATGTTACATGTGTTAAAGCCTAGGGAATAAATCAACTATCTTTCACAAATGCCTACATGCCCTCTGAGATAAAGCAAGGCATTCAGCATGGGGCCTGATTGTCCTGCTAAGAATATTTACTCTTGGGATGGTTTTGAGTTTTTGTTTATTAACTATTGGTGGGCCCTTTTGGAAATGGCCTTCTTGACTTACCTTGCTATATCAGTGACTGCATGTGTGTATGTTCTAACCTTCCATTGACTTGGATGAATGTTCTTGGTTGGAGACTGGAGTATTTAAGAAAGACTACAACAGCTAACTTAAGCCGTTAAGCCACACAGTCTACGGAACTGGTTAGTGTGTTGTGCATTTAGTCCTTACCCACACTTTTCTCATGCCATTAAGTCATTTCTCTGGGATAAGTCGATAGTCAGCTGAGAAAGATTATGATGGTTTGTTTTCCTGTTTCTACTAAGCACATTGATAGTGCCTTATAGAAAGAGAGTGTATGTGTTCCCAAAAGATTTCCACAGATTTTAACTATGAAGGAGCAAGAGTGTTTAGCATGTTGGGCAGAAGCAATTAGGCAGAATCAAGGATTTCTCTGTTATTGGTCAAATGTTTTTCTTGCCATGTGGTATCAGGATTGCATGTTCAGAAACAATTAAGCATAGCAGAGAACATGCAAGCTTACAAGGAGAATGCCCAAAAAATGTCAAAGAGTCCTGATGAAGTGCATTTAAAATAATAAGAACTGGGTTTAAAAAGTAACTCCAGATGCTCTCAGATGACATTTTGGTGCCTATTCCACACAACCCAGTCAGGCATTTGTTCAATAGAAAAGCTGGTTTAGATTTTAGTTACAAAACTTTGCACACTTGAAGGGCCTTTACTGAAACAGAGGAAGTTCTGGTTATATACTCTGGCCAAGTATGTGTGGGGATGCTCAGGGCTGCTCTATTAGGGCCACTAGGCTTTGAGCCTCTAGGGAGCAGCTGGAGGAGAAGGCTTCAGAACCAGCTGAGAGCAGTGGGCTTTTCAAGCTGTGGAGTTGTGCTGAGAGCTTAATTGGACTGAGCATGACGGAAAGTAAATGGTAATCCAGCAGACTCACTACTGCATCTGCCCATTTTAAAATGCCATGAGGATTGTTAGGAATCTTAAAGGGGGGAAGAAAATGATTTTAAAAAACACCAAAGACTGTTAAGGTAGATCTTAAACACTTGAGCCTATTTTTCTCTTGGGTGATAGTTCACTTTCTCCCTCTTGTCCACCTCTGTGTTCCAAACCCCATTAAATTCAAACCATCTTTGTCCCTGATCTAACAAGAAGTACACCTGGAATATGCAGGTGACATCTATGACCTTGACTTTTGCCTTCTAACGAATTTAAACCAACTTTGTTGCCGGAGTTACTTACAGTATAGCATTTATGGAGCATTGTGTCTTGCCTTTGATTCACAATCACAATGATTTTCTTTGGTTCTATGAGGTTATGTGGCATTTCTTTGTTCATTTAATCCTTAAGGAATGTACATAGAGGCTATAGTGTGAGTTGGTCAGAGCTAATATTATAACACACATACTGAAGTTCTCAGTAGGCTCTGTTCTTGGTCTCAGAAGATAGGGATTAAAAGTATCTTTGTGGAGATGGGTATAAATGTGCGTTGCTTAATCCAGTAAGGAGTATTTATTTAGTTCTGAAAAAAGGCTTTGGCACCCAGAGGAGTTCTAAGATTCCATTTAAATGCTATATTCTCATTTACAGCACTGTCCTATTTTAAAATTGACCAGGAAATGATAGTTAACTTGGGATAAGGGGTTTGTCTGTTTGATTCCAGTTTTCTCAGTTTCAGACTTACCCTCTGATAAGCCTGAACTATTGTTCCTCTGGTCCACTTACTTAATGGTCAACTTCCTTCCTAAGTTTTGGTTTCAGGGCTGGATCTGCTGGAAAACCCGTGTTCACTGCTCTCATTACCTACCGTGTATTCCCTGTGTATCTCTCAGTTGTTCGGTTCAAAGGAAGGATACTTTGTGTTGTGCAATTTTTAAAGTGCTCTTTTGAAACGCTTTCCAAAATTGATTTCTTTTAGCTGTGGAGAGAGTTAAGACATTTTATATTTAATCCCAAGTAGAAATGCACTCAGAGGGGAAAAAATTTTGTCTTAGGGGAAAGGATAAAATCTCAAAGCCTCCAAGCAAATGCTTACCAGGGTGCATCCAAATCACAGAGTTGTTGGGTTTGTTTCAGACCTCAGAGGGAACATAAAAATTACAGGCAACCATGCACATATTTTTGTTGTTCCAGCTTAAATCCACTATGATAATTAGATGTTTTCTATTTGGATTCTGGAATCTAGTGTGTAATCTGGAGTCATGTCCCTCAAAGTACGGTTCGACTCACCTGGCGTGTTTGTTTACAATTGAATTGGGGGGCCCCACCCCTGCTCTACTAAATTGGACTCTCCTTGGGAATCTGCATGTCTGGTTTATTTCTCAGGTAATTAAGAAGCAAATGGTCTTTTAAGAATCACTGGCTAAGAGAATGGGCCACATGCAGGGATTTTCTAGAAGAGAGAAATGGTATTGATGGAAAGGATTAGGATTTAGGAAGGTAATAGAAATAGCACAAAGAAGCTCAAAGCAATGAATTCAAAAAGGAGATTTCATAATCAAATTACTAAAAAATCCAGTTTTGATTTCCCATATCTTTACAGTTTGACATTACATTAAATTGAGTGTTCAGCAAATGGTTTTCTTTTAAAATCATGCATAAAGCATTTTTAATAGTAAAGGAAATGGTCCCTGGATAGCTGTGGGATCTTGTGGAAATTAATCCACCTCTCTGAACCTCAGTTTTCTGAGTTCCCTTCTAATCATGTAATTCTGTGTTTTCATCAGGTAAAAGGAGTGGAGAAGAGAAAAAATTCCCAATATTATAATTGTAGAAAGAAATAAGAGTAGATGAAAAATAAAGACAAATTTAATGGTAGTTTCCTAATACCTACATATTATGATGACTCCAACTATGTTGCATATCCCCACACATACCATTCGAAGTGGCTCATCATTTTATTACAGTGTTTATGCTGCACTGGAAGGATTTCAAAGACTCTCCATACATCAGGAGTAGCTATTAAAAACACCTTTCACAGCTAGTTTTCCTAAATGCTTATTGAGAAATCAGTCGTAGTCTCTTCTCTTTTTTGAAGCAAGTATTCCTTTGTTGCTAGGATGTTGTCAAAGAGGTAGAGCCCTTTTCTTGCTTCTGCAAAGAAGTATTCTATCATTTAGGATGTTCTGGGCTGTAAGAAACAGAAAATCCAATTCAAAATGGCTTAAACAATAAAGGAATCTGTTTCTCATTACACAGAATCAGCCCAAAGGGTTGGTTAATTTCTTGGCTCACGAAGTACTCAGGTTATTTCTACGGTGTTGCTCACAGCCAGCATCACTGTGCTGGCTAGGTCAGGGTCATAAGATGTTGTGTTGCATCCTTGCACATTTGTGGTTGTCCAGAGGCAGAAAAAGCATTATTTTTTTCTTCGCTTCTCTTTTTAAGAGCTATGATGATTTTTTCCCCAGAGTTCTCCAGACTTCCCATCACATATTACTGGTTTGAAACACTCTTCAAAAGGGGAATGGGGCCACCATGATTTTTTTATACCAAGCAGAACTTCCTTGGGCCACTGGCGGGAAGCCTAGATATCAGTATAAAAGCAGAGCTCTGAGTAGGCAGTGCCTGATGCTTACTGCAAATAGTCTTGATAAAATATGATTCAACAGCGAACATCAAATCTATTGAATGATCTTCATGTGGTGTGCTAATACAATTAAGACAAATGGGACAGATAGACCAGTTTGGGAGAGAAGAAGAATATGTCTGCAGTATGGGCACACATACACTAAAATTCTAAGATTTGGAAGGTGGAAGACAGGACAGAGAAATGAGGGCAAAATCAACTTTAGTCTCATTACCACTTGCTGATTCCTATTATTTTCATTACTCCATCATCTGATGTTTATTTGGATGATCTGTTACTTGTCGTGGCTTTGCAAAAATGACAAAATTCTGTATATTGCAGAAATCATAAAATGATTTAGGGCAAATGCTTGGCATACAAGTGAGATCTTATCAAAATACGTAAACTCCCAATGAATACTGTTACGCTGAAAAGAAATTTAAAAAAAATACGTAAACTCCATTGTCACAAGTTATCAAGAGTTGAGCATCTAGTGGCTTGGCTGTTTTCCCCTTGGAATATGAATACTTCCAGGAATTCCTGCCAGTCCAGAGGAATATATTCATATTTCCTTAATGATCCAGAAGGAGAGTGAATTGGGTTCATGTACAAATGCCTGTGGTTGGGGCGCCTGGATGGCTCAGTGGGTTAAAGCCTCTGCTTTCAGCTCAGGTCATGATCCCAGGGTCCTTGGATCGAGCCCCACATGGGCTCTCTGCTCCGTGGAGAGCCTGCCTCCTCCTCTCTCTGTCTGCCTCTCTTGCCTACTTGTAATCTCTGTCTGTCAAATAAATAAATAAAATCTTAAAAAAAATAAAAAATAAAAAATAAATGCCTGTGGTTATAAAGAAAGCCATTGCTAGGCCTTAGAACCAAAGAGGATAGACCGTGATGGTTAACTAGCATTCTTTGAAGTTCTTAAGAAATGGTCAAAATAAAAGGAAGTGGGCATGGATACTTGGCATTAACATATATCTTATAGATATTCTAATATTCCTTCTTCTTCCATCCCAAATCTAAAGATTTGGTTTATTGATGAACTGTTGAACATGAGAAGAGCTAGTTATTTCCTTGCCCTCAAGACTAGTCCAAACAAAACAGCTGTGGAATTTTACAAAGCACGTTTAAAAGAAAATAGTGCTTTTGAGATGATGACTTTCTAAAATGGAAAGCTCCTATGAGCTTCTCTGGCAATCTTACCTCAGCCCTACACCCTGGCTCCTAAACCTTCCCTCTCTCTAGTAACCCCTGGACACCCGCTGCTGCCAGTACAGCATTGCTTGGCTACTGGGCCACTGGTGGTGGGCCCTGATACCCCCATGGAGCCATGCTGACCACATTCTCCAGTCCCATTTGGCTTCTACCTCATTGAATCCTACCCTGAACTGGTAGTTCTGGTGATTTTAACTCCTTTCTACTTCCTGAAGCTACCCACCCCCCCAGTCCAAGCTGGCGTCATCTCTTTCCCAGACTGCTTGCAAAGGCCGCCTCCCAACTCACTCTGGCTCTCTTCCATTCCACAGAATGCATGCTCTGCAGCTGGGGAACTTGGAACATTGCAGATTTTAACATGTGATTCCCTTGCTTAAAAAAAATTCAAAGGAAACTTTCCCATTGCTCTGAAGATAAAACTCAGGGAACCACCTCCAACATCTTGTCTGGGCTGGACACTCTCACACTTCGCAGCCTCATCTTGTGTCCCCTCATGATCACCTCTGCGTCCCTACTGCATGGCACACACAGACACTCACACATATTTGTCAGGTAGAAGCATGAAGTGTCTTGACAATTTCTCAAACATTCTCTTTCCAACTCCTTCTTTTTACCTTGTGCAATTCATTTTCCTCTGTTTAGAATGGTCCCTCCCCAATGTCTGCCTGCCAAAGTCTACCTCATTCTTTAGCCCCAGCTCAGATATCTTGACTACAGGAATCCTTTCTGCCTCAAGGGCCCTCTCGCTTTCCTCAGCTCCCATAGGCTTCGCTTATTTTTCCCTTTTAATGGGTATCATTCCACCTTGTGGGACAGTTGACCAAGTGGCTGTCTTCTTAATCCTACTAGGTCATTAAACTCTCAGGGGACAGGCAGTCTGTCTTCCTTTATCTTTTGTTTCTTACTTAGAGGTTGCAAACGGTGTCCAGCCAGAGTAGCGCATACATGCATTCTGTCTGGTATCGTTCTACATGTTGCCATTTTAAAATTTTGGACAGATTTCTAACATTTTTAACTGGGGTGATTTTACTTGAAAAAATTTAGACGTCTTTGCTCAGAGTTGGCTGCAACTGGGTAGAGGCCACACCCTAACCCCCGGGCATGCCTTCTTCAGCGCACCAAATCCTAGCGGTCTCTGTTATCCCTTGGGTATAGTCAACCTCTTTTGTGCCCCCAACTGCCTGGCCATGGGGTAGGCATCTGGATTATCAGCACCTGGCCCATCTGTCTGCTAGTCCTGAAAGAGGGACTCCAGAGTGAGTGATCGCTTAATTAATGAACAAGCAAAAATGGCCTGGGAGAATCATTTCCCTGACCAGCTATGTTTTTTCTCCTAAAATATTTATTTCTGATAAATTAGAGGTCACTGGAAGAAGTAGGAAGAAGTGCTTCCAGATCTGTTTATGTGCATGGGCTGGAGAGGAGAATGTATTTTTTTAAGACTAAGAATGGGATTCTCAAAGGACCTTCTCTAGCTATTTTTGGCACGCTGAAAGGAAAATCTATTTAAAGGGATACTGCAAAGAGGAGAACCACATATTTTAAAGCAAACAGGCAACTTAGCACTTTAAATTAATGGAAATGTAGACAAAATCAAACCTCAGCCCTTATTTAGCCTAGTTGCCAGACCTTCACTTACTTTCAACTTCCAGAATTTCTCTGTTCTGTGACCTTTCAGTCTTTAGGGTTAGGAGAAGGAAAGATACAAGTTAAGTTTAAATTTTTGCTTTAAAAAAAAAAAAAAAACAATTCCTGAATTCAAAGAACTAAATCCTTCACATCCTAAGAAACACCCATTCTGCAAGGGGAAATGCTTGGCTTCAAGCTGTTAATGCTCAGCAGTCTTGGAGCCCCTTTGATTTGGGTCTCCTGTTTGCACTGAGTTGTTCCACTTCTGTTGGGTTAATGTTTTCAGTGACTTTCCTGTTCTCTGATGTATCTCTTCCTCTTCTGAACCCAGTTGGCCATGGAGTTTCCCTCTCAAATTCCAGGAGGAGCAAAGAGAAGGACGCCATCTTTTCCTTTCTCAGGGGCTGCCCCCATTTATTGTGAGGTATTATAAAAGCGAGGGTATTAACTAACATAAAAATGACTTTGTTCTTCTTTGCCAGCTTTTAGCAGAACCAGATTTCTTTCTCTCTCTTCTTTTTTCTTTCTTTCCTTTCTTTTTAAGTCTTTTTCATTTCCGAATTTGAGTCACCTTTCTTTTTCTTCTTGGTGAATGTAGCTAAAGTTCCATCTATTTCATCTTTTCAAAAAAGATCTTGTCTGTTGCCTTTTTAGTCCCCAGTTCTTTTATTTCTGCTCTGATGAGCCTTATTTCTTAGGCATTAGGCCCAGGATTGGTTCTGTTGAATTCTCTCTTCGGTGGCACAACAGTAATTGATTTGCTTCCATTGTGTGGGGCGCCCACGCCCTCTCTTGTTGCGCCTTCTTTGCATTGAATGGTGAGCATTACCTGCAGTACTTATTTTCTTACTCTGACCAGTTTCCTAATCGATTCTTCCCAGCTATTGTGGCTCAGACCTGGCAGCTGCAGTTGAGGCAGCTGGAAGACTTCTAGGCAGTCAAAGCTCATCACTGAGAGAGCACAGTGCTTAAGAGACCATTTCTGGAGTCAGACTGCCTGGTCTGGCTCTTGTCCCTTCTGCAACTTTATGTGAATTATTTCTCTATGCCTGAGTTTCCTTATGTGAAACCGATCTCAAATAACACTATCAGAAACTTTTAAATTAGCACATCAGATTCTGTTGGCTTGTCCTGTGTGTACTTCAGCTAGCACTGCAGGAACCGGTTAGGTAGCCTGCACCTTGCTTCATGCAGGTGCAGCCTGGTAGCTTGTCACCTCTTCCCATACCAGGTGCCTCCTGCCTCTTCCTTCCCACTCCAGGGAGGCATGACACAGAGCGGCATCTACACATACACAACCTGAAAGCAAGGGGTTATTTTTAAAATTCTGAGGGGAAACCTTTGACTAATTGGGGGGGTGGGGGGAAGGAGCTGGGCCTCCAAACAACAGTCCTTAGCTACTTGCGAGATGATCCCAACAGATGGAGCAAGTTCCGGTGCTTAACCCAGGTGGTAACTAACTTCTCTGCCTCACTCCCCCTGCAAAACCCCTAGTAAAGCCTGGAGAAGTAAAGTATAAAAGGCTTCACCTATTTTACACTTCTTTCTGGGAAACTTAGAGACAGCAATAACGCCTGCCCTCTCAGGGTTGTTGTGAGGACTAAATGAACTAATTCACGTAGGGCTCTTAGAAGAGTGTCTGGCATATAGGACGCCCTCCGTAATCGTCGGCTTTCATAATCTGTTGGAGGAGTTGCAGAATGGGGGAGGGAAGATCATGGAGCCATGCCTTATAAAATGAGGGAAAATAGGAGAATTATTCAAGTGATTAGGCCAAAACAAGTCATTCTTATTCAAGAGATGGGACTTTCTTCATAGTTCCATTATTGGTAAGCAAAAATCTTAGGGCTTGATGCTGAAAATACAGCACACAGAGCTCTTGTGTGTGCATATGTTTATTTTTGCTCTGATTTTATTTTCTTGGCAGTTTGTGTGCATTTGGCCCAAAGGGCTGACTACTGCTTGCACCCTTCCTAGCAAGGGATGTGCCAGCTCAGGGTCATATGGGAGAAAGAGCCCATTAATACCTGCTTTCAGGTCATATCTTAACCAAGCTTCACACGTCCCTGTTAGTATTCAGGGCTCTTCATGAGTCAAATGCCCCGCAGAGCAGTGCACCTGTTTGAAAGAAGCTATGTGAGGCTGACTTCTGTGGAAGATTAGCAACTACTCGCCTTCACCCTCCTGCTTCTTAGTGTTGCAAGACTGATTTCATCTCAGAAGCAGCTGTCTGTGCTGCAGTTTAATAACTATTAATTTCCTGGAGGGGATGACACGTTATATCAAGAAGACTCATCTTAGTCTGCATGGTCTGGAAATTTCCACTCATCTTTGTGATCTTCAAAGTGTTTCTCTTTGTGGGGGAGTCTTTCCTTCATTCTTACTCAGTTTGCCTGCCCTCTCAGATGCCATTCCCAGATTAAACATTGCCATCCACTGTAAAAACAGTTCTCTGTGCCTCCAGGTTACCTCGTAGTGGACTCTTGATGTGGATTTCCCTCCCTGAGTTAGTGAAGTCTGTTTTGAAGTATTACTCTACACCCCGAGGAAAGTTTTATGTGTATTCATCTTCATGCTGTCTTGGTAGACACTCTTGCAGCTTAACTCAAAAGAAAGTTTGAAGAAATTGTCAGGGGATTTGAATTTTGGTATGTCGTTTCTGCTTTCTCACATGATTCGACATGTTTTTCTTTAAGTAGTTTAGCATACTGCTTTAGTGTTTCCAATTTGGTATTGTAAATGGAAAATATTATTTCTTGGTTCTGGGAGGAGAGCTCAAATTGTTGGGCTCATTGGTATATCGGAAGCTGGTCTTCCCATGCCTTTAGGAATGTATAGGATTTGATAAAATAGAATCACTATTTTATAAAAGTCAGACTTTTTAAGATTTTATTTAGAGAGAGAGTGTGTGTATGAGTGGGGTCAGGGGGAGAGACAGAGGGAGAGGGAGAGAGAGAGAATCTCAAGCAAACTCCCCACCAAGCCTGGAACCTGATGCAGGGCTTGGTCTCATGACCCTAAGATCATGACCTGAGCTGAAATCAAGAGTCAGACGCTGAATCGACTGAGCCACCCAGGTGCCCCTTAAAGTCAGACTTTCAGTGAGAACATGAATAATCCTAGGCCTCAAGAAAAAGTTGGTATATCAGATCATTGGTTGTAAACAACAGCAGTCAACTGTGGCTAATACAAAAAAGAATGGAATTTATTGGACGTCTTCTGGGTCAATCATATAACTGAAAGTAGAGTTGAACCATCAGACATTGGAAAGCAATTTCAAGGGCCCTTATGTGCCTGGTATCCTGCTTCACGTTCCTACACCATTCACTCTTACTCTTGTAAATTGTCTCAGATCTTGCTTTTTATTTCACTCAGGAAATAAAGGCAGTCAGGAGAACTTCCAGAAGCTACCACCCCCATGCCTATGTTTCTACCTTTCCTCCCTGTGTGCTAGAGGAACAGTCCCGCACTTGTACCTAAAGGCATTCCCTGCCCTGGGGCACTAGAGGTGATTCCTGATTGCATCCAGGAGGACTGCACTCCCAAGAGTTTTCCCCCTGTCTCCTACGTGATCAACTTTTCAGTTTCTCTTGAGACTTTCCCATCAGCACAAGTTGTGATTTCTGTGACCCTTTACAAATGAAACAAACAAACAAACAAACAATAAAAACCTTTCTTGAGGGTTCCTGGGTGCCTCAGTCCGTTAAGGGTCTGCCTTCAGCTTAGGTCAGGATCCTGGGGTCCTGGGAACCAGCCCCACATCGGGCTCCCTACTCTATAGGGGGGTCTGCTTCTCCCTTTGCCCCTCCTCCCACTCATTCTCTCAGTCTCTCTCTCTTTCTCTCAAATAAGTAAAATCTTTTTTTTTTAAAGATTTTATTTATTTATTTGACAGACAGAGATCACAAGTAGGCAGAGAGGCAGGCAGAGAGAGAGGGAAGCAGGCTCCCTACTGAGCAGAGAGCCCGATGTCGGACCCTGAGACCATGACCTGAGCCAAAGGCAGAGGCTTTAACCCACTGAACCACCCAGGTGCCCCTCAAATAAATAAAATCTTAAAAAACAAAACAAAACCAAACCTTCTCAATCTTGCATCTCCTTCTAGATACTCCCCCATTCTTTGTGCTCTTCTCAGCAGAATTTCTCAGATAGTTGTCTGTGTTGCTGTTCCCAAATCCTCTCTAGATCCTACTCCACTTGGGCTTTTACACCTACTCCTCCCCTGAGAAGTGTCATGTTGGTGTTGCTAAATCAGCTTCAGACTTCCCTTCTCTGATCATTCTGAAGGGTTTCACAGTTTCTCACTCCCTCTTTCCTTGAAATGCTTTCTTCATTTGGCTTCCAGGATATCACATCCTCCTGGTTTTCCTCCTGCCTCCTGGCTGCTCCTTTTTAGTCCCGTTTGCTATGCCCTTCAGTCCGTAGCCCTGATCTGTCCTCCCTTCCTTTCCCTCCTCAGTGAGGTCTTGCTCTAAGATTGTAACCGCCATCCCTTGTGCTCCCTTCCCACTAGCATTGCTTAATTTTTTCCATAGCACGTGTCACTTTAATATACTCTGTATTTGACTTGTTTGTTGTTTTGTATTCTTCTCCCTGAAATGTAGACTCCTGAAGTTGGAGATTTCTGTTTCTGTGCCGTTGAATCCTTAGCATCTAGAACAGTGCTTTCTATATAGTACGAGGCACTCATAAATATTTGTTGAATAATAGATAAAATAAGGGGTGGAAAATAACAAGGGGACTCCTGTATAGTGCCTTTGGAATACTACCTTTGGAATGTCTCATCTCTGACCACCTTTATCCTCTTGGGATTCCACTACAGGTCAATATTCCTAGTTAAAGAAAGTTGTAGCCTCTCTTGAGTAATGCACGTACTTCTTTGATGAGGCAGTCGTGGGGTTCTCAACTGCTATTCTTGGTAGAACCACATGTAACGGGAGAGGGGCAATCCAAGGAAAACTGGATGCCACAATTCAAAGGATGCCAGACAGATAAAAATACCAGGTGTTAGAGGGGTGCCTGGGTGGCTCAGTGGGTTAAAGCCTCTGCTTTCGGCTCAGGTCATGATCCCGTGGTCCTGGGATCGAGCCCCACATCAGGCTCTCTGCTCCGCGGAGAGCCTGCTTCCTCCTCTCTCTCCCTGCCTGCCTCTCTTGCCTACTTGTGATCTCTGTCTGTCAAATAAATAAATGAAATCTTAAAAAAAAAAATGCCAGGTGTTTGAGATTCCCTATTATATATTGAAAGTTTCAGGCCTTGGCACAAATACTAATTCTTTGGTGGATCTTATAAGTTCCTGGAGACCCTGTTATGCATTGTTATGTTGAAGATGGGACCATCATAATGATAAAAACAGCAGACAGAGCATTTAGGTATTTCTTTAATACCTGGTTACACAGCTCAGTTCCCCAGAATGCATAGTTTGCCTTCTGCATGAGCTAGCACTTCATAAAAGCCTTGGACCTCCTTTCAGAGAAGGTCTTCAGATCTGCTGTAGACCCAGGGTCATCCCAGTGGAGTTTGATGGAATGAAGGTGCTAGCTCGGTGCATTAACCCCCAGAACTGGACCATTTAAGCACATTCCCTTAAGTTACCAGGCAAATGGCAGTTTTCTGTTTCAAGCATGCCTCTCAATCTAGCTTGCTAATCAGGTTTTCTTATTCTTTTCAGAGATAACCTTAACATTTTGCCTCTTTAAGAATTATACTTCCCTTCTCACTAGAACTACCATTTAACCTGCTTAGCATGCTGCCCAGATACAAGGTTTTCTTCCAAAATAGTTGGACTATCTCATAGGATCTTTCTACCTGGCCCTGGCCAGACAGTTAATGAAACAGGAATTGTTGGCCAAGCCTAGATTATCCTTTCTTTGTCATGTTATTAATGCACCATGACTCTGGACATGAATAGGCCCATCAGAAATTGTTTTATTCATGGTTAAGTCTGATATTACTCAACTGAAAATTAAGACAAACCTTAGGGGGTGCCTGGGTGGCACAGTGGGTTAAAGCCTCTGCCTTCGGCTCAGGTCATGATCCCAGAGTCCTGGAATCAAGCCCTGCATCGGGCTCTCTGCTCAGCGGGGAGCCTGCTTCCCCCTCTCTCTCTGCCTGCCTCTCTGCCTACTTGTGATCTCGGTCTGTCAAATAAATAAATAAAATCTTAAAAAAAAAAAAGACAAACCTTATGCAAATGTCTTGATACTTACTGGTCCTTCTAATATCCCCCTTTAGGACATGGGAGGAATCAAAAAATGAATCCCTCATGAACAAATCCATAAAGGAGCAGAATAATGGTTCATTTTAAAATAAAGCCAAAAGGAAACATTCCAAAATGAAGCACTTTCCAGTAGCAGATATTCTAAGTTACATGCCAGTTATTATTAAAGGACACTGTCCTTGTATCCATATGGTCTTTGGGATTTGGCAGCCTGTCGAAAGCTATGCCTTTTGGTGTTAGTGATAATAAAGAGCATCTCTGAAAAGCTAGCTTGGCAGAGCTGGGCCAAGACAAATACCTGAGACAGCACTGTTAGTGTCAGTCATTTCAGCATGTATTAGTTTACTGAGCACCTGCTATGTACTAATGTAAATGTAAACATTATTCAAGATGCAAATTATTTATTTCTTTTAGGAGGTGGTAGGAGAGAGCATTAGCTCAAAAGATGAGATGTCCAATGCCTGAGTTTTTACAAGCTCATTTTATGCACAATCTTGAGGAAGTTTACCAAATAATGATTCTTTTTGTTTTATGGAAAAAAAATCATACATACACATATATACACAAATACAGTGCAGTTAAGGAAAACATTCCAGAAGGAGTTATTCACCAGTATCTTAACTGTTATCTCTAGATACCCGGGTTTTCTTCTCTTGGCTGGTGCTGCTGCTGCTTCTTCTTCCTCTCTTTTTTTTTTTTTTTTTAAGATTTTATTTATTTTTTTGAGAGGGAGAGTGCAAGAGTGAGAGCAAGAGCATGAGTGGAGGTGGGGAGTGGGAGGAATAGAGGGAGGGGGACTAACAGATTCCCCACTGAGCAGGGAGCCTGACTATTCCTCAGGAACTCCATCCAGAGGCCCTGAAATCATGACCGAAGCTGAAGGCAGACATTTAACCCACTGAACCACCCAGGTTCCCCCTCTTGGCTTCTTTGTTTTTGAATTTTTATAAAATGATCATTTGTGCTATTTAAAGAGTTTGTTATTTTTAGCGAATGGAGCAGCCTGGTGACTCTTGAGTCCTTTTAATTTGAAGATATCTGTGATTTTATGCACAGGACTGGGTGGGACAAGACAGGACAGTCAATCCTTTGGTATCTTTGGTATTCTGAGATGGAATCCCTTTTGTCTGCTTTTGTTCCCAATCTTTTGTCTGCTTCTCTGCTCATCTGTATTTCTACCTGAGAGTGGGCAGCAGAGACAAAGGAGAATACATTTTAACAATGCTGGAGAGGGTGGTAAAACTTTAACCTAAAAAGGCTTGGGTTTGGTTTTTGTTTTTTTTCCCCAACTAGTATTACTAATGACTTTTAAATATATCAGTTTTTTTTTTTTTTCTCAATTCCTTAGCCATTAGTTAATTGAATGTGGGCTTCACTGTTACAGTATAACTAGTTTAAAAGAAAAGTAATAAGAACCCCATTGTTTTTTGTTTCTGTGTTGTGTCTCTTTGTCCTATTTTCAGGTCTTGTGAGGGTCCATCCATCTACCACAGACTCTTTTCTCCTTGTCTATTCCAACCTGTTTGATATCCTGAGATTTTCCTACATATCTCTGCCCAGATGTGTTAGCACAGGGGTTAGAAAACCCTGCTGCTGATTTTTGTATGGCTCATAAGTTCAGAGTGGTTACTTACATTTTAAAATAGGTGGGAAAAAATAAGAATACTCATGACATGAAAATTATATGAAATTCAAATTTCATTGTATATAAAGTTTTATTGAAATAGAGCCACACTTAATGATGTACGTGTTACCTGTGGCAGCCTCCAAGTTACACTGGTTGGTTGATAAGCTGTGAGAGAAACCACATGGCTCTCAAAGCCTGAGATATTTACTCTCTGGTTCTTGAGAGAACAGGTCTGCCAACTCTATGCTAGAGACTCCTTTTCCTTGGATATCATTGAGCTAAGACCTGTTGAGACACGCTAAGTGGTTCAGGAGATACTTACTGAGTGCCTACAGTGTGCCAGACACTGTGCTAGACACAGGTATCAAAGGCAAGCACGACGCCTTCCCTATTAGGAGAAACAGCCTGGAGAGGAATGTGAACATGTCCACAGGTAAACCACAGCATGGATCTGTGTGCTCTTGCTCAGGTGTGAGGTAGGGGCAGCAGGAGCTCTGAGGGGGGGCCCTGACTATACTGGGGAAGGCAGGAAGAGAGGAAGTCTAACTTGGGTAATGGATAACAAGACTTTGATAGCTTAAAGCTGCATTGTTCTTCTTTGGTGATTTTTAACTCTAAATTGTTGGATTTAATTTAAATTTAACTAAATTTAACTAAATTTAATCTAAATTTAACTCTAAATAACTGGAATTGTTGCATTAAAGTTCATTGTGACCTAAAATAACCTGTTGTCATAATTTTAACTAGAGCGCCTTTAACATTTCAATTGTGCATAAAAATTACTGCTCTGTTACAGGATTAACATTTTATAAAGCTATGTAAACAAACATTGTATAGAAGGACTTTAGTTTGTCATTTTCAAAATTAAAACTTTCTCTTAAGTATCACTGTTAGCTATCCACTTAAGAGGAGGAATAGACTTTCACATTAAAGTTGGAATTTTTATTTGCTTTAAGTTTTTTTTAAGTGATATGAATGCTCTTTTTAAATTTATTTATTTTTAAAATTTAATTTAATTTAAATTTTTTTTCAGTGTTCCAAAGATCATTGTTTATGCACCACACCCAGTGCTCCATGCAGTATGTGCCCTCCTTAATACCCACCACCAGGCTCACCCAACCCCCCACCCCGCTCCCCTTCAAAACCCTGTTTGTTTCTCAGAGTCCACAGTCTCTCATGGTTTGTCTCCCCGTCCGATTTCCCCCAACTCCCTTCTCCTCTCCATCTCCTAATATCCTCCGTGTTATAGTATTTTTTTTTAAGGATTTTATTTATTTATTTGTCAGAGAGAGAGCATGTGTGCATAAGCAGGGGGAGCAGCAGGCAGAGAGAGAAGCCTTCTGCTGAGCAAGGAATCCAATAAGGGGCTCCATCCCAGGACCCTGAGATCGTGACCTGAGCCGAAGGCAGACGCTTAAACAACTGAGCCACCCAGGCGTCCCTAAGTTTTGTTTTTTAAAACTGTTTCTCAGTACATTTAAAATCGGTTAATTCTAAGGATATTTGTTTTTTGTATAAAAAGGAGATCCACTGGCCCCTTCAAAGCTCTCCTGAATCATCACGTTGGAGGTTTGGGTAGGGAGGGCAGGGAGTTTTATTTTTAATAAGCTTCCCAAGTGATTTGCATCTATACCAAAGTCTAGAAACTGCTGTTAAGGATACTACTGATTAAAGATGCGTTTTTTTAAAGTTATTATTACATTTATTTTTTAAACTGTTTTTTTTTCTCTTTCTTTTCATCTGTTATCAACACCTAACATATACAGAGTTTTTTTAAAGTTCCCCAAGACAACATGAAGGAATCTTTGTGATTTCCCAAACATGCCCCCCCTTCCTCTTTGTTTTTTCTTTTTTTGGGGGGTGGGGGTTTGTATGGAAATTAGAGCAAAATGTACAGAGTATCATTTGGAATATAACGTGTATTTGGACTATATTTATATGTTTTGCTGTAATTTTTCACATATATATTTATGCACGCATATGAATATATACTTATATCACAGTTAACATTTGGCCTTTTTTTTCCTCTCTGTCACATTAACACTGAAATCCTCTTTTGGCTCCTCTCCAGTTCCATTCCCTTTGCCCTCCAGTGGAAAGTTAACATGAATTGTAGTGTGTAACCCTTTGAACTATGTTTTGGTAGTTTAAAATCAATTTTTTGTGTCCAAATATAGTCATCTGGTATTTGTGTGTGTGTGTGTGAGATAATCTCCATAAATGGTATCAGAGGGTACTCTCATTTTTCAGCTTGTGTTTGCCACTCAGTTTTATCTTTTTGAGATAAATGCTAGTTCATTCCTCTATGCTATGTAAATATGCCACATATTATTTACTCCCTTTCCCCTATTGATAGACATTTGGAGTTGTTTCTCATTTTTGCCATTATAAACAATGCTGTACGGAACATCCTTACAGACATCCTTTTGTGCACGTGTGAATTTTGGCAAGGTATGTATACCTGTCAGTAGAATTGCAGGAATATACATAGCTTGATTTTTTTTTTCTTTTAAGATATAACCAGATTATTCTCCATAATGACTAATCCATTCGTATGCTTGACATAGTTTTCATTTGGAACGATAGATCTATAAAGATACAGAATACTTCATGTGGCACCTCTTGGGTTTCTCGTGTTGCTGTTAAGTGCTCTGCATTAAGTTCATGGGAGTTGGTAAATTACCATCTAACCTGAACTATAAAGATTTAAAATGTAGAATTTAGGCTTAATGGAGGTTGGAGTGGAGGTGGTAGAATGCAGGGCTAGAATATCATGGAAGAAGAAAGAACCAAAGAATCAAAGGGGTAAATGTCTTCATAGGATGCTGGACCAGCTGGTGCTGCACCACTCAGAGACCTGACATAGAAACATTCCAGCACTTCTCCTTCTCATTGTTCTTCCAAGGGCGCCTTAGTAAGTCCTGTTTGTTCTAGAATGTAAAGGCTCCTGGCCTGTGCCATATCTTCCATAAAATAGCACCATATCCTAGAAACCAAGCAACTGCAGACATGGCTCATTAAGGCCTCACTGCAGATAAATGGGCTTCATAGACTCCTGTCTGCACCAGGTCTCCATGGCTGTGGAGGCACCTTTTCTGGCTTTCAAAGTCCCTGCCAACTTCTTTGTGCAAGTTTCTTTTGAGGATAAAACTGATATTTCTAAGTAATTTGAGGAGTTTCTAAAAGCAAAATGTGCAAAGAGAAGTCTTTGTTTCAGACTTGGGGTCTACATAGCCATCTGGACCCCCTGCCCCCCAAGGGCTCTAAGGCCAGGAACTCGCGGCTCTGTGGCTTCTCAGTAATGGGGAGGAGGCTCTAGCTGTTGGTGTCTGGGTTCCTCTTCTTGGGTACAGGCCGAATACATTTGTCCTTCCCCAACAGTGTTTGCCAGAATATCCATAAGGCCCTGATTGCCTCTCAGCTTTGCCACCACCCTCTAAAGGCAAACTAGTCTCTGCATGCCCTTTCATAGGTTTTACCCCCATTGAAGTAAACCAACATGTAACTAACTACCTTTCCTACCTCCTATGAAGGGACAGGAAGTGGAAAGAAGGAAGCAAGAAAGCTTTTGATGAGGGGGAAAAAAAAGTCTTAATGAAGACTAGGTTCCTACCCAGCCAATAACATAATGGTAACTCAATAAAAAATGTTTAAGCTGCAGGTAAAGTAAGTCAGGACACTGGCATGTGTTTACCAGGGCTGGGACTGGGATGAAGCAAGAGAGAGACACCTGGGGTGCAAAATTTCAGGAGGCAATGATGTTTAACAATTCTGAGAGCATGTGCCTCTTTAAGGATGCAGAATTTAAAATGTGAAATAGGTGCTTACTCTCAGTCTTTTTGTAGACGATCACCTCCCAGGTCTATCTCCACTTGACCCTCATCCTGGTCCTAGCTGGGTTTAAATCCCTCTTGTGGGCTTTTTGTTAACGTGCAGACCTGAATCTTTCCTCTTGTTCCCCTAAGCTGGGAACGGTGATTGGCAGTGCTAGAGAATAGATGGGTTCGGTCTGTCTTCAGTTGGCCATCTCTGCTATATCTGGAATTTCCTAGCAGGCAGTGGGAAAATGGGGTTTCACATACAAACCTTGGGTTTAGAGTAAACTTTTCAGGAATGTGTTTGTTGCAGCTTAGCATGAATGATTGAAAATTGCCACCATCCCTCTCCCCCAAACATCAGTGGTTGAAAGCTGGCTCTGTGCACTGTATCAAAATAGGAACAGGTGGGCTTGATCTGCTTAGGAACTGGGAAAGCAACTTAGAGACCTGTGCAGCCACTGCACTGTCTGGGCCTCTTAAGTACTTTGTCAGTGGCTGACTGGTGGGACAGGTAGTGTGGTGGAGCCATTTAAGTGAGTCCGTAGTAATAGAATAAAAGAAATTGACATGGCATTTTCATTTCAGGGAACCAATCCTCTAGTCAGGTACATTATCTCCTTACCATGCTCTGCAAATTTGGACCCCAAAGGTAATTTCAGCTGAATTGGGCAAGAACAATAGTGGCAATGGAAAAGGTCCTGGGATTATCATAGTATCTTATCACACATGTAATTTTTCCTTGGTTTCTCATAACCAGTCCTGCAGAAGTCCTTTCCTTCCTCTAATTTAGTCTCTGTTGGGAGTACTAAGAAGCTTAGCCACACTTGAGTGCAAAGTCAATCAACCAGAGAGAAGTAAAGGGTAGGCAGGGAGGGGGCGAATATAAAAGATCTATATAGTTACATAACAAAACAAGTTAGGTTGGGTAACTGTGGGGGGTGGGGGCGTTTATCCTGATCTACTGTAAAATAAGCATCTTTTATGCTAGAGCAGAAACCTACCTCCCACCCCCTTTACACTTCTCTGTTTTTATTCCTGCATACCTGTAAGGCACCTCGGCTTGCTGGCCTTCACTTGAGCCTTTACTACGAGGTTAAGGTTCTTACATATTTGTGCTTAGCATGGGAGAAAGGCAGACAGGGAGATCACCCAGGAAGCTCCATTTGCCATTTCAGAGTTATCTGTGCTGTGCAGCTAATTTGATTATCACATTTAACTGAGAACACCTGCTGGGCCTGCCAGACAGAGTACAGCCAGCCTGGTATTATGGGCCCCATACAAACCCTTATCACTGTCAGACTGGATTAAATGAATATGGTTTTTGAAAACATATGTGCCTCATTCAGTCCTCTGAACGAGTACTTGCATCATTTCCATGACTCCTTGGGATAGAACTAGGTTGCAAAGGACCTACTTTGCCTTTGGAGTCATGTTCCTATTGCCTTAGTGTAGTGTTCGTGACATTGATCCGATGGTGCAAAATGTCTAGGGAAAATGTGCTTGTTTGATGCAGGCTCTAAGGACCTGGGTAGAATCTAGAGGTAGGAAATAAGATTTCAGAATTCTCTCAGTGTCAAAAACCTTGGCTGATAATGCTTCACATTCTCTCCATCCCAATTTTTTTTTCAAGATTTTATTTATTTATTTGAGAGAGTGAGCATGAGCAGTGAGAGGGGCAGAGGGAGAAGCAGACACCCCGCTGAGTGAGGCGTCTGTGGTGTGGGGCTCCATCCCAGGATCCCAGGACCATGACTGGAGCTGAAGGCAGACACTTAATTGACAGGGGAGCCCCTTTTCTCCCCATTTGAATGACAAGATTAGCTATCACCTAGCTTCAGGACATTTGGATGGAAAAGACCTAATGTGAAGCCCCAGGAGTGTGACCTACCTCTGGATAATGGGGTATTTTGAACTACTCCAGCAGGAGTTCAGATGGCAGTTCCAATAAGGGAGTGCCTATCCTTGTTACCTGTGAGAAGGGAGTTGGCCTGATCTATATAGGACTGATAGGATCCTTTCACTTTGTGAAATATTGGGGTACCTGTTATATGCAACTGCTATTCTAGGCATGGTGATATAGCAACAGATAAAGTCCATGCTTTCCTAGAACTTAAACTTTGAGGAGAAAGATAGATATTGACAGATATTCATTGAGTAACTACTCGGTGTCCTGTGAATAGAGCAGTGAATTGTTTAAAAATATAGTATGAAAATGCATACTAAACTTATTAGGAAAATAACTTAAGAGAGTGTTAAATGCTCTCAGGGAAGCTTTTATAGTTAGACTGATGGGAGTACGCAAGTAACTGTTAGATCAGGTGATCAGAGGAAATGTCATTTCAGTCACTACCTGAATGAGTGAAAGAGTAAAGCCTTGTGAAGAGTTAAAGGAAGACTTTTTCAGGTAGAGGGAATAGTAGGTACACATGCCCTGAGAAAGGGACCTGCTCAGCATGGAAACACAGTTGGCTGATTCCAGGAATGGTGAGGTCAGAATAATACAGGTTGGATTTGGAGAGGTAAGCAGGGGCTAGACCAAGGGAGGATTCGGGGGGCCGTGGGAAGAAGGTTGAATTATGTTGTGGTTGTAATGGGAAGCTAACATAGTACCAACTGGTGACTGATAGGATGTATTTTTGTTGTTTTCTCCATTTGCTTGGTTGATTCCCTGGAGAATAAACTGAATGGGGGTGAGAATGGTTTCTAGGAGACCAGCTGGAAGGCTACTGCTGTAGTCCACACTGAAGACCTTAGAGGCCTGAATGAGGATGGTAATGGTGGGAGTGAGGAGAACTGGTCAACTTTGGAATATACTTTGAAGATAGGGCCAGCATGCATAACTAATGGGCTCGATGTGGCAAGTGAGAGGAATCGAGGGTGACTTCTGAGGTTTTGGCCTTCTATAGAGAAGACAGTGAGGTCTAGTTCTGTTGTATGGGTGGGGTGGAGTGGGTTGGTCTCAGGATGAACATGCCAAGAGTTCTATTGAGAGCTCTGAGCATATAGATGATTTTTCTTGAGTATATTTCAACATAGAACTGCTGAGATCACTGAGAACAACACATCTTTGGGTAGAGGAGAAGTCCCAAGACAGAGTCCTGAGCATTGCAGTGTTGAGAGGTGGGGGAGAGAAGGATCAAGCAAAGAAGACTAGAAGGACCAACCTTCTATGAGAGCAGAAAAGCATGAGAGCAGAAGCCTCTGGGTGTGTTCCTAGTTAGGGCTCACACCTTTTACAGTGAATTAAAATTGAACTTTGAAAATGTAAACCTGCTATTTGGGGAATAAACGACTTGGTATATTTAAGGTAATGACCATGCAGTTGGTTTTCCATTGATGTTTTGAAAATGGCATATCATTTGTGAGTGGACAGATCTGATGTCAAATTCCAGTTACACCACTTAGAACTGGGGGGCCACATGTAATTATCTGACTCCTGGACCTCTGCATCCTCATCTATAAAATGGGCAGAACAATAGGACCTACCTGAGAGTAGTATTGTGAAGAGTAAGTTGATGCATGCAAAGTGCATGTTGCAGTTTCTGGTACGGAGTAAGGGCTCTAAAACGGCAGCTTGCACCACGTTAACTCTTAGGGTGTTTTGCTAAGAATGTTTAATACTTTCTACACTACTGAATATTCTGCTTTTTTTTTTTTTTTTTTTTCTTTTTGGGATCTTCATTTGCTATCTATAACTGCTGTTTGGTTGCTGGCTCTTAGGAGTGGTGACAATACCCAGTTGCTTCTGCCTTGACACTTGCCCTGATCCCCAGGAAAATAATTATGTTACCCTGGAAGTATTTGGAGAAATTCCTTTACAGTAAATGAATTCTGGACTGTTAAAAGAATTTGGAGCTGTGTTCACTCTTGCCATCTGGGGAGAAAAGTTCCCCTCACATTTTTGTCCCTGCTCAAAAGTCAAGAGCAACAAGAATTTATACTCAAGTATTTATGAACACAAAGAATTGAATAATAAAATCACTTTGCATTTGTTGAAGACCCACTATGTATCAAATGCTTTCAGTATACAGTATCTACTATCATTGCCAAAATCCCAAAAAGCAAATGTTGGGATTTTTAGTTTACAGAGGAGAACACTGAGATTCAAAGAGTCATATTATCTTGCCCAGAGTCACACTGCTATCAGGTTTCAAAGTAAAGATTTGTGCACCGCATGTTCCTGTCTGAATCCTGAGCCTAATTTTTTTTCATACTATATACTACCTCCATATAAGCATTCATCATAGATCTGAAACCAAGATAATGGGAATGGGTCTGTAGCTCAGTTTAAGCAAACCCCTCCTTGTATTTTACTTATTTCCTTTTCAGTTTCATAAAAAAAAAAAAAGAATATTGCTGTTCAAATCATAAAAATCTAAGTTTTTCTCATAGTTTTTTTTTCCTACCATGTTGCTCTCCTTTGTTTGGTTATTCATAGCTATTTTTTTTTTTTTGTATTCCTTAAGATAAAAGGCCATCACTGTTGAGTTCACATTTTCCTGGACTGCATCAATAAGTTACAATTACTAAGAATCTCTGCAACATGTGTAGCCATCAGTTGAAAGCAGTCCTTAATGCACATTGGAGAAACTAGAGCTAGAGTTCTTTTCTTTTTCTTTCCCCCTCACCACCTTAGTCATGGGCTGCATTGTTATCCAGGTGTGGTCTAGCTTACATTATTAGTGATCTAAAACACGGGCTATAGCCACTCTCCTAAGGAAGTAGATTTACTATTTAGAAATACATGTAAATTCAATTTCATTTTTGCCTCAAGTGTATATTCCAGTACTAGTCCAGTGATTAGTTTTGCTATAGCAAAATTTATCTTTGTCTCCCTTTCTCCTTTCTAGTCTTGCATTTTTTGTGGGATAGGGGATCAAGTTTTGTCTGACTGTCCCCAGCATCTGTCTAGGCTATTGGTCACATCACAGGTCCTCTCTAAATATCCCTTGAATTGAGAAGAATCTGCCCCTTCTGTTCTCTTGCATCTTAACTCAGATCCAGTACATCTTTATCTGGTCTTACATATTGGGACTTCCCTCTTTCATAAGAAAGCCTTGAGATACTTCATTTGCAGAGGACATGTTTTAAGTCATTCCACATGATGACGTTACAGCCTAATTTTAGAGTAGATGATGTTCTCCAAGGTGAGACCTTTTAGCCCTTTCCATATTTTACTGAAGTCAGGATCCCACCATCCATATTGTTGACCTTGATATTATGCCACCAGCCAGTCCATGCAGATGCTTTTTAAAAGCCAAGTTTCTTCATCATATGCCATTAAAACAGAAAGAGAAAAGAAAATGAGAATGAGGTTGATTGGACTGTTTGGGCCCAGCATGTTCTCTGGATTCTCACTCCCTGCACTGATTGATTCACGATGGCTTTAGACATGAATTTGGAATGCGTGGAGAAGCTGCTCACTCTTTTTTGCTCCCTTGAGCAGAATGCATTTATTGCTTATGGGAAATTTGGCAGAAGAGCAAGGCAAGGATTATGGCCTGAATTTCCACAGAACTGGAAAGAGGCGTGTTTGGAACTAAAGGGAGCCCTGCCCTTTGCACTGCCCTACTTGAAGCTGATGTCTGCACTCTGCAGCATGGCATACTAAGGCATGCTTGATCTGGAAACTGCTTCCCCTCTAGCTTTGCCTCTCCACTCCATGCCAAAAGCCCGATGCTCTGAGAGTTGCCAGCTGCTAGCAGTACCCACAGATTTGTGCACCTGTCTGTCTTTTCATATGCCCGTATCTCTCTCTGAAATGCTGCACAGGCAGAAATAGCTGTTCCTCACCCTGACCCTGTGCATCATGCATAACATGGTCACAGCCTCTGAAAACCTGGATTCACTGGTTTATCTTCCTCTTTGTTATAGAACAAGCTCCCTGATGATACCCCAATATCTGCTTCATCAGTGGTCCTACTCTACCTACCCTGCTATAGGTGCTTCTCAGAGCTTCCTCTGGTGAGAGTGAGTAGGGGAGGCCTTCAGCAGATAATCCTATATACACATGTAACTACAAACTGCAGCAGAGTATAGGAACTGTCGCCGATTGAAGGGTTGGGGTGAACTAAGAGCTAAAGGATCAGTAGAAGTTAGTTGGGTAAAGAAAAAGGGCACGAAGGAAGTTGCTCCCAGATAATGGCATGTGTGAAGGTAGCCCTGGAGTTGGAGTGCACAGAGGAAGAGGCCAAGGTGGAGATTTGCCTAGAGGAAATATGCAGGGGCAATACTATAATTGCATATAATGAATAATTTCTAAGTGAAGTAATCAGTCTGAGTTTCATAACCAAATAGGCACTAGTGAAAACCAGTTCCTGTTCAGGCTGTCCCTGTCCCAGTCTTTGAGGTTGGTGGTGGCAGACGCAGAGTGCTCCAAAGTATTTGTTGAGCTCAACCAAGTGCTTATCCTTTTCAGTTGAATTTGAGTGAGTACCAAAAGTTGGCTGAGGAGTCTCAGCCCTAAAGTGGCTTGTTGGGTACAAAGAGGGAAACAGGCCTCCTTAACCAAAAGAATGCCTTGAAATTCAAACTCATTGGAAACCATTTTGGTTGTTGAGATTCTTATTTTTTTTAATTAATGCTTTCTTGAAATAGTTAAATAATTTTGGCTGCACTTGTCTCTATCATGCAAGGAAGCTTTCTACTTCTTAAGGTTGATAGATTGCCCATCAGTGCTTTTCACAGAGAAACAAGACAAAACTCTTGTTTTCATCCTAGTTTTTAATTGTCAGAGCTGGCCATATGGAGTTCCATATGGTGGCTGCTCTTGTGGCTTCTATTGACCATAAAAGACCAGGAAGTTGATCCTATCTTTTTTGGAAGAATATTTTTCTCTCCAGAGTGTCTGGGAAAAGAATTGTAAAGCTGGATATAGCCATTCAGAGAACTAGAAAACTTCCAGTCGTCTCTCACACTGCTAAAATAACACAACCCCCTTGTTTCTAATTTATGTAGAATTTCGACTATGGGGCGAAATGAATTGGGTCTCCATCTTTATTTTTGTTCATCATACAGGCAACTTTTGCCAGTACACCTAGATCCCCAAAGTGATGAGAACATGAGAAATTACCACAGAGCCATAAATCCTAGCCCTAGGTTCCCTTTGCCTTGGACATTGTTTCTAGGGCTTATTACCTGGAGATTGAGCCAGTTTTCCTTGAGTTAATCAAGATATTTCCTGCCCATCCTAGCGCTTTTTGCTGCTGCTGAGATGCTTCTCCAGCCTAAGTGCACATCTTGATTCTTCCCTCTCACTGGGGTGGGGTTGGGGGTCTTGGTACTAAAGAACTTGTTTTAGTCAATGCAGAGGGTGTTGCTGGGTATGATTGGTTCTTCCAGTCATCCAATCATCAGACATCCATGCATGCCTAGAGCCACCGTTAAGCTTGGGTTCCTGCTCTGACTTTCGCTAACGTTTAAATGTGTGTGTGTGTGCAATGTTGTCTTGTGAGCCTCCCCGCCCCCACCCCCTCCTGCCCTGGTTTCTTTGTCTCTGTCTCTGCCTCACCTTTTTCTTTTGTGCCATCTCTTTAATGCAGCCCCTGCAGTGAAGTTTGCTGATTTTACAGGCTTGCTGGGTCACGTTCTACGAAGTTTCCCAAGCACTAGATAAATTGTTCATCAAGGTCAGTGGTATTGTGACCCATGTTTGCTCTCGGGGGATTCAAGTACACTATACCTTTGGATTTATGCAGAATCTGGAGTGTGATCACTACCTCTTTAAAATTCAGAGCTTCCTGGTAATGAGTGCCCTCCAGAGCATCAAGATGTGAATAATATTTCTTAGACACTGGCAGATTAAGGTGTTGCAAGGCTGCCCTGTTGTTTCACTGTGGGGAACCAGAGCTGTTACCACTTGTGCTATAAGAACTTGGTTGTTACATTGGAATTAAAGGAATTTGCCCTTCAGCAACTATAAAAGATGAGTATCTTACTGTTGTGTTTGTTTTGAAAGCAGCTTAGTGCCAGAACGGCCAGTTTGATAGGGTTCAGGAGACTACAGTCTCTTACTAACCTCTGTTTACTCATGACTGGATTTAGGATATGCCAGCCCCTAACATCTCCGTCACCAAACCGTCTGTGTACACTCCAGCCCAGACACTGTGGCTTTCTTTGAGTTCTTCCTATGTGCCCTCCACTCTCTGGCCATAGGGTCTTGGTCTGTTACCTCTGCCAGAATACTCGTCCTTCATCTACTTAATTCTAACTTGTTTTTCAAAATAGTGAGTACTTCTGAAACAGGAATCACCTGGAATTTTGCTAAAAATGCAGATTTTTCCAATGTAGGCCTGGGATCTGACAATTCTGACAGACTCCCCAGTGAAGCTAGGACTCCTTCTTTGGTCTTCAGTTTAGTTTGAGTCTCTTACTTTTCTTGCACCTTGACATGGTACACTTTTCTAAAGCACTCTTCACAACTGTATAGTTTCTTAAATGTGTGCCATTTTCTGATTACTGTTGATCTTTACACTACACTGAGAGAGAGCCCTGTGAGGACAGGGCCCACTTAATGATCTTTGTTCACTCTTTTGTTTTCCCATCCCATCACAGTGTGTCATAAAGGGTCCACTGTATACTTAGGATTAGGCTGAGAAGTAGTTGACTGTTGTATTGGCTGTTGACAGAATGGTTAACTTTATTGGTTTGAAATGACAGGGAGATTATAAAACCCAGGGTTTTGAGACAAACTGTAAAAATTTAGTCATGATCATCATCCTTTTCAAGGAAAGAGCTTCCTAGAATATTTAAATTTCATGCCCAGCAGAAATAACGTAAGATAATTTTAGACTGAGGTGATCTCATGGTGGGTAGTACATGGTACTTGGTCTTCACTGTGTGAAAGGAGAAAATGCAAGATCAGTGGGACTCTTGACTTGTCATTCCCAAGTATTATATTCCTTTTTATTTTTTAACATTGTTTTAATTGCCATAAAATTCACATAACATAAACTAACCATTTTAAAGCATACAATTCAGTAGCATTTGGTACATTGACCCTGTTTTGTAACTATCAACTCTGTAGTCTATTTTTAAACTCTTTGATCACCATACCTCATCCAAGGTACCATCTTGTTCATCTTATTAACTCAGCATTTCTAAAACTTTGTGGTCTTACCCCTTCTGTACACTCAGAAATTATAAAGGGCTCCAATAGCCTTTATTTGAATTATATCTGTGTTGACAGAATTAGAAATTAAAACTAAAAAAATAATTAAAGATTTATTTATAAACTCATTAAATGACATTTTACATTTTTGTAAACCTCTTAAATGTCTGACTTAAAGGTAATTAGATAATAGTGCCTTCCTCATTCAGTCTGTTGCCATATATTCAGTTATTGAAAGATAGGGACAAATTCGGCCCACACAGATATATGCAGTGGAGAAAGAAGAAATATTTCTACTAACCTTTCAGATAATTTTGGATATTCTTTTTTGTTAATATGCTAAAACTCAGCAAGTGATAATTTTTAAAAAAATGTATTTCAATGTGGAGAATTGAAATCCTATCAGGGAGCTTTTCACACAAAATTGATTTAAAACCTACTGGTCTACCTTGCACTTTGAATGGCTCTTTTACCCATGTATGATTTGTTAATGTACATTGGTCATTTAGTTCAGGAAGTTATATAAGCCTTCCATTGTGGACACATTTCATCATAAAATATTTTAAAAATCATAGGTGTTAGCATCATTGGTAATCTCATTAAAAAATAGTTATTAAGTATTGGGAAGCTGCCAGGCTCTTGGTGGCCAATCCAGGTTATCTAAATTTACACTTTTTTTGCTTGAAAGAATAGATTTTATCGTTGCAACAAATACTGTCCATTGTTTCCTTGAAGCGACAGACTCACTAGGTTCATTTCTGAGAAAATGTCTGCCAGATACTGAAGTCTGAATAAATTAAAATGACATTTTAGGTAAAAAAAAAAAAAGTTTGTTTAGTTGCGACTAAGACAATTGCACAACTGCTTTCCCTCAAGTCAGCTTTGGTATGTAGCAGAAGTATTTTATGCATATTTCCTACTTCATTATAGTACTAAAAAAATGTGGGCCAGGAGGTCAAGATTTAATAAAAATAATTCTTACTATTTTATCAAAGGTATTTTTTAAGTAAAACCTGGGGGTTTTTGTTTGTTTGTTTTTAACTTGTTAGTTTGTGGGTGTTACATGCAAACAATGAATCTTGGAACACTACATCAAAAACTAATAATGTACTGTAGGGGGACATAACATAAAACAGCAACAAAAAAGAATACAATAACTGTTGGTATAGCTTGGGGCCGCTGCCTGGATTAATTCTAAGTCCATAGCAATTTCACTGACCCTTGTTTTTGCATTTCATGGCCCGAGAAAAGATCTTGGAAGCCTCCCAGGAGTCCATGGGCCACACTCTGAGAACTACTATCCTAGCTAAAATAAAAATCACAAATAGCCTTTGAATAAATATACTCACTCCAGCTACTTCTTAAGAAGAGTATACCTGATGTCAAGGCAAGCTGATGACAAGAAGAAATTTCCCTGTTAGTGTACTAAAGAAAATTAGCCTGATTGTACAGAAGTAGTACGTGAGAATTCAATGAATTCTATCAAAGCAGAACTAACTTGAATATTGCTCTTATGTTGCCTGTTAACATCTAGGATTTTGGTTATCTGGTTACCTCCAACATATTTGGTTTGGTGACATGCTCAGTGGGACGTATTTTTTCCATAGGTGATAAAAATCTGGAGATTTTCGAAAAAGCTTTTTGTAGAATTCCAATGTAAAAAAAAAAACTGTAGTTCAGACTTGAGTTTCTAACCTCTCTGATTTCTCCTTACTTTTTATTGTTTAGAAGAACTGTTCCTTCATAGCCCTTTCTTTTTTTTTCTCTACATTTTATATTCTTTTTTTAAAATATTTTTATTTTTTTAATTAACATGTAATGTGTTATTAGCCCTAGGGGTACAGGTCTGTGAATCGCCTTCTTTACACGCTTCAAGCACTCACCATAGCACATACCTTCCCCAATGTCCATAACCCAACCACCCTCCCCCTATTCCCCACTCCCCAGCAACCCTCAGTTTGTTTCATGAGATTAAGAGTCTCTTATGGGGGGCTCCTGGGGGGCTCAGTGGGTTAAAGCTTCTGCCTTCGGCTCAGGTCATGATCCTAGAGTCCTGGGATCGAGCCCCGATTCGGGCTCTCTGCTCAGCAGGGAGCCTCCTTCCTCCTCTCTTTCTGCCTGCCTCTCTGCCTACTTGTGATCTCTATCTGTCAAATAAATAAATAAAATCTTAAAAAAAAAAAAGACTCTTACGGTTTGTCTCCCTGATGATCCCATCTTCCTTCATTTATTCCTTTCCTACCCCCCACATTGCCTCTCAACTTCCTCATATCAGGGAGATCGTATGATAATTGTCTTTCTCTGATTGACTTATTTTGCTAAGCATAATACCCTCTAGTTCCATCCACATCGCGTCGCCAATGGCAAGATTTCATTTCTTTTGATGGCTGCATAGTATTCCATTGTGTATATATACCACATCTTCTTTATCCATTCATCTGTTGATGGATATCTAGGTTCTTTCCATAGTTTGGCTGTTGTGGATGTACTGCTATAAACATTCGGGTGCATGTGCCCCTTCAGATCACTGCATTTGTATCTTTAGGGTAAATACCCAGTAGTGCAATTGCTGGGTCATAGGGTAGCTCTATTTTCAACTTTTTGAGGAACCTCCATGCTGTTTTCCAGAGTGGTTACACTGGCTTGCATTCCCACCAACAGTGTAGGAGGGTTCCCCTTTCCCCACATCCTCGCCAGCATCTGTCATTTCCTGACTTGTTAATTTTAGCCATTCTTACTGGTGTGAGGCGGTATCTCATTGTGGTTTTGATTTGATTTTCCCTGATGCCGAGTGATGTGGAGCACTTTTTCATGTGTCTGTTGGCCATCTGGATGTCGTCTTTGCAGAAATGTCTGTTCATGTCCTCTGCCCATTTCCTGATTGGATTATTTGTTCTTTGGGTTGAGTTTGATAAGTTCATTATAGATTTGGTTGAGTTTGATAAGTTCTTTATAGATTTTGGATACTAGCCCTTTATCTGATATGTCGTTTGCAAATATCTTCTCCCATTCTGTCAGTTGATTTTGGTTTTGTCGACTGTTTCCTTTGCTGTGCAAAAGCTTTTGATCTTGACGAAGTCCCAATAGTTCATTTTCCCCCTTGCTTCCCTTGCCTTTGGTGATATTCCTAGGAAGAAGTTGCTGTGGCTGAGGTCGAAGAGGTTGCCTCCTCTGTTCTCCTCAAGGATTTTGATGGATTCCTTTCACACATTGAGGTCATTCATCCATTTTGAGTCTATTTTTGTGTGTGGTATAAGGAAATGGTCCAGTTTCATTTTTGTGCATGTGACTGTCCAATTTTCCCAACACCATTTGTTGAAGAGACTGTCTTTTTTCCATTGGACATTCTTTCCTGCTTTGTGGAAGATTAGTTGACCATAGAGTTGAGGGTCTATTTCTGGGCTCTCTATTCTGTTCCATTGATCTATGTGTCTGTTTTTGAGCCAGTACCATATTGTCTTGATGGTTACAGCTTTGTGTAGTATAGCTTAAAGTCTGGAATTGTGATGCCGCCAACTTTGGTTTTCTTTTTCAACATTCCTCTGGCTATTCTAGGTCTTTTCTGATTCCGTATATATTTTAGGATTATTTGTTCCATTTCTTTGAAAAAAATTAATGGGATTTTGCTAGGGATTGCATTAAACATGTAGATTGCTTTAGGTAGCATAGACATTTTCACAATATTTGTTCTTCCAATCCATGAGCATGGACTATTTTTCCATTTCTTTGTGTCTTCCTCAATTTCTTTCAGGAGTACTTTATAGTTTTCTGAGCACAGATTCTTTGCCTCTTTGGGTAGGTTTATTCCTAGGTATCTTATGGTTTTGGGTGCAACTGTAAACGGGATCGACTCCTTAATTTCTCTTTCTTCTGTCTTGCTGTTGGTGTATAGAAATGCAGCTGATTTCTGTGCATTGATTTTATATCCTGACACTTTACTGAATTCCTGTATGAGTTCTGGCAGTTTTGGAGTGGAGTCTTTTGGGTTTTCCACATAAAGTATCCTATCATCTGCGAAGAGTGAGAGTTTGATTCTTCTTTGCCGATTCGGATGCCTTTAATTTCTTTTTGTTGTCTCATTGCTGAGGCTGGGACTTCTAGTACTATGTTGAATAGCAGTGGTGACAGTGGACATCCCTGCTGTGTTCCTGACCTTAGGGAAGAGCTCTCAGTTTTTCCCCATTGAGAATGATATTCACTGTGGGTTTTTCATTGATGGCTTTGATGATATTGAGGTATGTACGCTCTATCCCTACACTCTGAAGAGTTTTGATCAAGAAAGGATGCTGTACTTTGTCAGATGCTTGTTCAGCATCTATTGAGGGTGTCATATGGTTCTTGTTCTTTCATGTATTAATGTATTGTATTACCTTGATTGATTGATTTGCAGATGTTGAACCAGCCTTGCAGCCCAGGAATAAATCCCACTTGGTCATGGTGAATAATCCTTTTAATGTACTTACTGTTGGATCCTATCAGCTAGCATTTTGTTGAGAATTTTTGCATTGGTCTGTAATTCTCCTTTTTGATGGGGTCTTTCTCTGGTTTGGGAATCAAGGTAATGCTTGATGTTTTCCTTCTCTTTCTATTTTTTGGAACAGTTTCAGGAGAATAGGTATTTAGTTCTTCTTTCAATGTTTGTTAAAATTCCCCTGGGAAGCCACCTGGTCCTGGGCTCGTGTTTGTTGGGAGATTTTGGGTGAGTGCTTCAATCTCCTTACTGGTTATGGGTCTGTTCAGGTTTTCTGTGTCTTTCTGGTTCAGTTTTGGTAGTTCATATGTTTCTAGGGATGCATCCATTTCTACCAGATTGTCAAATTTGGTGGTGTCTAGTTGGTTGTCATATGTTCTTAAGTTGTTTGTATTTCTTCGGTGTTGGTTGTGATCTCTCTTCTTTCATTCACGGTTTTATTAATTTGCTTCCTTTCCCTTTTCTTTTTGATGAGTCTGGCCAGGGGTTTATCAATCTTATTAATTCTTTCAAAGAACCAGCTCCTAGTTTTGTTGATTTGTTCTACTGTTCTTTGGTTTCTATTTCATTGATTTCTGCTCTGATCTTTATTATTTCTCTCCTCCTGCTGGTTTTAGGTTTTCTTTGCTGTTCTTTCTCCAGCTCCTTTAGGTGTAGGGTTAGGTTGTGCACTTGAGACCTTTCTTGTTGCTTGAGAAAGGCTTGTATCGCTATATATTTTCCTCTCCAGTCGCCTTTGCTGTGTCCCACAGATTTTGAATAGTTGTGTTTTCATTTTCATTTGTTTCCATGAATTTTTTCAGTTCTTCTTTAATTTTCTGGTTGGCCCATTCATTTTTTAGTAGGCTGCTCTTTAGCCTCCATGTATTTGAGTCCTTTCCAACTTTTCCTCTTGTGGTTAAGTTCCAGTTTCAAAGCATTGTGGTCTGAAAATGCACAGGGAATAATCCCAGTGTTTTGGTACCTGTTGAGACCTGGTTGTGACCCAGGATGTGATCCATTCTGGACAATGTTCCATGTGCACTAGAGAAGAATGTGTATTCTGTTGCTTTGGAGTGGTATGTTCTAAATATATCCGTGATGTCCATGTGGTCCAGTGTGTCATTTAACGCCATTATTTCCTTGTTGATCTTTTGCTTAGATATCCATTTCAATGAGCGGGTTGTTAAAGTCACCTGCTATTATTGTATTATTATCGATGTGTTTCTTTGATTTGACCAGTTGATGAATTGGTTTATATAATTTGCTGCTCCCGTGTTAGGGGCATAGATCTTTAAAATTATTAGATCTTCTTGTTGGACAGACCCTTTAAGTATGAAATAGTGTCCTTCTTCACCTCTTATTATAGTCTTTGGCTTAAAATCTAATTTATCTGCCATAAGGATTGCCTCCCCAGCTTTTTTTTGATGTCCATTAGCATGGTAAATTGTTTTCCGCCCCCTCACTTTAAATCTGGAGGTGTCTTTGGGTCTATAATGAGTTTCTTGTAGACAGCATATCAATGGATCTTGTTTTTTTATCCGTTCTGATACCCTATGTCTTGTGATAAGGGCATTTACCCCATTTACATTCAGCGTAACTATTGAAGGATATGAATTTAGTCCATTGTATTGCCTGTAAGGTGACCGTTACTGTATATTGTCTGTTCCTTCTGATCTATGTTACTTTTAGGCTCTCTCTTTGCTTAGAGGACTCCTTTCAATATTTCCTGTAGGGCTGGTTTGATGTTTGCAAATTCTTTTAATTTTGTTCATCCTGAAAGCTTTTTATCTCTCCTTTCTATTTTATCTCTCCTACTATTTTCAGCTTAGCTGGATATAGTATTCTTGGCTGCATATTTTTCTCATTTAGTGCTCTGAATATATCATGCCAGTCGTTTCTGGTCTGCCAGGTCTCTGTGAATAAGTATGCTGTCAGTCTAATATTTCGACCATTGTATGTTACAGACTTCTTGTCCTGAGCTGCTTTCAGGATTTTCTTTTTGTCACTAAGACTTGTAAGTTTTACTATCACATGTCAGGGTATGGACCTATTTTTATTGATTTTGAGGGGTTTCTCTCTGCCTCCTGGATTTTGATCCTTGCTCCCTTCACCAAATTAGGGAAAATCTCTGAATTTCTGCCCCTTTCTCTCTTTCTTCTTCTTCTTCTGGGATCCCAATTATTCTAATATTGTTTTGTCTTGTAGTATCACTTACCTCTCAAATTCTCCCCTCATAGTCCAGTAGTTGTCTCTCTTTTCCTCGGCTTCTTTATTCTCCATCATTTGGTCTTCCATATCACTAATTCTCTCTTCTGCCTCACTTTTCCTAGCAGTAAGAGCCTCCATATTTTTATTGCACCTTATTGATAGCTTTTTTTATTTCAACTTGGTTAGATTTTAGTTCTTTTATTTCTCGAGAAAGGGATTTTATTTCTCCAGAAAGGGATTCTGTAGTATCTTCCATGCTTTTTTTGAACCCAGCTAGCACCTTGATAATCATCGTTCTGTACTCTAGTTCTGACATATTATCAATGTCCATATTGATTAGGTCCGTAGCCATTGGTACTGCCTCTTGTTCTTTTTTTTTTGTGGTGAGTTTTTCTGCCTTGTCGTTTTATCCAGTTAAGAGTAGATGAATGAGAGAACAAAATACTAAAAGGGTAGCAGCAACTCCAGAAAGATATACAGTAACCAAATCAGGAAAGACCCAAATGGGTGGAGAAGAAAAGGAGGAAAAAAGAAAATAAATATATATATATAATTATTCGACTTGTGAATAGAACAGAGCCACACACTTGATTTTGGGTATATTTTAGTCTGTTAGAAAAGATTACCTCCCAAAATTTTTAAAGAATGAAAAACTTATAAATGTACAAAAATAAGGGTAAACACAGTGAAGGGATGAAATATGACTGTAAACATGAAAATTTTAAAAGATTCTAAAAAAGGAATTGATAAGAAATTGTTTGAAAAAAGAAAAAAATAAGAAAGAATGTGATCAGGCTGGAGACTAGAACAATGCCATGCACTAGATTTGGGGTATATTTTATCTATTAGAAGAAATTGTATCCCAAAATTTTAAAGAAATTAAAACCTGTATGTATAAAAAAAATAAGGTTGAATAAAATAAAGGGATAGAATATGACTATAACAATGAAAATTTTAAAAGGTTTTTAAAAATGTATTGATAAGGTATAATAGTTTAAAAAGTTAAATTAGGAAAGAGGAAAATTTTTTAAAAATAGAATAAGAAAAAAGTAAAATTTAAAAAATTTAACTTTGGAAGACTAAAGAATCATGGGGAAAAAGCCATGAATTCTGTGTTTTGCTTTCCCCTCGCTCTGGAGTTACGCAGTTCTCAGTGAATAGTGAACTTGGTCTTGACTAGATGTTCTTGCCGATATTCTGGGGGAAGCTGCCTGTTGCAGTGATTCTCAAACGTCTTTGCCCAAGGCAGAATTGCACTGCCTTTGCCAGGGGCCAGGCTAAATAATCTGTTCGGTTTTTCCTCTGCTATTTTTGTTCCCTGAATGCTTTCTGTACAGCTTTGGAGGACAGGAATGAAAATGGCGGTCTCCCAAATCTCTGGCCCCATAGGAGCTGAGAGCTCAGGATCCCACTCCTCATTGCACCCTCAGAGAAAAGCAGTCAGTCCCTCCTGTCTCCCTGGTCTCTGGGCATGCTCTGAGCTCACCCGGACTGTAACCCAGCATTTCTCTCTCTGGCACATGGCCCCCTTTGGAGTCTCCAAACCCAGCAGATTCCTGGCATGCACTCCCATGCCCCTCCCTCCAGGGGAGGATGATGAGTCTCCCCGGATCTGCCACTTGTGTGGTACCTGCTTGAAAAGCAGTGGTCGACTGAGCCTTGAATCATGGTTTAAGTAACTCAAAGCTGAGAGCCCCTCCTTGGCTCCATCTCTGTAGCTGGCTTCCTTGCTTCAATACCTGGGAACTCTGCCATACTCAGGCACCCCTGGTCTTTTTGTGACCCTGCAGGTCCTGAAACCACACTGTCCCCATAGAACCCCACCCTCTGCTTAGCCTTGGAGCCATGCCCCTCAGTGGAGCAGACTTCTAAAATTCCGATTTTGTGCTCCTCTGCTCTATCACTTGATGGTAGCCAGCCACTCCCACCACAGTCTCGCTTCCTGTGTATCACTTCAGATTCACTTCTCCACACGTCGTACCTTCTAGAAAGTGGTCGATTTTCTGTTCCTAGAATTGCTACTCTTCTTCTCTTCAATGTCCTATTGAGTTTTGGGTGTTCAGAATGGTTTGATAAATATCTAGGTGAACTCCTGGGACCCGATGATATTTAGTTCTCCTACTCCTCCACCATCGTGCTCCTCCTCCATTTACCTAGAGAATTAATTAATAGGTTTTGCTGGCAATGTGGCTGTTTTTGGGGTGTGGAGATAGCGGAATGCAGAGTCATCAGTGTCCATTAGGTTGGGTTTTATTTTTATTTTTTAATTTTTTTTTAGATTTTATTTATTTATTTGACAGAGATTACAAGTAGGCAGAGGGAGAGGAAGGGAAGCAGGCTCCCTGCTGAGCAGAGAGCCCGATGCGGGGCTCGATCCCAGGACCCTGGGATCATGACCTGAGCCGAAGGCAGAGGCTTTAACCCACTGAGCCACCCAGGCGCCCCTATTAAGTTGGGTTTTAAAACCATATGGGAATGTTGGTGAGACCTGGGGACCATTTGAGGGTAGAGGGGCTAGAGTTAGCTTTGAAACCCCTGCCTTAATCAGGGTTCCTAGACAGGCTTCACTGTCACTGAAAATCTGGAGTAGATTTAAAAAAAAACAAACAACAGCACTCTAGTCCAGGGATACATCAGGGATTTAATTTTTCTTTCTCAGCCTGGAATCTGTAAGGAAATTTGTAGCTACATTTAAATTTATTCTGCCACTAGCACTCAGTGGTACTGCTTCAGCACTGGCCGAAGAATACTCAACCTGCAGTGCTAGGATTTCCATAACTGGAGCTTCTCTGCAGATGAGTTCAAAATTAAAAACACACAAGAAAACAGTCCACTATCAATCAGAGACGATGGAAACAGTGTACAGAAATATCAAAACCCATGACCTTCAAATAATAAAGTAGTAATTTAAAAACCCCACAGAAACCATAAAAATAACTGTTGAAAATAATTAAAAACATATAAAGGGATTAAAAGCAAAAGAATGGACAGTTGAAAGAAGCAAATGGAATTTAGAGAAATAAAAAATAATTGAAATTAAAAAGTCAGTGGATTAAATAAATACCAGAGTAAACAAAGCTGATGAGAGACTTACAAAATAGGAAGATAGACCTTTTAAAAAGTGCCAGAATGCAATCCAGAGAAATAATGAAATGGAAAATATTTGAAGTCACATGAAAGACAGAAGGTCAAAAATATGTCTGTAAGAGTTACAGAAGGTGAGACAGAATGCAAAGAGGTATCATTTGAAGAGATAAAGGTTGAGAATTTTCTTAATCATGTGGAACCTCAGATCCAGTAATAGAGACCAGCTTTGAAGAGGAGAAAGAAGACTAAGTCGTCACAAATATACATTGTATAGAGAAGGCGCAGAGCCCTCTAGACAGTGAGAAAACCTATAACAAGAAACTCTTGATTTATAACCTAAGAGCCCAACACCATGGCCCACTTTGCATGAGAAAATAGCAAAAGAACTTCCTGTCACTAGCTTTGCCCTTGGCACCTCTAGTCCCCGTACTTGTACAAATAAGTTGAATGACTACATACATTTTTCTCCTTGAGCTTCTCTTTTGTGAAAATGGTTTTAGACTGGTATCTTTTAGGTGTAGCATTTTATAGCTAAGTATCATTTGTTAAACTTACTATCTCCTCTGATTTTAGGCTTATTTTTCTCCATTGGTCCAAGTTTGGGGGATTAACCTTCTTTCTTCTAGATTTAGGTTTGTGCATAAAACTAGAATAATTACTATCTGGCAATTGCCTCAGCAATTCCACTGGCTTCATAGGCAAGAAATGAAATCTCTACATTTTTGTTGTAAACTTGACCTCTCCTTCTTTCTGCATATGAACTGATCCATGTAACTCCTTTTCCTGGACTGCAATAGAGGTCTGAAGCTATAGCTCATTTTGAAAGCATCCCTGAGAGTGAATCGTGTGCCAAGACACCTCACCCGAGGACAATCATAATGGAGTTAGGAAAAAATGGGAATGAGGGCTGGCGGGGGGATACATTTTTAGAGGTAAGGACAATTCAAAAAATTCCTCCAATCCTGATACAACATTCCTCATTTCTTTCTCATTATTTTTCATTTTGTGTACCATGTTAGATATCAACAAGTCCCGTGATGTAGGATTGTGACTTACATAACCCCCGCGATTTCTCTCCAGGGGAATAGTGCTTAAATACATGTTTGGTTGGGCCTCCAGATAGTTCTCACTCCTTCCTTTGGTTTCTGTTAACAGAAGGGGATTGTTTTCTCAGCCACTTGGAGCAACTGTCTGTTATTACCCATCACCATTACTGATTTGTCCCCCTTTGTCTTCCTCAGCATCGGACTACACAGTGCTTCGGTGCAAGTCAGATCTAATGTGCTTCAGAAAATGTCTTTCTTTAATTACTTTTCATTTTTATTCTTTTCCTAACTCAATCACACACACTGTTGCCTTGAACAGTTTTTTCCTATCCCCCTCTGTCTGGAAACTAGATTATTAATTTTTTTTGTCAGTGCTGTAATTGAAATGGCCACATTTCATTTTCTGCTGTGTACACTACCTAAAATTTAACTGGACAAGACAGAGAGAGAAGCTGAAGAGGAGGTGGTCATGAAACATAAAAGCTTTTTATTTTCAAAATGGCTTGGCATATGCCCTTCCTGGGAGGGAGAGAGCAGCTGCCATGGCAACAGGTGCTAGTCTGGGGGTGGGGCTCAGTTGTGCTGGCAGTACAGGAGTCTGGAGAGTGCGGAGCAGTACCCAGGAGCAGTGGTAGCCTCCAGCATACTTTCAAGTGATTACTGCCATTTTTCATAATTCAGACTCTATGTTATATACAGATGGGTAGGTTGGTGTTTGGTTTTGCTTCTGAGCTGCATAGAGAGCTCTGAGACAGCAGAGCTGTAAATCCAGGACACAGACCTCTAAGACCCCTCCATCCATCACAGCGATCCAATTCAGTACAGTAGGCACCTGCGTGAGGAGACTCCTCTGCTTCATGCAGGCAGATGCAAGCCTTCTTCCTCCGCCCTCTTCTCTCCCCTTGATGCAGCTCAGACATGGGGCTCCCTCCTGGTAAATGCCAGTCTGCTCAGCTGGGAGTTATCAGCATGTAAGTCTTCCCTGTTAGGTCTTCCTAGAAACGCCACCTCAGCCACTTTCAGAGGTTCACCTTCACTGCAGACCTCAATAATGGCCCCTAAGCATGCCTTTTTTTTTTTTTTTTGACTCTTTCATAGAGCGAGTTCTTATCATAGGTATTTTATTTTGTTCCCTCCTAGCTCAGAATGCTGAGCCTAAGAAAGCCTGCCCAACAATGCTTCGTTCTGCTAATCACTGACTTCCTGCTGCCCCTTAAATCGAGAGATCGGAAACAGATTCAATAGTCAGGGTGCCTTTCAAAAGGAGAAGCAAAACTAAAGCTATACAGACACACATCCTGGAGGAGCTGCAGAACACTCTAGACCAAGAGAAAATCTATAAAGGACTCTTGAGTAATAAAGAAGAGCCCCACAGCCATGGCCTACAATTCAAAGTTGGCTTTTAGGACGTCGTGGTCCGCTTACACTGTGCATGTTGCATTACCCGCCCAGGCTCGATGCAGAGAGACTCCCGGTACACTGCTCATGAAAGCTGGATTTCTCAGCACAGCCTGCTTCACTGATACCATTCTCTGCCATCTCTTCATCATTTCTGCCTCTCTGAGGCTTCCGTTTAAATTTGTCCTCCTCCCCATCACCATCGTCATCATCACCACGACCACCATCCTGCTGTGCACAGTGCTGGGTAGTGTTCAGAGCCTTTTTCACTTCTCCTCCTTGCTTTGTCCTTACAGCATCCCTGTGAAGTAGATGGGGGTAGTAATAAGATTCCTGTGTGGACTTTGGCAGCCACAGACATTTACGTGGTGCCTCCAAAGTGTGACAACACTCACTGGGATGAGGAGGGATATTTTGAAATCAGTGGGATAGATATTCTGAAGCTTGGGTTCCCGCAAGTCCTTTGGCCACCAGCCTGAAAATAGTTCTAACAAATATTTATTAAGTACTTGTCCTGCCATGTCCTGGGCATACATTGATAAATAAAGCAGGTATGGCGTTTATCTTTGTGGTACTTACAAACCAGGTGAGGAGGGGATTAGGTCATTTCCTTTCTGGCTATTTTCATCTGTGGTTCTGAAGTAGACCCCAGAATTATACTCCTGTACCAAATATTGAGCCAGGGAAAATAACCATTATCCAGATTCATAGAGAGGGGTTTGATAGCTCAGTAATATTTTTCATCCCCATTAAGTTTCATGAAATATACCTGGATTATAAGGAACAGGAACACCTTAATAGATGTAGAGCTGTATTTATTTTTAAAAATAAAGGAGGTCATCTTTGGTATGTCTTATTATTTAGCTGTTACTTTTGTTCTGCTGCCTAGAGACTGATTATTATGTCTGGGCCCTTAATAAAGTCACTGGATCAATAAACATTTAGAAAAAGGGCAGTATCATTAACAATCAAAGAAATGCAACTTAAAGCCAGAGAGACATGACACTGTTTATTACTTATTAAAAACTTGAAAATAATAATGCCTTAGGGTTCAGAGGAACAGACATACTGAAATATTCTAGGTGAGAATATAAATTGATAAAGATTTTTTAGGTGACAGTTTGGTAATACATATTAAAAGTTTTTATACCCTTTCATCCAGGAATTCCGTTTCTGTGAATTAATTCTAGAGGTGTAAAGTTGAACAAAAACATTTATTTGTATATAGGTTTACTGAACTATTACTAGAAACAAAACATGAAAAACAATCTGAATGTCTAATATTTAATGTCTTAAATATATTATGGAAAGTCCATATAGTGGAATACTATACAACCATGAATATGTTGAGCAAGGCAGTAGATGATATTTGAAAAGTTCATGGTAAAGCAGTAAAAACAGGTTGTAAAATTATGTGCAAGCAACATGATTCCACGTTGTTTTCAAGTATGAGTGTCTGTGTGTGTATGCCTGGGAAAAGCGTAGGCATAATAATATCCACATCTTAAAACATTGGATGAAATTTAATTTTTTCCGATTTTGCGAATCACAGGTGATTTTTATTTTCTTTGTGCTTTTCCATCTTTTTCAGTTATTCTGTGATGAATGCTTTTCTCTTGTAATACTGAAAAAGAAAAAAAAAGGAAAACTTTTGTCTTAGGCTTTTTTTCCTGAATGACAAGCACTAAGAGAAAAAGTAAAGGACAGCTTTTTAAAAATGGCCACTGCCCTAAGGACAAAATTGTAATCTGATGATAATTACTGATTCTTCTTCAGGAAGACAGAAGCATGTTTCATAAGTTTACCCCTGTTTGTGTGTCCTGGGTCCACTCCTGTGGGAGTCACACATGTGAGCATATGTAAGGGAGTGTGCTACCCACATGGGGGTTTGTGTATGTATAGTCATGGGTCATAGCCTTGCACTGCCGTGGTCCTCAAGGGAGTTGCATAGAGCCGTGTGCCCAAAAATGCTACCTGTGCTTGGCTGAGCAGGGTGGTTCACACCCCTGAGTCATGGCCGCATGCTCTTGCCTCTGATACCCCAGGTACAGCTAGCTGCAGGCCTCCTGTCCGGAGCCTAAAGAGCTTTCACGTGCATGGGGGCTTCATGAAGCAGGAAAGAGTGGATGCACTAATTCTTTGTTGAAGCCATTTGCTATTTACACCAGTTTTTTGCCCTTAAATACCAATTCATGGAAAAGACTTGTTTAGGTGAGTGCAAGTACAGGTGACTTTTCTGATATTTTTAGAGTGAACTCTAAACCCTGACCTTTCATAGAGTAGCAGGACTTTGGAACCTTGCTCTTTTCTCCCCTCAAGTTTTCCAAACAAAAATGATCTTTTTAAAAGGCTTACTCTTTTGTTTGTTTCCCGTCCTGTTTAATGATTACATAGCTTTTTACATAACCCAACCAAAGGGAGGCACAAAGTCAACAGTTATCTTCTGCTATGTGAATTTTAGGAAGGTGGCCTTCCCTTTGCAAAACTGAACAGTAAATCTATTAGCCACTTGTTTTTAGGAGGAGCCACTTCCTAACTGGATTGGGGCAATAGAGATGAATTGTTGTGGAGTTGTGGGGGGTGGCTGCAGGGGGAGTATGCGGGGGGTAGCTAGAAGCCACAAGGCATTCTTAGTGTCATGTGGGACAACATAGGGGTAGCAAAGATTCTGGTGCTTTCAGCTGTGCTAAACAGCTCTTGACACAGACTTCAGAATGCCCATGGAAAGGAAGTGAATTCTTCTAGAATATAACTTTTAAAGAGGTCTCTGGTAGTCATCACTGATGCCTGGGTTTGAAGATAGGACTTCTTAATTGCATGTGTTTGTGTGTATGATTTGTGGTCTTCTCCTAATTCGCAGACTTCTAGACTGAACTCTTTAATGGAAGAGCTCAGCTCACATGTCTCCCCTTAGGGAGAGGTGTTCCCCAGCTCACCTCAGTTGGTCCTTCTCACCAGTTTTGATCACACACCCCTGTTTAATTTCTTCTTACCACTTTCTCAGCCTCACATTCTTATTGTGTTCTTATGTATTTTCTGTCTTCCTAATTGGAATGCAGTGCCAGTATATTGAAGGAAGAATCTTTTTAGTCCAGTTCACTGCTATATCCCAGTGCCTAGAAGTCATGGCATCTCATAGGTGTTCAGTCCATGAAGAGGAGGGGATGGAGCAGATGTGGTACATTTAGGAATACGCAGAAGGCCCAGGTAGTTTGGGAGCTGTAAATGAGGACAGAAAGGCATGACAGCAGGTTGGAGACATAGGCAGCATAATAGTCATGTAGGCTACAGTGAGGAGTTTAGAGTTACTTGAGGATCTGATGTTCACATTAAGTTCTTTCATCTCTGAGGATTTATAAATGATCCAGATTGGTTTACTAAAGTCAGCCGTTGCTGGCTTTTCTACTGGGAATTTTGCACCCTGGTATCCCTGAAGTGCTTCTCAAGGCTGCACTGCTTTTCTCATCCCTGTCTGCACTGCCATCAACTTGGCATTCTTCACCCACCTTTCCCAATGAGCCTAGCAAAGCAAGGTGACAGCAGATTAGGTGTCAAGCTTTGAGGCCTTCACAAGTGAAAGCATTCTAGAACTTTGTCATTAAACACTTTGATTTCCCCACTGAAGGATGTTGGGTTTGGGCTCTGCGAATGACACTCTCCCAGAGCCTGAATGTTGGGATCAGGAACGCAGATCTCCACTCCACGTAAGTCATTTGGCATCTCTGTTACCAGATACTCCCTGCTGTTCTCTGCCTAACGACAGGTTGGGTTTCTCACATTGGATCCCTAGTTCCTGCTTGACACTGCACTTTGTTCTATAATTTGCTTCCAAAGGAGCAGAATTCAAGGAGTTTCTAGTTTTGTGCTGCCTATGAGGAAGAGAAATCAGATTTTGCCAGGCATGCATTGAAGTTAAGAACTCTATTGGCATAATTCCCTGATGAATCTATTTTTGTGATTAAGACAGTATTACAACAGAAGGGTTTATGTTCACTCTTACTCAAACATATACCACTATATATAAACATAATTATTTTATACATATAAATAAATAAGATGAGCTACTATTTCATTTAGGCATGAACTTACTTGGAAATTTAAGAAGATAACGGTGTAGTGCAGCAAGGAAATAGGAGAGGTTGGCTCCAGAGTTCAAAAGTGGGGAGACATATGAAGGGGTAACCCACTCAGATTTTTTCTATCTTTTATGGGCTGTGAAAAGCATGTTGTCTTTTGGAATTCTATTCTTTAGCGTTGGACACATGAACATAGAGAATGTTGATGTTCTGTTGAAATAACGCTTCATGGATGTTAGAGATCTGGGACTTCTATCATTGTGAGTACTGTCTGATCTCCAGAACATTCCCATGGGGTGTTGGTTCTTGTACATGAAGAGCCATGAACTCTTCAGGACACACTGAAATAATTTTTTTTCTCTTAGTTGAATATCCACATGGAATTCATAAGTTTGGTTATAGCTCATGTAAGCTTATAAATTTCAGTCATTTTGGTACATGGGCCCTTAAAATGAAGCCAGCTCTTTCAACCTTGGCCTCTCAATTTGTTTCACACTCACAGTAAGGAATGCAATTTTCTGTCTGTTTCCATTTGGGGGTGAAAGTACCCTCATTTTCAAAAATATGCCTGATGAGTTGTTTTTCTGATTTAAAATGTCTCTGTGAAAGGAGATAGATGACCCAGCATGTATGTATGTGATGTGCCTGCATATTTTTTTCTGTCAATCTGTCAGTCTCTTACTCTGCAGCTCTCTCGTAATCCCATCTGTGGATTTGGAATCTTGGTTTGCCCTCTGGGAAGGAATGTGGTCCTTCCCATAAAAACGAGGCTTTGCATATCATAGGACTTGAGGAGGTCTGACTGCTTAGTGTCACAGCCACTGTTATGGTTGGAGCTAAGCCACATGATGAAGGGCCATTTGCTTAACCTTTGACTTAGCCCCTTTTGTCCCTGTCCCTTGATCTGTAAAATGGGACTAGTAAAAGGATCTGGCTTCAGAAGACTACTATTTATTTATTTTTTTTTTCTTTTTTCTTTTTTTTTTTTTTAATTTTATTTTTTATAAACATATATATATATATATATTTTTCCCCCAGGGGTACAGGTCTGTGAATCTCCACATTTACAAACTTCACAGCACTCACCATAGCACATACCCTACCCAATGTCCATAACCCCCCCCCAACCCCCCTCTGCCCAGCAACCCTCAGTTTGTTTTGTGAGATTAAGAGTCACTTATGGTTTGTCTCCCTCCCAATCCCAACTTGTTTCATTTACTCTTCTCCTACCACATTAACCCCCCATGTTGCATCTCCTCTCCCTCATATCAGGGAGATCATATGATAGTTGTCTTTCTCCGATTGACTTATTTCGCTAAGCATGATACCCTCTAGTTCCATCCACTTCGTCGCAAATGGCAAGTTTTCATTTCTTTTGATGGCTGCATAGTATTCCATTGTGTATATATACCACATCTTCTTTATCCATTCGTCTGTTGATGGACATCTAGGTTCTTTCCATAGTTTGGCTATTGTAGACATTGCTGCTATAAACATTCGGGTGCACGTGCCCCTTCGGATCACTACGTTTGTATCTTTAGGGTAAATACCCAGCAGTGCAATTGCTGGGTCATAGGGTAGTTCTATTTTCAACATTTTGAGGAACCTCCATGCTGTTTTCCAGAGTGGTTGCACCAGCTTGCATTCCCACCAACAGTGTAGGAGGGTTCCCCTTTCTCCGCATCCTCGCCAGCATCTGTCATTTCTGGACTTGTTAATTTTAGCCATTCTGACTGGTGTGAGGTGGTATCTCATTGTGGTTTTGATTTGTATTTCCCTGATGCCGAGTGATATGGAGCACTTTTTCATGTGTCTGTTGGCCATCTGGATGTCTTCTTTGCAGAAATGTCTGTTCATGTCTTCTGCCCATTTCTTGATGGGATTATTTGTTCTTTGGGTGTTGAGTTTGCTAAGTTCTTTATAGATTCTGGACACTAGCCCTTTATCTGATATGTCGTTTGCAAATATCTTCTCCCATTCTGTCAGTTGTCTTTTGGTTTTGTTAACTGTTTCCTTTGCTGTGCAAAAGCTTTTGATCTTGATAAAATCCCAATAGTTCATTTTTGCCCTTGCTTCCCTTGCCTTTGGCGATGTTCCTAGGAAGATGTTGCTGCGGCTGAGGTCGAAGAGGTTGCTGCCTGTGTTCTCCTCAAGGATGTTGATGGATTCCTTTCTCACATTGAGGTCCTTCATCCATTTTGAGTCTATTTTCGTGTGTGGTGTAAGGAAATGATCCAATTTCATTTTTCTGCATGTGGCTGTCCAATTTTCCCAACACCATTTATTGAAGAGGCTGTCTTTTTTCCATTGGACATTCTTTCCTGCTTTGTCGAAGATTAGTTGACCATAGAGTTGAGGGTCTATTTCTGGGCTCTCTATTCTGTTCCATTGATCTATGTGTCTGTTTTTGTGCCAGTACCATGCTGTCTTAATGATGACAGCTTTGTAATAGAGCTTGAAGTCCGGAATTGTGATGCCACCAACTCTGGCTTTCTTTTTCAATATTCCTTTGGCTATTCGCGGTCTTTTCTGGTTCCATATAAATTTTAGGATTATTTGTTCCATTTCTTTGAAAAAAATGGATGGTACTTTGATAGGAATTGCATTAAATGTGTAGATTGCTTTAGGTAGCATAGACATTTTAACAATATTTATTCTTCCAATCCAGGAGCATGGAACATTTTTCCATTTCTTTGTGTCTTCCTCAATTTCTTTCATGAGTACTTTATAGTTTTCTGTGTATAGATTCTTAGTCTCTTTGGTTAGGTTTATTCCTAGGTATCTTATAGTTTTGGGTGCAATTGTAAATGGGATGGACTCCTTAATTTCTCTTTCTTCTGTCTTATTGTTGGTGTAGAGAAATGCGACTGATTTCTGTGCATTGATTTTATATCCTGACACATTACTGAATTCCTGTACAAGTTCTAGCAGTTTTGGAGTGGAGTCTTTTGGGTTTTCCACATATAGTATCATATCATCTGCAAAGAGTGATAGTTTGACTTCTTCTTTGCCGATTTGGATGCCTTTAATTTCTTTTTGTTGTTTGATTGCTGAGGCTAGGACTTCTAGTACTATGTTGAATAGCAGTGGTGATAACGGACATCCCTGCCGTGTTCCTGACCTTAGCGGAAAAGCTTTCAGTTTTTCTCCATTGAGAATGATATTTGCGATGGGTTTTTCATAGATGGCTTTGATAATATTGAGGGATGTGCCCTCTATCCCTACACTTTGAAGAGTTTTGATCAGGAAGGGATGCTGTACTTTGTCAAATGCTTTTTCAGCATCTATGGAGAGTATCATATGATTCCTGTTTTTTTTTTTAATTAATGTGTTGTATCACATTGATTGATTTGCGGATGTTGAACCAACCTTGCAGCCCTGGAATAAATCCCACTTGGTCGTGGTGAATAATCCTTTTAATGTACTGTTGAATCCTATTGGCTAGTATTTTGGTGAGAATTTTTGCATCTGTGTTCATCAAGGATATTGGTCTGTAGTTCTCTTTTTTGATGGGATCCTTGTCTGGTTTTGGGATCAAGGTGATGCTGGCCTCATAAAATGAGTTTGGAAGTTTTCCTTCCATTTCTATTTTTTGGAACAGTCTCAGGAGAATAGGAATTAGTTCTTCTTTAAATGTTTGGTAGAATTCCCCCGGGAAGCCGTCTGGCCCTGGGCTTTTGTTTGTTTGGAGATTTTTGATGACTGTTTCAATCTCCTTACTGGTTATGGGTCTGTTCAGGCTTTCTATTTCTTCCTGGTTCAGTTGTGGTAGTTTATATGTCTCTAGGAATGCATCCATTTCTTCCAGATTGTCAAATTTGTTGGCATAGAGTTGCTCATAATATGTTCTTATAATTGTCTGTATTTCTTGGGTGTTAGTTGTGATCTCTCCTCTTTCATTCATGATTTTATTGATTTGGGTCCTTTCTCTTTTCTTTTTGATAAGTCTGGCCAGGGGCTTATCAATCTTATTAATTCTTTCAAAGAACCAGCTCCTAGTTTCGTTGATTTGTTCTATTGTTTTTTTGGTTTCTATTTCATTGATTTCTGCTCTGATCTTTATGATTTCTCTTCTCCTGCTGGGTTTAGGGTTTCTTTCTTGTTCTTTCTCCAGCTCCTTTAGGTGTAGGGTTAGGTTGTGTACCTGAGACCTTTCTTGTTTCTTGAGAAAGGCTTGTACCACTATATATTTTCCTCTCAGGACTGCCTTTGTTGTGTCCCACAGATTTTGAACTGTTGTATTTTCATTATCATTGGTTTCCATGAATTTTTTCAATTCTTCTTTAATTTCCTGGTTGACCCATTCATTCTTTAGAAGGATGCTGTTTAGTCGCCATATATTTGGGTTCTTTCCAAATTTCCTCTTGCGATTGAGTTCTAGCTTCAGAGCATTGTGGTCTGAAAATATGCAGGGAATGATCCCAATTTTTTGATAACAGTTAAGACCTGATTTAGAACCAAGGATGTGATCTATTCTGGAGAATGTTCCATGTGCACTAGAGAAGAATGTGTATTCTGTTGCTTTGGGATGAAATGTTCTGAATATATCTGTGATGTCCATCTGGTCCAGTGTGTCATTTAAGGCCTTTATTTCCTTGTTGATCTTTTGCTTGGATGATCTGTCCATTTCCGTGAGGGGAGTGTTAAAGTCCCCTACTATTATTGTATGATTGTCAATGTGTTTCTTTGATTTTGTTATTAATTGGTTTATATAGTTGGCTGCTCCCACGTTAGGGGCATAGATATTTACAATTGTTAGATCTTCTTGTTGGACAGATCCTTTGAGTATGATATAGTGTCCATCTTCATCTCTTATTATAGTCTTTGGTTTAAAATCTAAGTGATCTGATACAAGGATTGCCACTCCTGCTTTCTTCTGATGTCCATTAGCATGGTAAATTCTTTTCCACCCCCTCACTTTAAATCTGAAAGTGTCTTCGGGTTTAAAATGAGTTTCTTGTAGGCAACATATAGATGGGTTTTGTTTTTTTATCCATTCTGATACCCTGTGTCTTTTGATTGGGGCATTTAGCCCATTAACATTCAGGGTAACTATTGAGAGATATGAATTTAGTGCCATTGTATTGCCTGTAAGGTGACTGCTATTGTATATTGTTTCTGTTCCTTTCTGATCTACTACTTTTAGGTTCTCTCTTTGCTTAGAGGACCCCTTTCAATATTTCCTGTAGAGCTGGCTTGGTGTTTGCAAATTCTCTCAGTTTTTGTTTGTCCTGGAAGCTTTTAATCTCTCCTTCTATTTTCAATGATAGCCTAGCTGGATATAGTATTCTTGGCTGCATGTTTTTCTCGTTTAGTACTCTGAATATATCATGCCAGCTCTTTCTGGCCTGCCAGGTCTCTGTGGATAAGTCTGCTGCCAATCTAATATTTTTACCATTGTATGTTACAGACTTCTTCTCCCGGGCTGCTTTCAGGATTTTCTCTTTGTCACTAAGACTTGTAAATTTGACTATTAGGTGACGGGGTGTGGACCTATTCTTATTGATTTTGAGTGGGGTTCTCTGAACCTCCTGGATTTTGATGCTTGTTCCCTTTGCCATACTGGGGAAATTCTCTCCAATAATTCTCTCCAATATACCTTCTGCTCCCCTCTCTCTTTCTTCTTCTTCTGGAATCCCAATTATTCTAATGTTGTTTCGTCTTATGGTGTCACTTATCTCTCGAATTCTGCCCTCGTGGTCCAGTAGTTGTTTGTCCCTCTTTTGTTCAGCTTCCTTATTCTCTGTCATTTGGTCTTCTATATCGCTAATTCTTTCTTCTGCCTCATTTATCCTAGCAGTGAGAGCCTCCATTTTTGATTGCACCTCATTAATAGCTTTTTTTATTTCAACTTGATTAGATTTTAGTTCTTTTATTTCTCCAGAAAGGGCTTTTATATCTCCTGAGAGGGTTTCTCTAATATCTTCCATGCCTTTTTCGAGCCCAGCTAGAACCTTGAGAATCGTCATTCTGAACTCTAAATCTGACATATTACCAATGTCTGTATTGATTAGGTCCTTAGCCTTTGGTACTGCCTCTTGTTCTTTTTTTTGTGGTGAATTTTTCCGCCTTGTCATTTTGTCCAGATAAGAGTATATGAAGGAGTAAGTAAAATACTAAAAGGGTGGCAACAACCCCAGGAAAATATGCTTTAGCCAAATCAGAAGAGATCCCAAATCGTGAGGGGGGGGAGGGGATAAAAAGAGGTTCAGAAAGAAAAAAAAAGAAAAAAAAAAGAAAAAAGAAAAAAGAAACAAATAAAAAAAAGAAAACCAATAATGAAAAAAATATAAAAAGGAAAAAATATGTATATATTAGATAAACTAGTTAAAAAACGTTAAAAAAGAAAAGGGTAAAAGTTTAAAAAAATTTAGCAGAAGAAGAGAAAAAAAATTGAAAAAGAAAAAAAAAATTAAATTAACTGCAAGGCTAAAGAATCATGGGGAGAAAGCCATGAGTTCCGTGCTTTGCTTTCTCCTCCTCTGGAATTCCGCTGCTCTCCTTGGTATTGAAACCGCACTCCTCCTAAGTGAACTTGGTCCTGGCTGGGTTTCTTGTTGATCTTCTGGGGGAGGGGCCTGTTGTAGTGATTTTCAAGTGTCTTTGCCCCAGGCGGAGTCGCACCGCCCTTACCAGGGCCCGGGCTGAGTAATCCGCTCGGGTTTGCTTTCGGGAGCTTTTGTTCCCTGAGCGCTTTCCGTAGAGTCCGGAGGACGGGAAGGAAGATGGCGGCCTCCCCGTCTCCGGCCCGGAGGAGCCGAGAGCTCGGGGTCCCACTCCTCAGTGCGCCCTCAGGGAACAGCGTCCAATTACTCCCGTCTGCCTGGCCTCCGGCTGCGCTCCGAGCTCACCGAGCCTGCGACCAGTTCAAGGTAAGCCCGAGCTGTGAGCTCACTCCTCGGCTCCGTCTCTGTAGCCGGCTTCCCTGTTCTAATACCTGCGAGCTCTGCGACACTCAGACACCCCAATCCTTCTGTGACCCTGCGGGACCTGAGGCCACACTGGCCCCGCGTGGGCTTCACCCCAGTTAAGCCTCTGGAGCGATGTCCCTCAGCGGAACAGACTTTTAAAAGTCCCGATTTTGTGCTCCGTTGCTCCGCCGCTTGCCGGGAGCCGGCCCCTCCCCCCGGGGTCTGTCTTCCCGTCCCTTTGGATTCACTTCTCCGCCAGTCCTACCTTTCAGCAAGTGGTTGATTTTCTGTTTCTAGAATTGCTGTTCTTCTTCTCTTCGATCTCCCATTGGATTTGTAGGTGTTTGCAATCTTTAGATAAGCTATCTAGCTGATCTCCCGCAACCTGAAGTAGTCTCAGCTGCTACTTCTCCGCCATCTTGACTCCTCACTACTATTTATTTTAATGAATTAAAGGTAGTAAAGATGGCTGAATTCAGTGGGCTTTATAATGACATGTTTAATATTGGTGCTGTTTGTGAGTGACTGCTTTTAAACATCCTTTTAAAAATAATCAGGTTCTTCTTTTACCCATGATCCCTTTAAGGTTAGGCGTTGTAGAAAAGAAGAGAGTAATTGAGTAATAGGTGAACTAGCACCTAGAGGCTGTTACTCTAGGCCTTCATTTCATGTTTTGGCTCAACATTCTGTTCTTCCACCAGCTTCCTAGTGGAGGTCAGCACAATGACTAAGGGAAAAATGTGGATCAACCTCACAGACTTAACCATGTTAACACAGACATAGGTCAAAGGCACAGTGCCTGATAGATTTTAGTTACTCAGCTAAATTGGAAAAGTGCTGTATTTTAGTCTTTACACGTCTTAAATTCTCTGAATGGGTTTTATGCTGGTTTGTGAAGTTCTTCTGTCTCATATTCCATGGAGTTTGAGCCTGTAAGTCTTAGTAACTGAGACCTTTCTGAGTCTACAGGGAGGGGTGACAGGTATTGTTATCCCTCTGATCAGAATTTTCTCATTGCTTTTCATCTCATTGAGTCAAGAACAAAGCTCTTAAAGTCTTATAGGATTTGCCAGGTCCAAGTCCATTGCCTGTTTGACTTCTCCTAATACTTTTCCCTGTGCTCACTATGTGTCAAGCACGCTCACTGGCTTTCCTCAGGTTGTGCCAGCATGCCACATGTGTTCCTCCCTGAGGTATCTGCATCTTTCATTTGCTCTTGGTAGCTTTCTTCCCAGAGATTTGCAAGATTTGTGTAGCATGCTTTCTACCCTCCCCCAGGTTGTTTGTGTATGTCTCATTCACAGTGATACCTTCCCTGACCACCCTGTCTCACATTGTTAATAGTCCCTCAGTTGTCCCTTTCCACCATATATTTTACTTGCTTATTGTCTGTCCTACCCCAAAAGAATGTAAGCTTCTTACAGGGGGAAATTTGGGGAAGTGTCTGTTTTGTTCACTGTTCTATCCCTAGCACCTAAAGCAGTCCCTGGCACATAATGGATAATCGAAAATATTTGATCATTGAAAAATACATGGTACGCTATTGGCCTCTGTTCTGGATCACCTTGTACCTCTTCCCTCGGATAGAAAGTCCTCAGGCAACTTCTCTATGATCTGACTTTTTGGACAGTGCTTGCCAAGAGATGATAGGCTAACCCACTGAAGGAAGGTGTTGCCACCAAAAGGAACTGATAGAGTTGCAGCACTTGGTACCAGAGGTTGGCTTGCACAGAGGCAACTTTTAAACCTCCTCTTTTATGTTCTGGCATCTCTATCTTGATTGGAGAATGTAAGCTTCAAAATAAATAAATCATTGGTAATGAATGTGAAATGACCTTAGAAACTCTAAAATGCTTTGAAAATGATAATTCCATTGGGCCTGAGAATGTTTCACATTGTTATACAATTTGAAATAGTTAAGTAATTTTCCAGGAAGAAGGGTTCTGTGGGCCAGCCTCCCTGTAGATTTTTTTCTTTTTTTTTTTTAACGTGAGTGTAGTTCTTCCCCATCCAGTCATGTGAACTGGGTCCTAGAATATAGCTACAAGCTAGAACCTGAACTGACCATGACCAGAGAGGGGAAAGCTCACCAGTTAACACCTGGATGGAAGGCATGTGCCTTCTTTGTGTGTGAGACTATTCAACTAGCAAGTGGCTGAAATAGCGTAGGGCAAATGAGCTCAGATTGGCCTGTTGTTAGTCTTTAAATGACTATGACTAGTTTCAGAAGATGAGGCAGCTTAGCAAAAGTAAAATTCTCATTCTTAACAAAACCCAGCCTATTCTAAAAGGGGCTAGTAATTCCCATGACCCAGATCAGTTTTCTACCAATAGAAAAGTTTAGTTTTTATAATGTTGATGGGCAGCGTTGAACCTGATATTCTTGTTTGCTTTCCAAACATCCTTTTAAAAATAATCAGGTTCTTCTTTTACCCATGATCCCTTTAAGGTTAGGCTTTGTAGAAAAGAAGAGAGGCACATAGGACAAAATGGCAACCTGTACACACAGGACACACGGACACACACACACACACACACACCACCACACCACACACACACACACACACACACACACACACACACACAGCATTGTTCCACAGCATGTAAGAGCAGTAGCTCTGGAATCAAACACCCTGGTTGGCAGACTCCCTGGCTTCGGATTCCATCTCTACCACTTATTTGATACGTGACCCTGGACAAATTGCTGAGTTTTTAGCATTAACTGCTTCCTGTGGGATAGTAGTAGAAGTTACCTTGTAGAGTTATTGTAAAGATCAAATGAGATAATCAAATGAGTGCTTCATTCCTGACTTAGAGTAAGGAGTCAGGAGTCAGAGCTGTTATTATTGATGACAATTTTCATATTTGGAGATAGGCAAGAAGTACGGGAGGTTTTCAGGAAGGGATGGCAAAAGAAAAAGACATAGGAGACACTATTCCAGAAGGTTTTGTAAGTATATTAGAAGGAGATTGGTGTAATATCGTGAGCTTACAATGTATTATATAATGCATATTAGGTAATGCATGTAATAACGATAATCATACCCTGTGAATATTTTATGGTCTTCATACCTTCCAGATTAGCAGTGTAGGCAAGGAGAACTATGTGGTTTGTTATATCCCTTCACTGTCAAGGTGAGCTGCTCTGGCTACTCCAACAGCTATCCCCAGCTTGGCAAAGACTCTAAGACCCCAATAGGTTACATGGACGTCTACACCAGACATTTAGTGCAGCTGAGACTTGATACCCTTAGATGAAGGTGGCCTCCCAAAGTGTGTTCATGTCCCTTTTTTTCCCCCCCTCAATATCTGATATGGACAAACTCTATCTAGGCCCTGGGGGTGTGGCATTGAGGGAGGTTAATGCCATCTTTTTTCTCTTGGAATCAGTGGGGGAGACAGACAATGACAATTCCATGAATGATGACCTAATTCAGTAAGTGCCAAGAAGGAGAATTGAGGAATTAGCATTGAAACAAGATACCTGGCCTAGTACAGAGTATCTGGATGACCTCTCTGAGGAAGCAAGAGTGGTAAGTAGTAAAGAGCCAGATCAAGAGGGGCTGCAGAGCTTCCCTGGTGAAGAGATCAACATGATAAAGGAAGGCTCCCAATTCTAAAGAGATTTTTAGCCCACAGATTGATGAGCAAAGGCGACATGGTGGCAAAGGGCCTGGAAAGGTTAGGTGAGCCATTCCAGAATCTTGAAGGCCATGCCAGCGGTTTCCATCTTGAAATTGAAAATAGTCAGAATTCTTTGGTGGGTTTTAAACAGGTAGTAGTGTTGCATTGGAGGAAACCAGAGTGGAAATAGAGCTAGTTGCACACTCTTTTCCTTTTGTGTGAAGAGTTCTTAGCACCAAGTGTTCTTTTTGTAAGCAGGTAGTGGAGTTGACATATATGAAACTGGGCAATACTTAACACCTTAGCAGTGAGGTTCACTCATCTGAAATACACTTTATACATTTCACTAAAAGCAGAGAAGACACTGGAAGTTATTCACATAGCTTTGAGACCTTGGATAAAAGCAGTGCAGTCTGGATGGATGGACATATGGCCATAATTGTCTTTGGTGTTGGGGGAGAGAGGGTGGAGAAGGTATGGTTGGGAAACTATCCTTCCAGCCACTCCTGTTTATTGTTTTGTTTTTTGGTTTTTGTTGTTGTTGTTGTTGTTGTTGTTGTTTTCAATTTGCTCTTCTCTCTCAGTCTTACAGTGCTGATACTCTTTCATCATTAGGAAGCAGCTCTCTGTGCCAGCCAACCACAAATGGAATGCCCTCAGATTTGAGGGGTCTTTCCCCATTTCCACGATTGTGTCAGGCATGCAGCCATTTTCACTGCAGGAAAGGAGAAGAAACAGTGGTTAGTCCAGTATCATTCTCAGAGGGATAAACACTTTATCTCCTAAGTTTTGGGTTTTTTTTCCTTCTTCTAATTTTGTAATTTGGGTGATAAATGTAGGAGCAGAATTTTTTTGTTGTTGTTGTTACATTCACTACTTTACTTACCACAGGCTCAAATATGTTAACTTCTCTGTATATTCATTTTTGGTTGAGTTTTCTAAGGAAAAGTTTGCCTCTTTTAGCCTAGGCTGAACTGACCCTAAGTGGTGTGGGAATTACAAGTGCCATGGTAAAGAGTATGGGCTTCCTTTCCTGGCTCTGCCCTTTGTGGGCCTTGTAGCCTCAGGCAAATTACCTAACTTCCCAGCACCTTCATTTCATCATCTGTAAAATGGCAGCAGTAGCCTTACCTACCCACCTCAAAGGGTTCTCTTAAAGATTATATCAACCATAAACACTAACTGAATTACTCAAAGCATTAAGTATGGCTTCTCACTGGGTGACCATTCCCAGAAGGATGTTGACTGGTGAGCATGACCCCAGTCAGTACACAGAACAATTTATTTTAAACTCTATTTCTGGAGCCAGCCATTGGGACAACCCAGCAAATCTATATTTATGGCTCTGATGAGTTTCCTTGGCACAGGCCTCCCAGCACCATTTAGACTGGTCCAGTCTTACCAAGTCCTGGTGGCATCCAGGCCACACACACACATACACACACACACACACACACACAGAATGACTGACTTACTAGGGAACTTGTAGACACTAGGGGCAGGGATTCCCCTCACCACTCCCCATTATAAACTAAGGATGAATTTGAAGTTGTTGAAAGGAACCACATTACCTGTCCTGAAAATTAAATCTGACTTGTTGGCCACCAAAAAAGTATAATTCCAAAGCTTCATCTCCAGTTCACCCTTCTCAGCCCCAGAGCTTAGAGCTTCTCTGCCTGTGGATGGTAGTAGAGAGAAGAGTGATACTGATGATAGCTTCAGTGCCCGCCCACCCAACCACTTTCAGAATAGGTAACCCAGGGGCCTGCCTAGTACTGCCTGCCTGTGTGCTCCAATGGATGTTGGATGATCCAGCCCCCAGTCCAGAGCCGCTCATGAGAGGGGGGAACAGTTGGTGTAGAAATATCCCATGGAATGACTGTGAACATAATCATTTAGAGGACCGAGCTCTGTGTGGCCTCCAGACAGAGGAATGTCTGGAGCCAGGCTTTGCCGGGAGGTGGGCTTTGGATGGGGAGAACTTGCAAAGCAGGCCAGGGACAAAGCTGTGCTCCTAAAGGCCAAGTGAGCTTGGTGGGTTTGCTGTTGGCTGTAAGGCTCCCAGTCTCTCATGCGAGAGATTCTTGGAGGGAAGTGATGGAAAATAAGTAATACTATCTTCTGAACTTTTCTTAAGTTTTGATGTATTTTGTAATTTTTAAAAAGGAAGAAAGAAAAACAAAAGGATAATAAGAGAAGAAATACAAAGAGACAGGGTAACAGAAGTCCTGAAAATATAGGTGGAGGAGTGAGGGCTCTTCGCCCTAGGTAGAAGCAAGTCCTTCAAGGTTCCTGCACAGGATACCAAGTGACAGCACCAAACACTGTGACTTTAAATTGGCAGTTGCTGCTACTTCTCCCGTTACAATCACCACTGCCTTGACTGCCACCATGAACATCGGCAGCTCTTTTATTAAGCCATTATTTCAGGCCAAGAGATTTATTCACCTAGTCTTACTTAATCAGCCTTAAAACTTTATGAGGTAGGTATTACTGCTCCTGTTTTACAGGTGACAACACAGGTTTAGAAATGCCAAGCGACTTGTCTGCTGTCTTCCATCTGGGAATATCTGTCTGACTCCAACAACTGTGCTTACTGTGCCTTACTGTCTCCTTTAGCCATTTTTTTTCCATATTTGTAAATTGGACATAATATTTGTACTCGATACCGGGAGAGTAGCATTTTTCAAATTTTAAGTCATGACACACTAGTGGGGTGTGAAATTGATTGAGGATTGGATGGAATCAAAAATATCAACATTCATCACCCTTATTATTCCTGAAATTTTTGTTTCTGGTTTGTGTGTGTGTCTTTCTGTTTATGTATGCATGTCGTAAGTGAAATATTACATAGGGAAATGTGTTCCCTACCATGGGACATTGTCAGAAAGCTTTGTGTTTTTGAGATATCACGAAGGTCAAATAAACATAAAAGGTTGTTGCAGAGTTCCTTAGAAACTCTAAAACACCCTTCAAGTGGAAATTAGGATCATTATTTAACCTTGGAACATGAAGAACAGCATGGCAGGTCAGTGTCTCTGTGCTGTTATACCAGCCATGCAGTCCACTGCAAGGAGAACTAACCTGTCACCACATTGTGTCCAGTGGAGCCCAGGACTTAGCCTTGATAATCCTTCCTTGACACAGCACTCCAGGCCTCAAGATGGAAGTTTGCAAATGCAGTAAATAAGCTTATGTTTTGTTGGCGGACGTCAGGACCAGTCTGGTTAAAAAGCACTGCTTAGCACTTGCACAGTCATGGCTCTCATTTAAACAACAGGAAAACAGATGTGATCCCTATGACAGCACAGGGGCACTGCATTTTAAGCCCCAAAGGAGTTGACTTCTCTCTCTTCCTCTCATAACACTCTCCACCACCATCCTCATCTGGAAATGATTTACCTCCTTCCACCTCTCAAAGGTCATCAGACCAATCCAGAGTCCTCACCCATTTTTCCTTTCACAAAGGGGCAAGAGGACCCTCTGCCACGGCCATTTTCCTTGGAATGTGCTCTTTTCTCATTAATTGCATTTCATGAGGGAACTTCTGGGAACATGGGGTGCCAGTCCCCCAACAACTACCCTGAAGGCATGCTCTTAAGGAGATGGCCTGCTTTTCAGCTCATATAACAAACTCAGTGGTCACAAAAAGACCTGGGTCTCCCCCAGGTTGAAATCACATGTTTAACTGTGTTTCTGCAAGCTGTAAAGGAAGCCTATAGAATTGGCCTATAGAATTGGCAGAAGGCATCCATGGACAGAAAAGTCCATGTGAACCTAAGGATCTGAAAGGCATATCAAAGACTCCTTCAGTGGAATGTGCAATGCACAAGAAACTTTTGTTTCTTGTCAAGACTCAACATGACACTCTGGACTACGTGAGGGAGAGCTCAAGCAGCTCAATTACCAACCCAGAAAGCAGGCTCTCAGTGTTTTACAGACCTCACTAATGAATGAATCCCATGGCCTCTGCTGGACCAGGCTTCCCAGTGCTCTGCCAGCCCACCTCCCACACATCTGCAAATTTGTCAAGCTATAATGGATGGCTGGTGCCAGTAGAGGCTGAAGTCTATGCCTCTCTCCCCAGGATACATAGAGATCTCAAGCCATTAATAATTCATTCTAGAGTAATGAACATAGCCATATGAACCTGTGAGCAGTAATAATCAAGTGACAGATCAATTTATTACTTCCGTATGCCAAAAGATAATGGTAGTTAGTTACAAAAGTTACGACTTTCCTCCCTAAAAAGTTTCATAAGCCTTAGATCAATGTGTTTTTTAAGTTCTAAAATAAAATGGATCGTTAAAAAGGAAATGAATTATGTTGGGTAGTGGCCTCAAGCCTTGTTATATTCAGAGTTACTTATCTAGAATCACTGTACCTTTTTTCCCAATGCCTTTGAGCATTGGGGCCTGCAAATTAGAGTAATTGTTATTCATTAATTAAATCTAAGAAATGAAACACAGCTCCAGACTTTGAAAAGGGAGGTTGGAATAGTTGAGATATATTTGCCCCCCAAAATCATCAATAATAACTGAAGGTTTTATGAATAAGTGGCTGGATTGGGAACAGTTGTTTTATGCCTACCCAAATACATTCCATTTAACACTTCATGAACATTTGTTGGACTTCTCCTGGGCCAGACACTGTGCTCAGTGCTAGTGTTACCACCTAAATTCAGCGCAGTCTCTATCCTAAGGCAGTGGTAGAGACATTACTAACATGTAATAAAAGTAATACTTCTGGCTCCATTGAGAGCTGGAGGATTGGAGAAAGACTGGACAGAGACTTCAGAAAGGAGGGGGCCATTTGAGAGGAGTAAGAGAACACTCTAGGCAGTGGAGTGACAAAGGCAGATAGGTGGGAAAGTGGGAAGAGGATGGATAGTAAATTACTATAATAATAATCACTGTGTTTCCTCCACATTAATATTTAATCTGCGCAACCCCCTCATGAAGTAGACATATTATTCACCTTCCCTCCCCTTCAAAGATGAGCCCAAAGCTTAGACACTGAATCATTTGTCCAGAGACCCAAGAGTTGGGAGGTGACAGAGAAGGGCTTAGGGGTGAGTTGGGAAAAGGTGTATTACTTCAGTAGAGTCTGGGCTTTACACTAAAGATAATGGAGCCCATTAAGTGTTTATAATCATTATCAGAATAGTCAAACAATAGCAGCATTGCTAAACACTTTATACACGCTGTGTCATTGTGTTGTCTCCCAACAACCCAGTGAGGTTTGAGGCCATTGTAGTTTTCAGCAGAGGAAGAATGACTTAATCAAGGTTGCATTATAAGCAAGCTGGTGGTGGCAGTCAGGATAAAGCTGACCCTAGAGATGCTAGTCAGATATCCTAGTTAGGAGGCTGTGGGTTTAGTCAGATGTAGTGTTGATGGTAAAAAGTGATCATCATCCAAACCATATGTTTTTATATTGGTCTCCAATTTAAAAGTACTTTCATACATAAAAAGCTTGTTGACTCATTTACACAAGAGACTTTTGTGGCCGGCAGGGTAAGTCTAATGACTTTGCTCATTTGGGAGGGGGAAGTATAAGGGCACAGAATTTACTTCCTGCACATAGGAGTCCATGATGAAAGGAGTGATGTTACTAGCAGCCTGTAAATAGGCATACCTGCTGATTGACTGAGTTACAGAACCAAAGTCTTTTGCCCTTGATGGGTAAGAACTTGGCCTTCTGTATTAATGCTTTCAGAAACATGATACAGCTCTGGGTAGATGGGAAGCTATGTAAGTAAATCAAGACATTCCACCAAGACTCAAAAAATGTTTGCAAAATATTTTTATGTGGACCAGAAATAGGCCAGTACATCAGTGGCAGCTCTACTTGCTTAGCAGTCAAAAAACAAATTCTCTTAGTACCTGGCTGGTTCCATGGTTAAAATTTGACAGACCTAACTACTCCCTGCCCCTTTCAGTGGAGAAAGTTTTTATTGGCATTAGACTTTTAGCCCTAGAAAATTATAGAAAGGTCTATATCTGTTGATAAAATTGGTTGGTGTAGTAATTTCAGTGAAGTCTCAGTTTCACAACCAGCACTTAAGGCAGTAGAATGTCTTCTCCTCCTACAAAATAGAAGTATTCAAGAGAAACAGTACAGGCATTTATAGAATTGTGTGAAAAAATACTCTCTATAAATAGCACCAAATGCTAGGGAGGTATGTCTGTGCAAACTGCTATCTCTGTCCAATTTCTCTCTAGTCTCTAGGAATGAATAGTTTCCTTTTTCTAACAGGTGATTTAGGGAAGCCCCTAATATTTTCTTAACAATACTAAATTGGGCTTAACTTTTAACTTATTTGTTGTCAGTAGATTATTTGTGTATTTTAAAACACAGGGCCCACAAATGAACAATTGAGTTTTATGGCTAGGTCACAGTGGCCAAGTTTGGAGTTCATACTCATGTTTTGAGTAGTATTTATCCAAAAATATGTGTATGTATTTAGCAGATTACTTAGATACAGCTACTGCTGACCCTGTGTGTTCCTTAGACTTTGAGTATAAGTGACAATATAAACACAGCCATACACATGGATACATGGTAGTGCATTTTTATTTGTTTATGCCACATGTTTCCCTTAATGTAAGCCACATGTTTAATGCGATGGGGTTTAATACTCTGAGCCTAAAGTGCTGAATTTCCTAAGATCTTTTCATCTTGAAAATTAGGTCTGTTTCATGCCTGTATTTACAAATGTGCTAAAACTACATCAAGAGTTTTTATATTTGCATTAGAGAAAATGCTAAAGATCACAATGGTTTAACCAGCAGCAAAGTATGAAAGTCATAACTAAGAGAGATGAGCACTTAGCTGGATTTGCAGAGCAGGGATTCAGATGTGCAAACTTTCACATTTTGGAGGGCAGCTGCTTTGGTTGGTTGGTTGGCTGTTGGTTGGTTGGTAGGCAAAACAAAATGGGTAAAAGAGTGTCATGTCCTGAAAGAGCAAAATAGCTGGAGTACTGAAGATTTTTGAAAACTGTGGAGGACAAAAAATACAAGTAGAGAAGTCTCTCTTTGGACTCAAAGACATCTTAAGATGTCCCAGAGTCTGGCTCTTATCAGATGAGGAGTCTGAAGACAGGGAAGGCATGGGGAAGTCAGCTATCTATTTGTACTGTCTTTCTCTCATCTGTGCCTTTTCTTTTCCTTCCTCCCAGTGTTGCTAACAACCACAAGCAGAATTTGATGACAGTGGCAAACCTTGGCGTGGTGTTTGGACCCACCCTGCTGCGTCCTCAGGAAGAAACAGTAGCAGCCATCATGGACATCAAGTTTCAGAATATTGTTATTGAGATCCTAATAGAAAATCATGAAAAGGTAATATATCACTGGTTACTGTGAGTGAAGAATTTTCCTTGGGGGAAAGCTGAGTTGGAAATGGCATTCAGGTTGATGCAGGTTCCTATTGCTAATGCCTCTTACACCATGAAGCTGCTGCTGATGGTGGCGATGCTGGTGATGGTCATCATCTTGTCATGGCAACAGGTACCAAATGGAGAGTAGGACAGCAGTGGTGATTATGGAAGTGGTAGTGGTGGGCAACATTGGTTGAGCATTTCTTCTGTACTGAGCACTGTGCTAAGTACTTTATATGGGTTGTAACTGTATCATCGTAATAAACCAATGAAGGAGGGACTCTTACGAGCTTCCTTTAGAAAATGCCCCTTACTCATTTTTTACATGGTTGTCTTCTCATGAATTTGAGTTTTTTTCCTTAATATTAGGGAGATTAAACTTTTTTTTACCTATAGTGCAAATATTTTTCCTAATCTGTAGTTTACCCTCCCGTTCTCTAAATGGTGTAATTTTTCATACTGTGTGTATGTTGGGGGGAGTTTGTCTTTTCTTTTAGGGCACTGGAGTTTCTTGTCCTTCTTAAAATGATCTCCCTCGTCTCACATAATAAAGTATGTCAACACAGAGCTGCCCTTACAAAACTTGGGTGGGGGCCATGAAGTTTCATACATCTGTCCCACCTTAGTTTCCAGTAGCACATCCTTAAGAAGTCTCTCAGAACTTACAGGGTTCTCTAAAACACCATTTGACAGCCACAGTGCTGGGACATAATAAAAAATAATTTTAAAATGTTGTCCATCCTAATTGAAAACTCTACCTAGAATGGTGATTTAATTGTGCTAGATAACCTGCAAAATAAATCTGTAATCAGACTACTATTTATCACTTGTCTGCACTGAAAATACTCTAAATAAGCCATCATCATCTCTTGTCTCGATACTACAACAGCATCCTAATTTATTCCCTTCTCCTACCCTTGACCTATTTTTTTTTCAAAGATTTTATTCATTTATTTGTCAGAAAGAGAGGGAGAGAGAGAGCACAAGCAGGGGGAGCAGCAGGCAGAGAGAGAAGCAGGCTCCTGGTTGAGCAAGGAGCCTGATGTGGGGCTTGATCCCAGGACCTTGGGATCATGACCTGAGCCAAAGGCAGATGCTTAACCAACTGAGCCACCTAAGCACCCCTTGGCCTGTCTATTTTGATAACAGCCACCAGAGTGGAATTTTTAAAGTACTAAATCAAATTATATCATTTGTCTGCTAAGAACCTTCTGTGGCTTCCTGTTTCAGGGAGTGAAAGTCAGAGCCCTTACAAGAGCCTGGAAGGTCCTACCCAGGCTTTGCTCTTGCCTCTGTTACTTACCTCATCTCATCTATGGCCTGCTATTTTACTTCACTCCTGTGGCTGCTTTGACTGCTTGCTGTTCTTACACATTGCAGCATGCCCACCTCAAGGCCTTTGCAGTTGTTCTTCCAAGTACTTGGAACAGTCTTCCTCCATGTAACTTAAGAGCATACTTCCTCACCTCTTTTAGGCCTTCTAAGTGAGGCCTACATAGACCTCGCTATTTATTTATTATTATTATTTTTTATTATGTTAGTCACCATACAGTACATCATTAGTTTTTGATGTAGTGTTCCATGATTCATTGTTTGCGTATAACACCCAGTGCTCTATGCAATACATGCCCTCCTTAATACCTGTCACCGGACTAACCCATCCCCCACCCCCTTCCCCTTTAAAACCCTCAGTTTGTTTTTCAGAGTCCATAGTCTCTCATGGTTCACTTTTGGGTTTTCCGCATAAAGTATCATAGCCTCACTCAAAAAAATAGAAAAATCCCAAATACGCAAACTATCTTTACACCTTAAAGAACTGGAGAATCAACAACAAATTACGTCTAACCCATGCACGAGAAGGGAAATAATTAAGATTAGAGCAAAGAAATCAGTGAATTAGAAACCAGAAATACAGTAGAATACATCAACGAAACTAGAAGCTGGTTCTTTGAAAAAATTAATAAGATCAATAAACCACTGGCCAGACTTATCCAAAAGGAAAGAGAAATGACCCAAATTAATAAAATAATGAATGAAAGGGGAGAGATCATGACTAACAACAAGGAAATGGAAACAGTCATTACAAATTTTTATTAACAGCTATATGCCAATAAATTAAGCAACCTGGAAGAAATGGTTGCATTCCTGGAAACCTATAAACCAAGACTGAAACAGGAAGAAATTGACAACCTGAGTAGACCAATAACCAGTAACAAGATTGAAGCAGTGATCAAAACCTCCCTAAAAACAAGAGTCCAAAACCTCTCTCTATTTAAAATTGCATATAGTCCCAACTCCAGCATTCCTCTTCTCCCTGATACTGTTTTCTCTCTCCATAACACTTGGCTCTTCCTAGTATAGTACATAATTTGCCTAGTGATTAAATATGTTGCCTTTCTGACCTCCACTTGGATATATGCTTCTTTCTTTGGAAATATCCACTTGGACATATGCAGGACTTGTGTCTGTTTTGTTCACAGCTTTGACCCCAGGTCCTCAGTAGGCACTCAGTACGTATGTGTTGAACAAATGGGCTCCTGTGGTATCTGGCCTCCAGAATGGCTCCAAGAGACCCTTGTCTCCTGGTATCCACTGCTCTGTGTGTTCCCCTCTCTGAATAGGGGATCCCAGTATTGATCCCAATGTAATTAATAGGAAATTGCAAAACTAATGGAGAGAGATCAAATAAGAACTTGCGGCATTTGCTTTGACGTCTGGACTTGCTCACTCTGGGGGAGGCAAGCCATCAGGTTGTAACGGCAGTCACACAACCCTGTGGGGCAAAAGTGCGGCTTCCTACCAACAAGCAGACCAATTGGGCCACTATGTGAGTGAACCACTTTGGATGTCAATCATTTAGTCCTGTTCAGTCCTTCAGATGATGCAGCCCCAACTGACATGTGTGCAAACTCGTAAGAAACCAGTAAGCTCAGCCCCTCCTGAATTCCTGACTCATAGAACCTGGGAGAGACGCTAAATGTTTTAAGCCACTAAGATTTTGAGGTAATTTGCTGTGGAGCATTAATTACTACTAAAGAAGCTCTGAATATAACTTTCCCAAAGTAGCAAGTATCCTGCACAGTTGTTTAGGGCATGGCCCCCTTTTACATGGTTAATAAAGAGATAGGAAATCAAATGATTTATTTGAAGAAATTATCTTTTCTCTATTCCAAATTTTGGACCTCCATCTAACCACCTCCCTCAAATATAGTTAAATCAGGTACAGGTAAACTTTATGTGATATATGAGAACCTGTGAAAAAGGAATATAATTGAATAGCAGTTAAAAATGTTTTCTACAGAGAAACCATCTGGATTCAAATCTGTCACCTCTTTCTAGTTATGTGACCATGAGCAGATTACCCTAAGCTCTCTGGGCTCATAAAAGTACTTTCAGTACAGTATAACTGCTGGAAAAAATAACCCCCAAATATCAGTGACTCAGGAGGATAGAAGTTTATCTCTTGGTCACAAAAGAGTTCTCTGTGGGTATTACAAAAGTGGTAATTAAGCAATCCAGGTGCCTTCCATCTGGTGGCTCTGCCCTCTGCTCTGCAGATCTCTGCAGTCAACTAGTGGGGGAAAATGAGGGAGTCTGTAAGACGGGGAAAGATTGTATGGACTAAGCACAGAGGAGGCTTTCCCTATTTCCTTCCATATTCCATCGGTCAGAAGTCAGTCCCATGATGACATCTAACTGTAAGGAAGGCTGGGAAAGCAAGCTAACTATGTGTTCAGAGCTAGGGGAAGCGAGTTTGATGATCAACTAGCCAGTTTGCCACATTCCTTCAATTGGTTTTCTCTGAGGATTAAATAAGGTACAATATGTCAAGGACTTAGCCAAGAATCTGGCATGAAGTAAGGTTTAATAACTAAACCATTGTTTTTAGCACTCTTAACAAAGGGCCCAGAAAATAGAGCTCAAGTTTGTTTCTGAATGTCACATGTCCTCCCTCCCAAAATAATACTTTTTGTAATTTGATCTTTTCTTGAATAAAATATTAAATGTTGAGACAGATAGGCAAAAAATGAGCCGTGTAATTATGTTCCATCTCCCCAAATGGGCCGTATTTAAGCCTATAACAGGCAGTGTCCAATGATTTTTGAACTTGCAACTCTTTTTGGTGTCTTTGGGCTTTCAAAGCCAGCAAGCAAATTCAAAAGTGGCATGAAAGAAAAAAGGACCAGAAAGTTCTAACAACAAGATTGAAACTTGTGTAAATAAGCAGCCATCCTGCCTAGGGCACAAAATGCAGAAATAGAAATGAAATATGAAGTGCATGGCTAGGCCTGTAAGTATGTGGGCAAGAACTGGTAGGAAAATACTCATCTGGTTTGGTGGGTTATAAATTATGTTACTCTCTGTGTATTTGTTAAGGTACATACAGTATTAAGAGTATTATAGTGCTTCATTATATGTTCCTTTTCATTAGTCTATGCCAGAGAGTGGATGAATCACATTTAGGGTTTATGTTCTTGTGGAAGCCAATGATGAAAGAGTATGAGTGAAAACATTTCTGGGATGAAGACAGCCCCAGAGTGCCTGTCCCCAGTCCTGAAGGAGCTAGTGTACCCCCTTGATAGAGGTTTTTAATCTGGGGTCCATGATGGGCCAAAGTTTGCAAGACCTAGATACGTACATTCTTCTGGGACAACGTCCTTCATATTCATCAGGTTTGTCTTTCTGGTAAAAACAATTTAGGGTAAGGCAACTAGACTCCTTTTTAAATATAGCTTTAGGTCTGGTATAAAATGAGCAGTTCGTACCTTAGGCTCCTACCTTAGGCTTAGCCTCTGAAGTTCACCTAATAGGAATCCTAAGCATCCATGGCCATGCTGTGGCCCCCGACTTTCTGGAGACAATGCTTTGGATAAATTTCTCCCAATAGAACTGAACTGTGGTCATCAAATCCAGAGCTCTCTTAATGTCCTCAGATGAATATTGTCAGAGACATGTTCTTTAAAATTCACACTATTAAGATCTTAGTTAATATTTAATGGGCATTCCCTTAGGCTTGGCTATAATTCTCTAGATAGATGAACACACATACAGAAATGTCCACAAGTGACTACTTTTCTAACTTTAGTGTCACAAGTTGGACAAAATTCTGAAACCTCACTTGAAGAAATGCTTTCCAACAGCATCTTTTCATCCTGTCTGCCAACAAGAAGCACACGATAGTATATGCCCTCTTCCTTGAAACAAGCCTGAATATAGGTCTTAAGGGTATGTCCCCCCGCAATGACTGATATAATAGTCTCTCAGGTTGTTAAGAACATTTCGTGGAAGGTGTTTACTTGTTCCCTTGGAATAAAATTAAGTAATAGAACTATAGTAATAGTAGATAGAAGTAATAGATATAGTACTGAAAGAGGGTATAACAGCCCAGGTATCTAGCAACTGGAGCCACTCAGAGACAGAGAGAGTAAACCATAAGATTCCTGTTGTAGTTAAATCTATTTCTGCATAACAGATCATCTCCAAGCCTAGTGACTTAAAACAGCAACGATTTTTTTTTTCCTTTCAATTCTGTGGGTCAGATATTTGGGGAGGGCTCCTATGTCTCCCATGTGGTATCTGCTGGGGTGGTTTGGCTGCAGCTGGGTGTTCCAAGATGGCCTTAGTCTGCATGTCTGAAACCTTGGTACTAGCTGTCGGCTGGGACACCTTGATCCTCTTCTCTGTGGCCTCTCTATCTCCATGTGATCCTTCGTCACTTGATAGTCTGGGCCAGATTTCCAAGGGGGCAAACACAGAAGCCACAAAGTCTGTGTTTGGAAGCCACAAAGTCTTCAGCCTGGAATAGACCAGAGTATTGGCTTTAGCACATTCTGTTGGTCAAAGCAAGTCACCAGGCCAGCCAGGTTGAAGGGGTGAGAAAGAGACCGCACCTCTGAGAGAAGCCGTGTACACCTAGAGGCGAAGGAGCAGTTGTGAGCTGCCATCTGTGCAGGTGTTCTGCCATAAGGGCTCCCTCCTCATGCCTGGCAGGTTTGCTTGTCGTTCCTGTTGGAAAAGGCATTGCTTTCTTTTTTTTTTTTTTTTAAGATTTTATTTATTTATATGACAGAGAGAGGCACAGCGAGAGAGAGAACCCAAGCAGGGGGAGTGGGAGAGGGAGAGAAGCAGGCTTCCCGCTGAGCAGGGAGCCCGATGTGGGGCTCAATCCCAGGACCCTGATCATTACCTGAGCCGAAGGCAGATGCTTAATGACTGAGCCACCCAGGCGCCCCAAGACATTGCTTTCTTATGAGAGGCTTGTGCTGAACATAGGGAGTTCCTCAGTATTTCTTACGGAAAGCATTCTTCTCAGCATTGGCATTTTTTACACAGCCAGGGGACATCAGACATTTGGTGATACTGACAAGTCTGTCCTCAAATACCCTTTGAAAGATTCAGTATGGAGAACTAACTCATCAATGTCTATAACTGGAAACACATCTTTGTCGTTAAAATTGACATTTAAAAGAGGGGGATAGGGAATGTCTGCTAGCCAGAAAATTCAGTTTCTTTTACCTGATGAAACATCTCTTTTCAAAGAGAAGAAAAATTAATAAAAAGAGAGAGAGGGGAAAGGTTTCTATGTTTGAACTGGCTAAAGCATATGGCCAGAAACTCTTGTCCTTTGCCTCCCCTGGCAGACCCGGTGAGAAGAGTGATGTTTGGAACAGTTGTAGGAGGTAAATATCCCACAGTAAGTGGAGGCAGAGAGGAAAAAGCCAGAAGATAGGGATTATGTTTGGGGGCTGGTAGGGATCTTCCTTTTTCCATGTTTGGTAATACATATTGATTGACTTACTCTGTTGACGGTAATGGATCTTTGTAAGGTACATAGTTTAGATGTAATAACGGCAGTAGTAGTTAACTTTCATTATAGTTTCTTATCCACAATATACTGTCCTAAGCAGCTTTGTATCCATCATATCATTTAATTTTTATAAGGTCAGTATTTTTGCCTCTAGTTTACAAATCATGAACCTGAAGTGCAAAGAGTTAAGAAACAGCCTTCAGGAGAGAACTAGGTCTGAACTGCTTTCACAACCCAAGCCACTGAAATCTGTTCTAGTTTATCTCTGTGCCATGCATTTATTGAGCATCTACTACTGGCTGAAAAGGAGTAAGATGGGACCTTTTTCCCAAGGCCCTCCGATTTTATCAGGATATGTCTAAGCATGATACAGCGTGCTTAGTGACATCCAGTAAGACGAGTCAAGTGTATGGCATCACTGAGGAGAAATCACTTAATTCTGCTTGTACCAGGCTCAGACAGATAAAAGACATTTCTAGGCAGAGAAAGAGTTCAGACATGAGTGACAGCCTTCCAGGGATTAATTAACTTATGTGTATTAAAATGACATCGTTGTGAAAGAACGTGGGTTATATGTTAGCAAATGGTGGGAGATGCTACCACACAGTTGGCTTTAGCCCATTGTCAGGGACTTGGAAAGCTATGGAAAAGGGCTTGCATTTACTCCTGAAAAATGGGAGCGTTCAGGTTTCCAAGTTTAAAGGGGTGAAATGATTATATCATCACTTTAGAAAGACATCCCAAAATCACTTGTTAAATAAAGCACAAAAATCACAGAGTTGACTGTATTGTTGTAAACTTGTGGCTTTATATTTTAAAAAAAGTCTCAGAGTATCATTTTTGACTTACAGCCTTTACTTTTCACAGGGTAGAGTAAGATCCTAATGGCTTTTATTTAGTTCTTCTTGCCAGAATTTTAAAGGGAAATTCTAATTTATGGCATCATTTCCCTTCAATGACTCCATACTTTTGGTTCTTGGATTAAGTGAGACCTAGAGAAGAAAAGTCTTAAGAGACTGGCTTTTTTCTTTTCTTTTTCTATCTATGTACCTAAAGTATGTTGTCATTTTTTAGATTGTAGTCAGATATCAAAGGGGAAAGATTTTAAAACTTTAGTTGTTTCCATGCTTGTTTTAAGATAACAATGCATTATATAAAATTACCATTTCTGTATAGAGACACAATCTTTGCCTAGCTTATAGCTTATCACTCTGAGCCTTGAAACATCAAGCAGGCCAATATTGGGGTTATAGTGGAAGTTACCAAAATTTATATGCTTCTAGTTAAAACAAAACAAAATGTTGAGTGCTGTCATTGTCTAAGATTCCCCAACACCCAGGAATTTTGCTACTTAAAATAGTTACCTTTTATTTTTTTGGTTAAAGGTTACCTTGCCAGTAACTTTGAAAATTTTAGATGTTTGGGAAAGAACAACCATACCAAGGAAACAGACTACCTTTTTTTCTAAGATTTTATTTTATTTATCTGACACAGAGAGGTCACAAGTAGGCAGAGATGCAGGCAGAGAGAGAGAGGGAAGCAGGCTCCCTGCTGAGCAGAGAGCCCTATGCGCGCCTCCATCCAAGGACCCGAAGATCATGAACTGAGCCGAAGGCAGAGGCTTAACCCACTGAGCCACTCAGGCGCCCCCATACTACTTTCTTTTTATAGTGTCGGTTGAATGTGAAATCTCAGATTAATAATGTATATATGCATGAGTTTTATCTTCCTATTAAATTCCAACCTGTAAGGGTAGGATTGGACCCACTCATTGTGTAATGGTCCATATTTCTTTTGGCTGTGGCACTCAAAAGGGTTTTTGTTTTTAAGATTTTATTTATTTATTTATTTATTTATTTATCAGGGAGAAAGAAAGAGAGCACAAGCAGGGGGAGCAGCAGGCAGAGGAGAAGCAGGCTCTCCACTGAGCAAGAAGCCTGATTTGGGACGCAATCCCAGGACTCAGGGATCATGACCTGAGCTGAAAATAGGTGTTTAACTGACTGAGCCATGCACTGAGCCTGCAAAGGGTTTCTGCACATGAAGCAGAGTGTGGATGTGCTCATGTGCCTAAGCACCACATGCTTTTATCACCATTGCCCCTTTTTATGCCTGTTGTTCTTTTACAAAAGAAAGCATCATAATTCCTTTCCCAGGTCATCAGTTTGCTTTGTAAGAGGGAGGAGTGTTGATCTTTGAGTTGTTAATTCTTAGAAATGCCCAAAGATCAGTGTCGCCTTTCGAAGTATGTTAACTTTTAATCCTATCCGTCAAGGAGAAGAGCCTGGTAAGCATGGATGGGACCCCTCTGAACACCTAGTATAAGCACCAAGTCCTAAACAACCTTGCATTCCCATTAAAATGGTAGTGTCTTTTGGTGCCGTTGTCTTGATCTGACTTGATTTTCAACCACCAAGCTACCTTGACCTGCTTTTACCAAAATGTTGGTGGAATTGAAATCCATTACACCACCGTTGGGGTTTGTGCACAAAATGTCTATCAGTTAGTGAAATATAATTGATTTGAACAGTTTCCGGCAACTGACAAGTATTTGGCAGTTTTATTTCATGTTCTCGATATTTCAACTTAATGATAATGATGAAGAATGCCTCGATGCTTTACTACATTAAGATAATCTCTGGTGCTGTTGCCTGCTTGGGAAGCTAGTTTTGTATCTTATGGTCATGGCTTTTTTTATATGTGTTCATTGATTTTCATTTTTTAATTTTTTTTTTTACTTTTCCTTCCATTGGTTCCCGAGTATGCTCTTTTTGGTCCTGCCCATGTGAGGTTTAAAAGTAAGCTAGATTTACTTATATGTAGGTCTGGAGTGCTTCTGTCACAGGCCTTTTTTCTTTTTTTGAGTGTCAGGTGCTGTGCAAATTACTCTTCTTTAATGCGATAGGGTTATGAATCTGAACATGTATATTCCCTCCCAATAAGCTCCAGATAAACTGAGCACTGTTTGAATTATGAAGCTCCTTTAATATCGCTTAAATAAGGATGGGGTTTTGTTATGTTTTCATCTATTCCTTCATGGGCAAAGAGAATGGGAAAGAGAAACTTTCTGGAGATTGGGAAAATCACAGCATCCAATGGATGACCATGCATGCCATCTATCTAGATATGCCCCCAGTTCCTAAATGGAATTGGTTTCTTTTGAAGGACTTTTTTTTTTTTTTCTCTGAAGGACTTTTAGTAAAACTCCCCAAACTATTTTCTACATTGTTGATCCCTCTGCCAAAATGCTAATATCAATATGGTATTGGGCTCCCACTTGTCCTTAAAAACCCTGTCACTGTAGCCTATGAATTTGGCTTTTTAACAGTTGCTATAAATGAGCCCTGCTAATAAGACTTGCCCAGCTTTCCCATGGAAAGCCGCTGGGTTTATAGCTTCTCAGGCCCTAAGCAGCCCTAATGCACTGTGTCATGAGAAGGAGAGGGCAGTGTGTGAGCCCTCCTCTGTGGTTCCAGCCCTCCACTCCCAAAGCAGAAACTCCACATTAAACAAGGCCAGATTTGTTTATCCTTTAATACTTGGAACTCGTGCATCTGTGTCTCAGGAAAATGCTCAGTTTCTTCTGTTTTGCTGTTATCCCCAGGCCTCTGTCATTGATTTATTGTCTCAGAGCTACTTAGAAGTTATAGATCAGAAACTCTTTATCATGACCTAATTTTCCTCCCATAAATATCACAGCACATAATAAAGAGTGTACCCCACACATTATAGGAAGGCTCCTAATCCTTGTAAATTACAGAAGCATGTGATGAATGGGATCACAAAAGGTGTAAAAATGTGTATGTGCCACCGCTAACAACAAATTTTGCAAGTGGCAGTGGTCTACAATTGTCGGGGTGGGCCTCAGGCAGGCAGGGGGATGGGCAGTGAAATTTGGATTTTGTAGACAAGGCAAGGGAAAAGAACAGCAAATTTTAACATTGCTGTAAGCAGTTAAGATCGATGTTTTGCAAAGAGCAGTAATTAAATTTGCACTTATAAATTAAATCCTCGTGTCCTGACTGCAAATAATTCATTGTTGAGTCTCCAGTTATTTCTCTTCTTATACTTTTTTATTGAATGCAGTAATGTCTCTTGAACATTGAGTGTCAAACTGTGTTAGGTGCTTTGGTCTTCACCACACTCCCGGGAGTTTTTACAGATGAGGCATCTGAAGGTCACAGAGTTATACAACTTGCTCAGAGTCACAGAACTACTAGTAAGCAACTAAAGTCAGATCCATTGGACTGTAAAACTTGGAATCTTCTTATTTTGTCCTATGTCTTTCAAATTAATAATAGGTATAAAACCACACATGGGTAATATCCAGATGGTCATGCTAAGTTCCAGTCCAGCTGCATTCAAGTATGTGACCTTGGACAAATCAGTTCATCTCACTGAGTCTTAGGTTTCTCACCTTCACGATGCCAAGAATAATAGTACCTTTTTTATAGAGTTCTTGTGAGTAAAATAATGAGATAATTCATGCAAATAGCATGATGAACACTCAACAAATTTTGGTTATTTTATTGTCATTATACCACTACCATTTCTTGTCCACTCATTGCTAGGTTCTAGCACTTACTGTGCCTTAACTTTTAAATGGCTCTGCGAGGCAGGTGTTAGATCCTCGTTTGCACAGGGAAGCAGGCTCAGAGTTGTTGAGGCTCTTACCTGAGTTGAACCCAAGTCTGTCTAGCTTCAAAGCCTCTTTGCTTTCTACCCATATGCTGGCTATAAATTCCTTTGTAGGACTTTTTGTGGTGATAAGGCAATGGTGCTGCTATCAGTGATGGTGAGATCTCTCTCCCCCTCCCACTGTGTCACTGTAGGTGTTGCCCACTGAGTAAACAGCAGAACCCAGACCGGGCCTGGGCCTGTGTGAATCCAGAAGGCTGACTGCTCTCCCATGTAGCTTAAAGGAAAACAGAAGCTAGTATTTATGGGTCTGCTAATTCCACTTACAGGAAGCTTGAAATTGGGAATACTTGGAAGAGATATGCAGAGTTTTTGTTTGTTTGTTTGTTTCATGTTACAGTTTTATTCCTCAGTAGCTTCCAGAATGCTTATGGCCTTCCCAATAACTTTTATTTCTAAAGGGTTCCTAACTCAATTAGTAAGTTTGGACAGAATTAATAGGGCACTTGGGGCACAGAATAAATCCCCCTCTTTTATGTTAATTTGGAACGTCTCTGTGAAACTTGTGAATTGTTCCAGCCACATGGTAGAGCTCCATAAATCCACTGGTCATAAATGATAGGAACCCACACTTGCATCATTTGGCAGGGTCATTTCTACAGTGATTCTTCTTAACAGAATGAAGGAAACTTCACTTGATTTTCTTGAAATCACCTCTTCCAAACAAAATAGGCTTGGAATAACCAAGGAAACTGTGAAAAATTCAGGTTGTCATCAGAATTCCAGCTTGAGCTTTTAGCATAGAGACAAACCTTTGGCCTGGCTAGAAAGTGGCCAGACAGTAAGCAGGCTTTAAACAGCTTGCTTGTGTTCAAGTTTCAGAGTTAAGTGAACAACAGTAATTTGGAGCATGATTTTCCAGACTCGTTAATGTAAGTTTGTATCATCTGCTCTGACTTGTTCACATTTACAGAGGTGCCCTTGCACTCTGGAAACATCTGTAACCACCGCATTGATAGTCTTGTGTCTGGCACTTGACATTTTGTGGTGTGAGAGCGGCCCCATCAGAGCTCTTGAGCAGCCTGGGCCTGGCTCATGGTGATGGCTGGAGAACTGGCCTTTGGGACTGTTGGTCTCACCTGTGGTGAAAATCTGCTAGAACTGGTTCCAGTATGGGCAAACAACTTCTCTTTTAAAAAAAACGACCAGTATGCAGAATGAATGACTCTTCTGGGTTCCATGTCTCTTCCTGCTCGGCTGTGTGTAAACATTGTTTTGGAAACAATTTTTCATGCATCTGCCCAAATCTGCAGGCTTTCTTCATAACCTATTCTTTGCTTCTTCAGCATTTCATGTGGTTTTTAGGAAGGATTGTAACCTCACATTCTTGGTGATAGTTGAAATTAAAATATGTATCCATTCTCTTTGTGTCCACTGTAGTTGCCCAACAAGCTTATTTCCAGTTAGGAAAAGAGAAACAAACCTTGGAGACTAGACATAAGGGGGTGGTGGGCCATCACAAGTCTGAATTCATTTTCAGCTAGGGATGGCTGAGAGTGTTATTCTTGAGGACAGAGGCAGAGCGGTGCTAAGAGATACCGTTATTTGTTGAAATCCTTGCTCGTACATTTGGGGCATGGCTTCTGGAGTGAAGATTGGCTGGAAAAGCTGAGCTGAATGAGTAATGACAGCTGAGTAAGTGGAGAGTGCAGATGTGAGGAGCTGCAACCCTGCATTCCAGGTCCAGCCCCTCTCCTGCTTCACTGTGCGGCAGGTCAGGAGATCTCTCCTGTGGCGTGCTCACCCTACTTAATATCTGTGGCTTAGAAGCCATGCAAAGTGCCTAGCATGGCGCCTGCCGGGCACAGACACTCACATACGGAAACACGGTTTAAATGTCAGTGATAATAGTGCACCATGAGGTGGTCATCTGGGAGCAGGCTTGCAGCTCAGAATTGTTTGGGGAACACAGGAAAGGGGTGAGAAGGCCTTTTAGAGTCTGTAGTCCTTGAGCTCGACAATAACCATAGTTTCTCTCTGCTTCCTTTGCAGAACTCAGGAGACTGTACATATATACATAGCACCAGTACTTATTTTTAGGGGTGCCAGCTACTCTGGAAGCTAGGACATTTCTGTTGTTTTTGCTTAAATCCCCTTCTCTTCTTACCCTCTCGCCCCACTTAAACTCAGCTATGTTGTGATTCAGTTTATCTTGTTGAAAATTCAGTCCCCTAGGGAAAATATGATAATGCTATTTTTCAGACAGCTGTGTTTGGGAGCGAGATTGACTTAACCAGCTGGCTGGCATCATTGGAGCCCAAGGACCTGCCAGCCCATGGAGAGCAGCTGTTTTGGCTGAAATTCTCATCATTCTTATGACTTTGCTTCCTATATATCAGCTTCAGAGTTTTGCTTTTAAATGCACACACAAAGGAGAGAGGGCCATTGAAAAGAGTGTAGTATATCTAATGGTACCTATAGTGGAAGGAAGTGGGGTGCCCCCCCTTCCTCTTGTTACTCATGATTGTTGAGAAAGTGGAAATCCAGGAGGAGGCTAGCTCCAGAGTGAGACATGATAATGAATAAATCAATAAATATTGACATCTTAATATAGTGTGGCTATTACACAACCATTAAGGATCATGTTTAAGATTTTTTAAAGAAAGGAGAAATGTTGAAATATAATGTTAGATGTATAGAATACAAAACTGTGTAGATTATGTAATCTCAATTAGGGGAGGTGGGTTTTTGTTTTGTTTTGTTTTTGTTTTTTTACATTAAACAAGGTAACTCATACAAAGCTCCTAACCTGATACCTGGCATGGCAAACACTCTGTTAATCACAGGTAGTGGATGCAAACCGTCCCATCCACAGGGAACGTGTTCACCATGTGCAGTGTGATATCCAGAGTCCTTGGTATGAAGTAAATGCTCAAGAGATCTTTCTTGATTGAGGTAGTGTTGTCATTTATATGCATTTGAAAAGAAGTCTAGGGGCACCTGGGTGGCTCAGTCAGTTGAGCATCTGACTCTTGGTTTTAGCTCAGGTTGTGCTCTGTGGGTCCTGGAATCGAGCCCCACATCAGGCTCTGTGCTCAGCAGGGAGTCTGCTTGAGATTCTCTCTCTCCCCCTCCCACTGTTTGCTCTCTCCTTTTCTCTCTCTTTCCCTCTCAAATAAATACATCTTTAAAAAAAGAAATCAAGAAAATCTAGGGATACAGCTTTCTATGTTATCTGTAATTGTATCTGTAATTGTGGCAGCTAACCTCTGCCTTGGTTCTTCATTGTAAGTGGTGAAGACAGTACCTCTTGCTCCATGTCACTGAGAACTGAATGAGCCACTTGTAGAACACACTAATCCCTAGGGACGTGACTTTGTGTGGTGGTTATGGTGATCATGGTAAGCACCATGTAAGTGTAGCTGTTATAATGATGCCACCATACTTATATCTGTAAAAAAAAGAAATATTGTCACAATTTTCATCTGTTGTAAAAAGCTTAAAAGAAAAAAAGTTCATAAGAAAGCTCAAATGTTTATAGTGGTTGTCTCTAAATGGTAGAAATAAAAAGTTGATCTCTTTTTTTTCCGATGCTTTTCTACGTTTTCCAAATTGTAGTTTCGGTTACTTTTATCATCAACCTTTTTCTTCCTTTTAAGTGAGAAAATGCTCAGTATCAAAAATGACATAGAGCTGCTGAGCTGGAAAGCAGGCTCCATCCAAAGGTGACTACAGACCAGGAACTGGTGCCCTGCCCTGGGCTTCTTCTTGGAATGTTATTTAAATGCAGTTTCACACTCTAAGAAAGTTGTGAAGCAGTCATTAAGAACTGGTCAGTAGAACCAATGAGAAAAATAAAGGGTTTTGATGAACTGTTTTGGACAAAGGTACTCAAACTACTCCAAGCCCTATTAATAGACAGTGGCTTGTATTTAGCATGCTTCATTCCCCTCACCCCTGCAGAGAACGACAGAGAGGGGATAAGTGTAAGTGACAGCAGAATGACAGAAATGGAAGTGAATGGTCACCAAACTCCGAGATATGCTCCTGAAAGAAAATGTTTAGTGCCAGTTCTGAGAGATATTTCAAACAAAGTCCTGGCTAATGCGGGTGGTCTTTTCAGGTCTTTTTGCTGAGTCTTTGATACCACCAAGCTTTCAGTTGTACTGGTTGGGGCTTGTTCCCCGACTCACGGCAGTGTGTAGTGTAACCCTTCTGTGCAACTTCACTTGCAGATATTTAACACCGTGCCCGATATGCCTCTCACCAATGCCCAGCTGCACCTGTCCCGGAAGAAGAGCAGTGACTCCAAGCCCCCTTCTTGCAGCGAGAGGCCCCTGACGCTCTTCCACGCCATGCAATCAGCAGAGAAACGTGAGTCCCATGGCTAAGGGTGCACACCTCCAGCCTCTCTGTGTGCTACTGTCCTAAGTGTCCTTGAGGATGGTGTGTGGTTGGGCCTTGCCTGGTTTCATTGCTGAGTAAGGCTGGTAGGACAGGAAGCAGTGTTAGGAAAATGAAAGGCCAGGGCGACTTGCTGTGCAGGACTCTCTTTTCCAGATCTCCTCTGGGCAAACAGCGGAACATTGTTTCCTCCTACAACACAGTAGGAGCTCAGTTCTGGCATCATGGCTTCCGCCCCTCTTTTGTTAGCAGCACAGAACCAGTTTCCTTTTCTCAGTTTGTCATTAAATGCTTATTAGTGCAAGTCACATGCCCCACTCGAATGTGACTCTGAGGCCAGGCCCTGCCTTTGCTGATCTTTCTACTCCACCTCTCACAGAACCTAGCATTTAGTGGACACCCAATAAATGTGTGAACTAAATGAATGAATTAATTAGAGAATAACACTCTCTTTGTTCCAAGCAGCACAGTGTTATCACCACAGTTTTACTGAATCTGTTTTTCATGTCAGAACGGAGCTCTTTACAGTATCAGATGACTGGGTCCTAAAATATTCAGGCTTGTTTCACCTTCTGGAATAAGAGAGCTGAGTGGTGGTAGTGTGAGCGTTGAGGGCTGAAGCTCTGCCTGGAGTCCCGTCAGACCTGGGTTCTAGCACCAGCAGCAACACATGGGCAAGCCTTTGACTGTTGCTCAGCCTCTATTTGCTCATCTGTAAAGTAGGGATAATAGTGCCTATCTCATAAGGATTTGTTAAGGAGTAAGTAAAATTTTACATTTAAGCATCTGGCACAAGTCTTAGACTTGGCAAGAGCTGAGAGCTGCTGCTATTATTACTAGTTATTATTTAATCATGCACAAATACCAAGGCTCACTCTTTTCACACAACCGACACTGGCACGTTGCCTGGGAGAGACTGGAAATAGAAACAGCAGACCTTGTCTTTACCATGCTCATAGTTGAGGGAGGGGAGTAGACAAGTGAATAGATAGCAGCAGGCCACCGTGATAACCGACCTCAGAGGATAAGTCTATTCACAGAGGCTATGGAGCACGTGGTGTTTGAGTGCGTGCCCTGGCACCGGATTGCCTGGCTGCTGGTTCTGTGTCTGCTGTCTCTGGCTGCACATGATGGGGACAAGTTACCTGCATCTCAAGGCCTCAGGCTCCTCTTCCAGAAGGCAGGGGCAACAGCTTCTACCTCATGGGGCTGCTGTGCGGATTAGAATACTTCACATGGCACCTAGTGCAGAGTGAGTGCCCAGTGAATGCTGGGGGGTGTTGCAGTTGTTGTTAACCTCTGTGAGATACAGTAAAGACACAGATCAGAAGAATGAATCACTTGGCCTTGAGGAGGAGAGAAAATACATATGTGGATTGACATCATTTTATTTGTCACAAAAAACTTTTTTTTCTTTAACAAAAAACATTTTTTATTCCCTGTATTTCAGAGGTAATGGCCTTTGTTTTCATTCTGGAAACAAATCCGCACTGCCTCCAGACCATCACTGCATTTCACGATATCATACTATCCCATAAAATGGCTAGACCTTGGTGAATTGGGCACCATTTGGGTTGTTTCGATATTTAGTTTTTATGAGTAAAACTACTGTTATCTTTTGTAGCCAGATCTGTTCTCAGGCAGGACCATTTCCTTAAGCTAAATTCCTGGAAGAATATCTAGGTCAGAGGATATGCACAGTTTCAGAGCTTTGACTTCTCTTCAAACGATAGCCTGTGTTCTTCTTAAATATGTGGCTTGGGCCATTCTCTTTGGTCTGCACATGGCTTGGGCTCCTCTGAGTGTAGCAGGGAACACTGGGAACAAAACTGGTCTCCCCATATCTACCATGAGCACGGACGGCATTGGGCTGTGGGGTGATGTGTTTCTCACAGCGCCAGGAGAGCCACGGTCATCTGATGTTCACTACTAAGCAGAGGATAGTGTAGATTAGGACCCTTCAGACAGTTAGGTTGAAGCAGAAGCAGCTTTGGAACAGGTTTCAAAGCATATTCTGGGAGCATGTAAGAAAGAAGATAGAGATTAGGAGCAAATCAATTAGATCTTGACCCAAGATTAATTTGATCACACGAGGTAAATGATGAAAGGTTAGGACATATGAAAACGGACAGACCTAAGCTACAGAACAAGCTGCCGGTGTCTGTCTGCAAACAGTTGACAGAAAGATAGAAGATGGCAAGACCGTGAAGCAGCCTGTCTTTCCTCTGAATGTTAGGAAATGCTCCCTGGAAACGGGACTGGAACCTTGGATATTTGAGGGGTGCTTAGCTTTCCTCCTTTTCTCAGAGAAGAAATATTTTCACTGAAAAGTATGTAGGAGGGCATATATACATAGACTTTTTATAGTTTGTTTTGGAAAACCCTTTTTTCCTGAGAAACTAGGATGATATCCAGGCTGGCTTGGAAAGTACCATAGGAGGGGTGGGTGACTGGCCAGGAGCTGGAAGGTTCTGCTGGCACCCCACCCCAGCTTGTAACCCAGCCACTGTGAGATGAGCAGGTGACAGGGCACTGTCATGTTTTCACACACCTGACTCTTCCTCTGTCTCGTTTGCAAATAAAGACAGAAGGCTCCTTTATCAAAGCGCTTTGCTGAGTTTACTCTGTAGAATTAAAGTACAAATAAACACCCCAAGTCATTTGTGGGTAAAAAAAAAAATTGTGTATTTCCATAAGATGATATTTTTCAGGTTAAGGGAACTTGAAATACCTAGCTCAGTTCCTTCCCAAACTCGAATCATTTATATAAGCCTTCGTTCATTCTTTGGCCAACAACCACATAACTCATGTGCTGTTGTTTAATACAGTTCTTTAAATTGATTTGTAAAGCTTCAGTGTATAACATAGTTTCTAGTTTATAGTAGACACTTGACAACATCTTTTTTTTAGAGAATAAATAAATGAACCCATAGACCAATGAGATGATAGCACATCTATCCATGACAATCATTTTTTAATACTATGCTATGCTTTTTAATACTAAACACATCTATCCATGACAATCATTTTTTTAATACTGTGCTGTGGTACTTACTAAAGATGATAAAATTAAGGCCTAAAAGGATGAACTTCTTTTCCAAAATCATATAACAGAGAGAAGGAGTGGATTCAGAACAAGGTTTATCTGTCTGCAAACCTACAGTCTTCCTACAACATTATGTCACCAATTCTTGACAGAATCTGAAAGAAAGCAGATTGCAGGAGGAACACAGAGAAAAAAGAATATGAAAATAATTTTGCAATGTGTTATATGTAGGAAACAAAGGAGAAGAATGTGGAATTTTGAGTTTGAGTCATTGGAAGAAGCTTGGTGCTGTGAAAAGAAAGGAGAGATAATGAATTGAGTTTTGAAACTGCTGAGATTCTATGTAAGGTTTCCAAAGGTTATTTGGAAGAGTGATTGTAGATATACATCCTAAAAGTGGGCATTAAATATAGGGCAAAAAAGCCAGCAAAGGGAATATTAAGCTGACAAAAAGTTTACTGTTCCGAGAATTTTTCTTTGTGATGCTTCTGGCTTCTCTGAATGTGCTGGCTAAAAATCACCCCACCTGGTTGGTCCTAAAGTCTAGTACCAGACATTTTGTGGAAAACATGCATCACTTCTGTCCTCAGTAGCCTCAATAATCTCCTTTGTCTATGATTTTCAGGATATTAATTATCCTGTTCCTGTTATCTATATGGGAAGAGAATTCCTTCTCTCTAATATCAGATCATTCTCTCTTTACATGTTCAGCTCTGATTGCTATGTACACATATGTTCATTTTATATGATTCTTCTGAGTTTTTGAAGTAAATGTCCAGTCTAACAAAGCTGGATTATTCAAGTTCAAAAAAAAATTAATTTTGAAGCCAGTCACTTCTTTACATGGCCTCATCCTACTCAGTAAAATCTCTAAAAACATGAATTTGATGGTCTCACTGTATTATTCTCTAATATACATTAAAATAAATTTGTAACCATTAAGATAAAGAATGTTCTTCCCAACACCTTATGTCCCACCCATGAGATGTGTGCCACTGTTGAGAGTCCACAGAGCTTGCTCTGAATTTTGGGGCAACTCGGTTCCTTTCTCTTAAGAAACTCGAGTTTCTTCGGACTGGAACTGGGTTCAGATATTGTCATTTCGCTGTTACATCACTGTGGATCCTCATTGTGTTCCCCTGTCACTTCCATGTTTTGCACTTTGGGTTCCCGTGACACCTGTCCAGGTTTGATGTGACCTTACCTTTTTGCCGGCTCTTGCCCAGAGCAGATATCTTGTCAGATTGCTCTTGTGTGGACACACGAGCACACCTCCACATACTCGTTCTCTGCCTTCACACTTGGAGGATGATATTTTTCAGAGCCTCATTTCCTCTTATTTCCATCTGTCTGATCTCTTTTGAGTTCAATTATACTTTTCTGCTCACTGACGCACTTGCAGTTGACAACTTTCTCTGTGTTCCATTGGTTAGCCCTCTTTTCGGTCCCAATTGAAATATTTAGTGGGCCTAAAACTCCCGGCCACAGCTCACTTGGGTGTTTCTCTTTGAGAAGTTCCAGCTGTTGATTGTCAGCGCACATTATTCTCTCCTCTCTCTGCAGCGCCCCCACTCTGTGCAGAAGGTGGAGCCCATTCTTTTGGCATAGACATGAATCCATGCCAACACTCTTGGCCTCAGGCTGTCAATCGCCTCCCTCTTCTGGAGAGGAAGTTCCTGAGAGTCACTTTGGGAATTCATAGGCTCAGTCTTCTGGCTTCATACCTGCACTTCAGGCTCACGGGAACATGTGACGTAATAACTGATGCTCCCGGATGTGTGTCTTGTTTTCTGGAAGTGTTTTTCTTTCTGTGTACCTAGACGAGTTGTGTCCCAGTTGTGTCCCTAGATGAGTTGGGTCCCTAGACGAGTTGTGTCCCAGTTGTGTCCCTAAGGTTCTTCAGCTTCAGCCTATGGATGTAGTAGAATCTTTCCCAGGTGGCATTTCCCTTTGCCTGAAGGTAAAGATGTCTATATGATGACAGTGATCTCTTCCCAGAAGGAGGAGCTAGATGCTTTTTCCTGCTCTTTGCTGGGTCAGGACTTTGGTCAGCCCCAGGGCATTATGTGGGTCCTCACAGAAAAATCAATGTGTGGTAGAAGTGGGGCTCGGAACGAAATCGGAGAAGTCTCTGAGATTAAACTTTGTGTCAAAGAAGGAAGGAAATGATGAGGGAGATACAGGGTTTAAAAAGCATCACAGCAACAAATGCAAGTCATTTGGAAAACACTGAATATTTTAGTGAAGAAGGGACTCGATATCCAAGTTGTATATAGCTGGTCAAGAAATTTCTGAAAGGTAGAATTTTGAGTAAAATGCTAAAGGAAATGAGTATAGTCTCATCCAAAGGACAGAAAGGTGGGACAGTGATGCTCTACAGAGGGAACTTGGAATAGCATTTGTATATGTAGTTCTTATCTCTAGAACTGAGGATTGTGGGAAGATCTGTTTCAAAATTGTACTTAGAAAACATTCTTGAGCCTGGGTGGCTCAGTGGGTTGAGCCTCTGCCTTCGGCTTAGGTCATGATCTCAGGGTCCTGGATTGAGCCCCACTTTGGGTTCTCTGCTCAGCGGGGAGCCTGCTTCCCCCCGCACACATACGCACCTGCCTCTCTGCCCACTTGTGATCTCTCGCTCTGTCAAATAAATAAATAAAATCTTTCAAAAAAAATTCTCTTAGAAATCAATTTTTTAATGTATGTTTAATATATATGGCTCCATAATTTATCAAGTGGTTTCCCATGCTAACTACTGTGCATAGGAACAACTCCCTTAATTTTCACAATTTCATGATATAGGTACTGTCCCCATTTGGGACAACAGAGGAAAATATAATTTATATTAATTAATGTACTCAGGATCACACAGCAACAAAGTAGATTTGAACCCATTTGTTCTGACCTCACAGCTGTTCTTTTAGCCAGTGATTACTCTGCCTTCTGGTTTCAACTTGTGCAGTTGTTCTCGAGGAAATGTAGTTCTCTGTGCTTTTGTGACCTAGCCTGCAAATTCAACCTTTATTCTAAGGAAAAATATTTCCAGCATTGCTTATGTACCTGGAGTTTACTCATTCAGTAAACTAGGGATCTGCCTGTAAAGAGACAGGGGTGGGGGGCTGGTGTGAAAAGATAAATGAAGGTGTTTGAATCAGAACCTTGAGACCAAGTTAGATCTGAGCCTCATTCAGTAATAACAGCAATAAAAATTAAAATTATTATACCTCATCTAACATGGCAAGCAGCCTAAGCACATTACTATCTTACTTCATTCTCACAAATGACCATCACCCAGTGAGGTAGGTTCTCAGGAACCACATTTCACAGACAGGTTAACTCAGGCTCCAGAGGTTCAGTGGTCACACAACTGATGAAGGGCAGACAAGGAATTTGTACCCAGGCGGTGTCTGTTCCCCATGCCACGTTGTCTTCGAAAGGGTGCCTGTGTCAGTTCCTCAGCCATGGAAGTGAAAATCTGGTTAGACTGAATTATAGAAGCAGTAAAAGCCATCTGTCCTAGCATCCAGTAGTGCCATGGGGGCACTCGAACCATCCTGAATGGACTCCTCAATATGCGTACCAGCAGACAGCAGCCCCTCCAAATCTAGCCTTAACTATGCAGAGAGCAATATGCATACAGCAGTACCTTTAATTTGCTGGGCCAAGGTAGTCACTCTCCTTTGTGATCACCTCAGAACAGATGGAACAGGGTTTTTCAATTGTGCTGCCAGATGAATGGTAGCAAGGGAAATTACATTTAATCTCCAAGTTGCCACATGGATACATCATATAGCAGAAATGGGAGCGGTATATCTAGATGAAAGCTACTGACATAGAAGCTATACTTTTTCTGGACAACTGCAGAAGGTGGAGCCAGAAGGATTAGAGGACCAGCAACCGGGTCTTGTCCCCTTTAAAGTTCTTCCAAGAGGGGCGTCTGGGTGGCTCAATGTATTAAGCATCCAACTCTTGATCTCCACTTAGGTCTTGATCTCAAGGTTGTTTGAGTTCAAGCCCTGCATTGGGCTCCACGTTGGGGCGTGGAGCCTACTTGAGAAAAAATAATAATAATCTTCTAAGAGATTACAAAGTGACATTTATCACCGATTTTTGTCTCAGATTTTTAGTACTTACACCAAGGTGTTGAAACATGTTTCTTGGAACAGTAATTCTTAGACTTAGTGTGCATTTGAACATTGTAAGGAGCTTATTAAAAATACAGATGCCTGATCTCCTCCTCCTCCTCCTCTTTGGTATATTCTGAATCAGGAGGTCTTGACTAGAGCTCAGGTATCTGTATTTTTTTTAAAGATTTATTTATTTATTAGAGAAAGAGAGCAGGGGAAGGGGCAGAGGGAGAAAGAGAATCTCAAGCAGATTCTACTCTGAGTGTGGAGCCAGACGTGGGGCTTGATCCCATGACCCTGAGATCACGACCTGAGCCAAAATCAAGAGTAAAATGCTTAACCTATGGAGCCACCCAGGCACCCTGGCATCTGTATTTTAAAGAATGCTTTGGTGATGCTGACGCCAGCTAGAGTGAGAGACACATAGGCTTGGGGGGAGGGGCAAACAGTCAAGGTTGCTTATTTCTGTCACTACCAGAACATCTCTTTGACTCTGTTGAGGTTTGCATCAGCCTGGTGTGGTGTTGGAAAGCAGGGGTTCTGCAGTCAGGCTGCATTGTTTCAGTGCCATCTCTGTCACCTAGCAGCCTTGAGAACTGGAATGCATTACTTTCCCTTTCTGAACCTCCATTTGCTCATCTGTAAAATCAGTCACTAAGAACAGCTTCCTTGGAGGGCAGTTACCATGATTAAGTAAGCCAGTATAAGTGCATGTCATATACTTGATACTGCGCCTAGAACTTAGTAAGCACCTAATAAACATTAGCTACAATTGTGATGGTTATCATCAGACTATAGTTTTACATTACATTTTGCTAAGGAAATTATTCCCCCTCTGGATCCAGCAGATTCCAAAAAAGAGGCCCATATGTGAGGGGAATGCAGAGTCACCCTGGCCCCAGAGAGAGCTGATTTGATGCTTGAATTCAAATACATCAGCAGCTGGGATGAGTTGTACAGCATTGCTGGGGCTGCGAGGTGGGAATAGATTCTTGGGCTTTGTTTTAACCCAGATCACACTAACTAGCTGCTGGGATTATAGCTGTCATTAATTCTTTTAGTGCATTTAATTCATCCTGGACCCTCTCCCAGACAGACCCAGTGAGAGGTTAAGAATTCAACTCATATACTCATTTGTGTCTTCCTTGTTGAAAAATAACTGGGAATTCATATTATTCAGAGGCTTACATAATGCCTTTCTCCAAGTGCTCAAGGCTGCAGCATGTGCCTGTTCTCAGGTTTTGCCTCTGCAGATCCTGGGTACTTTGGACACACCTGTTTGTTTTGGCAGGAGACACGTTTATCCACATGGATTCTTACTGTCGCACAAACTAAGGTATCATGTGGCTCTTGGCTTAATTATACTTAGTTACCATATGTGACTGAAAATGACATAGTTGATGTGGCCATTTAAAAAATGATGCCATGGAAAGCCAATGGCAAGAAAAAAGTTCAAGGTAGATCATGAAATGAAAAAAAGTGTCTTGCGGTCTTATGTGTCTGGCTTTATCAGTTAGTAAACAAAACAGGTAACTCAATATTGTTTTGGTGTTACACCATTCTGTTAAAAGAAAAGTATATATGCGTGTATTTTTCTATGTATAGAAAAACAACTAGACATTTACACAACAAAACGCATATATGCTTTTCTGTACTTTCTAAATTAGAGAGGAATGCATATTTATTATATATTGACTGATTTTTATATTATTAAAATCAAACAACATTTTCACACATTTTATATACTATCTCAAGCCCATTTTGCAGTGAGTCATGGTATAAAAATAAGTAAATATATATAATTTTTTCTTTTTAATGAGCAATAATGTAAGCAGTCTATAGACGTCTCCCTCACTCTCCTGGGAACCAGAGACTTAAGGAAGAACATCCCTACTAGAAAGCAAGTTCTCAGATGGAAAAGAAGGCTATGTTATAAGTGGCAGAGTATGTATTTAACTCTGATCATTCAACTCCCTGTTCAGCCATTAGGTAGGGGTTTGTTTCTACATTGTGGTTTTTGAAAAGGTATTGTTTCGGGGATGGGCTTCCCTGTTGTGCCTCCATGCCTCTTTCCTGTGAATCATTTCAGCCCTGGGCCAGCCGCAGTGATTCCCCCGCTCCCTCATGAAATCCAGTTTTATTGGCATTTCTTTCCCCTTTGTAAAGAGAAGGGTTTTTTATGAGCACCATGGGAAGGAAGTCAGTCAGTCACTCCACATGGTACCAAAATTGGTAGTTTTTTTGAAGACAAGCTGCCAAAAGTTCTAATATTATGTAGTATGTCCTATGGTCGGAACAACAATTTGACCACATTTTTCACTTATCAATTCACTGTTTAGTCCGTCATTGCCCAAACTGTTTTTTTAAGACTCTTTTTTGAAACATTGCCCAAACTGTTTTTATGTGCCCAAACACATTGCTCAAACTGCTTTTTGAGATTATTTTTATCATAGGGACTGACGCTGGGTCAACACGAAATCATTCCACCTCAGATTTTAGTGTGGCTTGGCACGCCACTATTATCAGGAACGAAAACTACCGAGAAAAAAAAATACTGCTTCAGAAAATCTTTTTCTAAGCTTCTCATGTACTTGGGTGTTTCCCAGAGATGGTAAACTCAGAAATTGCTGTGCACTCATCATTTTTTATTGCAAAATTCATTAAGCTGCCATTCTATTATCATCCTATCTTGTCAAGATGATACATTACAGACTTCATTGCAAAACTTTAATAAGCAGGAGAAAGTACACCTCTCTCCGTACCACAGCAAGGGAAAGCCTCTGGGTATTTTGCTTTTGTCTTAATATTTTTTGTCTCAAGCTTGTGTCTTTCCAGAACTTCCGTCAGTCTGGTAACTCCCTTTCCTCCCTGTTTGATCATGTAGAGAGCATGTTCCCTCCTTAGGGCTCTGTGAGGCATCATGAGCTGCTGTTAAAGAACATTTCTCTTCCCTCTTTTTGACAGCTAGTCTCAGACATCATGGAAAGATGATGTTAGTCCGTATTCTGACGGACGTCCGTGCGTGGTGGGAAACCTCCCCCGAAGTTACGTTGCAAGTCTGTGTTTCCTATTTATCCTCCAACTCTAGGTATTCAGTGGGCTAGAGTGTTGAGGCTTGCCGAGACATGTGAATTCGGTTTGGTTCTGCATGCACATTCCTGGCCTTGTTTCTGGGTTCTTTGATAAACAGAGACCCTGCCTTTTGTATGGGGGGGGTGGGGATGGGGAGGGATTGTCATTAGAGTGAGCAGGAGTCACTTGGTAAATATGGAAAGTGAAGTTGCTTAGCTCCCAGATTTCCATGGCAACCCCCAGAACAAGTACAATATCACCAAAATTATTCTGTGGCTTTCTTTTTTTAGTTGCAGTGATTTGGTTGCATAGTCATATTTTTCCACTCCTGATTTGTACAAAAAACACAGACTCTGCCCACTGTAACCATTACTTTGGTTTCAAGGACATTAGTGGTCCCTGTCTGAACCACCTGGAAAATTCAGTCACTCGGAACTGCCTCTTTCTGTGCTAGCAGAATACATTTTCATTGCTTATTGTCACCTTATATTTATTATTTGTCTTGGAACCATTCATGGAGCTTTAGTGTATATTATACATGGGCCAGGTGCCATGAACGTGTGACTGATGCCGACCTCGCAGGTCACTGTAACAGATGCTCGAGGTATTCTGTATGGGCATACGTGCCCCTACCCTGAGTAGTTTGCATTTCTCAGCATTAGCACCACATCTAGTTTATCACTCTTCATAGAAACTGTGTTCATGAAAACATTCATCACTTACTCATACATGTTTACATTTGCTGGGGGATTTATTTTATCATTTCATTGCTTCTGAGCTCTTGTCTTCTGTGACTAAAATGAAAAGAGTTTCTTATTGACAAACATGTTTGTAGAAACCAAGCATCCCCACTAATTTCATCCAGTTTAGGAATATTCCTGAGATATTCTTTCTCTTTTGGTCATTTAAGTGGTTCTCTGTGATCCTTTTGCTTTGACTCATAACTGTTGTTGTTTTTCTTATTCAGTCCCCTAGCCTATAATTTCCTTTTCTTCAGCAATGTAATTGCCATCAGTCTTTCTTATACCTTCTGATGAGGATGCCAGACCTAGTTTGAATCATCAATGTCTCTGAGAAGTCCAGGTCTGGTATTGGAACAATTTGGTTAATTTAATTTTTTTTTAAATAATGTTTTAGGCTGCCTGTTCTCGTTATGTTTTGCTGTTAGGCAAAGTACTCATCAGCCCACCTGACAAAGATCCCCGTGTTTGACATTACTGAATCATGTTCTCTTTTTTTCTTAATTCATGCCAAATGCTTTAGAATTTGTCTTGGTATAGTTTGCCATACCACTAAAACGTGTGAGTTCCTGTGGATTTTACTCTCCACCTCTTCCATGGAATGACTCTCACTGTCCTGCTCACCCTCAGTAGGGATCGTCAATATTTCAGCTCAGAAACCTAGCCACCTAGATGTTCTCATTCTCGCTATTTGTGGTCTCATGTCCAATAAAACTGTGGTGGTCTTATAATCCGAGAGTGCCAGGTTTCCAGATTTCCTTATCATGTGGCCCATTGAGTCATACCGGTAAAGAGTCTGACTCTTTAGATGTATATTTGGCCATCTTGACTGCAAAACTATGAAATTTTATGATTAATTTTTTTGTGTTTTTTCTTTTTGGACAAAGACACCTTTCCTTGATCTTTTGCTCTTGTTGTCATTTTGTTAGAGATTTTGCCATATGTATCAGGCCCACAATACCTAAATATAGGTCAAAATAGAATCTCAAAAAGGATTTACTTCCTAAAAAAGAGTTCTAGTGTCCTCCACTGAATGAAATGCTAGAAATCCTCGAGTTCAGTTTGGGGGTAGCCACCCATTTAATTTTTGTGACCTTTCCAGGCCAGGCAGGGTTGGGCTCTCATTGTCCACCCCATCCTCATTCTTGTGTGGGTTCGTTTCAGACAAATGTCAGCTTCCATATGCAGCAGTGTTCCTTGCTTAGCTCATGGAGAAAGCCAGTCTGTAATACTGTAACAGAAGATATGGTCTCAAAAATTTTACCCAAATCCCATTTACAGAATCAGATTCTTATATGAGGTAAGGATTCTGATAAAGTGTTATTACGTAAAGGAAAGCATCTTTATCTAATTTTTTTTCAGTTGTGATTTCAAAGCTTTATCTGTCACATGTTCAATCTTAGGTTGCTCCTTGTCTACCGAGGAAGGTAGACATATGAACAAATAAGTATGTGCAAGTCACTAATAAATATTCTAGTATACATCTGAATAAAACACCTAGGAATTAGTGTAAGGGTGTTTATTATCTGGGAATGTGTTTGGTACTCACTGAGTATTCATTGAATAGATGAAAATTGAAGAAACTTCCATCTCTTTTTCTAATGTATAGTAAGTCAGGGGAAAAAAAAGTCCCAATAATATTTTAGAAAAACTAACATGTTTTTAGCAAGGTGTTGTTTTTAATTTATAGAATCATAGTCCTCTTAAGGGCAAGTAAATATAATCACAGGAGAAATATGAGCTGTGGTTATACTCTTAGGTTTCCTGTGAATTCAGAGAATTACATCATGCAAAAAAGTTGGCTTCAGACTAGAGTTAATAAAACTATTCACCTCTCCTTCCCTGGGAAGCAGAAATTGTTTTCATTGAACCCCAGAGAAGTATGTTGAGTGCCCTTTCCTGTATGGTGGTCTTGGGCTTCTCAGTCTTTTTCAGAAATCTCAACGTGAGTATTTTGTGCAAAGGAAAGTTTGCACTGATTCATACTGGTAAGTGGCATATCCGTTTTCTCAGTGATCCCCTAATTATGTAATTTTAGAGTTGTTTTTCTTCCTGATAGCAGGTTCCCATTCAAAGTCCCTGTTAGTTTGCCTCCATCTGGGTGCATTGTAATTCTTTTGGTTTCTCTTTCTTTGTTGTTCCTGTTTGGAACTTAAACTCTTGTAATATGAATAGTTCCAAATCCCAGGAATCAAGTTAATAATCTACTTTTTTCAAAATCTACTTAAGAGTTGAGAAATCTCCCAATAGCCTCATGGAGTTTTTGACTCTTCTATAGGATTTTAGCATGGCATAGAGAATTTGCCAAGATATTAGGGGTGTTGGGGTGTGTGTGTGTGTATTAAATGTAAAGATTACTCTAACATCATTGCATAAGCATGATAAATTTTTATGCACATGACTAGTACAAATGGAAAAGTTTTGTTTTTTTTTTAAATTACATCACCCCCTTTATTGCCTGAAGAATTCAAATATCACCCTCTGAACTACCATGTCAGTAAGTCTAGTCTGTCTTAGGGACATGGTATATCTCCAGCTTGCTTCAAAGTTCCAGTGAGGAGTAACCCACATAGGCTGGGTTTCCTGAGAAGTGAATTGATTGCCCACAGCGTCAGCTGATTTCATTATGGTGTATCTGTAATGAATGTGGGACAAGAATGACATTCCAAGTCTCTGCTATTTTGCTACAGCAGTGGTGCCTGTGCCATTTAGCTAAATTATCCCAAAAATGTTTTCTTCAGCACATGGTTCCAAGTTTTAAAGATGGAAAGAAACAAAATTCTTGACTTTGAACAGTCTTCTGAAGTTTACAAAATGCATTCTTGCATATGAACCCACTTCATCCTCATGAACTCCTTGAGCTGTGCAAGGCAGTTCTCATTCTCCCCATTTTGTAGATGCATTAGCCAAGAAACAGAGTGAAAACTGCCTGAGGCCACTCAGCCAAGCAGGGGTGGAGTCTTGAAGAGAACTCAGGTTTCCTCCCTCCAGGCTTAGTAATACTCTCCAAGTATTAATGTGACTATGTAGACCATGGACTCGGTTTTTTAATATGCAGACAACTCTGTAGCCTTTATAGATCTGTTATTTAAAGAACTGACTTGAAGCTAGACATCAACTACATGGAGCTGGAGGCAACCCAGGAGGGTTTGTCTTGAGAGTGGTCAGGAGTGTAGACTGCAGAGTCATAAGGATGTTGATGACCAAGTAGTAGATATTTTATGGTGAGGTACTATAGAATTGGAGGTAGGACAGGGTCTTGACAATTAAGACCATATTGGGGGCAGGAGTTTTAGAATAAAAGGTGAATGTCGCAGAAACCAAAATACAAGGGCGCTCTGAAGGCTACTCTATGTTCTGCCCATCTACCAGTCAAAAGAAGAACAAAATTTATGGCACAGTGGTGGTAGGGTCACTCTTAGGAAAATGCCTGGTCTGACCCATCAGGCTGAACAGAGGTGGGTTTGCTCCAAAGTTGTAAGTCACCTGTTCATCTTCCTTTCCCACCTGCAAATCTTATCTTTCCTATGTCTTCTTCTGAGCTTTGCTGAGATCTCAATCCATTCTCATTATTGGTAGGTTTTTATATATGTTGAAACAAACTATCCCTATGAAATAATAGTAATATGGGGTTTTGGGCTTTATTTTTCTCCAGAGGAACAAAGAAACAGCATCATCAACTCCAGTTTGGAATCTGTCGTCTCATCAAATGCAAATAGCATCCTTAATTCCAACAGCAGCTTACAGCCCAACATGAACTCTAGTGACCCAGACCTGGATGTGCTCAAACCCACCCGGCCCAATTCACTGTAAGTATGATTTCTGACTGCCTTCCATGGTAGGGCTTTGCTCAACCATCCTGCCCAGACTTTATGCTCTGGCCTCATCTGACTTTGAGCATTGTCCTGTGAACATGATTTTAACCTTCTTTCTAAATGTGGAGCTTGGCTAGTTTGTTGTGGATTTTTTGAGCATCATCACCTCAGAGGGGAATCATTATTCTTAACATACTGCTTCTTGGCCTTGGTGATCTTTGATTTACCCTCCTGCTGAGATGGCTTTGGTGATGGCTGTTGACTATGCTGGCTGCTGGGCATGAAAAGCGATTTCTTTTAATTTTATAAAACATCCAGGCACTGTAGCAACTCAGGAGATCAGTAGCCAAGTCTGTTTCACTCATTTATGTTGTCTTGGTTTCCCCTTCTCCCTGATGATGTGGAATATGTCCAGTGCTACCTCTGTGTCCACTTCTTGAAAGAAAAGCCCTCCAGTAGCCCTTACAGTGTTCAGATGCTCAAACCTTAGCACAACTGTGATGACATACCAGAGACTAGAAAAGAGAAGAACTTTTGTTGCTTCACCCTTGGGTGATAAGCATCCATAGCTGAGACAGGCAGCTTGGGGCTGCTTGTCTAATCCTCCACAGAAACTAGATTCACTATGCTATGGCCAGAAAGTCCTCCCTTGTGGTTTCCTCCCACACTGCTTAGCATGCTTCTTCAGACCACCAAATAAATCTTGTCAACTAGAGTCTTTACAGAAAGAATGTAAGGCCATGACCAGAACAGCTGGACTCTCAGGCTGCGGTTGTATAAGACTTCGGAAGAGCAGAATTGACTTTGCCTTTCTCTAGTGAAAATAGTTTGAAGTTCAGCCACAGATTGTCTTCAGGGCAGTCGTTGCTTCTGGTGAGACACCAGGATATCAGAACCTTTTCCTGCCCATCTCCGGGCGGTGGTTGTGTGGTCACACCCTGCCATGCTACCTCTGTAAGATATTTACAGATCTGCAAAATGGGACCAACAATTTTTTCCTTAGAAGAAACTCAGGGATATTAAGGCATAGGGGGAGAAGAACTCTAAAATGCACTTAGGGAGTACTTCTACCGTAAATGAAAACAGTAACGTAAGATGAAATTATGTACTGGGAAAACTCTTTTTGCTTATGAGCAGTGAATCTCCTCTGCTTCTCCATGGCGAGACTTATGTATGGAATTTCCATCCCTCATTGTCTGGCTTTGTCAAGCACTCCTTTACCTGCTTTCCTCGACTTAAAGAAGATTCTGGTTTCTTTTATATCTCTCTCTTTTTATCCCCCATTTTGTTTAAACTTCTGTACCTGTCAGTTACTGATGTTATTTGCTGCTCAGCATGAGCAAGGTTGAATTTCTAGCCCATTTTGCTTACTGTCCTCTGATCTTAGCCAGCAATACCATTTAATGGTCTTTAATTTTGGTGGGTTTTTTCCTTTTAAGATTCTATTTATTTATTTGAGAGAAACAAAGTGAGCAAGAGAGAGAGAAAGAGCAGTGGGGAGGGGCAATGGGAAAGGGAGAAGCAAACTCTGTGCTGTGCAGGGAGCCCAGTGTGGGGCTTGATCCCAGGACTCCATGATAATGACCCCGAGCCAAAGGCAGATGCTTACCTGATTGAACCACCCAGACACCCCTCTTTCATCTTTGTTTTTAGCAGCTGGGAGCCCCCTGAGTTACCACTGAGTATGGTATGTCTAAAGAGGCTGTTTTGGTGGCTAAATGGTACAAAAGAGGGCAATGTCTCTATTATTTATTTATTTATTTATTTATTTTTGTGATTTCATTTTTTTTCAGTGTTCCAGGATTCATTGTTTATGCACCGTACCCAGTGCTCCATGCAATACGTGCCCTCCTTAATACCTAGGCTCACCCACCCCAACCAAAAACCCTCAGTTTGTTTCTCAGAGTCCATAGTCTCTCATGGTTTATCTCCCGCTCCCATTTCCCCCAACTTACTTCTCCTCCATCTCCCTATATTCTCTGTGTTATTCCTTACGCTCCCCAAATAAGTGAAACCATATGATAATTGACTTTCTCTGCTTGACTTATTTCACTCAGCGTAATCTCCAGTCCCATCCATGTTGATACAAAAGTTGTGTATTCATCCTTTCTGATGGAGGCATAATATTCCATTGTATATATGGACCATATCTTCTTTATTTATTCATCTGTTGAAGGGCATCTTGACTCTTTGTACAGTTTGATGACTGTGGCCATTACTGCTATGAACATTGGGTACTATGAACATTTGGGGTAAATACCCACTAGTGCAATTGCAGGACACTGTCTTTTAAACAGGTCCTAGAAGAGGGGACTTGAGGTTTTTGTTTTTCAGTTGTCTAGATGTGATTTGTTTTACATAAGACACTGGGGGTCACTCTGCCAGTGACCCCCATCCATAGGGACTGTCCTTGCCTGCTCCAGAATTTGGAGGCTTTCCCAGGGCAGGAAGAGTGATGCCAGGAACAGTTGCACTTTGTTTGACTTTCAAGGAAAGTTAGAGGTAGGATAGTAGATATTGCCAAAATGTCTGCTGTTCTTACAGCCTGAGTGAACACCTGACTGGCACCTGTGAGTCTTGAGCCCCAGGCTGCTCCTGAGGCAGAAGGAATGCTGCTGCTGGCACTGATGCCAGAGTTTGCCGTAGCCTCACGGAGGCCCACCCCAAAGGCGCCGTGAGCTCTGCGAGAATTTTGCCAACCATTTCTGAGACCCAAGGCCCTGAATGCGCCATATCCAAGTTTGTGCCTCCCTTCTTTTTTCTGCCTACAGTTGCTTGGGTGGGCCATAGACAGAAGCTAGGTGGTCCTGGGAAATAGACGCTGCAGTATTTGGCTATAGAAAGTGAATTCTGAAAGGTCTGGGAGCACAGTATGCCATGGTGACTGGGCTCAGTCACAACCATCAGAGACCACTGGGGTCTCAACCTCAGTTCTGGACACTTTCATTCCCTCTATCATTGTTCACTTTGACTTACACAGAGATCCTTGAGTGGGAATACTTAACGATGCAGATGAAAACAGAAAACACAGATGGTGGGGGATTATTATTACTTTGATTATTAATTGGGCATGAGGTAGGGAACCAGTCACCAGAAACAGTCTGTTCTCCTTTTTATTTCATTCATTTGTTTTTCATTGTTTTCAGAATGACTGGAGTGGTCATTATGACCATGTGACCATCATAATGAAAGGAACATGCTTTGTGACTCAGCATCATTCGGTACTTTAGAGACCACATTTTGCTGTCTCGTTGGTAAATCTTTCCTAATTCTCTAAGGAGATCAGGACCCTCTTGTTTGTGTGGGCATAATGCTAAATCGGGCATCAAAATTAGAGATGCACTATTCTGGCCATGGCAGGGCAAGGTTGCGGGGTTTCCATTTTGGCAGGTCCTCAGCTGGACTTTCTAAAGTGTAGCCATCCCTCTTGAAGATCAAAGACACTTGGTAAGTCAGGACCAAAGCCCAGGTAGTCTAAAATTGTCAGCAAATATTGCTGACCTATTTTGTGCCCAGACCTCTGCTAGGCTACCAGGGGTAAATGAGAACAGGATGATTCCTGGCCTCACCATGAGTTTGTAGTCTGGCTAAGGAGAAAGAACAATGGTATATGGCAGTGCTAAATGGGATTTATAGCTCATAAGTGGTTTTAGAGTTCACCAACCATTAACTGATCATGTTGAGTACATGCACCAGTCAGAATATTGGAAAAAGTGGATAGTGAAAATGTGAGGTTGGTGTTAAGTAAGATTAAATAGATTAATATGGATGGATGAAGTTCATTGCAGGTGAGGGGGATGAGGGAGGCAAAGATGATCCAGGATGGAGAAAAACAGCCTACAGACAACACAACATGTGTGTTGGTAGAGGGGAAGGTTCCTTCCTCCCCTACCACTACCACCAAAAAATAATAACAACAACAAACCACATTTCTTTCTTTATTTATATGATCTCTACACCCACTGTGGGGCTTGAACTCACAACCCCAAGATCAAGAGCTGCATGCTTCACCAACTGAGCCAGCTATGTGCCCCCCCCCAATTTTAAAGTATAAACCAACCTTTTGTGCTGAATAACTAGACATTCACATGAGAAAAAAAAAAAAACTAGATATAGATTTGACACCTTTCAAAAAATTAACTCAAAATGGATTCTAGACTGAAATGTAAATGCAAAACTAGAATTTCTAGGTGATATAAGGGAGTCTATAGGTGACCGTGGGTTTGTCAATGACTAGGTACATGATCCCTGAAAGAAAAAATTTGTAAGTTGAACTTCATTGTGGTTAAATCTTGTGCTCTGTGAAAGACATTATTAAGAGAAAGAAAAACCAAGCCCAGAATAAGAGAAAATATTTACAAAACTCTTATCTGATAAAGGATCAGTATCCAAAATAAACAAAGTACGCTTAAAATCCAATAATATGTAAAAAACCCAATTAAAAACTGGGCAAAAGATCTGTATAGTCACCTCACCAAGGAAGATATTTAGATGCAAATAAGCATATGAAAAGATGCTCAACATCTTATATCATCAGGGAATTGCAAATTAAAACAATGAGATCTCTCTGTACACCTATTAGAAGGCCTAAAATAAAAAATAGTGACAATACCAAGTGCTGTAGGATATGGAACAACAGGAACTCTTACGCATTGCTGGTGGGTATGCAAAAGCAGACACCCATTCTGAAAGATGATTAGGCAGTTTTCTACAAAGCTAAACATAGATTTCTCATACAACAGTCCAGCAGTCATACTCAAATATGTTCACTCAAATGAGTTGAAAACTTAAGTTCACACAAAAACCTGCAGCTTTATTTGTTATTGCTTGTTATTGTTATTTATTTGTTATTGCTTCATTTGTTATTGTTATTTGTTATTGCCAAAACTTGGAAGCAAATAAGATGTTCCTCGGTAGGTGAATGGATAAACAAACTGTGGTACATCCAGACAATATAATCCAGTAATAAAAAGAAGAGAGCTATGAAGTCAGGAAAAGACTTGAATGAGGCTTGAGTTCAGACTATTAAGTGAAAGAAGGCACTGTGAAAATGCCACAGCATGGTGTGATACCAACTCTACGACATGCTGGAAAAGACAAAACTATAGACTCAGTAAAAAAATGAGTGAGAAGGAAGGGTGCATAGGTGGACACTGGGCATTTTTAGGGCAGCAATACTATTCTGTATGACACTGTAATAGTAGATGCCAGACATTATTGGTTTTCAAAACCTATAAAACCAATAGAACACAGAGTGAATCCTAATATAAGTAATGTTAAGTTAATGTAATATTACTAATAATTGTACCTCACTAACGAAAGATGTTAATTACAGGGGAATTTAGGCAGCAGGGAGAAATAACTGAGTTATTTTGAGCCATTTTTCTGTAAACATAGAACTGCTATAAAAAATTAATATATTTTTTTAATCTATAGTTCCAACTTCTTTTGAGAAGTTAGAAGATTTGGCCACCCTAAATCTGTGTGTTACTTGGTAACAAGTGATGTTCTCCACGGTGGCTATCTTCTCACAACTGGCCTGCTTCACTCCTTACCCCCTGGCTATAGGCCTATGATAGATGACATATGGCCAAAATCTTTGTAGCTCCCATGAAGAGGTGGAGTCCTTGGATCTAGGCTGACCTTCATCTCCTGCCTTGATTTGGCCAATAGAATGTGGTACAAATGATACCATGTATAACATCCAAGCCTAGGCCACAAGGCCTTGCAATTTCCCATCTCATCTTCCTAGAATCCAGCAGCCATGTAAAAAATCTAGTCTAGTCTCTTTCAGCATGCAAGACTATTGGAGAGAGAAGCCCAGCTGTCCCAGCCATGCCCAACCCGGGGCCACTCGTCAGTTGAATGCAGCCACATGAGTGAGTCCAGAAAGGACTAATAGAAAAGCTGTTGTTCAATCCACAGATGCATGAGAAATAATACATAGTGGTTTTTTAAGCCACTGAGTTCAGGTCAGTTTATTCAGCAATAGTTAAATGACATAGGCCTCTGCTTTTGTGACCTCAGAATCCTCAAGCTGCCATGGGAGGGGGTGGGGTTTCCTGGGTAAGGTGGAAGGGTAGGACAGGCTCTCACCATAGAGAATGGCAGCATGGAGACTAGCTTGTCAATTTTCAGAATCTTCTTTGAAAGCAGATGACTCATAAGTGAGATTCTAAGAAGTTAAGAAGCAAAACAAAACCCATAGCTAATGACTGAGGCAATCAGAAAGATAGCTCAAACAGTGGCATGGAAAGCAGGAAAGCCGAGGTTTCACTCCTGGCACCGACATAGACTGGCTGGTACCCGACCTTGGCCCTGAGTGCGCCCATCCCCTGCTCCTTGTGCCAGAAGAAGTGGGGTCTGACCTGTCTCTAACTACGGAGGTTGTTCAAAGAGTGCTTAGAAAGGACTGACAAAATAAAAATCACTCTCCACTCTCACAATGACCAGTGGTGTTGGCCTTGTGGAAGATAGTGATTTCTGGAAGAAATCTGGAAGACTTCTTTCTGGAAGATAGTGATTTTTAAGAAGGAGGTAAACAAATGCAAAGAAAAAAATTAGGGGACATCCCACTAGGGACATAAAATACTGCAGTAATTCCCTCAGGTTAAAAACTACTAGGTAAATGCTTTCTTCAGATTTCTGGGGTAGGGATAGAGGGGCTTATTAAGATGGAAACCATGCTAGGAGGATGGAGGATGATTATAGCCATGGGAGGAACCCAAGCTTGGAGTTCTCCCTGCCTGAGTGGTCCCCACCCCTAAAAAATAAATAACTCACTGCCCAGTAGCCCCATAAATAAAACTAATTTTTCTTGTCCTTTCCGCTCTCTCTCTCTCTCTCTCTCTCTCACACACACACACACACGCATTTCCAAGTTATTTCTGGTGACCTAAAAGATGTACACATGCCAAATGCTTTCAGACTATGCCAGAGTCAACCGTCCTCTACCTCTTAGTGGCCAGTGAGAGGCAAGAGAATAGTCGCTGAAATTCAGAGGATAAACAAGGCCTACTTCCAGGCACCGTTGTTTCTCTGAAGCACTGTTGGCTCCTGAATTTGATTCAGCTGCTCTCTGATAAAATCTGGGAAAAACGTTAGAGGTATCTCCAAAATTTTACTTGTGTTTTACTTAATTCATTCAACATTTATTCAACAAATACTATTTGAACACCCACTGTGGGCCAGGCATTATCCTAAATGCTGAAGGTACAGTGATAAACAAAAAGAATTTCTGCTGTAGTTCTTTCTGCCTTCTGTTCTTTCCCCATCTATAAAACAGGAATTATACCTCCTCAAAAAAGAAATTATACCTCCAAAAAAAAGTTGGGAAGAGTAAATGAGATCATCTTTCATTACCTCATATGTTTAGCACTGTGAATCTGTGAATAGCAGTTAATTTTGTTGTGGAGGGGCCTCTTGTCCTCCTCCCTCTCAGAGATTCCCTTTCTCTCCCTCTACCCTCTCAGCCTTGGTATGTCTTTCTTGTGTGCAGAGAAATGTCCCAGGCTCTTCTCCTTACCTTCCCCCATGAGCTTCCCATCTGGAATCAGAGAATCCCAGACTGGACCTATCAGTTCAGTCACTGAGTTATCAGTGAAAAGGAGGAACTTCTCTAGGGGCAGGTGCTACCCCGCTTTAAACCAAGACCAACTGGAGACTAGGCATGCCTATTGCTGAACAATTTGGAAACGTCCACATCCCACGCGGTTGAGCCGTGTGCATAGCTGTTATTTACTGAGACCAAATGAATCACAAAATGCATTCAACGGTCATAATAAATGGAATTTTTTAAAAGTAATTTTATCTCCTCTAAGTGCTATTTCATGCCAAAAGAGTTACACCCAAACAGGCAATATGCTTTTACTACAATGATCTTGATTTGTCATTCTTTGGAATGTAGGGATTTGAAAGAGGAAGTTTTCCTCTGTGGTTGAATCACTTTTCTGTGGAGGAGGATCTTTCCTCTTAAGACTGAGGATTCTGATTCTCACCCACCTCCAAGCAGAAAAGGTCTCTTCTGTTTTGCCTAAAAACCTGATGGCATTCCTCACCTTGGGAAATAATTTGAAAGTAGAGTTATTTTTCACAAGGAATCAGTTGCCTCTTCTCATTCCTCCTCACAACCTCTATGGTGCTTCCAGCCAGCTCGTTCATGGTTGTTTCTTGGACAAGCCCCAAGCCATCCCTCTTACACGTCTGTCTCCTGGGGACACCATGGCCATAGTTCCTCCAAGTATGCCCCCTTGGCATCTTCAGAGCTTGTCAATGATGCGACCTGTGTTCTTGTTTTCTGAGTGGCTTTCTGTCAGCTTTTCCCATTCCCTAGCCAAGCTCTCCTTCGCCAGTCAGGAGCTCAGCTGGCCTCCCTTGGTTGAGGGTGGAGATTCCTTCCTGATGACCCATCTGATTTTTATTGGATAAATGTGTTTGGTGATTAGCAGGGATTTTTTTTAACATAAAAATTGCTCAAGGCAGCCCTCACACTTCATGACCCAGCAGGATTTCTTTCCCAAGCACCAGGGCTGTCAGTGGCACTTGGATCTCTACAGCCTGTCAGCAGAGGGGGTATGGGAGGAGGCGGGGATGGGACACCATTCAAGGGCTTAGCCGCATCTCACATCCCTGTTTTCCAGCAGCGTGGATATCGCAAATGGAAAAATGTTTTCCTTCACACACATTGTTGTTTTCTTTCCCCCTTGATGAGCTAACATCATAAAGAGTCTGTATTTTTTTTGTAAATGAATTAATATTGCTAAATAATGTAAAACAATTATCCAAATTTATCATGACATACAGTAGATGCTAAGTAAAGTCTTGGTGTTTAATTAAACGTATAAATAAATTAAAGAGGGCACATAGTGCATGGAGCACTGGGTGTGGTACATAAACAATAAATCTTGGAACGCTGAAAAAATAAAATTTAAAAAATGTATTTGTGAATTTAGCTGCCCTCAACTGCATTATGCCATTGCATTTTATATATGTAAGTAGGTGTTAGGGATTTATAAATCTTGAATTTTTTATTGAATCTTAAGGAAATAGGCTTAATATTTTGTGAATAGCTTTTAGCACTATTATGCCTGTAAAGGGACTTTGAAGGAACTTTAAAATGACATTTTTCTCACTTAGAATTAGATTAGGAATTGTTTCTCTACCTACATGTATACTTTGGGGGAATCTCATTGGTAGATTTAGATCCTAAATCAAGTAAATTAAAGTCATATTAAAGTACTGCCTTTTAAACCTTTTTAGTCAGTCTGGAAGGCAGATACTTACTTAGCCAGGAACACATTTCTAGTTGGAAACAGCCTTAGGATCTTGTTTTTAGCTCCGTCTCTGCATTAAGAATCTCATGTACGCTTCCTTTGGTTCCAGGTACACTGGTCTTCTAGGCAGGGTCTTAGCCAGTGTGGTATTCTCAGTGTGCTCCCTGTGCCACTGTCATTGGCATTACCTGGGAGCCTGTTAGATCTATACTTTCTCAGGCCTCACTGTAGACTTACTGGATCAGCCCCGTTAGAGGAGGAACCCAGTCCTCTGTGTTTCAACAAGCTCTGCAGGTGATTCTGATACATCCTGAAGTCTGAGAACCATAGGCATAGTGCATTAAATGGATGTACTTCCATGAGAATAAAAACAGGATTGACCTCACTGTCATGCTTTCAGGACCAGGTCTGTATCATCACTGGCATTCTGTTTGTTCCTGCATTGCTGATTGTAGAGGGTCTTAAGAGCACCCTGTCCCTGGTCTTTGAGGTTAATCACAACATTTGAGGCTGAGGACTGATGGGTTTGCTTCATAGAGGAACCCAGTTAGCTCACCAAGGCTACACTTTTCAATGGCCCACAGAAGCCAGCCTGCTGCTTTGAAAATGCCTTTCCAGTCACAAATCAAGATAAGGTGGGTGCATCAGTTAAACCAATAGATGTTTTTATTGAGCACCTACTGTGCTTGTAACAAGAGATGATCAAGACCTTTGCATTGACAGGAAAACAGCTTGGAAAGTGCTAGATGATCATCGACTTGTACAGGATATTTGAGACTTATAAATTGGCACTCCCCAAACTGAGGCAGGAAGAGGGCGGGACAGGTGCGGAAAGGCAAGAGCTCTCAGTTGAATAAAGTTCCACAGATACTTGTGTAGAGGACTTTTGTGTCATTCATATGTCCCTTGTGAATTCGAAAAGGGCACGTGTTATGCCGCATTTCCTAAATGTATATTTGACCTTAGAACATGCTCTTTACAACACTTCTCTTATAGCATCATAAAACAATATTTTGCGGTTGAGGAAAGGCTTTTCCAAATGAATACTCTACTTTTGAGGGGGGAAAATGTATTTCTCATAATGGATGGCATTATGGGAAACAGTCATTCAGGAGAACAGATGCAGTTTATATATAAACGTAGGGCTACAAATAGCTCTCTGAAGGCTGACGTGGGTTCTATCGTGTACAAAAAGCTTTTGAGATCTGGTGTAGGGAAAAGCCCATGTGGCCTGGTAGTGAGGTTTGGCTCTGCTATTCCCTAATTGTAAAATTGGACAAGTTACTTGTCCTCTCTGAACTAAACCTCTTTTGTGAAATGGTAACAATGATAGTAAAAATAATCAGTAATAAGAAGACCTATTATCAGGGTTGTTGTGAGGGTCAGATGAGTTACTGCCAGCAAAACTGACCTGGCTTACATTAAGTGGTTAATAAGAATTGGGTTTCTGGGGTGTCTGGGTGGCTCAGTCAGTTAAGTGTCCGACTCCTAGTTTCAACTGAGGTCATTTTCTCAGGGTTGTGTGTTCTAGCGCCACATCTGGCTCTACTCTCCATGTTGAGTTGGCTTGAGATCCCTCTCCCGCTCACCTACACATGCGCTCTCTCAAATAAAATCTTTTTTAAAAAAGGTTCCCTTTTTCACTAAGCAAAAATTGGTTTGCTCTTAGACTATCCCCTTACCAATGAACAAATCCTTAGTATTGATTTCTTTTGGTGGTGGCAGTAGACACTCAGTGTTTATTTTTGTTTCTTTGATCCTGGTGTGACACGGAGCAACCCACATCAAAACACTGAGATAATTTTAAAATAAAACACCTGGGTGGTGCAGTGGGTTAAGCGTCTGACTCTTGGTTTCAGCTCAGGTTTTGATCTCAGGATCATGAAATCAAGCCCCTTGTCGGGCTCAGGGCTCAGCACATAATCTGTCTGAGATTCCTCTCTCTCCCTTTGCCCACCCTCCACACCCTCCCATCCCCCACCCCCACTCGCTTGCTCACTTGCTCCCTTGCTTCCTTGCTCTCTCTCTCTCTCTCTCTCTCAAATAAGTAAATCTTTTAAAAATAAATAAATAGGGGTACCTGGGTGGTTCAGTGGGTTGAGCCTCTGCCTTCGGCTCTGGTTGTGATCCCAGGGTCCTGGGATCGAGCCCCACATCAAGAGCTCTGCTCAGCGGGGAGCTTGCTTCTCCCTCTCTCTCTGCCTGCCTCTCTGCCTACTTGTGATCTCTGTCTCTCTCTCTGTCCAAAAAAAATAAATAAATAAAAATAAATAAATAAAGCACCTAAAACTCAGTTAACTACAAATAACAAAATATACTGAGGATTAGTAGCTTTAAGCTGTTTGCACCAAGTCAGCAGGTTTAGGTGTGTACTCTCCAGAGTTCTGTCAAGCCGTCTATCTGCTCTATTGTTTCTCTGTTAGGTGGAGCCAATTGGAACCATAGTAATTAGAGGAGAAACTAACTGCAGTCTAAGTTTTCACTGGGGGATAATTTAGCCTCAGGAATTTCATTCCAGCCTGTGACTCTGTGTAAATTTGACTGTCATTATGACAAAAAGAAAGAGTTTCTGAAAGCATTCTGAAATTCTGCCTTTCAGTCATTCATTGTATTTGCTCTAGGAGGTTCTCTTTTTAGTGCCTATAGGCTTCTTTCTCAAAGAAGCAGTGGACTTCTCCCCAAGACATTGTTTCAGTGTTCACTATAATAGTCCTTACAAACTGAACAGGTGATGGGGCTGTGCCCAGGCTGCTGTCAAAAATGCTCCATAAAGGAATAAAAGAGCTGCTGTATGGACTGCCCCATTACATCTTTTTTTTTTTTCAATTTTTAAAATTTTTTAGAGAGCACAAGTGGAGGGGGGAGGGGCAGAGAGCGAGGGAGAGAGAGAATCCTAGGCAAGGCTCCATACTTGGTGTGGAACCCAATGCGGGCCTTGCTCTTACAACCCTGACTGAGATCATGACCTGAACCGAAATCAAGAGTCAGACGTTTAACCAAATGAGCCACTCAGGCACCCCATCCTCTTTTTGCCTTATGTGAAGAAGTTTTGCCTCCAGAGGGAACCAAGATGATATTGTCCATAAGGAAATAAAATGCAAAGACGTATGTCCAAGGATGATGTATTAGAACCATAAGTAGAAACATCACCATGAAAATAGCATAATTCAAGGAGAGTTTATTTATGAAGAAGGAGAGGGCAGGAAAATCACGGGATAGTACAGTAAATCAGGGACAGTAGCACCTAACCAATTATCCTTAGGCTGGAGGAAAGTGGTTACCACACTCAAAAGGGGAGCGAGGTCTACTGAGTCAGCACCTTGAAAGGAATGTTGGTTAAGGGGTTCGGTCAGGGACAGGCAACTTCAGAGGGAGACAGGGAAATAAATACCTTGGCTGTCTCCTTCTTCCTGCTCATCTCTTGCCAGAGCTCCCCCTTAGTTACCCCAACAGGGAGCCAGAGGAGGCAGGGGACCTCGTGATGTAATCCATGCTGGTTAGCTCCCAGAGAAGAGGGCAGGAAAAAGAGTGGATGTTCTCCAGCACAGACGGACATTGTAACACCATTTATAAAAGCCAAAGAGTAGAATCTGAAGGGATGACCATCAATAAAAGATGGGCAAAATACATGTTAGAGTAGACTGCTACCCAGTACAGCAGAGAAATGAAGTAGTTTTATATGTACTGGTATAGAACAACCTTCTAAGGTACATTAAGGAAAAAGCAAGGTACTCTGGTTCTCAGCCCAGGCTGCATATTAGAATCACCTGGGGAGGGGCACCTGGGTGGCTCAGTGGGTCAAGCCACTGCCTTCAGCTCAGGTCATGATCCCAGGGTCCTGGGATCCAGTCCCACATCTGGCTCCTTGCTCAGCGGGGAGCCTGCTTCTCTCTCTCTCTGCCTCTCCCTGCCACTCTGCCTGCTTGTGCACTCTCTCTGACAAATAAATAAATAAAATATTAGAATCACCTGGGAAACCTAAAGTAAAAAAATGTCAACACCTAGGCTCCTTTGCTGGAGCCTCAGAGTTCATTGGTCTGGGGTGGTGTCTGAATTTTGGTATGTTTCTTAAACTTCCTAGGTGATTTTGATACCTAGCTAGATTTAAAAACTTCCTGTGTGCATTATAAGCTCCTATTAATATATAAGAATCTAGGGAGGTATATATATATCTACAGATGTGTGTACATATTTAATATTTCTGTAAGTTACAGGGGAACGAGTCAATGGTAGAGACAGGGCAGTGGCCTTTGGTGGAAGGGAAACTGATTTCCTTTCAACCCTACCTTTTTGTTGTGTTGGAATTTTTTTAATATGTGTGTATGGATTGTTCAGTTTTGAAAATCAGAAATAGATTAGCTCAGTCTTAAAATTACCATTTTACTTTTTTTTTTATAGTTGTGGGGTACATCTTTGTAAGGATTTTTTTAATACATGTGAGCTTCTATTTTCCAATTCTATTGAAAAATAATTGACATACATCACTGTGTAAGTTTAAGGCATTCAGTCTGATGGTTTGATTTTTAAAATATGGAATGCTTATGATTTGCATGTCATTTTTGCCCAGGGACCATGCTAATCTTCTCTGTATCGCTCCAATTTTTGGTGTATGTGCTGCCAAAGTGAACACAAGAATTTTTTTTAAACTTTTCAAATTTGTTACATCCTTAATAACTAAGGATGTGTATAAGATGCTGTTTGAAGAATAAGACTTATACCAAGAACGTGTTGCTTTTGGTGTGTTTCAGTGAAATCAAGTCTTGAATTATTCTTTCAATGACCACATGACTCTTGTCCAGGTTGGTCTGCCCAGGGCTCCAGGTCAGTCTAGAAAATGGTAACTCTGAGACAGCTGAGGAAATTTGTCTCAGGGAACTAAGTAAAGTATTTCCAGTTACATCTCTGCATCTGGCCTTTTTTCAGATTTCTTACTAATTTGAGAAGCCCTAACTTAGGAAACCAGAAAGTCGTTTTTTACATTTACTCATGAACTCCCCCACCATTTCCTAAACCAACATTATGAAATTTAAGTAGTTTAATTTTCTTGAGCTATATATAGTTCTTTAACCTCATCTTCATCTGTCATCCTCCATCTGCTCTCTCCTCAATTTCCTTTAAAAGCCCCATTTTAAAGCAAAATATATGATGAAAAAAACTTAGCTCCCGACCTTTTATAGAGGTACACTAGTTACTCAATAATAATTAGCAGTTGCCCTGGTAACCTCAGACACACTGCTTAAATCACCTGTATTCCTCACTATCCCCTGCCTTCTAGCCAGTAAGATCACCTGCTTGGTGCTAATGAGAAAAAGAACGATTGAGTAATTTTATAATCCTGTTTAGGTTCTACTATAGGAGTAGGAGAAGTGATACTGTTTGTGATTAGACACACTGAAAAGAGGGTTTTTTGTTTTTCGAATGACTAAAGCAGTGAAATAGAGAAATCATCTTAGATTTGCACAAGTTGGCAAGCTTAATTTTGTTCACCACTGTACTCACAGCCTTAGAGGATGTAAGCAGGTACGACTTGCAGATTTGAATCTAAGGGTCACAACACTAGGGTTGTAATGAGGAATGACATGGGCAAGGCTGTCATCATGCCATGTCAAACATCCCTAACTAGAACGGCTAAAGCCCACTAACTTCAGCCCTTAAACTTGAAGAATACTGCTTGAAAGCTGGAAAATCCAAACCTGAAGCACAAAAGAGATTTCTTATCTAAAATAATGTGTTGACTTCAACTCTGTCTTGGAGGAAACCTGTATTCTCCTTTAACTTCCATACGCCATGCCTTACAGCACAAACTTCATGACAGGAGTGCCATGGAACTCTTTGCTTCCTCTGGGGGAGAAACAGCCCCCACCCCCTCACACATCCTCTTTCCCATTCTTCTCTTGATCCTTTGTGTGAAAGTGGAATTAGAGGAAATATGTCCTTAGTCATCCCATGGCAGCATTTACAATGTGCAATTGTCACAGTGAAAATACACTGGCAGGAGATCAAGAATCAAGAAGTGGAGTCATGGGAATCCTGGACACACTAATCCAATAGACACAGGATCCACATGTTAGTGACTGACATGGCCAATATAATCCTCCCAGACAGTAGTTAGACCCAGCACTGTCCCAAGTGAAGACTACAACTGAATAATTACCAGAAGAACACCCACCAACTGCTCTTACGTGACCCTCTAACCTATCTTGAATCTCGGTGGAACACAGACTTAATCTTACGTGTCCCTTTGGTATATGGCACCACCAGTTGAATATTTGCTGCTGTAGCCTTCCTGCACCCTGGAGGCCTCTTGAACATCAGCACTCGGAGTCGGCCAGATCTGACAGACAATCCCTTCCCTGTCAGTTAGCAAACACATACTGAATACCACATATTTAAGACACTGTTCCAGGCACTAGGAAAGAGATGAGCAAATACTTTTCCCTCAAATCTCTTACAACCCAGATGGTAGAAATCAGATCTATATATAGGGAGGGGAGTGTTGGTGCCAGAGCGAGACTGTTTTTAAGTAGTAAATGAGTGGCTTTGTCGTTCACTTAAAAATATTTATGGTTGACTGACTTGTCTTTGCAATTTATGTTTTGTGGGCAGGGTTTCCAATAATCTCCCTCCTTCATCTTCTAGAGCTACCCTGAAGTTTGTAATTTCCTTGTCTGCCTTGGTCCAGCTTACAGAGAGTGGGGGAGGAAGAATTATAGTTTTATGACCCAACTTTTTTATTCTGTTAGCAAGAAGGCTGCCTATGGTTAAGACTGCCAACTGTCCTTGGGCTTAGAAAACAAGATGGTGGAATGTTCCAAATGTTTGTTTGTTGGCTTGTTTGTTTTAACCAGAAGTCTCTATGGACCTCACATTTAAGATGCCATAAAATTTAAAATTTGGACTATAAGAATGATGGAGAGAGAAAAAAATATTTGAAGGAATTAAAAGTTAGAATTTGATCTCATTTGGTTATGTTATGTTTTTGAAGCCTCCCCACCTCCAACCAGAATTTCTCATTCGGACTCTTGTACTTTTTTTTCCCTCCCAAACAACCAGCAGTTTACGAATACTTGCTACAAAAATCTTAACACTTGCTTGTATAAAGCCCTACACCAAATATCCTGTTAAGTTGAAATTTAACTTGAGGGATTGTTTTCTGAACTAATGTGGAAAAGGAAAGCTCTTGAGAATTAGTTCTTTAAACTCTGAATCAGAAGAGCCAGGAAAAGTAGGTGAGCAGAGACTATGCTTTGCATAGTGGGTCAAGAGAAATTTTGCTACCACATTTTCACGCACAGCCAAATCTCTGTGTAGGGGTGCAGGCTCTTTTTTCTAGCTCTTTGTCTATAAGGAAATTCTAAATTCCCTCTTCTTCACAAACAAGTTATTAAGTTCTGCCTTTAATTTCAGCATGAGTCAATTAGGTCATATGCCCACAAGCAAGCACTCTGGTTCATCATTACAAAGGAAGAAACTTTTCCTGCTGTATTTTTCTTTACACACATGACTGATTTTTCCAAGTTCTTCTTCCTCTTGCAGAAATGTCAGCTTCTGGTGTTTATTCTTTTCAAGGTATAATTCACTAACCAATTCCAGTGGCAGTACAAAGGGAGGTTTAACAGAACCTAAGTTGAGTTGATATTTTGAATACCATTTGATCTGAACTGGGCTCTTAAGAGAGCTCTGTTACCAATAATCTGAATACTCTTGTTGAAAGCCAGCTTTGCGCCTTATTCCTCACTTTATTTCTCCACCAAGTCAGGCACATCTTGGGAAGAATTAGGTCTCTATGTACAAAACCGTCAGTAGAAACCTAAGATCCTCATCAAGAATATAAATATGTAATCAGTACGTCGGCCCCCGTCCCCAGAATAGGAGAGCAATTTGATTTCAAGCAAAGCCCTCTTATGGGGGGACCTGGGTGGCTCAGTGGGTTAAAGCCTTTGCCTTTGGCTCAGGTCATGATCCCAGTGTCCTGGGATCAAGCCCCACATCGCGCTTCCTCCTCTCTCTCTCTCTGCCTGCCTCTCTGCACTTGTGATCTCTGTCTGTCAAATAAATAACTAAAATCTTAAAAAAAAAAACAAAAAACAAAAAACCCTCTTATGCGCTGCCACAGCCTTGGGCTTAACTTTTACTCCAGATCCATCAAGAAATAGAAGAATTTGTAGTAAAGAAGAGAAGGAAGATACTTTCTCTGCTCAGATGATCTGACCTGAGTCTTGCCACCTATAAAGATGTCCCCCTTTTTTTCCGGAGAGGATATGACCCTATAAAGACTACTTTCAGCGAACCCTGGGTGGCTCAGTTGGTTGAGCATCTGTCTTTGGCTCAGGTCATGATTCCAAGGTCCTGGGATCAAGTCCTGCATCAGGCTCCTTGCTCAGCAGGGAAGCCTGCTTCTCCCTCTGCCTGCCACTCCCCCAGCTTGCTCAGTCTCTCTCTCTCTCTCCCTCTCTCTCTCTCTCTCTTTCTCTCTGACAAATAAATAAATAAAATATGTAAACAATAAATAAGTGACTACTTTCCTGTGTATCACTGTGGGGCTGCCTTTGCTTCGTATAATAGCTGTGAGATGGGAATGTGTGTCTTTGCAAAGCTGGGAGTAGAATCAGGACTCCTCTAAGGGCTGTGCTTTGGTTTTGTTGAGCAGGGTGTGCAGATTGAGATTTTTGGAGGCTGGGTAGGAAAGAGGGAGGAGAGATGACAGTGTTGTCAGTAGGGGAGGAATTTTGGGGGAACAGAACTATCTAAAAGGAAACCTTAGGAAGTTTCTTATGTTGGTAAGAGGTATGAATGCTCTTTCAAGTCCTCTCATGAGTCTTCAGTAATCAAGTTTTCATTATTCAGAGTGTCACAGTGTTAAGAACATGAACTCTGGGACAGACTTACTTGAGTTTGTATCCCAACTTCACTGCTTCTTAGCTGTGTTGCTGAGAAGAACTTACTTGGCATCTGTAAGCACCTCTATTTAATAGGAATAGTAGTAGATCTACCTCACAGGGTTGTCATTAGGCTTAAAACTTAGCAAGGCTTCTAGTTAATAAATGTTCACTTACTATATATTTATTTTTATTTTTTATATTATTTATATTATTTTCTATATTATTTTATTATATTATTTTATTTATTTATGTTAGTAATTATTGGGAGAGTTGTTACTTTACCAGTCACTGAGGATGTGAAGTGTCTCTGAGGGTGTACTGAGATGTTGAATCCTGCCTCCTGACAGGGTGAGAAGGGAGGCTGCCCACAGGATTCCACTGAATCCATTTCCAGAGTGACACAACCACGCCCCCTAACTCATCCAGACCAATCTTGGTTACCCACCTAACAGGGAGCACTAAAGCACTCTGAATAGCCAGGAGAGCCCACACCTTCCTCTGATCACTTCAGGGGATGGAGGGAGTATGAAGCAGAAGCACGGGCCAGAAATCCAGTCAGGCCGGAAAGAGCTGGAGCTTCTGCGAGGTGGCATCTCTTGAAGGAAAGCCAGGACCAGAATGAAGTTGAGCGGCTCTCTTTGTGCCAGCCATATCACTACCCTTTAGCCATTTGGAGTGTTGACCATCTCAACAAGAAGCTGCCTCCGCTTCATACTCACCCCTGACTTATCCTTTCCCACTGTTCTGTCTCTGCATCTTTCCCCCACCCCTGGTTTCTGTGTCCATAGCTTTGGAGTGCCCATGACCCTTTCAGCCCAGAGCTAGCTCAGAGCTTCACTCTCCACAGATTGCCACCCTCTGCTTCTCAGCCCTGTTTCCCAAGAGCGAGGATCTGACTGACTGAGCTCAGCTTTGCTCTGGGCCTTGTCATTGGCCGGTGGGTGCCTGTGGGCCAGAGATCCTGAGGCAGGTGGTTCTACCTTGTACTCATCTGTGGCCTGAGGGGCTAGGTTACAGAACCTTTCAGCAGGAACTGAGCAGGGAGCAGCTGTTAAGGTTGCCATGTCCAAGATATATGTTATTTTGTAACCGGTTAAAACACACTTGGCTCCCAGATTTCCCATCATCCAGTAGTTTGAAATATAACACTTCGTCTGTTGATTTGACAAAAGTTAATTGCTGATGAGGCAAGGTACAGGGAACTTAGGGGGGGGAAAAGACACAGAAGCTATAATAATGCAGAGGTCTGGATAAAAAGCAAGCCATGCTTCATGCCCAAGAGCCCCTTGGGTTGACATGTATATGACAACACAAACACTAACTGATGTTTATAATCTTCATCCCTTAGTAAATTCCATTTGATATATTCTATTTGTGAAGGTAGGGAAAAAAATGCATGCTGTATCTTAGAAAGATTTCACTTGGTTGTAATAAAAACATGGGTTTTAAATAACTAAATTTGTCTGTAGAGTTAAGGGATGGAAAGCCTTGTTGTTCACTGAGGTAGATTTTGTGCCACAGTTCTGATAATTGTGTGGGGAAAGGAGGGGAATACATGACCAAGCCAGGTTGAACATAATATTTTCATAGGGATTTTTCTTTAAACTGGAGCTGGGTTAAGAATGTCTCTTGGTGGGGCGACTGGGTGGCTCAGTGGGTTAAAGCCTCTGCTTTCAGCTCAGGTCATGATCTCAGGGTCCTGGGATTGAGCCTCGCATCAGGCTCTCTGTTCAGCGGGGAGCCTGCTTCCCATCCTCTCTCTCTCTCTGCCTGCCTCTCTGCCTGCTTGTGATCTTTGTCTGTCAAATGAATAAATAAAATCTTTAAAAAAAAAAAAAAAGAATGTCTCTTGGCCTTCAGTTTGATGAGCAGCCGTGTCTCACACTGCAAGGAGAAAGACCAGTTGCTGTGATTACGTTGTACAGAGAGACAAAATATAGTAGGAGTAACACTAGAAAGTGACTTCCTGTACAACTTTTCTTTTCTCTGGTTCAAAGTGTCCCATACTTCTGCTGCCAAATTATTCCTCAGTTCAGTGAATTACTGAATGACCTCGGTATGTAATCATGTAAGAGGTGATATAGATGGAGACAGTGCCCTGAATAGTGAGAGATAAAGGAAATAGAAAATATATTCATTCATTATTAATATACAACATATAAACTATAAAACAATACCAAAAGATCTAGGTGCTACAGGACAAAAGAGCTGCTCAGAGTCTCCAACTAGAAAGATAACTTTGAGCTAGGATGGTCAAGGAAGGCTCTGTCATCAAATTGGCACTTGAACTGGGTCTTGAAAGGTGGGTTGGCTTCAGACCAAAGGTACCAGGGGTATTCTGGGCAAGGGAAACAGTACGGAAAGACCTAGAGGCAGGAATGTATGAGGCATGTGTAAAGGGCAGCTCATAATTGGCTTTGTCTGAACATATGCTTTTCATCTATAGTATTAAAATTGTTTTGTTTCTTATGTCAATATGATTTTTACTTCTTTAAGGTGCCAAAGCAGGGAAAGTCTATTAATGTTGTCTTCCTATTCCAGAATTCCATCCTAGCTAGATCCACATAGAACATCTTCTATCGATTTATCTTGTGTAATTGACTTGCCTGAGACATTCCCTACTTTCATCACAGTTTTCCTTCACAGTAAATAGACCTCACCATCTGGAACTCTTCCCTAGTTTTTTTAGCCTGAATTTTCTTCCACAAAGGGCTTGTTTTCATTGCTAAGTGTCACACAAGGCCCTACAACATTGTGCTTCATCCTCTTTGCTTTGAGTTTTATTTTGTAAAAAGCCAACAAAATGGGTCTGAAAATCCGCTGGATTCTTCTTGTCTGTTACAACCCAGCTCTAAACACATCAGACTAATTCTGGCACCTTCAGCTTTCAGCAGGAGCTGTTTACCTCGGAGTTAGGCTATACCTCTAAGAGACTAATTCTGGGCTCAGGGAGGGCAGAGTAGTTCAGAGACAATTGTGACAGTCCAGATTCATAGGGGGCTTAATAAGGAGAGAGTATAAATAGCCATCACACAGCCTTACAGAAAATTCCTGCTTATTTTTACTCCTTAGGCAGAGTTGCTATGTTTAGCCTTTAGTTACTGTGTTAAACCTGCTAAAGTGATCCTAGTATTTATTTTCATTTGGATTGGTAACATCCACTCTCTCAAATTTTAGGTGAATTCTAGAAATTGCATCCCAGCATTTCAGATGTAGTTGATGCACTGTCACAAAGCACTGTGCTCTGTTTAATTCATTGCCCTGGTCTTTATTTTGGAGCATTTGCATTTCTCTAAATCCAGGGCCTTTGTAGATAGTAAGGAGAGCTAGCTATTCCTGTCCTTCTCACATGTTTCTGGAAGCTGAGCACTAGTATAAACTTCCCTAACATGACATCTTTTAAATGTATAGGCAGTTGCTATACTCAAGATCCTCTGTGTCAACTTGAGCAAATTACCAATTAGGATTCTTACCTACAAGTAACAGGAAACTCAACCCAACTAACTTAAGCTAACATGGGAATTTTTGGTTCATTATATTTACTTGAAAATCACAGGAATCACAGACTCCAGGCATGGCTGGATCCAGGGGCTCACATGGTGCCATCAGGCCCCAACTTCTGGCATCTCTCAGCTCAGTTTCCTCTCTGCTGACTCTTCTCTTAGGTAAGCTCTTTCTTTTTGATTGCAAGATGGTTGCCACCAGGTGGACTTAATTCTATAAACTTCAAGTCCAAGAGAAAAGAAAGAGAGCCTCTCTTCTGCAAAAGTTTGAACGGTCATTTGGGCTTAACTCCTCTTGGTCCAGATTGAATCATCTCCCCATCTCTTAACCAATCTCTGGGCAGGAGTATATAATACTCTATTGGGCTAGGCCTGAATAACCTGTTCCTCCTCGGCTGTGGAGGGAAGATCAACATGCAGAGTTCTTGAATTGTGAGAATTTAGAAGAGGGGGCATTCCCAGAAGGAGAGACAGCCTCAAACCAGAGACATCACTACAGTGGGTCTTTCTTACATGGACTTAGTGGCGGATTTGGTAGCTTTACATTCCAAGAGGGAAATCTATACTGATTTTTATTGTTGTTTCCATGAGTTCCTCACATATTCTCTAAAAATGGTTATTACAGAATTTATTCCTAACTGACCGGCTCCTTTGAGAATAACATATTGTATAGTTTTTAAAAACAAAGAAAATTTTGTCTTCTTATTTATCTCTGGACACAGTTGATGCATTTAAAAAATAAATTTCTGGGAAAAGGCTTTCATTATCAGTGGCCATTACAGATCATTAGAGGACACAAATGCCAGTGTGCTGGTGTTTGGCCTCCATTAGTTTTAATGACAGTGGTATAAGGATGCATCTTAGAATGGGATTTAGCAGAGAAAAACGTATCTTAAAGGCCTGGCCCCTTCTCTTCTGTGATAGCCAGGAACGTGCAAGAACAGAGTATCTTCTGGCTTGGCAGCTCTGGGAGCTCCTCAGGCACAGGCCTCTGGGTGGTGGCATCTTCTGGTGGTCTGCCAGAAACGGCAGAGCAGCCAACTCATGTGCTATGTGCAAGTCTCCAACTTGTGGTGACGTTGTCCAAAGCCTATAAATGTGGATAAGAACTGATTCTTCTGCCAGAATCACATGGAACTGCTGGAAAATTCCATCTTGATGTGATGTACCCGTGCCTGGTTCATATTCCTAAGAACAAATTTTGCTTTCAAAGATTGAAAATATAATCATGGGACATCAAGTCTCCATAAGATAGAGGAGGATGGTGATGGTGTAGAGGATAGCTAGTAATTCATTAAGGGTGGCTGTTCCAGGCACTGTGCTTGTATTTACTTATTTAATCATCGTAATGCATGAGGTTCTGCTGAAACCCTCATTTTACATATGATGAAAAAGCTACAGAGAGGGCGCCTGGGTGGCTCAGTTGGTTAAGCTTGTGCCTTCGGCTCAGGTCCTGATCTTGGGGTCCTGAGATTGAGTCCCTTGCTGAGTAGGGAGCCTGCTTCTCCCTCGCCCTCTGCCTGCTGCTCTCCCTGCTTATACTTTCTCTCTCTGTGTCAAATAAATAAATAGAATCTTTATTTAAAAAAAAAAAGTATAGAGAGGCTACCTAACTTACCTGAGGGGTGGGGGCAGGGTGTGAAACCAGTATTCCTCCACACCCAGTCACCGTGCCCTGTTGCTGTGCTGGTAGTGAGTGGGTAATGCAAGCTCCTCCTGTTGGGTACATAAGGAAAGACACTGAAGCAGCCACTGCTTGTTCTCTTGTTCTAACCCTCCATGCCCTAGTATCACTCAAGTCCAGATTCTGGGTGAGTTTGGGGAGCTAGGAAGAATGTGGGAGAACAGGAACAATGAAAGAGTACCTGAGAAAAGAGGTGGGGCAGGCCAAAGTTTGAGAGGAAGAAAGGAGAGGAGAGTAGGCAGCAGTTGGAATAGACTAGAACAAAGAACAGAGAACATGAAGGATGATGATGGGGGGGTTTCAGGAAGGGAAAGAGTGGGATGGATGTCTTGTGACCGCCTACTGCTGCCAGGTGCTAGTCCAGGGCTTTTGTGGACATTGTCTCTCTTCCCTGCAGCCCAGTGCGGTTAACAGCCATTTTCAGTATCCCCACTTTGCGGAGGGGGAGACTGGGTTTCAGAGGGAAAGCATGGCTTCATCAAGATCAGAGAGCTGGGGGGCAGCAGGACCAGGGGTCAAACTGAAGCCAGTCCTCCACCATGTTGAGGATGAGGATGAGTCTCTTATTCGTAGCCATGGTTTGTAGCCCAGATGTGAGCCTCCCATGAGAGCCTGAGATAGGGCAGATCCTCAGAGATGAGGATACTGATACAGCCCTTCCTTTGCTGGGAGACTCCTGCTGTTTTCTGCTATCACGAGGAACGGGAGGGAAGGAAACTGCTTGACAGCCCTCCTCCTTCCTTCCAAAGTTTCAGACTTTATAGAGCCGGCTCTTGAGACGTGAAGTATGCTGGCAGACTTGCTCCTCTTCAGCATTTCTTAGCCTCCTCATTTCAGGTGAGCATAGTCGTGAAATTTCCTCATAATGGCTCCTTTCTGCCATTAAAAACAAAACTAAAACCTTTCCTGCAGAAGCTGACCATCTGGTTGGCACTGTCGTTGCCTCCAAATGGCAGAGGTGGTGGCAGGATGTTTGCAAGTCTAGCGCTTATCTCTGGCACAGGCACCGTCCCAGTGTCTAGTGAGTACAGTCCCAATTCACTCTCAGTTTTGCGGAATGAACTTCCTCTTCGCTTTTTCCCTTTCCTTCCTTTCATTGCTTGGAATTTAGGTAGAATAGACCCCCTCCAGGCGGAACTGATTTCAGTACACTGATGAAAGGATGGCTTTTCAGCCCAGGTGCTGTACCCAGCTCACCGTCTGTGCAGGTACCTGCCACATGCATACCTGTCACCTGTTGCCAGCTAAAACTGGGGCAGCGTCTTTGAGACTTGCAGCCCTTTCCTAAGTGCAAGCATTTGTTTTTTTATTTCAAGTCTTTGTGTGCTGACAAGTTCAGTATGAGAGAGACTGTGTGTGTGTGTGTGTTTAGGGCACATTTGGGTGACAGTGCAAGCAAATTGTATTACATGTCCCAGGTGTCTGATGACAAATGTTCTCCAAGCATTACTGATAACCGAACAAATATGTGAGATTCATTATTCTTTTTCAAAATACATAAACAGCAGAGTAAATCTAGAATAAGACAGAGCAGCAGCTTAACCAGTGGCTGAGAGAAGGGGAGAGTCATTTGGCATTGGCCTGCCCTGAGCTACCTCACAGCCGTAACAAAGAAGGGAAAAATATGACAGAATGTACTGTGAGGTGGTCTGTTCAAGGAAGGCATGCCAGTTCATTGCGAGTTGCAAATTTTAAAAGTAATTTGCCATATAAGTCTGTGTATTCGTGATTTTTGAATAGCGCGATAGACTATGTCTTCTGTAGCAGTTTAATGCAAAAAATAAATTAGGCTTTCTCTATATAGTCGTTTTTCCCATTGCTTCTGATTAAAGGTAGAGTATAATGCTAGGCCGAAGTATTGAAAAGTTCTTTTTACGATGATGCAAGGTGGAGAACAACCTAGTCACAGCATTCTGGTGGGTTGCCCGAGTCAGGGAGTGATGGGCAGAAGGTAGCTTGCCTCTTACATGAAGTCTCTCTCCACATGGCTCAGCCATGCTCTGACAGGAGCTACATGACAGGTGATTCTGAATTGAGGCTTTTAAGAATATAAACACCTGAAATGCAAATAACCACACTGTTGATTATAAGAAGATACCAGAGGTATAGATTATATTCTGTCAAGGGAATTAAGTAGACTGGAATCTGCCTCCATCGGTGTTCGTTTTAATTCAAGCGACAGTTAAGAGGTGCCTACAGTGTGTTAACACGGCTCTGGGAACTTAGTTTATAGCTCCTGTGAAGACCCTGCTCTCACATCCCTTCCGGGTAGCATGACAGTGGGATCCAGAAGGAGGACACTTAGCCTTGACCTTTGGGCTTCATCTTGGAAAGTGAGTAGAAGTTACCCATGTGAAGACGAGGGACATTGTAGTCATATGGAACTGCATAAGTACAAGGACACAGAGTATGTGTCCCAAAACTGTGAGGGGGCTTGCAGAGAATGTGGGGGCATGGAAAAGTAAGAGTCAAGAGACAGAAGGATCACCCTGAGTCCCAAATTCACAACCAGTGTATTTTTTGGTGCTACCAAGATATTTCTCCAAAAAAGGGGGAAAAAAAAAAGGTGTTGGATTGTTTTACCAATAATAAACATTTTCCTGAGCCTTTAAAAAGGTCAGGCACTTTGCTTAGCAAGTTACATGGGCATTATTTTACTTAATCCTCACACTCACCCTCTGAGGTATGTATTACTTTCATTTTACAGAGAGGAAACTGAGCCACAGGAGGGTTGGGTAACTTGCCCAAAACCTAGCCAGTCCAGCCCTAAAGAGTTGTGACCACCTCACTGTTTGGGAGTTTGTCATTGTTGTTGTTGTTGTTGTTGTTGTTGTTGTTGTTTTGTCCAAAGCCTGTGGAAGTTCTAAATTAAGCGCCAACAGAATTGAAATTCTGCATCATGCCATGTGGAAGGGAGGGGTGATCCTGACCTAGATTCCACTGAGGCTTCCCTAACGTTGGAGAATTTTCATTTGGGGTAGGCTGCCTAGATGCCCAGGCTGGTCCCCTAACATGAGCTTCTTGCAAAGTCTGGTGGTTCCTCTTCCCAGTATTCAGCTGCTGCGCATAGGCAGCACCAAAACCTCATCAGCTTTAGAGAGAAAACTGTTACCTTCCTGTGTGTGGCAGCAGGAAGGCTAACAACCGTCTTTTCCAGAGAGGCTCTCCTTGTTGTGTAGACATCAGTACTTTTTAAAAGAAGGCAGGCAGTAGGCAGGACAAAATGTTAATATTTATTCAGTGCACCCTCACCACCCCCACGGTTTTAGTCCAGCTCTGATAATTCAGTCCCATTCAAAAGCAAAAGGCAGGAAACTGCCTTTACCAAGCTTTATGTTGCTTGGTAGCGATCTGGTTGAATAAGACGTTGTGCTTCTGTACAAGGGAATGTTATCTATATACATAAAGAAATGAAGGGCCAAGTCTTCATGTACTGATGGAGCAATCTCCGGGATATACTGTTAAGGAAGATAAGCAGTGTTGAGAACAATGTGAACAACTTACTACTGTTTGTTTTTAAAGATGGGGAAGTCAATCCATCCACCATTCTCCCTCTCTCTCTTTCTCTCTCCCTCTCAAGTTGATGAAGTTTTGGTACTGCTCCTTCCCTCCTTCCCTCACCCTCTCTCTCATAAATGCATACACCTAAGCTTTTCTGTAATATCTCTGAAAGGAAGTAAAAGAAACCCATAACAATGGTTACGTCGGGGGTGGGGGGGGTGGGGAGGGGTTTCTCTGGAATGGGAGACTTTATTTTTCCCTTTCAACTTTTTATACTGATACCCTTTTATAATTTTTGGAAATTTTATCAATTGATATAATGTCCATTCAAAACAATAGATCAGTGTACAAATTAAAGTGATTCCCAAAACATTCCCAAAACAAGCTGAAAGGTATTCATCTCGTTTATTTATAGATACAGATATGTACCTTTATCTCATGGTTGTGAATTATCCATCATAAGAGCATTTTAAATCGGTAGTTTATAACCAGACAACCCTGTAGCAATATAGGATTACCTAGGATCATAAATAATTGGAGACCTCATCCAAATACTTGCTGATACATTACATCTGAATTTCTAAACAAGTAAGCAGTAAAGTCCTATATTGAACTCCTAAACCTCATACCTGTCAGAGACTGATAAGTGTACACGGGCAGGTTCTTTGATATGTGTCCAAGTCCCTTATCAGAGATAAGGAAGCTTAAATGTAAACCTGTGATTTAACTACATTTCACATTTGATACAGACTTACAGGAAGGAATGTGGAGAACTTACGTACTTGGAATACGTTGCTCCAACATTTCACAAGGTTTTCCTTTCCTATGTGAAAGGAGCCCAAAACTTCTGTCTCCTGTTTAAGGCTATTTAGGTGACATAAGAGCTAAGTCTTACTTTTTGGTGCTTCCCAGGTAACTAAGTGGTAGTATTATTTTAACCAGTTTAAAAAAAAAAAATCAAGCATCTGGGCTTTTGTTTTCAGCTGGCAGAATTTATGAACAGTAAATTATCAAAGGGATTGATAAACATCATGAAAGGCAAACTCATGAAAAACGTAAACAGATGCTTAAGGGTGTCTGAGGAAGCAGGACTGTGGTACTCTGGTGACAATGAAGGAAAATGTGTTTGAGATCATCTTGTCATTCTTGTCATAAATGAGGGTGTCTGCCATACCTCAACTTAACATGATATTTTTCTTTTTGCAAGTACATATTATTGGGAATATTCTAGAGGAAGAATTTTGTACCAAATTTTTAGTGTTTACTGAAAAAAAAATTATAAACTTATTCTTATGAAGGATAATGGGTACCAAAGTGAGAAGATTCCTAATATACATCTGATCTAGAAGTTTTAGGCTGTTTAATGTATTTGGTGTAGAGAGGAGGGAGTTTTTTGTATTTTTGCAAAACCAGGCTTACGTTTCTTTCTGATTCTTTTTTTTTTTTTTTTTTAGGTTTGAGAGAGAATTGGCATAAGGAATTTTTTGTGGGTTTTTTTTTTTTGTTTGTTTGTTTAGATTTCATTTATTTACTTGACAGACAGAGATCACAAGTAGGCAGAGAGGCAGGAGGAGAGAGGGGGGAAGCAGGCTCCCCGCTGAGCAGAGAGCCTGATGCGGGGCTCAATCCCAGGACCCTGAGATCATGACCTGAGCCAAAGGCAGAGGCTTAACCCACTGAGCCACCCAGGTGCCCTTGTTTTTTGTGTTCTTTTTTTTGTTTTTTTGTTTTTTAATTTCAATTAGCCAACACATTGTACATTAGTTTCAGATATATTGTTCAACAATTCATCAGTTGCATATAACACCTAGTGTTCATCACATCACTTGCCCTCCTTAATACCCATCACCCAGTTACCCCATCCCTCCACCCATCTCCCCTTCAGCAACCTCAGTTTGTTTCCCATAGTTCAGTCTCTCATGGTTTTTTAACCAACCTTACCTTTTTTGTTTTTATGATTTAAGTTCTTCATCTGAAATATGGCATGTGAAATGAGCTGGAATCATCTTCATGAGATGTATATCTTTTCCTGTAAACCAAAGATTGGTCATGCATTTGTTTCTTAAGGAAGATGAAAAGTCACATTCCCTGTGTAGTAAGGAATCCACTGCTCAGTAGACTTTGGACAGAGACTCACCAAGTCTAGTTCTCATATTTAGGAACAGAAGTTCACTTCTAACGTGGTAGGAATTAATCCCATGGGACTTTACTTTGATAGCAAATTTCACGTAGGAAATTATCTATAGATCTGGTGGGCACACCCTTTTGTCAAGGTAGTGACTTCCAAATACTGTAAGATGAATGTCTCCAGGATTTTTTTTTTCTGTCCTTCCTCCAGTTCACCTTACAAGGAGGATCAGCTCCATACTCATTCATGTTAAAGTTGAAGTTCTTTTACAACTGAATAGGAAGAGCCGGTCTAAAAATGAGAAATTAATTTGGCTTAGCCCTAGGGTAGCTTGGAGAATGCTTTTGAAGGTTAATATAAAAAAGCACTTGGAAAGACAGTTCATTTTGGAGCCCAAGGAGAAAATTCCTTTAGATAGAGGTTTAATGTAAACCTAAGTGGCAAGCCTTTAAGCAAAACTGTAGATATGGCATGGAACCTTAAATTTCATTACTGTAATGTTAATTTCTGCTATTAAAAAAACTCAGGTATCTCATTATCATCCTTATGCAATTTTCAGCTCATAATTTAAGAATCCACAAATGCCTTTAGGGTCCAGTATGCAAAAGAAATTATATATTGCCAGGAACCATGAAAAGGAGATAAATAGTTTCATGGAAAGCAAAAATGTGTATTACATTGAATCAGGCCACAGTCTCAGTATGCTTTGGCATTTGACTGACATCACTTTGAACAAAAATTTGACCTCTCTATTCTTTCTAGGGAGCATATTTCTCAGTGTGCCTGTTACAGCTATTGCCGAGGTAAAAATTAAGTAGGCCCTACTCTACCCACTGTCCTGTCTGGGCAGTAAATTCTATGATCACTCTAATTATAGTTAGTATGACATTAATCCTAACACCTCATCATATTCATGTCCAAGTGTCTTTTTTACTAAACTGATCATCTTTGGACATGGGAACATCTTGTGTGTGTCCATGCAGGCCTCATCAAATGCCAACACTGCTCTGTCACAGTTGATTACCAAGCCACAGATAACCTGAGAGTGACAGCATGTGTGTGTGTGTGTGTGTGTGTAGATATAGCAGACCCATAAACCTTGACCCATAGCTGCTTTGGAAACAAGGTGCCTTCAGCAGGCCAGAAATTTGAAAACATTCCTAGGAGATTTGGAATCTGGCTAGCACTATTGTCAAGAATGATAATGTAGGATGAAGCAACTAAGGTTTCTGTTTTGTGAATGAGAGAAACAGAAGCTGAGAGAGCTTGAGGACCCTGTTGGAGAATGTATAATGGTCTTAGGTTAGGAGGCTTTTGTGGAAACCTAGACCTTCTGATTCCAAGCACAGTGTTCTTTCTGTTGAACCAGCACACAGAAAAAGCAGCATCGTGTTCATAGTATGAAATGAATCACCTGGGGGAGAAATGTAGAAAAATGGGAGATTACTATTCCCTCTGCCTAGTGTTTCTTCTCCCTGCAAGCACTTGCTCATATCTGCTGTGTCTTTGAAGATCCACTGCGGGCTCCTCTAGGGAGCCTTCCCCAACTACATCACCATCAACTACTTTAGGCGCTACTTTGCAGCGCTGTCTCTATAGTCAGTGCCTGGAAACCTGGCCAGCTTCCTTTCCTCTGCTTTTTACTTAGCATGGATTTGTCAGTGATCAAGACGTATCAGTTCTGCCTATCTCACATCAGCCCACCTGTCTCTGGCCCTGCTGCCTCCACCCTAGCCCAAGCCTTGCCCATCTAGTCTTCCTGACCCTCGGCCAGTACCCCCAGCTTCTTCTCTGTACAGCAACCCTTAGGACTGTTCTAACAGGCGAACTTGAACACACCACTTTCCCCCCCTCACCAATGGATACTGTGAGCTCCAGAATCCTCTAATTGACTGAGAGGCCCTGGGTGGTCCAGCCCTGCCTGACATTGCAGCCTCTGTTGAAACTCTCTGGGTGGACCCTACCAAACTGGTTTTACATCCTCCACCTTGCCCTGTGGCTTCTCACTTCCAGGGAATGCTATGTTACTAAACATCCCTTCTTGCAGAGAACCCTTCCTGATTCTCCCTCCTCACCCTTGATGGGGTAACCCCTGCATATTGGGGAAACACTAAGCTCCCAGTAGTGTGTGATGTCATCAGCCGTTTATTTGTTACATTCTCTGAGGTGAATGTCTTCTCAATTGTATCTCCTCAGTGTCCAGCACAGTGCTGAGAACATAGGAAAAATAGGTTTCTGCATGAATGAATAAACACATAAAATACATTGAGAAGGCTTTCTGGACAATCCCTTTTGCAGAAAGTGGAATTTTGGCACCCTCCCCACAGGAATGCCACTATCTTTGAGATTTTTAGTGGTTTGAGTTTGGTTTCGTTACCATTTTTAGTTTTTTAATTCTATAAACACATCAAATGTTTAGCAACTCCTTGTATTCCAGAATTGTTTAAAAATTTCCAGTGTCTTCCATTTGCCCATAGCTAAAATAATATGTAAACTCTCTATCCTGCCTACGTGACCTGGCCCTTGCCTACCTTACCTGACCTTTCTGACCTCACTTCACCTGGCTGTCTCCCCGGCTTTGCCATGGTCCTATGCTTATTCTATTCCTTGTGTAAACCAAGTTCCTTCTCACCACTAGGCCTTAGCAACACCTGTTCCTACTGCCTTAGAAAGTTCTTCCTTTGGTGAGTGCTGTGAAGTGTGTAAACCTGGCGATTCACAGACCTGTACCCCTGGGGATTAAAATATATTATATGGTTATAAAAAAATAAAATTAAAAAAAAAAAAAAAAAGTTCTTCCTTGATCTTCACATGCCCTAGCCTGCCCTGAACCTTCTGGTCCGCACCCATCACTGTCTGCCACATCACCCTTTTACTCTGTTCGTAACACTTTCCCTCTGATGTGTTCTAACCAGACACACTCACTCAGCTCTTTATTGCCCCTCTTTCCTCAAGACGCTGTAAGTCCTGTGGCAGTGAGAACCATGCTATCTTACCATCTCAAGATTCTCAGCACCTAGAGAAGATCTAGCTCAGAGTCAATGCTTCATAAATATTTGTTAAATCCATCCAGTTTTTAAAAAATAAAACTTAGTTTTTGATGCACTAAGAATTCCTTTATCCAAAACCTGTCATCAACACAGAAGATGAACAAGATAATTTCTCATGTAGCTTAAGTAATTGGCCTAGGAAATAATTCACATAGCAAGTAAGTTTTATATACTCATCACCCGGTGTGTCAGGCCAGAATGTCCTGAAGTTTGCTAGTACAGACGTTTTTTGCTCTGTCTGGGTGGTGGCCTGGCCAGGCTAGTTCTTAGGTAGCTAATCACTCTGTCTTTAGCTACTCCAGTCTCAAATTGAATTCCTATTTAGGTAGTTCTTTCCATAATCATGTCAAGAAAAGTATTTTTTTAGGGTAAGATCCTTTCTTGATCATGGTCTACCTGATCCTTTATAACACAGGTTCCTTGGAAAGTTGATGGTACCAGTCGATAAGAGCCCAGACACACTCTGTGGTCCTCCAGTTTTGTTGACTCCATGTGAACCCAGCTGCTTGGCTACTTTGGTTTTGGTGTTATTCTCTTTATGCCTCAGGTAATTCAAAACTGATAAATGAGCCAGTTTCTTTTCCTAGATAAGGCCTGTAGGGGAATTTGGCCTGTTACTGGTGACAATATAACCTCGCAAAACATGCATAAACACAATGCTGGCTAAATACTCCAAAGGTGAGGGGCAGGAGTGGGTTGGTATAGGCCCAAAGTAAAATATCCTGGAGGGTTTTCTGTGATTTTCCAAAACCCCACATTCAAAAATGGGTTCTTCTCATCTGCTGGGCCTATCGTGGGAATTGAGGAAATAATGATAGCAAAGCAGTCTGTGTCCTGCCTTGTAATATACCTTGGGTAAATGTTACCTAGTACTATTGTTCACTCATCTCAGCTCATATTCTGGAAGGACACAAGACACTGGGCTTTGTCTCTAACACACTTAGAGTTTACCCTATCCTGAGTAGTTGCAAAACTCACTGACAATCTGTCAGCTGCTAGGGAGCAACTTGCAGAATGAGTTGGCTCCAGGCAACTCATTTTTCGAGCCCTTCCCTGCCCACACGTACTGTGAGTTACCCAGAAAGCAGCAGCTGCAGCCACCAGTGGAAATTCCCCAAGGCCACTCACTGCCTCTGCTTGTGGGGAAAGGCATGGCAGGGGAATGGCCTCCTTCACCAGCTCCTAGGTGTCTGGCCAAGGTCTGCAAATCCTGAGGCTCTATAGCAGTTGCCCTATTCCTCACAGATAGCAGAACAAGCCTCTCTCTCTGCCGTTCTTGTAAGCAGGCAGAGCTCATGGGGAGAGAGCAGAAGAGATTTGGGGAAGGGCTCCATTTTCCTGGTTTCAGCAGAATTTTGGATAACCTGAGGTTCTTGCAGATTGTTTGTTCTGTCTCTCTTCCTCTCTCCATGATAGTCATAACATTTGAAGTTCCCTTTGCCTCTGATCATAAACTCTGCTTCTCGAATAAGGGAGCAAGTTATTCAGATTGTAGAAATTTCTTAGAAGGAAAGGGGGTTAACGGAAAACAGCATATGTGTCCATGTGCTGACGGTCTGAATATTACATTATCTATTTCCACAAGTAAACTTTAAACCAGACCGGTCTATCACACACAGAGATGGCATTGATCTTCCAGGAGGAATTGCCAGCTGCAAAATGCCTGCTGTCCCTTCCTGCCCATTAGGGGGTGGAGAGTGCCTCTTTTCAACTAGCTGAAACACTCAGTGTAAATATTTGAGACTCCAACCCAAATTAATTCTTGCTAATCCTTTATCTTCCTTTAAAAAATGAGTAAGAATCATTCCCCCCTTGATTCCGTGAGGATGAAGAAAGGACATTTTACCTGCTACAGTGTCTCCAGCATTGCAACTGGAAATGTAATGGGGGTATCTGGTTGCATGTTTGGGCTCAGCCTGTGTGGCTCTACTTTATATAAGCTCGTTCATAATTCAGCATTCAGACTCAGCTTGCTGGTTGATGGCCTGTAGGGAGCCAGTAATCCTCATTTCAGGAGAATAGTTAGTGAGAGCAAACCTACCCTCCCTTGTCCCACCAACCCCCTCGTTCTAAAACACTGCAGTGGTTCAAAGCAGTCTTTTCTGAGAGCTCTCGTTTATTTTGGAGGAATGATTTGAACCCAGGTTAGTTTGGCCCCATTCTTGTCTTAGTACTCTTGATTGGCTCATTTGATGGAAGAAAAAAAACCCCATGTATCTAAGAGACCAAAGAAGGGGACAGGTGGGGAAGAAAAACGAACATGGGTGAGACCAAATTACCCCGCTGTGGGTGAGATTATACATCAGCATGACCTTTTTTAGCACTGTAGAAATATTGATCATAAGCCTTAAGATGGGCTTATCTTTTGAGCAATTACACTTCTAGTATTTACCACAAGGACATACATAATGAGAGATTTATGCAAAAGTGGATGGACTTTTATCTCAGTATTATTTATAATTTCAAAAACAAACTTAAATGTTGAAGAATAGCGATTATTTGATAATTAACACACAGCCGTGGACTACAGTGCAACTATTAAAAGTTGTATTGCCAGTACATTTCATCAGCAAGGGAATATTTTCATAATAAACGCCCTTGTTGAAAAAAGCAGAATAAAAAAGTCTTTAAATTACAATGCCAGTTTAATACACAAACCAAAATACATATGGATGCATATCTACACATAGCAAGGTTCTAAAACAGTCACCAACATTTTAACAATGGTACTGTAGGGTAATAGTATTGCGGGTTATTTTTATTTCATTTTGTCTTTCTGCCTGTTGTTTCTTCATTGTCTACATTGAGCACAGTTGCTTTTATAGGCAAAAACAGAAACAATGGATTTTCTTTCTATATTTTAAAATATAAATATGCACTGAAAAGATATATCATGGGGCATCGCCCCCTTTTTTTTTTTAAACCAAAATGGGCAGAGGAGGAGGAGGAGCGGAGGAAGTAAGCTGGCTTTAAATATTAGAATTAACCAGAGCCTTGGAGTCCTTCCTGGTTAATTTTGCTTTAGATAGGCAGATATGATTGTGCGAACACTAAGGTTTTTGTATTCCTCACTCTAAATCTGTGAGTTTATCAAATTCATTAAGTATCAGTACTTGCTTTTATTTTGGGAGCCCCTTCTACCAGATGTGGTGTCCTGTCCTTTATGAAGGTTCACTTATGCAGTCCTCACAAAGGCCCTTTGGGGTAACATTTTCCCTGGTTTTCAAATGAGGAGAGAGAGCTGGGTGGTAAAGAGTCCCACAGGAATTCCACCTGTGTCCATAGGCCTTGCTCTTCCCACTCAACCTAGCATTCCCTACAGAAGTTTCCCAGTCTTCTCTAGGCCTGTCTTCCTCAACATGCCACTCTGTTCACAGAACCAGCCTTTACCCTGATGACAGAGGTATACGTAGAGAGAAGGGAAGTTGGATACTGAGAGGCCCATGGTTGTGCAGAAAAAGAAGGGATGGAAGCTGTTGCAGTGGGCCACCCACCACCCCCCAAGAAATGCAGCCATTCATTGAGTCTTGACATTCAAGGATCCAGCCAAGCCCACCTAGGCCAGCTTAGACATAGCAGTTCCCACTGCAGAGTATTAGAGGAACAGCCGTGCCGTCCCTGGCAGCAGTTGTATGAAGCCCGTGCAGTGCTGCTTTTCAGAGTGTGGACTCATCCTCGGAGAAAGACGGAGCCCAAAGAGGAAGTATTATCCTACAACTCTGTCTGTCCACCCACCCTTTCCTCGGGGGCTTCTCAGGAAGCATTCCAGAGGAGTGACTGGGGATTGAGACTGTCTCCACTGACACCCCCAGAATGAGCGTGGGCAGGTGGGTAATGCCTGTTTGCCCATCTGCCCAGGTCCATTTTCTGCACCACTAAGGCTTTCACTGACACCAGCAGCATTTCTTTGAGAGAGCTAGTGGAAAAACAGACATTTCCTGGTAGCCTGCCCTGAAAAACGAGGGTTTAGTTAAGGTCCCTAAATGAGCCAGAGCTCAGTACTGACACCTCCGTTTGAACATGAAATTCTGGGCTTTGGGCACCAGTTATTTGACACCCCTGGACCCCTCTGCCCCCGGTAACACGACCGGAGTGCCTGTGAACGTGCCTCTATGTTTTCCACTGGGGGCTTTGCTGTGCAGACACAGGTAACAGAGCTGTGCTAAGAGGGGGAATCATCGAAAGAGGGACACCCGAGAACCTGAGGCATATTACTACTTCTTCTCTGTCCTTGTAGTTAGTTAAGTAGTGGTACCGTTTTCTCTTCATTTTCACTCCTCTTGGGATCATTTCATTGGGGTTTATAGATGGTATAAGTCCTACTTTTCATTTTGTAACAGAAAAACTGTTTTCTCAAGACAAGTGAAGCATACCCTAATCTTAACAGCTATCCTTTAGTGAACACTTACTGCATATCAAGCTTTAATACACTAAGTATATTTATAATCTCCTTAATTATCCCCATTTTAAGCAGGGAAAGAAAATGTGGGACGCGGAAGTTAAGCTGCCCGAGGTCACACTGCAGAGCCAATACTGGAGAGCCGTCTGACCCTAAAAACTTGCACCTAGCTGTTAATTCGCTATTCTTAAGAATATTGTTTTCATTTAGAAGTCTGTTTAGCAAATATGACAGGTGTTCTCATGAAATTACTGAGAAGTTTCCAAACCATTTTTCTTTATTTTCTCTTGAATGTGTATTTATGATTTCTTGGAACTGGGATTTCACCTGTTTCAGCAGGTTCTAGGACATGTCATACAACCCCCTGTAGTTGGCCAGCTTGGTGTTGGGCATTTCTTGACCCCTTCTGTCCACCAGGCTCGTGAAGTAAATGTTTTGGGAAGCTTCATTAGGATCCTCTTCGGTGGGAAGGGCTGGAGGGAAGCAGTGGGCACAGGCATTCAGAGAAGCCCAAGTTCCAGAGACAGGCTGCCTTGGTTCAGCTGCAGCACTCCCACTTTCCACCTCAGAAAACTGCTCAATCTCTCCATCTTTCAACTTACCCCTCTTCAAGATCAGGGCAGCCCTCACAGGGTTATCTGGAGGAGTCCATGACAAAAAATGCCCAGCCCAGGGCCTGGCATGTTGGAAGTACTCTATCAGTGGGAGCTGTTAGGTTAGAAGCCAGACTTTGTCCTGTTGCTACACCTCGTCTTGGCATAGAGTGGGGGCTCATTTTGCCTTTGACAATAATTCTCTTTTCCCAGATATAAGATGATCACAGCTGCCTAATTTTTAACCCCAAAATTGAAAAATGGGAACACCATAACCCCATGGAAATTTTCCCAAACTACTCCAGATTACCAATCCCTCTGTTCTCAGAACCCTTCAGTTCTTGGGATCAAATCAGAGGTGGACACTCAAAGTCTGTTCATTAAGCAGATGAGGGTACACAGCTATGGGGCCAAATATAATGAAATCCATGCAAATAAGTCACATTTCCCAGTAATTTCCAAAGCTGACATGGAACACTGTAGAAACCAAGAATCAGTGGTTCCCTTCTCTACTTGCTTATCAAAATCACGGGGCTGAGGTTGGAGGGAATTGGGACAGCGTGATTTTTATGACCCAGCTGAGCCTGACTTATCCATTGACTTGACGCTGGGAGGGCTTTTCATTTTGGAAAATACATTGTGTTTCTTTTTATTTTATGATATGCTAAATTGTGATTTGCAGTGTTCTTCCTTTGGTTTTCTTGAGAGGATCCTCCTTTCCATAGTTCTCTGGGAGAATGAAAATTTAAGTCTATGCAAAGTGTCATTTTGTCTCTAAAACCCTGGGTGACCATAGGAAGGAAGAATTGACAGTCATGTGGTGCGGGCATTGTGGAAGGCTTGCCTTCATGTTTCAGGTGGATGTGTTTGAAAGTCTAGGCAGTCATTTCCAAAGGGAACCGAATGGGCTTGTAATACTATTACCACAAATAGCTCTGTAAGTGAATTAATATAAACATACTGACAGAAAGTGGTTACATCTCTAGAAATGTTCCACCTCAAATGGTGAAAGTCAGAGGAACCTTAAAGAAGGGGATAAGATAACCGGAGTATCTCATGGGTTTGGTCCTGTAGCAACCCAGAGACATGGCAGCTCGCATAGAGGAAGCGAAGTGTCTGGGCTGTTGGTTTCGTTTGGGAATTATATAATTCCTTTCTTCCAAAAAGGAACAAACCACATACTCTTTTTTTAGGGCACATAGAGACTTCGTTGAAAAGGGGAACATTTGTTTCCCCAAACAGAATGACATTCTAGCTGTACCAGGAAACAGTCTCTTGCAGGAAAAGTATGTTTTGCTATTACCAGCCACTACTGGGAACTGCGGCAGCCCCAGCCAGCATTTATTACTGGTCTTCTTTCGATAGTCCTCTCTTTGCAGATAGGGCCCTTTCCATCAAGTTTACATAGTGTTCTGGGAAAAGCCTTACAAGCAGGCAGAGAGACTGTCAGGGCACTTAGGAAAAAATGGGGCTTGGTCTTTGTTTTTATCTCAGATGTTAAAATAAAAAGAAGCCCAGGTGTTGAAGAGAATGAGGTCTTCATGTTCTGCTCTGTGGAGTCCTCTGCTCAGACAGGAGTCCTGAGAGCAGTGACTTGTCCACACAGAACCCGCGTCACCCCCACCCACCCATTCCTACTCGGGAGCTCACTTTCATCCTGTCCTGATTTTTGTTTTCTTCATAGCTCTTCATACCAGCTAAAATGTCTTACCTGATTGTTTACTTTTTTATTGTCTATTACACACACAGGTAACACTTTCCTAGGAACTGTTTTGGTTACTTAAATGATCAAAATATACTTAGAAAAAATATTGGGGACATGTATCTCCAATATGTATTAGTTATTTTTATTTACTTATTTATAAATTACATACCTACCTTACTAATTATTATATTACATATATCAGATGATATATATAAAATACAAATCTTACAAGGATCAGATAAAAAATGCAAATAGAAGCTTTGATATTTTTTTCCCCACATGGCCTGACTTGCAGGACGCTGTGTTTGAGAGTAGAAGCCTCACTCCTCTTGTTTTCTGAGGTGTTCCCAGTGCTTGCGACAGCAACTGCCATGTATTAAGTGCGCACTAAATATTTGTTTAGTATTTACTATTGAGTAACAAGGAAGGCTAAGGCATGGTTCACTTGCCAGGCTCCCAATAGCTGAGGTTTATTGCGTCTCTGCAGGACGAGAAGAGAAAAGCCCTAGTTTTTAGGGTCAGAATGCCTTCCTAATACAATATGTGCTGAATAAGGGATTTACTGTAATGATTCAAATCCTTCACCAAAGAGGTAATTACAACTTCCTTGATAAGAGCGGAGCTCAAGCAGACAGACAGGTGGTTTCTAGTTTCTCTTAGAACAGATGGCACAAATGGACCAGCTTCTGAGGCTTTTTGAGGAAACTTGCTCATAAACAGCCTTAAATATATTATTTTTCATGTCTTCCAACACATGCTTTCTAAATAAAGTGAAAAGTCTTAGTAGATTGAGCGCAAGAGCACATATGCACAATGCTGCAGGGAGCAGGGCACTTCCAGCTTACCTGAGCAGCAGGTGTGGCGTGTCTGGCATGCACAAGGGAGATTCTGTGCCCCCTTGGAGGCCAGATGTGCTAAGAAGGTTCACCATAGTGAACCTTTCCTTCTAGGTGCCCTCACAGGGTTTTTTCCCCGGCACTTTAAACTATACATTGCCTTCTCCCATGAGTTGAACACTCATATTTTTTAAATGAAAGAGCTCAGTTTATTTGATTTTAAGATTTTTTTTTTTTTTAAAGAGGGGGCAGATGGTTTAGTGGCTAAGAGTTAGGACCAGTTTCAGATCCCAGCTCCTCATTGTCCACTAACCACTTGGCCTGAGGCAACCAAGATACTTAAACTTAATGATCTTCTGTTTTCTCACCTGAAAAATGAGAATAATAATATCTATCCCTGAGGTGGTTTGGAAAAGTTGAGAGGACGCCTGTGAAAAGATTGGCAGAATGACTGATATATAGTAAGTATTTAATAAAAATTAGAACTCACCACTTATTACCATCATCATTTTCACCTTCCCTTTGAAAGCTCTTGGCCTGCTATAAACATGTGAAAACAGAGAAATGAGCTAAACACAAAAGACACATTGCATGATTCCATTTTTGTGAAATGTCCAGAAAAGGCAAATCTCTAGAGACAGAAAGTACATCAGTGGTTGCCACTGGCTGGTAACATGAGCAGGGCTTCATTGCAAGTGGCCGGAGGGACCTTTTGGGGGCTGATAGAAACATCATAAAACTGGATTATAGGTGATGGCTACACAACTCTTATCAGTGGTGTACACTTCAAATGGGTGACCCTTATACTATGAAATTATACCTCAATAAAATTATTTTTTAATATCCTCTTCTTCCAAGAATAGTAAACACAATGAGTAAATATTGACATGATGATGATGATGTAGTATTGACAAATGAAAGCAGAATTAAGAGGCAAAAATGTTAAATAACCATTAAATCCTTGCCTGGAATCAGCATGTAAGTTTTTTATTAATTAATTTTGCTTTTTAGAATAACTAAATAGGTCTTGGAAAAATAAATGCTGTACTTTTACTAGAGGAAAGAAAAAGATAACCAAGAACAGAAATTTCCAAAATTTAAGTCTTATGACACTGAGGTACCTGAACATTTTAAATAATGCCTGGATGACCTTTTTTCTTCATTTTAATAAGAATGATTTAGAAGGGAATAAGTGGATGCTTCTGCTTTATTACAGGGATCAATTTTTAAAAAAATATTAGGATATTCTGTATTAAATGTACACATGATACACAGATACAGCCAAAGCTAGGAGGCTGGGGCAAATGACTAGGTTTGGGCAGCACTCCCCAGTAGTCAGGAGGAAGAATAATGCCAACAAGTGACCAAAATTAAATATGGAAACACAGGAGTCCATCAGAGTACAGTCTAGTGTGCCTGTCTCCCTCCCTGCCAGAAGCAGAAGGTTTGAAACACCCTTTCCGTCATACCTGTCAGGCACTGCCATCCGAGGCGAGCAAAGGGGGAAGAATGCAAGCCATCATGACAGCACTAGACTGAGATATGCTTACATTTTATGATATCAGATCATTCTGACTCAGGAATATCTAGCTGCCCGGCTTACCAGGGCCTTATGCTTGGCTTCTGGTAGAACCCTATTTCCTTTTCTTTCCTTAATGACTTTGATCCTGTGGGGTCTATTTTTTTTTTTTAATGAAACCTTTATATATTGTCAATTCCAAAGAAACTTAGGAAGCATCATAGTGTACAAGAGATATAAGATGAGGACCATAACTTCCCTTCTGCAAGACCAGAAAGGAAAGGCTAGTGCTTGAGGATTCAAAGAAGTATAGAACTTACTGTGATAACTAGAGAAGCCTCATGTCGGAGTTCACGCTGAAAATGGGCTTTGACTGGTGGATGGGCATTAATTAGGGGCAAGGGAAGAGACAGTCCAGGTGGGAAAACAGCATCAGCAAAGAACATGGTAATGGAAAGCTGAAAGCACCCCCGTGGCACAAATAAAACTGTTTGGCTAGAACGCAGCGGGTTGGAAAACTAAGGCCCATGGGCCACATCCAGCCAGCTGTCTATTGTTTTTGGTTTTGGTTTTGTTTTTGTTTTGTGGCTTATGAGATGCGAATGGTTTTTACATTGTTCAGCTGTTATATTTTAAATGGTTATGTAAGTAACTACCTAATACCCTCAGTTTTGCCTCTCAGTCCAGGGAGTCTACAATATTTACTATATGACCCTTTAAGAAAACGTTTGCTGACTCGGAAATCCCTGAGGGCATAAAAGCAAGTAAGCTGGATTAAGAAGAGCAATTGGGGCTGTATTATGAAAGACCTTCAAATGACAGAAACCCAACTGGCCTAAGGAAAAAGTGGAAGTTAAAAAGTTACAATTTTGGGAAATCTCAGGGTGGATCTAACCTCGAGCAGTACTGGATCCAGGAACCCAAATTATTATTTTACTTGACTCTTCTTCCCTCCTTTAAAAACAAAACAAAACAAAAACAAAAACAAAAACCAAACAAACAAACTTCATTTGCAGACAGATGCTTGCCATGTAATGGGAAAAAAGATCTCTGGTCACACTAAGCCAATGGCTTTTGCTTCCAGAAGAGCATTCGTATGTTGGAACACAAGGAGGAACTATGGTCAGTTGCATGTCCATCCTTGACCCATTTTCTGTGTCCAGAGGAAAGGGGCCCTCGGACAAGCCAGAGTGGATCACACGCCTGCCCCTGTAATGAAATCCACGGGACGCTGGCTCCACCTGTATCACTTGTGGAACAGAAGAAAGGGAGGGGGAAAACTAGTGGCCAGGAATAAACTGTGTAACTACATCTTTCACTCTCCCTTATTCTTTGTGCAATAGATAGTCAGAAGTTTATGAGAAGGAAATTGCTATTCATTCAAAATTTGAGCTATGAGTTTAAGAGGTTCATGTAGTTACAACATGAGGTAGGATGGATTGGAATGGTAAAAAGGTAGAGAGACCAGGCTAGAGAGTCTTTGTGTAGTCTTAGGTGAGATGGCATTGGTCTTCGTCCTCGGAGGAAAGGGGAAACACTGAAGTGTTCTAAGCAAAGAGTAGACAGGATCAGATTTGGGAACGGTCCTCTTAAGTATCTGTGTTGAACATCTTGCTTACATTGTAAATTTGCCAAAGATTCTGCAGAGTAATTTGTATCTGCCTCATATTTGAAAATGCATTTTATGTATATATATAATTACAAATATATATATATTTGTAAGATTAGAATTAATGGTGTTTTGCTGTGTCTATTTTCATTGACTTCTCAGTGGGTTTTTGGTTTTAGAGTATAATAACTAGAGCAGAATATAGAAATCATTTTCCTTCAGTTTGTTTTTATGCACAGATGTTAAAACTCTTTTTTTTTTTTTCCCCACTGGCAAGGGTGACTTTGCTGGAAAATCATTTGAAGTTTTTTCTAGTCAAGTCAATAAGCAACTCAGACCCAAAGGAACAAGGGGCAAAAATCACCATGAAACCTAGTGAGATTGCATTCCTTTGTTGGGCAGCCTGAGCCAACCTTTGTAGAAACAGAGTGTGGTCCAGGGGAAGATGCAGGTTTTGTGCATGGTCACACTGAAGGAGCAAGGCCAGGCATGGAAGGTAATAAATGGAGTAGAGAAGATGTTTGTGTGGGTTGAAATCAAATCAGAAATAATTTTCCACATGTTTAGACTATTGAATAAACACAAGAATTAGAGGGAAGTCAGCTATTTGCTTGGGAGGAGGAAAAGAGAGTCAGACTGTTGGCCTTTTCACCAAAGTTCATCTCTGCTTATCTCTCTGCCTCATGCCTTTTGTGGTATCCAGACCAAGGATTTGTAGGCTTGCAGAAATTTGACTTAATCGTCCTGAATATTATCCTTAGCAAAAGTGCTTTTTCTATTGCTGAGAGTTCTGAACATAGTGAAATATTTCAGCCTTTTTATTCAGGGAATCTCCTTTCCCTAGGGTTTACTTTTAAGCTAAAGTGTCCTGGGCCACCACTGCTAATTTTAGATACTCCTTTATTTTCAGCAGTGGACACTGAGATTCTTAGTAAATCCTTCTCCCTCCTCTTCCTCCCCCTTGTCCAAACAGGAAATATTCCCTGCAAGCAGACCTTATAGAAAAGTATGCCAGATGGCCAGTGACTTACAGCCCGTGTTGTTAACATCTTGTCTAGCTTACTCAAATGTGACATTGGAACTGTCCTATTTGACTTCCCCATCGTTGGGAGAAAAGAAGACACCGTTGATTTACTGTAATAACTTTGCCAAAATAAAAATGTCTCTCGAGGACCCAACATCATTTCTCAGTGAGGAGAGCAGGATGGGAAAATTAGTTCTTATATATGGAAGGTACTCAGCAAATATTTGTTGATTGTATTTGACTGAAAAGAGAAGAGAAACAGCACGAACAGTTGGGAGCTGCCAACTGTATTATGCAACCCAAACTACAGACTGGTGCAAGAAAGATGGAACTGTCACTTTGGCTCTATTAAGCATCCCTCCTCCAGAGAATAAAAGTAGCCACTTATATGATTAGGGAGATTGCTTTTATTAGTGACATTTATTTTTTGGTTATAAACATAACAGATTAACTATAGGAAATGTGGAAGAGAGTTTAAAGCATAAAAAATAAAAATTACTTTTATTGTCATCATCCAGAGAATGCCGTTAATATGTTGATCTACTTACTGTCTATCGGTTTGTTTTAAGATAGGTTTGCCCATGTTTTTTATTATAAAAAAAGGCATGAAATATGAATGTACAGTTTAAGAAGTTATCGTTTAACAAACACCCACCTGATTACACATAGGTTAAGAAGTACAATCCTGCCAAGACCCCAGAAGTGTCTGCATCTCTTGCTTTCTCCTTCCCTCTCTTAGTCCTCTCCCCCCAACAAAAGGAATCACTGATCAGATGTTTACAGTAATCAATTCCATGTTCTTATTTGCATTTTTGTCTCTTAAATACAGATCATTGTTACGTCCAGTAGTTATGTTCAATAGAGTCAATACAAATACTGAATGAGCAAATACTGAACCACTGCTCCTAGGGGAAGTACAGGGTTATGCTCCTGTGAGCCTCTGGCTTTACCACATTTTTTTTAAAAAAGATTTTATTTATTTATTTAACAGAGAGATACACAGCTAGAGAAGGAACAGAAGCAGGGGGAGTGGAAGAGGGAGAAGCAGGCTTCCCACTGAGCAGGGAGTCCATCGCGAGCAAGGAGTCCAATGCGGGACGCGATCCTAGGACTCTGGGATGGTGACCCGAGCCAAAGGCAGACGCTTAACAACTGAGCCACCCAGGCACCCCTTTACCACATTTTTGTCAACTGATCTGTATACGGTGTCTAACATTGTTAATTCATTACCATTGAAGGCATGGCCAACAACACAGTAAGTTATACCTGTACAAATCTTACTAAACACATGTTTCCTACATAAGGCACATCCGTGCCTTCTTGTACTTAGAAGCTCTGGAGAACCGAAACAACAATCCCTTCGTGCCGTCTCAGCTGGCATTGTGCACATTGGGCGCTTTAGAGAGACTCCGGTGTTGCATTGCTTTGCGGGTGGGTGTTGATGAGGGACCATGAAAGCATCATGAGTATTGATTCTGAGGTTACAAATAGACTGTAGCCAGTAAACGAATTCACAAACACAGCATCTGCAAATAATAAGGATCACCTGTATGCATCCTTAAAACACAATTTTTTGTTTTCTTATGTCTGGCTTCCTTTGTTCAGTGGTTTTCAGAGTCCTTCATTCATTTTTTAAAATTAGTCGTTAGTTTATTTATCTTCATTATGGTAGAGTGTACTATCATATTAATATACTAAAAGTCGTTCTCCATTCTTCTTTTGCTGAACTTCCGGCTTTCTTGTTCTTGCTTTTACAAATAATTTGCTGTGCACATTCTTATGCATCTCTTCTGAGGCACACATGCATGCCATGCTGGAGGGAGTATGTCTGGGAACGGAACTGCTGGATCAGAGAGGGTGATCACTTCACCTTTGCCAGATGAAGCCAAACTGTCCAGAGTGGATGTGGCAGTCTCCATCCCTCCAATAAAGTAGTAGAGCTCTGACATTCCACATGTTGCAACCACGTGGTGTTTTCAGCATTTTGGTGTTAGCTATTTAGTCACTCTGGTATGTGTGAAAATCTACCTCATTATGGTTTTAATCTACATTTCTTGGACTACCGCAAGGTTAAGCATTTTTTTTTTTTTTGCATTTTTTCTCTCTCTTTTTTAAAGATTTTATTTATTTGTCAGAGAGAGAGAGAGAGCGTGAGAGAGAGTACACGAGTGCACAGAGAAGCAGGGGGAGCGGCAGGCAGAGGGAGAAGCAGGCTCCCCACTGAGCAAGGAGCCTGATGTAGGTGGGACTTGATCCCAGAACCCTGGGATCATGACCTGAGCCAAAGACAGGTGCTTAACCAACTCAGCCACCCAGGCGTCTGGATGCATTTTCTCTTCTTAAGTCCCTGTTCAAGTTGCTTGCCATCTCCCCCTTGGTTGTCTGTCTGTTTCTTACTGATCAGTAGGAACTCTTTGTTGAGTCTGGTTATAAGCCCTTTGTTTATTTATATGTTGTAAGCTGCCTTTTTACTCTCTTTTAATGTTGTCTTTTGATAAATACAAATTCTTAATTTTAATGTAGTTGAGTATATCTGTATTATCCTTATGGTTACTGCTTTATAGGCTCTGTTGGATATGTTCCAAGCTCAAGTTCCCAGAGTTATTCTCTTCTAAAACCTTTATTGTTTGCCTTCGGCATTTGGATCTGTAATCCACCTGGAAATCGTATATTAGGTATGATATGAAGGACAGATCAAGTGTTACTTTTACCATACAGATATCCAATTATCCTAGCATCATTTATAGAAGAGTGCTTTCCACTATTACAAAATAATATAGCCTCATGATTAAAACATTAAAACAGTATAAATAAAATTAAAAAGTGAATGTTAAATCCATGCCACCTAGTTCCCCGCTCTCAATCCCCTGAGGTGTAGTTAGAGTTTCCTCCTTGCAGATGTATTTTAAGAATAATGTTTAAATATCCCTAGCATTAGAATGGTGGCCTTAAGTTACACCTCAGGACAGTAGTAAGATTGAACCTGGCAGCACTATTCCTTTCCTTCTCTTTTTAAATTACAGTGACTGCATTTGCTTGTGCGATGTCTTCATTATAGAGGAAATGACAATTGTACTGCACTCAATTTAAGATAGTAAGGAAGTTTGGTGATTTCTCAGCAACTGTTCAAATCTTTGAAACAGCAAGTGTGAGCATACGCATTCTCTGTAGTGACCCAAAATGCTTCAGCCTTTCTTTACAAATAACTTCAATAAATAATAAATTGTGAAATTTTTTCAGTTGAAAGAGAGTAAATACATAAAAATCAATTCTCATGTACCTGGGATGTGGCACTGAAAGAGCCTGAGGGACTACCCTCAGATTTAACAGAAAAGAATACTCTGCTTATTCAATATTTTGCACCATGAAGCACAGTGGAGGTATTTGGCCCTCTTACCCTCGCTGGTCCTTTCCCTTAAGGCTTTTTTCCCTGCACACTGAGCAACTGAACTGGAACTGTTGTCCAGTCATCTTTACTTCCAATCCAGAGATTTCCCTTCTGCCTCCCATTTCTGTATTATTATACATGAAAAGTTTCAAATTACTGACTTGGAGAACCTTAAGGATGACAGATGCTCTATTCTAAGATTTTGAATTTTGTTTAAATCATGGAATTATTTGCCATGCCCAGCACACTCCATCCGAGTTTAAATTTTGTTTGAAATTTATGCTTCAGAAAAGAAAGGGAACTACTACACTCTAGATGAATTGAACTATTTTAAAAGCCAATCACTTAAAAACTGTCTTAAAAGTGATTGCCTATAATTTCTAAGGCCTTAAGGGGATTTTACCATTTTGTCTCATTAAAATAAGAATCAGGACTGTCATTGACAGGATCAAAATGCACATTAAAATAGATAATACATTAGGATAAAAATGCACATTAAGATATATTAGGTAGTATATTAGATGAGGGGAAGAATCTGTAAATACTATGCATACTGGTAAAAGTCAAAAGAACACAGAATGATACAGCTCAGGGGCATGTGTGTTTTCCCTCTAGTTAGACTGTGAAGCACATACTGAAAATTCACTAGTTTGGGACATATATAGGATTTCTGTGTTGACACAGCTTCAGCAGACACATGTGAAAAATATGTGGTTCAGTTTTTTAACAAATTAAAATCATTTTTTGTGTCATTTGCTTGGATTCACCACTATCCATTTTATCAGTATTCCTTTTGGCCCTCTTTTCTTGGCTGAGGTTTGATATCCCTTCTTTTTTTATGGTGCCTTAAATCAAGACATAAAGGGATATTTTCCAAGGAAGAAGAATTCACTGATTTGGGATTAGATTAAATAGGACATTATTGGTTTTCATGGAATTTTCTCTGATCTCTCATAGGAGGAAAGGGCAGGGGGTGGGGGAAAAGACAAGCATACCCCCTTGGATTTAATAGCACCTTCCTATTCTGTACTTTATTGGGAAGAGAAGACTGATGGTACATTAAGGTCAGTCCTGGGCTAGTGATCTCACAGTCCTTGCCCAGGCCCAACATATGTGACTGGGAACCTGGGCCATAGATCACAGTCCAGTGCCTGGCAGAGAGGAGAAAATGCCAGTTTTTTTACTTCTCCATAGTACACCCCTGGCAGAAGACTATCCGGACACTCTTCTATACCTCATCCCTCCTAGCTAGTCCCATCTTTAAGAGTCCAGGAGTAGGCTGAGCATCTGTCACTCCCACCCTCCCTTGGGTCAGCCACACCATTTGACGAGGGCTCTAACTCTCCAGGTTTACATTGTCTTCTCTGGCTACCTGCTTGTGTCCTTCCCTATACTACCTTCTTGGCAGAATGCCCTTTGGAAAATTAAACATTGCTTCCAGATTGAAACAGAACAAGAGAAGGGAATTGTATTCATTTTTACATCACTAGAAGTGCTAAGAAAGAGTAGAGCCCAACAGGGAAAGAAAAAGTCTAATTTTTTTTTTTTTAATGATGCCTCCTGCTGCTCGGGTGACGGTGAGAGGGAAGGGACAGCCTCCAGGAATTGTTGGTGGGAATGCAGTTCCGAAGAACCGTTGTGCAAAGCTATTTGCTAGGATGTATCAATACCCTTAAAAAGGACTCCTAGCCTTTGACCCAGTAATGTAACTTCCAGGAATTTACGCTAAGGAAACATACATTCAGTGATCTTCAACAAGGAGGCGAGTTGCACCACTCTTTATGATAGCTAGAGGGACATAATAATCTGAATATACATAATAAGAGGAAGGTTGCATAAGTCAGGGTATATACCATATGATAAAATACCCCTCTAGCCATTTTAAGAATGTGATAGCAAAGGCTATTTAATGATATTCAAAAATGCTTTAATAAGTGGGGGAAAAAAACGGGCTACTATGTAGTTTTATTCCTCCCAAAATGAGAAGATATGCCAAGATATTAATAATGATTATCAGTGGTTATAAATTATGATTATATTGCTTTTTCTTGATTCTTGGTATTTTCTAGTTTTCTACAAGGCCATCTATAATTTTGAGTATCAGAATCTTCAAAGAATAGCTTTCTTCTTAATGGTCAGCTTACTGCTCATCTTGCACCAGGTTTTAAAAGCCATAGAGTAGAGACTAGCCTGAGTCTGCCACGTGCATGATGAGATTGGGAGCCTGCTGGGGCAGCACTGTCCATAGTAAGGCAGGCATGCCCTGGCTGGTATACCAGACATTCCATCATTCAAATGAGTCACCACAGAAGGGTGTCAAGCTGATGATAATGCCACACACTGTACTTGAACTATTGGCCACAACCCAACATGCTGCCAGGCCTTTGAGCCTTATCTTCCTAAACCGTTCTTTCTTCACTGTCCAGTGAATGTCAACAGGACTGACTGGGACTGTATGACTCCTTTTGAGGACACTGTGGACCAGCAGACTAAACTATTATAAGCCTTCCAGCTGAATCCAAATTAAAACAGCAAATATTCATTTCGTGCTAAAGTTTAAGCTCTTGTTGTTGTTGTTGTAGCTGGCCTGAAAGGGGGCGGGGAGAGGGGTAGGGCATGGGCAGATCCCCAGGAATGAAAAAATGTGCTGGGGCATTCAGCTCAGATACTCACAGCCTTATTCTGAGGATGGTCGAGAGGCCTTAGGGGCTCATCTGCTAAGACTGTAGTTACAAAATTACTTTCTCCTATCCTAACCTCAGTCATTTGTTATCTTTGGCCTCCTTAGGGAAAGTGAGAATTTGATAGCAGCTTCAGAGCCAGTAGCAAGCTGACCTTTATTGTTTGTGTGTTTTGTTTTAGGTTTTTTTAAGGGAGAGGTTTTTTGTGGGTTTTTTGTTTGTTTGTTTGTTTTTGTTTTGTTGTGTTTTTTTTTTTTTGTCTGCTGTTGTCATTTTTCAGTAAGCTATTGCCAGACACTTTGGAACTGAAGGAAAATGAAAGATTATACAGTCTTGGGCCATTAGCATCATCTGTGTGATCTTATTTCCCACCTATATGTTCTCTGAGTTGTATCACAATTAAAATAAAATGTATTCCTTGCTTCTTGGAATAATAGTTACATATTATTGTCATTCTTTTGCTATAGACATCCATCATTAAATAAATAACACATGTTCTATAGTATTGCTGATCATGAGTTTCATTGACATGATTCTGAACACAAATGACTAAAAAGCATAATTCCAGCAGTTTAAAAAATCAGAGTACTGTGGATTGTGCATTTTATTGTTACAGTAAAATATAGTCAGCACAAATTTTAAATTGTGGTCATTTTATAGCAAATAAATGTCACTGCTATGAGTAAAACACAAGCAAACAAATGAAATCTTATTAATTGTTAAAAATGACAGTACTACAATAATTGACATGGAGATTGAAGAGTAAGTTCTTATAATGGTTTCAAATACCTTGGAATTCCAACTGTACCCCCAGATAATTTCAGCCATGTACTACTGGCCAAGAACCACTTTGATAGGCATGGATGTGAAAAAACATTCAGAGCCCACATTGTGTTCATAGAGTATGTCCCCAGCTATGCCTTTAGCCAAAGGCATGATTCTTGTACAAATGAGATAGGAAGCTGGAGGTGTTTTGTACTTATAAAAGCCACTAAAAAGAAAAAAAGAATACAAACAAACAAAAAGTCCAAGGACTTTTTAATTGTCCTGTGCTGACCACTGACCAGAGGAACAGATGAGTTCAGGCCTCTTGGCCTGGGCTGCTTGCTCTCTTGAACTTGCAAATTTTCCCTGGTCAGAGCTTGGGTTCCTGGACTGGGTTGCTGTTTGGAAGTCATGGCCAGGCCTTGCCTGCTAGGTCATTATCAAGAGGGGTGTGTTGTGGGGAGAGGCCTGAGAGAGCAAGGTCTTGCTTACCAGCTGCAGCTATAGAAGAAAGTGAGGACTGCACAGTTAAAATGAGGCAGCACTCTCTCTCAGGACTCGAGACAGAGTCAAGCAGGAGCAGGTATTCAACTAATAAGAGAGTAACTTACCCCTCAGCTGCCAAATCTTACTGTCTTATGTTATAGTTGTTTTTTTGGTCAGTCCGATCTTGTTAAATAGATTGGGAACTCTTGAGGTTAGGGATCTTGGCAAATGCTAAATTGTTTTCCATTTATTGTGTTTGAACATATTGTATGCTCAGTAGCTTTTTGCTGGATTATTTGAGAAAAAGAGAAAAAAGCCATATTTTTAGAATTTAATCTCTTATATTATATGAATTCCATCTGCTATGTGAATCTACCAGAGAGAAGACTGGAGGCAGGATTGGGGAATTTACAATGTGTTGATTCTTATTGAATCTGTCTGTTGCTACATTCCCATTTTCCTTTGCAAATGTGGCAGGGATCTAAAGGAAACTCATAAATCAGTGGTTAAGAAGGCTTCTAGTGCTGTGACCGGACCTATAAGGAAGCTTGGCACGGCATAAAGGAAAAGAGCCGGTTCTGCTACCCTAGAGATAGGACACTGTGGTGGCCAGAGCCCAGGGCTGAGGGCTAGGGGAACGGGGTCTGTCACTTAGAGGCAAGCCTCAAATTGGCCCCAAGTTTCCACATTTGTTTTGTGTGTCTTGGCTTGTTGGGAAAGTTAAATGAGATTTATTAATTTACTCAGTAATTATTTCTTGAATACTTACAGGCACTATTTTAGGCATTGGAGATAGATCAGTAAACAAAATGGATAAAAATCCTTGCCCTTATAGAATTTATGTTCTAGAAATATAATGTACATAATGGCATTAAGTAAGTGTTTCATTCATTTAGTCTGTGATTTCTGGTGAACTCATGTGATAGGTTTTACTGTATATTTCCATGAGAATGAATGTTACAACCAGAGGTAATTAGGACCATTATTAGATCTCATGTCTGAATTGAGAATGGCCCATTAAGTAGAACATCTATGCGTTCTTGCTAAATCGCGCTATGTTTAGAGAGTCTGTTGCACTGGAATTGGATTGCTGTCATTTTCCCCCCGTTAAAGTGCTTGGATCAAACATTCCAGCCGTCGGCTGAGGCTCAGGACTACAGGGGGTGTTGTGGCTGGACGATTTCCACATTGTTTTCTCAGTCATTGGTCTTCCCACTATCTGTGATTTAATGTGATTTTATGGAGTTGCTAAGATGTTTGTTTGTATAATTTGTAGAAATAAGTCAAAGGGCTAGCGTGACCAGTTAAAAGTCACAAGCTGTATTTCAGTGAGTAATTTTAACCTTTCCCCTGCAAACTTTTGATCAGCTACCCATCAAAGAACAAAATGACAGATTGAAGATTTCTATTCCTCATTTTTTCATTGCCTTCCCTGTGGGGCTTTTACTTAGAGCATCACAATGCCCAAAATCCATGAAAAGAGAAAGGGCAGGCCTGGCAAGCAAACCTCAGGGGAACCACAATGCTGTGGGTAATGTGTGCCCTCTCCTGAGAGGTGTGTGTCCAGACCCGTCCTTCATCCGCTATCGTATTTCTGATGCACTGCTTCTCTGAGTCTCCAATGGCACACAGCCCGTTTAGTTAAAAATGTAAACAGGAAATTGTTTTCTGGCTTCATGGCCCATGTGGCCCAGAAAAATGGTCATTTTTGCTGAGATCCAACTTTAAAAACACTCTCACAGCAGTGGAGCCTGAAGGCCTCTTAGAAACTAGCCCTGTTCCACATGGGCTGGTGCTAGGGTATGAGTGGGAGCTCACACACATGGGCCCAGGGCATCTTCCACCAGTGGGCAAAGCACACCATAAAAAAAGCTCCTGTGACCTAGAAAGCAGCTCTTCTGCAGGGCAGAGACACTCCTTAGTACTCCAAGGAATTGCAGAAGAGGCGCTACTTGGAATATACCGAGGTCTGGTCTGGAGAAAAGTGACTTGGCACTGACAACACAGCCGGGTTTCAGTGCTCCTCGTCTGCTCCAGCTCCCCATCATTTGGCCTCCCATGAACCTCATTGCCCCCATTGTGGTTTCCCTCTGTGCTGACGAGTTTTCTGATTGTTCTGTCTTGCAGCCCCCCGAATCCAAGCCCAACTTCACCCCTCTCGCCATCTTGGCCCATGTTCTCGGCGCCATCCAGCCCTATGCCCACCTCATCCACGTCCAGCGACTCATCCCCCATCAGGTCTGTTGCAGGGTTTGTTTGGTTTTCTGTTGCTGCCGTTGCTCTCTCATTGGCTTGGTCCTCTCTTCATGCAGTGTTCAGCCTCCTCGTCAACTTTGTTCCCCGCCATCCAAACCTGCACTTGCTTTTTGACAGGCCAGAAGAAGCGGTTCGTGAAGACTCCAGGTAAAATCATGGATGATGACCGATCTATTCCTGTTTATCCAAAGCCAGTCAGGAACAGTGGGGGTGGCTAACCTCTGCCCTCCTATAATTCCAGCCTAAGAGACCGAAGCTGGGAGGGACATGTGCATGAACCAGCATGGCATTTTCCACATCTCTCTGAACCCTTCCTCCAATTTCTGAATGAATCCGTGATGCCTGGAGTTGGGGAAAGAGTGCCTCCTGGATGGGCCCCTGTTCTCTGAGTCATGGAGCTTTCTCTGTGCTTTGGTATAAGATAATACCAGAGGGAACAGTGCTGAGACACGTACTGGCCTTTTCTTCCCTCATTTTTATCAAGTAGCATCAGGCAGCATTTATTTGTGGGGTTTGACTGTTGGCCATGAGCATTGACCCCTAGTTGCTAAGACCAGAATCACGAGAGAGATGAATGTAATGGAATAAAGGATGGAGATGTGAAGCAGTTTCTCTTTAAATCATCATGGCTGCCTCCTTGCCCTCTGTGTGCTCCGATCTCCGATCTCCATGCATCATGGACCCTTAGCACTCATGGGAATAGGCAGCACCTCTTTCTCAGGTTGATCTAGTTCTTCTCTGGTTTGAGGATGTCTAGACTTAATTCTTTAGAGAAAAGAAGCTATTTAAATAAAAAAAAGAATTAATTAATAAAAATTCCCTGCAGAATCTCTCTGCTATATGGATCCTAAGGCTGTGTCTCTCTCAAATTTAGTTTCTGCTTGCAGACAACTAAAATGTAGAGCCCAATTATAAAGCATCATAAGCCCCTGGAGCCTTAACAGTATTTTCTCGTCCATCTTTTTCTCATAGCTGTTTTTTTTTTTTTTCCTGAAGGATGGGTCCAGCAGAGAGACTTAAATAATTTGTAACATTGAGTCTCACTTTTAAAAAAGAAAACCCATGTTATTTATATATATAGATGTATATATTAGTTTATTCTTCTCCAGGAACTTTCCAGTCTATCATTGCATTCTATCATCTTGTGAGAATGAGAGGAGAAATGGCCTGAACTGTCTTACAGAGAAAGAAAACTAAGGCACAGAGAGTTGACTGTAGTCCCACCACTGGATGAGAGCCCATCCAGAATTCAGGATTTCTTGTCCTCAACTCAGCACTCTTTCCTCCAAACATGGTGGGTGTCCCCAAACCTAAGGTTCCATGCCACTCCCAGCTGCAGAGCCTGCCCTGCTCTTCCTGATTTTCTGTCTAGCTTTGCAGTGGAAGTTGGGCAAGGTAGCTTTTTCATATACTCTTGTCCTCATCCTGGGAATAAAGTTAAAATTCAGACCCTATTTTTCTGACACTCAAGTTATTTCCTCATTATTTCTTAGACATATTCTGGGTGCTTTGGGAGACACTAACTTTCTAGGACATGAGATATGGCATGGATCTAACCAGAGCAGTTCAGTCACTCATTCCCCCATGAAGACCTGAACCACAGCAAACTACAGCCACCTTCCAATAAGCGTCACTACTCATAGAAGAAGCTTGGTCATTAGCAGAACGTGTTTCCTTCATTTTGTACAAAGGGAAGTAAAATCTTCAAAACACTGGTCCCTTGAACAGAATGGACTGGGGGACTCAGAATCATTCAGGTAAAAAGCTGAACATATTCTATGCTTTCAGGATGTTCACTTTTTTGTGTCTCTGAGTTTGGGGGCCTGTTGCCTGACCAGTATCTCCACCTCTGTACTCCGTTCCATCACCCAACAAATTTTCAGGGTCTGTTTGTTTTTTTCTTTCTTTAGCTACTCCTTTCCATCTCCCAAAGTATTTCATGATTGACAAAGCATGGTGGCAGTAGGATCTGCTACTGTAGTAGGTCTGGGGTCATGGTTATTCAGAACTGCCCACTCTGGCCATCATTAAAATAGCACCATTTGGATGATACCATTCAACAACACTTTAGGAATCTGCCATTTTGAAATAGGAAAAGCAGACTGGGGCTTGGAATCAGCTGTCACAGAGCTAAGTGTGTGTGCTGAGGTGAGCACAGATGGAGACCCTACTGGGAGCTAGCCCATCAGACCTAGCCAACAGAGAGGATTAAAGTCCCCTAACTGCCATTAGGGTATGCAGCCAAGAGATGGGAGCATACCTGTTTTCAGGTCCAATGGGGGCTTTTCCCCAAATCCACTTCAAGAGCATGAAGCTTCAGATTTCCTTCCCCTGGCAGAGATTTTAAAAAGTAAATACTCCATAGGACCTAATAAATGGTCCTGTGAACTTCTATGTAATGTCTCCTCTGGGAATGACTCCCTCTCCACTCTTCCAAGCATTTTCAGTGCTTGTTAGTTCAAGCGCAGGAAGGAAGATGCCTTTAATAGCACAGCAGAGGAAGGGTCATAGAAGCATATTCCCTTCACACTTCCCTTTCCTGTACCCCTAGAGAAGCTCCCAGCCCCTAAACCATACCTTCCCTTTACACAGTGGTCCCTGGCAGTGGGGCCTGAATGATCAAGCTGTTGCATCCTGCCAGTCTGGCTGGCCCCACCTCCCTGTAGTGTCATCTGATGGACAGTGGGTCATCATTTTGCAAGGCTTGCAAGGGCATTTGAGGGAAGCTCCTCTGAGTGCTTTTCTGGCCTTGTGCCATCCTCAGAGGCGAAAATTAAAAATGAACCAGCAGAAGGTGCCAAACTTGTTCATGCCCTTGAAGGCCAGCTGAGGTCTGAAGGGTACTGTCTCAGGAGCAGCTGAAGGCACCTAAGGCTCTCTGTGTCCAGTGTTGAGATGCACTGCAGAGAATGGGGAGCCACAGAGCCAAGGATGCTTGGTGTGGGGAGTTTTAATTTTTTTAAGTCAGAGCCAAAGCCTACAAACACAACCTCAGTGCCAACAGGGTCTGTTTTTAGGAACCCTATCTTAAGCAAACTACTGGGGCTTTTGAGAGCGAATATAACATAGGACCCTGGACCTGTTGGGCTGACAAACTTTTAAAAAAAGGTAAGACTGTCCCCCAGATAGAATTGCCAGATTTAGCAAATGTTTAGCAAATAAAATGAAAATACAGAATGTTCAGTTACATTTGAATGGTAAATAAATGGCAAATGATTTCTCTTATTGTAAGTAGGTCCCATGTAGTATTTGGGACATACTTCTACTACAAAAGCATTTCTCGTTGATCTGAAATTCTAATTTAACTAGGTGTCTTGTACTTTATTTGGCAGCCCTGGTCCTGGGAAACAGGAATAGGAGGTCTCAGGGGAAAAGACCTTCTTGTAGATGGTCAGTCACCTGTTAATCTAAGAAAAAAGCAAGTCCCTTTCCTGATCTTTGTTTTTATTTTTAATGGATTATTTTATTGTCACTTGATTCAATTCCAAAAGCCTAACATTAGTAGAAAATTTACTTCTCTTGAATGATAAACTTCAGCACCTGAGACCATTCCCTCTGCTTGATTCCTGCCAGATATCCCACTTGGCTTCCCTGGTTTGCCCATTTTGTCCCATTCCTTTTATTTAATGAAGTTAATAAGTAACCTCTATGAAAATCCAGCTGGAGGAGGCTTGCCTCAGTAATCTTACCCTCACCTTTGATTTTTCTCGTCCCTAATCTATGCACTCTACCCACCCGCTGTGCACTGTCCTCAGGGGCCAGTGACCAAGGTTAATGTCAGATGGATTCTCCTTCTACCTTCCAGGCTCTCCTTGCCTGCCATTATGGGATATGGGCCATTTTATCACTTTTTATAACCAGGCAACTCCTCCTCTTGGCTCCCACTCCCTCAAAAACAAAAACAAACTATTTTTCCCTCCATGGAAAGTTGCACAATGGATGTTTGGCCCTTCCTGACAATATGCAGACTTGGTTCAGTTAGATCACAGAATATGCCTCTGGTGCAGAGCTCTATTCTGAGTTTAATGACAATTACCCCAGAAAGAGCTGTTTTCCACTTAAAGCTCAGGAATTTTGATGGCTCTTCTCTCTTTGATTCCCAGTGAATCCACTTCATTTTCTCCCACTTTCCCAATTTTCTCCCACCTGGCCATCATCTGTTGGCCACTAGAAGACCAGAGAAAAGAATGGCAAACTATGCCCAGCAACAGTTCTAGATAATCATTTATCATGATCATTGTGTGCAGCAGAACTTTTAAACTATCTTTCCTTCGGTTTTCATGGAGCCAAGACTAGACCTTCTGATGTCTGGTCCCAGTATAAGTGTCCATCCATCCATCCATGGCTTCTCCTTCCCAAAGAGAAGCTGGATTTGGTGACTCTGAGAAATAACAGTGTCATAATGACCCAAGACCCCTGCCTCTTGTGATTTTATCTGGGCTTACCTAAGACCAGACTTTCCTTACCTAAATCTCATTTGGCTGCTAGAAGTCAGTGTGCCAGAGGGCACTTAGCATCACCGGCTCCTGGAGGCTTTCTGTTAGTCAGATGAAGCTGGAGTAAATAATCCATCCCTGGAATAATTGTTTAACCCAGAGGACCTACTTGCTCTTTTGTTATTGTGCCCTGAGCTCCTAAAAGTGCTTCTTCAGAGGGAGAAGAGATGACTTTTAGCAAATAAAGAGTCAACTTCTGACTGTTCTATGTTATTTGTTTTATGACCCTTGAGAAGTCCATAGATCATTTGGAACTATTTGGATATCAAAGCAAAAATTGATAGAAGGTAATAGGATTTACCAGTTCTTAACAATTTACTCTTTAGATCAAGTCCAACCTACCACCTGTTTTTTCTAAGTAAAGTTTTGAGGAAACATAGCCATACAAATTCATTTACGTGTTGTCTATGGCTGTTTTTATGCCACAAGGCAGAGCTGAGTAATTGCAACAGAGTTCTTATAGCCCACAAATCCTAGAATACTCACTGCTAGGCCATTTAGAGCAAGAGATTGCCAACCCCTAATCTAGAACAGTGGTTCTTAGCCCTGGTTGCACACTAGAGTCACTTTGAGAGCTTTTCAGAAATTATTTTGATGCACATATATATGTCATGTTCCCCCTCCCTTCTTCCTCCCCACGCTCCCCACACACATTCATGTAAGTGCTCACACACACAACTTGTTTGTTGCCTGCCCTACCCTGGGGGTCGGGAAGTTCCAGCTCTGGAATCCTGCTCCACCAGCCCAATGAGAAATAAGTGACATCTGAGAAAGCGAATGTCAGCCCGTGGCCCAGAGCCGAAACATGGCTATTAGAATTTCTGCTTTTTGACTCACTGAGCATTGCCAGTTTTCAACCAGGTCTGTTATGAGTGCTCTCCAGAGCAACTGGGAAGCTCTTTCCTGCCCAACCTCCCTTTCCCCAAACTACTCCTGCTCCAAGAATGGGTCTCAGCCTATACTCCCACTGTTCAGGTGTTGTAACTCCTAGGCAGAGTTTCACATGACACAAGGTGACCCCACAAGAAGTGTGGTTGCTCAGGGCTTATGTCTTGTCTCTGAATAATTCTCATTTTTCTCTGGTGACCTTTGCAACTTTTCCACCTCATGTTTTGCCATCTGGCTGCCTTGTCAGGCTGTTGCCGCAAGAGACAACTAGGTGGCTTGCAGGGAAGTGGATGAGAGAGATTACATATCTGGGGCTTTCAGAAGGTTTAAAAATACTGCTAAATAAACTCCTGTTTTCACACAGCACACCGTTCCGGAAGGCAAAAGCCTTATATGCCTGCAAAGCTGAACATGACTCAGAGCTCTCGTTCACAGCAGGCACAGTCTTCGACAATGGTGAGTTTCTCATCCCCTTGCAGAGCCGTGGGAGGGGTAGGGGAGCAAAATAACCCTGCAGTTTTCAAAGTTCCTACGAGGAAAAAAAAAATACAGTCTCTCTCTCTTGAATGGGTAAGACTGAAAAGAAGTGTGGTAGGGTGGGGGGGGGTCTTTCCCCAAAATAGGGGAGTAGCAGCAGGACTTCTAGAGGCGCTGTCAAGAGTAGGACAGTGTACAGAAGTCTTCACTTGGATAGACTCAGCCTCATGGAGCTGTATTGGACATGAAAAATGATTGTGTACCTGGACAGGGCTCCGCTCAGCACCTGGCAGTGGCTTTGAGAGTCTGGGAACTAGACAGAGGATAGGAGATAGCAGAGCAGAGAACAGGGATCCTACAAGTGGCTGGCTCAGGGTGAAGACTGAAGCACACAGGGTCTGTGCCTCTTTTCCTCCTGGGTTCAGTGGCATTCACTCTCCATATCAGGTGAGGCTTATTTCCAGGCTAGCAGGGCACTGGGCAAGCTCAGGGTCAGTGAGCCTCCATGCAGCCATGCTTGTCCTCCCCCTGACTGTTGGGAGTGTAGAGTCGACTCCCTTGGGGCCATCTCCCAGCAGACTCCCAGCTGTGCTGCTCAAGTATCCTGTGTGAAAATGGAGTCGTGGCACCCGCATGGTAGAACTGGAAACCAGTCTTACCTTTTTCTTGTTTTTGTTTGTTTGTTTGTTCTCCTCCCAAAAATAAGGAAAATGTAGTATTTTTCAAAGTGATATTGATGTCATAGTTTGTCATAACTTACCATTTACATAAGAGAAAAATTAGGATGCTGGGAAAAAGCCAGAGTCTTTGTTGTAGCTGAGATTTTTGCCAGATGAAGTTCTCCTTTGGGGTTAATCTTCCTGGGTCCTTGGGTGAAAGGGTCTCTTGTTTTGCCCACAGGAGAAACCCAGAGCTGCTGCCTGATTTCAGGAAGCAGACATTTTCACGGACTGCCTTCTTGATCTCCGGTGGGGTAGTGGCAGAGTTTCTGAGCAGGGCTGAGTGCCTGTCGCCCAAGCGCTCCCCTTCAGGGCTGAGTGCCCCACTTTGTCCTAGGTCACACCTCCTGCCACCTGCTCGAGAGGCAGAAATACAGAGCAGCCAAGGCCCCCACCTAGCACTGAAGTGCCTGAGCTCTAGATTCAGGCCACCAAAGTGCAAGTCCAGGCTCAACCACCTGCTTTTGTGTGAACTCCAGCAGTGACAAACTCTCTGTGCTTCAGTTCTGTCCCCTGCCACATAAAGATAAGAGGGTTGTGAGGGTGAATTGCAGTAATGCACATCATGTATTTAAGAGCATACTCAACACATTAAGCATTCAGTGTTATTATCATGATGATGATTGCCATCATTACGCCCATCTAAGAGCCTGATGTTCTCATAGCTCACTGTGACCCTTTTATATTTGTCCCTCCTATAACACAGGCCTGGCTCTTGCCTGGTCAGTAGGTACCACACCTTGGCCCTCTGAGTCCTGGCTGTCTTTAGCAGCCTCTAAGCCAAGTAAAGATGGACTCCTGGGGACAGTCTTGAGTGCACCTCCATGTGAAGGGGCAGCCCCCTGTTTGCCCAGCCCTGCATTCAGCGTTGCAGAGATAATAATTAGGCATGGGGAGACAGGTCACAGAGCACCTGGGGGATTCCTAGGTCACACTAGGCCCTTCTGAGACCGCAGGACCTGGGGTGAGCCCATGACTGTATGTGGCCTGCTGGGCGTGTGTCCTCTTGTATTGTTCTCTAAGCCCCAAAACACTGTCCTTAAACCTTCGCTCCATTAACTTTCACTTGGGTGCTTTACATATCCAAGTGCAGCCAGCCAACTGAGCTGCCTCTCCTGTCAGCAGCTGGAGCATTCCGGCCCTGGCAGACCTGAGGTGACATGGGTCCACGGAAGGCTGTCCAGAGCCATGTCACTGACAAGTGTGCTCTGCCTGAATAGGCCCACGTGGTGGAGTCCCAGCGCAGCCCTAACATGACGCAGCGTTCCCAGCAGACAGACCCGCGTGGGCTGCATGCAGTCCTTCTGTGTCCTGCCCTGCCAGCAGGGGTAGGCCTTCTGCCTAGAGATGGGCAGGATTTGAGACATTCCCACGTTTACAGGTGAATCCAGAACTTAAAGTCTGTCCTCTGAACCCTAGTTCACTGCTCCTGCAGGCAGGGGACTGTCATGTTCCTATCAGCTATTCCCTGTGACTGCACAAAGGACCCCTGATCTTAGGGGCAAACTTGGTCTAAACTCTCAAAAGGTATGTGTATGTGTGTGTATCTTGTTTGTGACTCCTTTTTTCAAGGGCAACCCTCTTCCTTTTTTTTCCCCCCCAAACAACTTTCTTGAGATACCCACATACCATACAGTTTACCCATTTAAAATGTACAATTCTTTGGTTTTTAGTATATTCAGAGTTGTGCAACCATCACTGCTATCTAATTCCAGAATATCTTCATCACCCCCAAAAGTGCCCCTTAGCAGCCATGCTCCATTCACCCCCAGTCCTCCCCTATTTAGCCAGGAAACCACTCCTCTACTTTCTGTCATTATTAATTTGCCTGCCCTGGGTATTTCATATAAATGGACTTACACAGTATGTGGTCTTTGCGACTGGCTCTTTCCACCTAGCATAGTATTTTCAAGGTCCATCCCTGTTGGAGTGTACATCAGGACTTCTTTCCTTTTTATTGCTGGGTAGTCTTCCCTTGTGTGGATACACCACATTTTATTTATCCACTCATCAGTTAATGGCATTTTGATTATTTCTACTTTTTGGCTGTGTGGAGCAATGCGGCTATAACCGTGCACGTACAGATTTTTGTGAGACACCTTTCAGGTCTCTTGGTGATAGACCTGGGCGAGGGCAGAGGTACTACTGGATCCCACAGAAACTCAGTTAAACAGTTGAAGGAGCTGCCAGACTGTTCTACAGAGAGGTTGCTTCATGTCACCTTCCCACCTTTTTAAGTCTCCTTTTTGAAGCAGCTTAAGTAGGTAACCAAAGAGGAAGGAAAAGAAACTTAGGTGATTTTTAACTGCCAAGTCCTTTGCTTCCCTACGGGGTGCTCTGCCTAGTACGTCCTGGGACTGCGTGCACCACACAACTTGGTCATCATTGTAAATCCTATAATGATAAAGGAGAGCGGGAAAGAGGTTTGGTTTAATGAGTCAGAGACCTTATCCATGCCTTCCTGTGATCTCTGGGAGTCATTGCAGCTTGTTTTTAACCAGGGATGCCCTTTCACATTCCCTGAAGAGCAAAAGGTAAAATGAAACCCCAAAGAAAACACCTCTCAGTGTTGACTGAGCTGCAGTCAAAGAAGGATCTGACAAAATGTGAATCCACTTTTTAAAGATTTACTTATTTATTTATTTTAGAGAGAGAACAAGAGAGTATGCATGATGGGGGGGGGGGGATTGGGGACATGCAGAGAAAGAGAATCCCAAGCAAGCAGACTCCCCATTGAGCAAGGAGCCTGCTGCCAGGCTTGATCCCAGGATGGACCCTGAGATCACAACCTGAGATGAAACCAAAAGTCAACCAAAAGATGCTGAACCAACTGAACTATCCAGGCACCCCATGAATACACTTTTTTGTGGTGATTCCTAGAAAATGCTACACATATCCCCATTTCCCCCCTCCCTTCACATCTGTTGGAGAAATCAGGCATTACGGGAGAAAAAGCTGTTAGCATGTTAGGCAGGGAGATCATTTCCCTTGTTCTCTCCCTTGCTAGTTTGTTTCTGGAGACCTCAGTAAGAGCTGTTTAAGTTGGATGCTCTGTAGCTATGAGATTAAATCATCAGACCAATAGGAAGAAAGTTTCTTAATGACAGGCTTCGAGAGTTAGAGTTCCTGTGTGTCGTCTTTTTCAGGATCAGGAAGAATGAATAAGGAGGAAGAAGGAGGGGCACCCTGAGGGGAAACTCTGTTATTTCGCAATGATTAATCAACAAGTCTTTGGATTCCAGGGGCCTGTGCTGTAAATCTGAGGTGGCTGCTCAGTCAGCTTTTGGACTTTGTGCAGGGTGGAATGGGTGTGCAATACTCGGAAATAACTCCACTGTCAGCCCTTGCCAGTCTACTAGGAAATAGCCCATTTCACCAGGAGCACCTCAGATAGTAACTGGAAAGAGAAATAAGTTGTGTTCTCAGGAACATTAGTCATTTTATGGCAATGTGATTAGTGGTACCTGGAAAATTCACATGGTAGTCACTAAAATTGGGTTCTTGGGATACTTCCCTCAAGATTTGAGGTGGGCTGGATCCATTCATTCCCATGTATGGGGTACTGCATGAGTGTTAAGATCCGGCTGCCCTGGGTTTCCGCAATAGAGAACACCCCCCCAGGGGACCACTGAGCCACTCCACCAGTGGGGTGTTGTGGGGAGGTCCTCAGTGAAGTCTTGGACTCCACAGCTGTCTCTACTGCCAAATCCAAACACAAACCCAAGCCACCTCCATCTCTTACCCAGGTGTTTCCACCAGCTACCTATATAGTTGTCATGTCAACTCTTGTCCCCATAACCCATTCTCTGTGCAGCAGCCAGTGTGGTTTGGAAATCACACCATGTTATTTTGTTTCACATACTCCTGGTCTCTTGTTCCTCCCACAGTTATTGGTGGGTGCCTCCACAGACCAGCTCCTAACCCCTGGCCCTTCCCTTCCTCACTTGATACACTGCAGCCTCACAGGCCTTCCCTGTGTTCTCAGTTACAGTCAGCAAACTATGACCTGTCAAATCTAGCTCACTGACTATTTCTGTAAATGAAATTTTATTGGAGCTTAGCTACCCATGCCTCTTTGTCTGCACATTACCTATAGAGCTACAATGGCACAGTTGAGTAGAAACACACATTTACAATCTGGCTCTTTGAGAAAAATTTGCAGACCACTGTTCTCAAATCATACCAGGCATTCTGCCACCTTAGGACCTTTGCACTGGCATTATCTGCTGTCTGGCTAGCTCCTTTAGATCCTTTAGGTTTTAGCTTTTTTGAGCTCCTCTCCATACCTGCATCCCTATCGCAGTCTCTCTCTCTTCCTTCATCACTCCCTAAAATTATGTGCTTCTTTATTAATATATTGCCTTGATCCAAGAGCAGAATCCTTCTGCTTGCTCAGTACTGTGTCCAGGGTTCCCTAGCACAGTGTCTGGCACAGGGTAAGTGCTTAATAAATGCTTGCTAAATGAGTAAATGTATTCAGCTACACAAGGGTTTTTGCCTCTTCCAGCCAGTGCTGCTTCCTTTTGGAGCAGTCAGCCATTAGACATCATAGCCACATGCTTGCTTCTTGTCCACAGTGAGAGAAGGAAAGGAGAGAGCTTGAGTTGTGTGTGCAGGGGTGTAGGGAGTGTGTGTGGCTGGAGCTGAGAGAAGGTGGTTGGCAGGAAGCACATCCATGTCAGCGGCAGCTTATATTAGATGCTTGCTGGGCTGGAGAGCTGCCTGGGCAACTCACGGAAACACTCCGTGTGTTTATATAGCACATTGGACATTGGTGCAATTCAGAAAGTCGGACATTGGCTCAGTTGAGTTCAACGAGTACTTATGAGCATCACTGTCGTCCAAAGCATTGGGCTAGGCAAAAGCTATAGTGGTTAGACCACAGCCTCTTTGGTCAGATACCCTGGGTTCAGATCCACCTCCATCCCCTGTCAGCTGTGTAATATTGGGCAAGATGCTTAAACTCTCTGAGCCTCAGTTTCTCATCAGTAAAATGAGGATAATAGCAGAATCAACTCCAGAGTCATTCTGAAGATGAAAGGAGTTAGTGCAGGCAAAGCATTAGCAAAAAGCCACCACTTGGCATGTACATATATATGTATATGTGCATTCTTAGTATGTGTGTATGTATCATTCTTATCCCCAAAGATCACATTCTCTGGTTGAATATAGATGCAGTGGTTTGTAAAAGGGCATGGTCTCTGGAGTCAAACAAGCTGGGTTCAAACACTAGTTCTACCATTGTGATCCTGCTGTACAAATTAATTTATGTTTCTGAGCCTTAATTTTCTCATCTGTGAAGTACAGATAGTAAAATGCAAGCTAGGATCTTTAGGATCAAATAAACTGATGTATGTCTAAAGCTCTCAGTCCATTGGCTCCTTCCCAGGCGCTATCTGTTAGCTTCTGTCATAATTCACCAGGCAGAGGGGAGTCACAGTACAGACTAAGTGTCCTTTAAAAAGGGGGGGAAGCAAAGCTTAACACATTTAAACAGTGTTAATAGGACCCATGAACAATGTACAGAACATACCATGAGCATTCCAGGAGTTTGGAGAAAAGAGGGTACAGGTACGGTAGACCAGAATCCATGCCAGTATTTATGAAGGAAGTAGAGCTTCAGCTGAGCCATGAAGTGGGAGGACAGGAAACAGAAGACAACAGAAGCTGGGAGGACATTTGATGTTGCCTCCCTCCTCTAGCAGTAAATGAGAATTTGCATTTTCTTATTACCACCCTCGTTACAGAGGCATTTTGGCACAGAAAAGTCATAACCCTTACCTTTCTTTGGATGAGTTAAAAAGACAGATCCCTGGACCTCCCTCCTGGAGATTGTGTTTTAACTGGTATGCCTTAGGGTCCAAGACTGCAGTTTTAATAACCATCTAGGTGATTCGGGTAGTCTGCTACCATGCCTTGATGAACCCAGCTTGAAGACACCCGTGAATCCCAGTCTAAGCTGAGGGCTGCACTGTCCCCTGCCGTCTCCTGTGACACAGCTCCTGTTCTTCAATATGGAGGGCCTCCTTTATCCCTTCTCACTCTTCCCTTACTCTGCAAATTCCATTTTTAATGTTTGTAGACATTACTACCTCAACACCTGAGATGTGTTTGAACAGCTGGCCAGGAAGGGAGAATGTCTGAAAGTGAGGGACTACGTTTATCTGGTGGAGTAACAATTCAACTAGGAGCTCTGCTGTAAAGTGGAAGGCGTCTTTTTTTGTTTTTATTTTGTTTGGTTGGTTGGTTATTCTTTCTAGGCCTTTTATCTTGGGGAGTGAGTTTGTTTGTTTGTTTGTTTGTTTGTTTTGGTTCTGAACATTTGAGGTTCCCCAAAGCTTGGGTGGGTATTGAGACCAGGCCATTACTGGGCGAAAGCCTTGTTGAGCAGTCCAAGTGACGGTGAAATGATGCAGGATCCCCTGTTGACTAGCCCAGCTGTGTCGTGGCTCTCTGCTGAGTGCTTTCTCCATGCTGGCCCCTGGAACTTCACAAGAACTCACTGACAGAGTACCAGTTTATAGGTACAGAAATTAAGTGATCTTAACATTGTGAGCTGGGTGGCTGGGCAGAAGGCGATGGTGTTTGGGTGCTAGTATCTTAGAGGTAGGTTGAGAGTTTCATCATTGGAGAGGACGGATTGCCTTTAAGTTGTGTTGTGTTCTTCCACGGCACTTCTCTTCCAGACTCCTCCTTGTGTGGGCGTCATGAATCCGAAGTACCCTTACTATTTTTGGTTTATTCATGAAGCCTAGTGATACAAAATTATGCAAGCATTGTGGAGGCCAACTAATAGATGTTTGAGCATGTCTTTTCCTGAAGAAGCTTTCAAGATTACATTGACGTTGATCTATAAGTCTCAATGTGTGTCCTTTTGCTACTCCCCCATTGCTTCCTTTTGTTTCTCCCCCGTTGCTTCCTTTTGTTTCTGTTCTTGCTTCTTTCCCTAAAAACTGAAACTAGAGTTATATAGTAGCAATGGGGGCGGAAATGCTTTTCTAAAACAAGCTCAGGAAGTCACTTAATTAGCCTAGGAAGGGAATAAGAAAAAATTCATTCTTTTCAAACAATCTCAGAAAATTGGACTTTTCCTAACACACTAAGAGCAAATATGTTGCAGTTCCCATTAAGAGTGATCTGTATATTCCTAGTTTACAAGCATGAATATCCACCCCCCCCATTTCCAGGTCCCACGATTCCTTCTCTTTTTCTTCTTGCTATTGAACTTTGCAGACTCAGCTAGATTTTATATAATCTTTACAATATCACTAATTTCCATGAAGATGGATTGTGATAGCACAGAAATGAGTGTTTTTTGTTTGGGTTTTTTTTTTTTTTTTTTGGTTATTGAAAAATCAAAGAACTGGAGATTTTGAAAGTTGCAAGAGAGAGTGGAAGAAGACAGCTTTCAGTATCGTATGTAGGAGGGAGGAAAATTCTAGAGAACAGCAAAGAAAACTAAGGGTATGCGTGGAACAGAGAGGGGGCTGTTCAAAGGCTATGCAAAAAAACCAAACAGAATTTGCAGGGAGGTTGGAAGCAGAGGGTAAGGATTTAAAAGGAAGTGAAATTCATAATTAGATTAGTAAAATGCATTCTATATATCTTTAAAGACGAGTTCTTAGCATTCCTCCAAGGCACTCCACTGGGTACATAGGCAGTCCTGGGTAGATAGATGGGTTGGGTGGATGGATGGCTAGATGGATGGATGGTTAGATAAATTTATGGATGGAGCACTGTAACTGACTTCTAACCTTAAAAAGTAGAGATTTGTCACCTCTTTCTGGTTTAAACCAGCAATTTCAGAAAGTCTAGGAACCTCCTAAAATTCTATGTAAAATTTGGAACGTCTTTGTTTCCTTTTCTGTTACAAAGAACATTTGGCGTAACCTTTATTGAAAAGCTTATGTCCCACAAAAAGTTAAGAACCCCTGGTTTAAACAAGTCCTGGAAATGTGAAATATAACAAGCGATTGCACTCATTTGTTTTCATGTGCACACACATCTACCACCTGCCCTACCTGTAACATCTTCTCTTCTCGCTTGCTCTCTCTCCTCTTCCGGTACAGTTCATCCATCTCAGGAGCCTGGCTGGTTGGAGGGGACTCTCGACGGAAAGACTGGCCTCATACCTGAGAACTACGTGGAGTTCCTCTAACTGGTGACCCCAGCAGACCTGCTGAGCTTTCCATGGTGTCCATGACAACTGCTGATTCCAGTGTTGTAGGCCATTTCTCTTTGCCACTGAGAAATGCAGGGTGACTGACTCTGTTACCACCTGTCAACACGAATGTTTCTATAAACTCTGGTGTCACCCATCCCCATGATCATGTCAGCTGGCATGTGGTGATACTGCACGGAACAGAAGTAAATCAGCAGTGGAGGCCATTTGATTTCAATAATCAAGAGAAAGGCTTGCGAAGTCGTTCCTCTCATTTAGCTCCCTAAATAGGGAGCATTCATTTTGTTTCAATAGTCACCCAAATCCAAAAAAGGAAGTAAGAAAGATGTATGTAGTCCTCAAGAGCATGTAATGTAGCTAAGTCTAACAGGGCTGCGCATTGGCTCTGAGGCCCAGGCTGGGCCCGTTGCTTCTGTTTACAGTTGACACTCTCTCTACTCCACCTCTAAATACTTGAGACCCACAGTGCTACAGGCAGCTGGGTCTGTCTGGTTGCATGCAGGAGAGAGAGGGGTTACAGCACTGTTTACATAAGATGCAATCTCTCACCATCTCCAAGCAGCCTTGGCCAAACATGAGCAGAATTCAGCTCTGTCCTCTCGTGCAAGGGAACACATCCCCCCGCCCCATGTTCCTCCTCCCAAGCTAGGAACTTCTCTGCCACCGAGAGCTGCCATCACCATGTAACCACGGCAACCCAACCTACTCTGAAACCAAACCAAAAAAAAAAAAAAAAAAAAAAAAACACTCTTTTTGCAAGACATATTTTTTCTTCCCCCTTTTTGGTCATTTTTTGAATGATTTGCCAACCTCCTGAAGGAGAAGGTCAAGGAATTAGAGTGGTCTGCTTGGGGCAGACAGAATAGCAGCTGGGAACGCTTCCCTTTCTGGTGAATTTTAGCAGCATCAGGATATATTTGGAACAAACTCTAGTAACCTCTTGAGATTAAATTACATACAGGCTTAATACTTCTGCTCTTCCATGCAACTAGTGTTTGCTTTCTTGGGGGCAATGTGCTGCCTCCTCATGGGCGACATCCTCTCCTCCCCTCGACTTGTTCACTCATGGTCTCCTATTCCGTGTCCCTTCTCCTGCCCTTGACTGCCTCTAGCCCCTCACTTACGTTGGCGGTGCCATGGGCTGCTGAGCACTGGTGACCAGGCGACTTTCAAGGATGATTCCCAGGATAACTGTATGGCCTGTAGTTTTAAAGGACATATACGTTCACTGCCACTCAGAAAAAGGGAATTGTTTCTCGGGCTTTTGAGGCACAAGACTAATATTGTAAGCCATTTTGATCCAGGAGAGCACCAAAAGGTTGGGGCTTGGAAGGTGGCATGGGTACCTTCTAAGAAAGAGAATTTCCTGGTCCAGAAGGGGCTGGGTCTTGTGCAAGACTGCCAGGAGTGGGGAAGTTGGGTCTGGACATATCACATTCACTTGGCCTTCAAAGGAATAGAGTTCCCAGTATCTTCCACTTTAGAATGTCCTTGCAAGAGTGACTCTGGGCAGACAGACTCCAAATTAATGATGGACTCTCAAGCTCCCCAGGAGCCCCTCGGGTTGGCAGCATCACCCCAGAGTGTTTCCTGCTTCTGGAACTCCTCTTTAGGGAAGTTGAAAGAAGAAAAGAAAAACTTGAATTGTGTTGAATTACTGTATCTTTTGCTTTTTTTTTTTTTTTAAAGATAAACTTGTAAATAGAGTGATTTGAAATATTATATGGTGAAGTTTTATATTTGATAATCTTTAAGCTAGCACTCCACACATTTAAGCTTTGATTGTTGAGTAGGTGTGTGTAAGAGGGAGAGGGAGAAGGCAAGGTTGAAGAGAGTCAGGGTCATCCCTTCTCTGGCCTTGAGGAAGGAGGACACGTTTCTAGGGACTCTGCTGGCTCTTGTTGGTGGGCGTGACACACTGATTGTATTTGGTGGTCTTTATCCACATGTGTTTTTGAGCTTTTCTTGGGCTTTGAATTTGGAGAGAGAAAGAGCATTTTCAGGCAATGAATTTTTCGAAGAATTCTTGCTCAGTAGTAAGATGAAGCTCAGGATTCAAATAGGTGGGGATAGGAGTTAGATTTTTTTTTTTCCATTTTTCTTCTCAGGTGTATTTCTTGGTACCCCAAGATGTCAGGACAGAAGGCGACAGGGTTGTCGCATGTTCCTTATATCTTACTCCTCTGCACATCTTCCAAGGCTGTACACATGAGGCCGAGCTATTTTGTAAACGTCGTGTGTGTGTGTCTACATTCTAGGAAAAACTGGCTTCTTAGGATCTTGGGTCCTCAGTATGCTGCTGCTTTCCCTTTCTTTCCTTTCTTTTTCATCTCAAGTTTCGTATAACCCCAAAAATAAAAGAAAAACTCCAAAAGGGATGTAGGCTGTGCTGTTGATAGAGCTTTATAGATGACTTTAAGTTTAAAGGAGTTTGTCATTGTGATTCAGTTGATCAGCTCAAGGATTACCCAGCTATTATGCAAGAGTTCAACCAGCAGCAAGTGAGACACTACCACTACCAATTCAGAGAGCAAGAATTAAGACTGGATAAGTCCAAGATAGGACTCAGGAAAGCTATCACTGAAAACCCAAGAAAGAACACGCCAACTGGCTACACTTACTCCCTGTAGACTTGGGACAGCTGCGGAACCTGTTCAGTGGGGCTTGTGGGGACAAGCATAGTCTGTCCACTGTGCTTTCTAAATGTCAGGAACCCCACACAATGTTGTTGTTGTTGTTGTTGTTGTTGTTGTTGTTGTTGTTGTTTTTAACACATTTGATGTTTTAAATTGTCACCTGCCTTACTGGAACCCTAACTAGAGCTAACATGGAGGAGCAGAAGGCCCAGGCCCTGATTTGGGAGCTACTCACTGAAGCATAGCTGTCAACACTTGGCCCCAGCTTGACCACTTGGAAGCCTGTCCCTCCCTCTTCAGTTGGCTATGATTTGAAGCCGGAGGGAAAAGGAACTGCCGCCAATGGGAATTTTTAGGTAGACCCCTTCCCAGCTTCCCTGTGGCCATGCTGGGGCTGTGACAGATGGCTGCTCTGCTCCCTTTCCCCAGCCAGGCTCACCTCCTCCTCATTTGCTGCAGAACTGGAGATACCATTAAGAATATGAGCCAAGAAACAGGGAAGGAATTTGATGACTAAAAGGAGGCTTTACTCTCTTTACTGTCTATGCCCCTCTCCCATTCCTAATTCTGCTCAAATAGGGAATTTGGAGCAGATTAGGAGAGTGAACAAGGTATCAGAATGGAGGACTGTGGACCAAGATCCCTGAGCTTTCCCAGGAACCTTGTGTTTCTTCTGTAAGGCACTTTGGTGAAGCACATGGAGCCCGAACCTTTACTTGGGCATCATGATTCGTCTCACTCGTCCATCAGGTACTCAAAGAAGTCTATAGCTACAGAATTCCATGCTGTGAAAGATACTAGTTTCAAATCCCTGCCCCCAAATCCCTTGCTCAAGATATTCTCTTCTGTGTTCAAAAATCAATGTATAGGGACGGACCCTGTATAGCACAGCCTTCCTTAGTATCTTATAATTGGAGCCAGTTTCTCACTTAGTGTTTTAATATTTCTGCAGCCAATACGCGTTTACTTCTGTCAGACCAAACTGTCTTTTACACCGTAATTCTAGTTCATTCCCTTTTGCTGAGTGCTTTTTGGACAGAGAGGCAAACAGAAAGAAGCTAAGCAATCACGCATTGGCAGGTTGGCATCGGCAGGACAGAGTCATGCTACTGACAAGACCATTTCAGGCATGCCCAGGACTCCACAGTTTGTGCGCCATGCCTGTAGCTCAGAGGGAAGTCCTTTTACGAACTGCGTCTCCTGACAACAGCAAGCCCAGTCACCCCAGAAGTTCTGTCTTGACTACAGAGACTGCAAAAACATCTATGGTTGAAGCATGGGGAGACAGAAATAACCAGCTAAAGGTAATTTGCTCCCCTATTCATGACTCTTTATTGGTACTTTTCATCCTCTGGCTTCTGTTTCCAAAAGCAAGTCTAGACCAACAGTTTCATAGACAACAGGAGTCCTAGGTACAACAGTGGCCACCAAGGCACTCAGAGATCGCCCTAGTACAGAATATTGTATGAGTAACCATATTATTGCAGTAGATAGCCAGCCTTGAAGAAACCAAATAACTACCTAACTTTAAAAGGAATGTCCCAGGTATTCTATCTCCAGAGTTATCTGTCATCTTTGGCAAACTTGACAGTAATCAATTACCTAGACAACTTTGCCCCACATGTCTTTTAAGTCAACTGGGTGTCCTCTCACACACCCTTAGCTGGTGTTTAAAAAATTCATCTCGCGTTCAAATGTGTTTGGCAGCCATGCTGATCGGCTGGGTGCTGAACCACTTCTCTGTAATTGTAGCATCAAAATGACAACAGCAGAGCAATGAACCTTGCACAATCCTACAGCATGCCTGCGACGAGACTCCCAACAAGTAATAATTAGCTTTTCTCCTTTCGCCGCCTACAGTACTTATCTAACTAAAGAACTTCCCAAAGCAGAGGGAGAGACCATATAGAGAATCCAGATGTCATTCAGAGCTGCCATCCCTGACTGAAATGTGGTCTTCCGATGGAAGTGCTGTATTCTGGGGTGAAAAGGTTTGGATGTCAAGTCGTGCAGGGAGTGGAGAAAAAGAGAAAGGTGAACCACACTGAAGAACTGGGCGGGGGGTGCTGGTTAGGAGGAATAAATATAGTTCTTAATAGGGAAAAATCGACCACAGAAAAAGTTCACAACTGATACTTTTATGAAAGTTTTAATAGCACTCTACAAGATGGAAATGCCTTTCAAGGCAGAATGCTATAGTGACCAAAGCCCTGGGGTAGTCCTAGACCCATATAAGAATAGCAGTTACTATTACATGAAAATTCTTTTGAGTGTAATCAGAACCAGAGTATCGATAATCAAAATGTTCCATTTCCCTGGAGCAGTCCTGGAGAGGTCAAGACATTCTACAAAGTTGTCCCTATAGACACCTAAGAGCAACTCCCTTGGGTATCCAGATGCCAGGATCACGCTGGTACCTGTGGAAAGAGGTTCATGTGGTGACTCTAAAGTGTCTGTGTATTGTGTGTGTTTATGCGCACACACATCAACATCAATAAAGACACAGATGCTCATGTAGACGCCCACGGAAGCTGGCGGCCGCTGAGACTTGACAGCCTTTTAAGATTTCAAATTGGAGAACAAGAGAAACGAGAGGCTGTTGATTGTCAACATGATCAAAGATGTAAATTAAGTGCCATTTTAAAACTTCGTATTTATCAAATGGTTACTATCTACAGCTGTATTCCTTATTAACTTATTAAATGTCGTGTAGGAAAACAGATCAAACTCATAAACCTTTAGTAGCTACTACTAGGCTAGCAGTCACAAGCACTCTAAAAGACATTTTGTCCAGATTTTGGAGAAGAAAATATTTGCATGTTTATCTCCTAATTTAGGCTACCTTTGAGTATACTGTAAAGTGCTGTGTGATAGATTATCAATAAAGTACTTAAAAATGGCACTTTAATTTTTTTAAACCATAAATTATGCACTGTTTTAAACTTCAGTATTGAATATTGACTGGTGTGTAGAATCCAATTCTGTAATTAAAAAGTAATTTGTGACTAGAATAGAACTTTTTCTCTGTTCTTAGTAAAATAGTCTTGCCATGTTGAGGCTGTTTTTTTTAAATGTGCTTTTGCGTCACTAAGCGTACCTATAAGGAAAATCCAGTTTCTGTTGAGTGGCCTCTGAAACTTGGCTTTCTTTCATCTGCTTGGTTTATGTGACAATCCTTATGAAACGAGTGGAAGTATGATTTTTCAATTAAATGACTTTTCCATTTGGTGGCACGTTTGTTTCTTGAGTGTCTGATAAAATTTTGACATGATGCCTATTTTCATATTCCTTCAAATAAGAGTGTAAAGACATGCTCACAGTTCCAGGTCTGGGTCCCTGTGGTCGCTGGTAACAACTGCAGTGCTGATTTTTGACCTGCTGTGGAGAGCTTCGCTTTCTTTTAGGAAAGAGCTATTGCTAGTGAACTTGAGGAGCTGTGAGGCGTATCAACCAAGCCCCGGAAATCCATATTCTATTTAATGTTTCTGACTTTATCTCCTGGAAGCTATAGTTGTTTTTATTCTTCCTGAATTCGGTTTTCAAAACCACTCTTTTGTAGAAGTTCATTATACCACGTGGGATAATCAAAGAGCCACAACACAGGCAGTCCCCCCACACAGCTCAGTGTGTCCCACAGGTTTGTACATCATTTGTTTAGAACTTGTAACATGTCCCAGGCTTGCTTCTATTACCAAGTCTTCTCATTCATTGTGTCCATTCTGGACATATTCAGAGTTGCAGCCCGGAACCCGGGTTTATAATGGACTTCCCACCTTCTGTTGTGAGCACAGAGGGCTCAGAAGGAGAGGGCAGGAGGACACTCTGGCAGCGGAGGAGGAGAGTGGGGCTCCCTGCTGCCTGGTTTTGGGGGGTGCCCACTTGAGTACGTGGGTCACACATGAGCCACTCACACTGTGCTCACTTGTCACTTAAGAAGGCACTGGCTTTCCCCCTGTGAACAGCACAAGCTTTCAGTCCTTGTGCCATCATGGAGCTTATGCCTGCCCTGGAAAATTCTCCGAGCATCTGAAGTCTCCTACATGCATGAGGTCACACGGCACCTAGGGGAGACCTTCTGAGTGGCACACACAGCTGACTATGTCCATAGTGGGAGCATGAGATATATGGTATGTATTTGTGTTTTATCTTTGTCCTTGGCCTTTCTAACAGACTTGGCAATCCTTTCACCTTTTATGTCTTTTTAACAGAAAAGATTTCATTTTCATTTTGATTTTAGTAGCCACTCTGCAGAGCTCAAATGGCCCTACTAAGCCTTGTGGTTGGTTTGGTGTTCTTCACTTGTTAGCTCTGGCTGCCTGATTGGTTAAAAGAGCACCATGGTTAGAAATGGGCTGGACTGACACTTGAAATTAAGTAAATGAAAGATTTTCTTAGACCCCAAATATGTATGCTGTCTTGGGAATTAAATCAGGGCTTTAATTCCTTCTTAGTTCTTGCAGTCTCTGCTCAGATACCACACATCTCTCCTACCCTAATATGTCAATGTCATTGGCTCGCCCTCCTTTTAATAACACTAAACTAAGCTGCAACTAATTAACTAGGCTGGGTTAGGCAGAATTGCCAGAGTTCCACCAGCATGACAGCCGAAGGAGCCTCTAACCAATGCAGTAAGTGCTTGGTGGTAGGGGCGAGAGGCTCCTGCATGGGAGGGTGCAAATAACCATCTGCAGGCAGGGGCGTTCCAACAGGGCTGCATCCCTCACACTGGCATCCTACACACCCAGGCATCATCAGTCAGTGGGGACCAAAGCAGGAAGCTTTTAATTTGAAAGTCAGAAACCACGGCCCACTGTAGACAGCAATGCCAGTCACACTGTGCATCTCATCTCCTGTAATTCACCCCATGAGGCGGGCCCCAGCCTCGGTTTGCTAGAACCCTGGTAGCTAATAAGCCTTCACAAGGCCAACCAGCAAATTAATCAAGACTTGAATTCATTTGGGGCTTTAGGTACAAAAATCACATCTTACCCTCCAAGTCTTGAGCCCACCATCAAATTAAAATTTTTTATTCTGACACTATGGCTCTATGTCCTCTTTGTAGTTTTTCTGATAAGTTACTGGAAAGATGTTTTTTAAATGAACTTCTGCCTTCTCGGAACCTTTCTCGGTGAAGCAGCTTGCCTCTCCTGTGTTAAATGCAGTGAAGTAATGGCAGTAAAGGGTCGCCCGTTTTTTCCTACCTTTTCTTCTCTCACACCATTTGGCCCCTTCATATGTCCTTGTGTCATCCATTCAGTTTTCATCATAAAATGTGTAGGGTCATCTTCTTCTTAGTTAACAGCTCCATAAGGGCAAAGACCAGGTTTTGCTCACCCGTGTCCACTCAGCTCCCAGCCCAGGGCCTGGCCCAGCACATGTCCAGTAGCCTCTGGGTGGGCTGACCGAGTGACCGAAAGTGGAAGAGCGCTGCTTGGCCCTATATTCCTCCTTCCCGTTGGACTCTACAGTTCTTGTTGAAAGAAAGAAATTGGGTGTCATTAGACTTGGGTTCTTGAACACAAGGTGACCTTGTGACCTCTGGCAAGCTCCTCCATTCACTCACGTCCTGGGATTTCAGCTCCTTGGAAGTGGACTTCCCACCCTTCACAACACACACAACCACATTCTTTCCCATCCCGCTCCCTAGTGCTTGGTATAAGAAGCCATCTGGATAAGCAGATGACCGGGAGCCAAAGACCATTCACTGTCCTCTGAATTGCTTATGGGCAGTTTTATGAACTTCATACCAGGCTCGGGCCTGCCTTCAAGCAAAGCCACATCAGAATCACCCCCAAAATAAAAAGTGTTCTTTTTTGAAGACCCTTCCAGGAAATTCCACATTATCCCATGGGGATTTGGTCTGGCATCTAACATTCTCACTAAGGGAATTCTTTGTGTCTAATTTAAGTTTCCCATGATGCAGCTTAAGGTCCATTTCCTTTCTGTTTTTCTTTAGAGTGGGGACCTGCTTGCCTCATTTTTTTTTTTTTTTTTTTTTTTCAGAGAAATCACCCTCCATTTTTGTGATTCCATCCAGCAAACACTTCTGGACCATCTCTATGTACCAGGAACTCCTACGACCAGGACTTAAAAGACATGATCTCTGTCCTCAGGGAACTCATAGTTGGTCTTCACAACAGGGACATGTATGAGAAGCCACACATGCCATGTGACATGTCTACCTGCTGTGTGGCAGATAGTCTTGGGCTCTGTGAAAGAAGGGCCTTTCTGTTTGGGAGGCAGGTACCAGAGAAAGCTTCATAGAAGTGACGTTGGAGAGGGATCTCAAAAGGTAGAGAGGAGTTTGGCACCTAGACCATTGGAGAAGTATCCCAGGCTCAAGGATGGCAAGGACTGAGGTATGGAGAGGAGAGAGAGAGAGGGAGGTGAATTGGGTATGATTGGACATAAAGAGGCAAGAGCTTCCTGGAAAACTGTACGTTTGGTCACCCTCACCCACTCCCCACATTGACCTCTAGGCTTCTGTTTTCTCCCAATGACCAACAATATCAGCTAACATGAATTACAGTCTTACTAGGCATGAGACACTATTATAAATGCATTAACTCACTGAATCCTCAAAACTCATGAGAAATACTATAATTACTCCTATTTTATAGATGAGGAAACAGGATCAGGGAGGTCACACAAGCTAGGAAGTGGTGAAACTTCAATTTTAGGATAGGTCTGTCTGCTTCTGGAGCCCATATGCTCTTACCTTTAAAAAATTTCCTTATAGGTATACACACATGGTCTTACATAAATGTGTAAGCATTTTTTAACGGCATGGAAGTTTTTCCTTCTGCTTTTGACTTGGTTCTTCCATCCCCTACCTAAGCATCCTCAAACCTGACATCAACAACCTCATTTTGTCCTTTTCAGTAGTGAGCCCTTCAAAATGGGCTCTGGCGAGCAGTCTCCCACAAACACTTAGCTTTGGTTCCCTATTGGCCAGAATAAGAACAGGATATGTTTTGAATAAAAACTTTCTTTTCTCCTAGGAGCCCTGTGCTCACTCCTTTTGGGTGAATAGTTTCCCCATTTCTGGAGCTCTCTGCAGACACTCCTGGTTGTCTGGGCAGCCCCACGGACTCCAGCTGCAATCCTTGGCTGGTCCCAGCATCCTTAAGGACACTGTAAGGAGGCAGCCCCTGTAGTAGGCCAGCCATGTTTTTTTGGCTGGAAATATGTAGTGTGCACATTTTTAAAAATTTAACAATTTAAAAACAGTCCCTCTCCCCACCCTGATCCAGCTGCCGACAACGGACCATCAGGCTCTTACGGGATTGCCAGGGAAATCCCATGAGCATGTGTCTTTTTGTGGGAGAGCCAGTGTATCTAGCCTGATATGCAAATGCTTAAAAAAAAGAGAATCTCCTTGGCATTTTAACCTCCTCTTGAACTTAATGAGATTTGAAAAAAATCAGAGCTAGAGGAGTTAGTAAGAGAAGTCAAGGCAGACAATGGTGAGTACTTGTGGGACTTCCTTAAAGGCAGGATGGGACTCATCCAGGTCTCTTGCTTTCAGAGGCATAGAGCTGTTGTATGTCAAGATGACAGTGACCAAGTAAGTCTCATTTATGGAGCAGTTCCATTGTACTAACTGCTTTCACATGCATCATCTTATTAATCCTCCCATCAACCCTGTGAAATAGGCCCTATTACTCCCCTCTTCTGTAGATGAGGAAGCCAAGTATTAGACCAGGAAACTTGTTCAGAGTCACTAAGCCAATAAGTAACCGAGCAGACAGGGAACCCCAGCAAAACTGATATCTCAGCTTACCCTCAACTCCCACCCTGTCCCCAGATGAGAAGGTGTTGGAAGCTCCTGCCCTTGAATGCTCTTTACTTCCCTGGCCCTGAGGGAGTATTTATTATTTTTGCTTTTTGGCATCCAGTACCCCTTCTGGCAAGGGCACCTCAGATATCATTTGGGGCCCATGGGTTTAGGTTCCATGGGTCTGGGTGGCTGGGCATCAACCCTTGATCCAGCAGTGTACCAGTGGCACTGTTCTGGCCTATGAGATCATCAGATCCATCCAGCTCCAGTGATTGGTTGGTTAAAGAATGGGCCCGGGGCCTGGTTAAATCCACAGTGCCAGAATTTTGTCCTGGGGTAAGGTATACAGGTTGCCGCAGGGTCACAGATATTCTTCCTATCAGAGAAGCATAGTAAGTACCATTCCCCTGACCTGCAAATGACTTCTTAATATGAACTCTGTCTGCCACTTGTCTTTATTTGAGGGCCCGCATACTTTATGTTAAGTATGTATTTATTGAGATTTTAGTAGTGTACCTCTCAGGAAAGTCACTTCAGAGAACAGCAGAAGATCTGAAATATTAATTGCGATATGAAATGGGCAAACACTGCTCTAATTTGACCAATCCTGGAATGAGTTCACCTTGATGCCTGAACTCAGCAAGCATAACTTATTTTTAAAATTCCAGCGTTTGTTCTCTATTCTGGACCGGAAGAAGCCATACTGGATCTCATGAGAACAGGGAGGAATTGTGTCATTCAGAGTCCTCTGACAATACTTTTCCAACCCCAGCTGATTCAAGTCACTACTTGACAATTTGGCCCATCCCAGTGGTTCATTAGTGTTGACACATTTTACCTTGGGTTTCTCATGAAGGACCCCCAAGTCAGTTGCAGTTCAAAAATGGCAATAAATCATGCTTAATCATGATATGGAACTGGATGGCATAAAGTACTCCTCAGTTCACACACCCTGGGGGCCGCACCCAGACCTGTTCAACCATCCCATGAATTCGAGTCTGAGAAACTCCAGTGTCAGAGTTCAGACCTTCAACTTCATTTGGGTGGGACTACATAGTTGGAGGCCCTGGAAGGGGGTGGGTGATCTAATCAGACTCAGATACCTGCTGCTGCTGTTTCTCCATGATGTGCTCACAATTTTCTTGTCTCAGGGATATCCAGGTAAAGAGATTACAAATCTTACAGGAAAAACCTTCACAGGCAAGGAGGCCACTCCTGGCCCACAAAAGATAATGTTTTCACTTCTGGATAACACTTGAAAAGTCTCAAGGTTGTTTTCCTACTCCAGATTTTGACCATGGCACATGCCTGATCCAAAAACCTTCAGAAGCTCTTATGGCCTGAAAGGGGAAAAAAAAAAAAAAAAACAAAAACACTATGGCATTAAGGGTGTTTCCCAGTATGGCCCCAGCATCTTTTCTCTCATGTTCCTTTATGCATTTTATGCCCCAGAGGCACCAACTCTTCATCATCTACTATGTCCACATCCAAGTGCTAGGGTACTGTTTCCTTGTATCCTTGAGGTGAACTTGGGGTCAGATGCCCCTTACTTTTCCCACCCCAAGAACAGTAACTGTTGATTTTGCCTATTGGGCAACCATTACTCCTTATTCTGATAACAGCACCTCATTTTTTGGTCTGGAGAGCCACCCCTCCCCTACTCTCAGGTCCCATGGGTTTAGGGGACTTGGCCTCATTCCTGCATCCAGTAGTGAACCTGTGATCCCAGCTAGGCCTGGAACACCCAGCCAATATAACTGCTTGAGAAATGAGCCAGGACCGAACTGAGTCCAAGAACCACTGAATTTCTTAGACTGCTGTGATAAGGGACTCTCTTTCTCCATCTGAAGCAAAGAGGACTGCTGGCGGCCATATTGTCTCCTTACAGGGGGAGCTTGACTCCCAACTGGGAAACTCAAATAAGCCACCAAGAATGACACAGAAGAGCAACACTCCATGTCATGGGTCCAGAAGCATGTGAGCTTTTCTGTTACATAAGCCAATAAACTCTTATTGTGCTCAAAACAGTTTGAGTTTCATTCTTTTGCTAACAACTGAAGTCTTAAGCTCCAGATAAAGCTTCAGAGTGATTTCTGTGCAGTCCTTTCTCCCACTTGATTGTTGGATCCTTTGCCAAGAAGAAAGAGCACTGGACTTAGAGTCAGAAGACCTGACATTAAGTCTGGTTCTGCTGGTTCCCATCCTTGGGAACTTGAAGTAATCCTTACCCTCTCTGAGTATCAGTTACCTCATCTCTAAAATGGGTCTAAGAATGCATATCCTCTAAGGTTGTTTCCATTAAACAAAATAACACTTATTAATGAACTTTATAAAATTCACTCTCCTCGGAAATCATCTGGATGTGTGTTACATGGTTTCATAGCCATTACTGCATTTGGCCTACCAGTCCTGGGATTGCATCTTCTGCTCCTGGAGTTCTGCCCATCACCTCTGTGAAGGACAGTCTTAACACGTCGTGTGTTTCTCCCCACCTGCTTCTTCAGCCATGGCCATAAGAACCATACATGGGCAGATGCGTAAGTCTAAGGTTGTCTTAATGCAGTGACTGGTAGCTTGGCTTAATCACATAATGTAGGTCAGTCAGTTGTTTGCTCCTGTGGATCTGACTTCCCAGGGAAGTTGCCCTTATAGATGAGTGTACAAGAGGAGACATCCTGATGTTGAGCTGCGACCAGTGGCCATGTTGTGCTGGGTACACATTTAAAGATACAAGGAGGCCTGTCTTTAGAGGAAGAAGATTAATGCAGAGAGAACAAGCCAAATGGAACCAAGAAAAAGAGGAAAGCTGCCTCAACCTTGAATAGCTTTTTAGGTTCCTGGAGTGCTTGAATATCCTTTATGCCCTGTTACAGAATTCCAAATGATCCCTCCATCCTTACAATTAACACATTGTGGTATTTGGACTAGTTTGAATAGTTTCTGCTCCTGGCAGCCAGAAGAGCCTTCCTTCGAACCATGATGGGTCCCGACAGCAATGGGGAAAACCAGAGGTTCTGTCAGCAAAATGAGTGGCCCTATGTCACGTTGTGATATGGAGTTTGTACCCTTGGGCTTCTCCTCATTCTGGAGCTCTTGCACTAGGGAACCCACCATAAGATTTCTTCACACCAGGAGAGACGGTGGTGTGTATACACCTTGCCCATATCGCTTTCTAGCTAGGGTTAGGAAGGATAGCTTTAGAACCTGGCATGAGCTGGGCTGACCACTAATTCCACAGGCAAATTTAGTCTCTTTTTATTGTTCATACTACCCATTGCTCAGAAAACACACACATGAAGCTCTGGTATTGCAGAGAGAGCCAAAAAGAAACTGCTATTTTCTACTTTCTCTCTCCACTTGACATTCTTTCCATCTGTGTTACCTGCAGTGGTTTTCTACTCAAGGCAAACCTGGGTGCACGGTGAGGTCTGTGAAGAGTCTTGAGCGCTCTGCCATGTTTCTGTTCTCAGATGCTAGGGAGCTGCAGTAGGGATCTCAGAGGTCTGGGCTTACCATCCAGCACTGTCGTGTCCCTCCCTGCCTAAACACCCACGAAAGCTGATGAAATCTTCCGCTCAGGATTGTCCCTTGCTGGAACCGGCTCATCCCAGCTCAGAAGAGCAATTGTTAGACACATAGGAATCCTGTGATCTGGTCGTTAAATTGCTGGTAGCTGGAAAACGACCTTGGTGGGAGCTCTCATACCATGGAAATCACCAAAGGCTACAAATCAGCCCATCCTTGTGAAACCTTCCCCAGTGCTCCACTGCTTGGTCTCCTAGGGCTGACATGATCGGCAACATCTGTCCTTGGCTCTGTCTGCAGCCTAGAGTAGTTTCAGCCTGAGTGGGGGTGGTGGGCAGAGAGCTGGAGAGAAGCTACACGTACCCCATTTGGAGTTAAGTCAGTAACTTCACAGTGATCTTGGTTTGGGGATAAAATAACACTTCCTAACTGCAGGCAGTACTTTGTGAATCAACAGCTGTTTTTTGTTTATTTGCACTGGTTTTAACCAGAGCCTAGAAAAGGGGTTGGTCTGCCACCACCCCCCCCTCAAAACACACTTCTTAGAATTTGGCTCAGGGATGCCAAGAACTATGTACAGATCCTGTACATCAGAATACTTGGGGGATGATGCATTCCTTCTGCTGCTCACTTCCTGCAGGAGGGAGGACACAGGAGCCTACCCTAGGCTCACTCCCTGAGGGCAGTGCAAAGGGCAAATCCCACTTCCTGTGGTGACTGCTTCGGGCCAGAGGTGGGGCAAAGGTCAAGTGGCCCTGAGGCTGACACTACTGGACTGAAGCCAGCATTGTTGTGAGCCCACAGGAACCAAGTGTGGTCAGAGGCCTTCACACATCCATTCCCACTTCAGTGAACATCAGGGACCTCTGGAAAGTTTCTCAAATCCAAGGGATTCTGATTTGATGAGTCTAGGAGGAGTCTCCAGAGTCTGTGTTTCTAATGGGCACCTGTACCAAAGTGAACACAAGCGGAATAACGGAAAGACCCATATATGATAAATTAGAGAGTGACTATATAATGACAGATCTCACCAAAGTCTTCCTTTAAATGCTAGAATGAATGCATTCACTTTAAGAGATTGTATTTTCAGTCATTCTTGGAGCTGTAAACTATCCAAGAACACCAAAGATTCTAGCAAGATCTAAAACTCCACTACTTCCCAGCTTTGGTGCTGGTTAGAATCAGGGTCGCTTTTAGCTGAAGCAGAAACTGCTACAAATACAGATTGTTAAGAAAGAAAGAGAGAAAGGAAGGAAAGGGAAGGGAAGCAAAAGGAAGAAGGGAGGGAGGGAGGGAAGGAGTGAGGAAAGAAGAAGAGAAAGAAAGGAAGCGAGAGAGGAGAGAGAAAAGAAGGAAAAACAGAAAGGAAGGGAGGAAGGAAAAGAGGAAGGGAAGGGAAAGAAAGGAAAGGAAAAAAAAAAAGTTTCTCCTTTTACCTCCTCTGTTCTGAATAGATTTGCATAAATGGCAAAAAAGACTTGCTGCTGAAGTATCCCACCTGCAGAAGGAAATACAGCAGAAAGAGGCAACGTGGTCCTCCAAAAACCAACAGGAGATTACAAATAGGCCTTCGAACTCTCATCACAGCTTCTGGGACAGGTTACTTAATAATCTCTCTGAGATTGTTTTCCCTTAAAACAGAGAGGAAAGGATAACTCCTACAGGGCAGAGACATCAGGAGGAATAGAGGAGAAATGTATATATATGTATATATATATACACACACACATATGTATGTATACATATCAGGCATTTGACACAGAAAGTTTGGAGATTCTGTCAATTAAATGTTGCAAAAGTTAATCTCCTAGAGCTTTAGCTTCTTCATCTAGAAAATAGGGATGACCATAATCTCCACAACATAGAGTTGTTTTAAGAATTCAGTGAAATAATTTACATGAAAGTACCTAGCAAACATCTGGGACACTTTGAGTCTCAAAAAAAAAAAAAAAAGAAGAAGAAGAAGAAGAAGGATAGTAAAGAATTCTAATAATGGAATGAAGTAAGAATTCATGAGTCCATGCTGATAGAAATTTAAAAAGCATATAAGAAAATTATTTCTTATAGTTGAAAGCCAACTAACAATTGTAGAAGGAATGGCAGAATTAGACTGTTACAATTTGGCAACCATATGAGCCAGTTGAGAATCATCAATGGATGATTCATATTTGCATAATCTCATAGTATCTGCTCACAGGAGATTTAGTAATCACAAAGGACAAAACAGTGACTTCAGGGTGGTGAAACCCAGGAGCATTTATTGGGACTAATTGACAGCCTGTCCTTTCTATGAGGCACTGAGAAGAACTCATCATGTCTTCTGTGGAATTCCCAAAAAAGGGGTATAACCTGGATCTTGCCATGAGAAAGACAAACCAAACTGAGGAGTCTTCTAGAGCATAAGCTGGGGTGTTCATTTCAAAAATGTCCAATGCCGTGAACGAGAAAGAGTCAAGAACTTTTCGAGATGTCCAGAGATGTGATGAGTGAATGCAACATATAATTGTGGATTATTTCTTTAGCTGGAAAGGACATTATAGGGACAACTGGCAAAATCTGAGTAAGGTTTGTAGACTAAATATGTGTATTGCATCCATGTTAATACCATGATTTACATAATTGCGGTGTGGTTTTTGAGAGGCAGGATTTTTAGGCAGGCTTTTAGGAAATATATGCAAGTATTTAGGGATAAAGGGCATCAGATCTATAGCATCTTAAATGGTAAGGGGTTGATAGATATATAGATACATAGAGCAAATATGTAAATACTAACATTTGAGGTATCAGGGTAAAGAATGATAATTCCAGAAATTCACTAGTTTAGCAACAATTCTGTAAGTCTGAAATTACTTTTTTTTTTTTTAGGGTATCCAGCACATACTAAATAACTGATAACTCTCTCTGTCCTTATATCTGTTAATATTATTAATGGAACTCTGAATCTATTTTGAAGAGTTTAGAAGCCAAGAGAAAAATCCGTTCATACCAAAGCAGCACAAAGGTTTGCTTGAAAGCACTTTTTGGTCTTGCAGTACAAAATGTAACTCTCCACCCTCCTTCTGGGATTCACTTTGTTTCAGTTCCTCTGGGCAGCTATAGTCCAAGGATCGGGGGTCCATGGGTGGTCTTACAGGAAATGCAGGCTTCATCAAGTGTTCCTGCATGAGGTGGGAGGTAGCCCCTGGGGTTCACTCTGACACCATGTCTTAGGCTCATCTCCTGGAAGGGATGGCAGTGTCTCAGATATTGCATTCACTTTCCAGCCCCAGAGAACTCTGTAGAAAGCCATTTCAAATTAAAGGTTCAGTCTTGGCCCCATCTCTGTCAATTTGTAGACATAAATATAAGAGAGTGCTTTTAGCAGTACAAAATGCCATAAAAATACAGCCATCAGATCCACGTACTGGGGAGCCTGTGGCTCTGTGTTTACGAGCGCAGCTTCTGGATTCAGGCAGATGGCTTCCAGAGCCTGGATAAATCACTCACCAGATAGGTGAATTGAGGGCAGGTCGATTAACCTCTCTGCCCCCTATTTTCCTCATCCATAAAATGGGGATCATCACTGTAATATAGAACCAAACTCGTAGGGATGGCATTCAGTAAATAAGGTAGTGCAAATGGCAGGGGTTTTATGCCCAAGCAATCGAAAGCCCCTTTAGGTGTAAAATAATGCTATCACAATGTTATTATGAAATGATCAAAATCAGAAGGGTTCTATTAAGGTGTGCTGGAACTTCTCTAGTAGGAACTGCTCCACCAGCTCTTAGTGGGAACCTTCTAGGGCCTGGGGCAGGAGAGCTGCCTCTTCCCCTTCCTCTCCCATCCTAAGCTTCCAATTTGTTACCTAAACCTGGGGCTCTTGAGCCTTCAGAGATGCTGTAGGGATTGATCCTGCGTGAGCAGCTCCCTGGGAAAACATGTGCTTGCCCACCAAATCGCAGCACGAGGCCCCAGAGGTGTGACAAGTGTTTTCACCTCAACTTCTACCTGGTGCATGGGCCTATGCATGTCCTGACCCCCACGCAGAGGGCGGGAAAGAAATCTGTCCTGCTCTCAGGACAGTGAGACCACACCCAGGTGGTCAGAATGGCAATTCCCCATTGACCCATCCACAGTGGCATTAGCCAAACCAGAAGAATGGACGTTTAACAGGAATGTGTCATCAGAAAGATATTCCATTAGCATTCTCTCTCCCCAGCTCCACACCCATATTTCTGCTGGCGTGTTGGACATCTCCAGTCAGAGGACCCACAGGAATCTCAGACTCAACATTTCCTAAACAAGACCTCACTCCCTTTCTCCCACGCCAGCTCAGAAAACTCCAAGTCTTTCTCCTTGAGCCCCTACCTGTGGGAGGTCCTATCCGTTCCAAATCCCACATGGCTTCGATCCAATTCCTCCTCCCCGGGCCCTCACATGCTGACACTCAGGGCTTGGGGTTTGGTAACCTCTCACCGGCACCACCTCAGCCCCTTCCTGGGTAGTATCCCCTCACCAGCTCCCCCACCCTGCTTCACATTCCAGATCAAGGGCAAGGTTACCTCTGAGGCAGGAAACAGGTTACTCTCCCACCATGATGAAGCATGTGTTGGCTTCCCAATGACTCAAGGCTGCAGTGTGGACCAGAGTTACTAGACAAGGCCCCTCCCAGCCCTCCAGCTTCATCTTGCCCTGAACACTGCCCCCTCCATGTCCTCTGTGTGCACTCTCCTTTGCCTCCTTTTCACCCTGGAAAAGTCCTACTTCCCTCTCTAACTCAGTTCTGAAGTCTACCCCTCCCCTTCTTCCATAACCCCTGAGCATACTATGCCTTCATTAGTATAACTCACGAATCTGTCTCATGGTTGTTTCTGTGTGACACTGCATGCTTTTCAAGATCAAGGATTCTGTCCGGGTGTTCTGTACGCCCAGCACTGAACTTGGCCATCGTAGGAAAGGATGGATATAATGCACCTGTTGTCCCACAGAGCACTACTGTGTGCGAGAAGCACTGCCCTTTGCTGTCCTTTCACAATACGATTAAGCACTTGCATGGTGATTCTATGAAAAGGGGAGTTCAAGCTTCCAAATTTACCTTTTTCTCCAACTTCTTTCAGTTGAACTTGTATTCTTTTTTCATCTGTTTTCCTGGTCTCTTGCCTTCTCAGCAGATCTCTAAGGGGGTGTTGGGACGTCTCTCTACTGCCAAAAAAAAAAAAAAAGCTATATTCTGGATTTGCTAGCTGGGAAAATATACTTTCCTATGGGATCAGAGAAAGAGCTGATTTTGTTTAAAAGGCTTTAGCTGTTATCCTTTGGAGGGAGTAGCCACTGAGTAGAAAAACACTGTAAATGGTATAAAATGCTGACACCTGAGGTGTCCATTGCCACACATGCATGTTTTCCTATGATATTTAGAAGCAGGGTTAGGTTGACCCAGGCACTAACTTAACAGCCTTCATTCTGATTTCTTCCACTTTGAGGTTTGTTTCCCATTTCTGATCATTTCTACTTTGGCAGGTGGCCAAATCCAGGCTGAGAGTCCATGCCCCTCTGCCACGGGGCTTAGACGGCCACTGGAAGACTGCACTTTCTGGCAGGTGCGGTGCACCCAGGGCTCAGACCCCACAGGTGGAGGAGATGGGAGCCTCCTGCACGGGATCTCATTTTTCTCCATCTGCACAGCCATTTGGGGCCTCAGGCTTCGTGACTCACACAGTGACTATCCATCTGCCCATTTACTTCAGAAAGGAGAAAGGATTTCTTGGCACACAATTGGCCCAGATTCAGGCATGAGCTGAGTCATCATATCATGTGTTTTTGAGCCACCTGCCTGACCCCACACTAGAACAAAGTTCCATCATCACATCCCTATTACATGAAGGTGAGTATTAGTTGCATTTTACCCCCTGTACCCCCAAACCAAGCTGAAATCCCAACCACTGGTCAGGGATGGCAGATGCTTGTAACTCCTGCCCCTGGATTCCCTCCCTGCACCTTGCAGAGATTGCCAGTGACTGAAGAACTCTTCTCCACTGAGCCCAGGAGAGGCCTCGGCATCCTCCTCCAAGACAGCACTCCCAGCAACAGCCCTGCACAATCCGTCGGATTTGGTACTGAAGGGTGAAGTGTACTGAGACCCTAAAGTTAGATCAGGAAGATGTGGATGCTTTCTGGATGTTGTCTCTTGAAGGCAACTTTTATTTGCCTGTATATATATATATATTCTGGGAGTGTGGGGAGTGTGGGAAGGAAAAAGCACGCAAGCACGCTCTCTCTCTCTCTCTCTCTCTCTCTCTCTCTCTGTATTAACCACTGGGGCTGCCAAGGTCTAGGAGTCTGAGTCTGAGATCAGGGGCCTACCCAGGTCGGTTTCTTAGGAAGGCTGTGAGGGAGAGTATGTACCATGTACCATGCCTCTCTCCTAGCTTCTGGTGGCCTGCTGGCAATCTTCGGCATTCCTTGGCTTATAGACGCATCGTCCCTGTCTCTGCCTTCACGTTCACACGGCGTTCTCCCTGTGTGCTTGTCTGTGTCCTCATTTGGTCTTTTTTTAAGGATACAGGTCATATTTAATTAGGGCTTGACCTAATGATCCTATTTGGTCTTAAATAGCTCTATAAAGCCCTTATCTCCAAGTAAGGTCACATTCAGAAGTGCTAGGGATTAAGACTTCATATGAACTTGGGGATGACACAGTTCAACCCATGTAACACAGACATTTAAGTACATGCTAATTTTAAGCAAATGGTAGCATGCTCTAAACACTTGTCTACAGCTTGCTTTGTTAACGTGTATTCTTGAGGATTTTCCTGTATCAGCACAAAAAGATCTGCCTGTCTCAGTCTCTATCATATGGATTATTTATTTAACTTGTCTCCTCATGATGGACATTTAAGCTCCTTTCAATCTTTTGCTATTACAACAAAGTTTCACTTAATGTCCTTGAACATATCATTTCACACTTGAAGTGCAAGTGTAGCTATAATCGAGATTCTTAAACATGGGATTACTTGTTTATAGGATAAATGCATCTTGATTTCATTATCCATGTAAACTGCTCTTGCTAGGAGAAAGGGCAGTGGAGATGGGCTTATCACATTAGCTAAATGCCACCATGGGTCCCTTTCAGGTTAAAATACAGGAAGAGCCCACGAAGGAAGGAGGAGGACCTTTCTAAATTGGTGCTTGTGAACCATCAATTTGAAATGACACCCTTAGTCTGTGCCACCAAAAGTCACTTCTCTGATCTGCCGTAAGACTCTCTCCTCCCTCTGAGCTCATAGTCTGGGGCTGGGTTCAGGCACTCCTGACCTGTCTGAGCTTTGAGCTCTGGGTTGGGAGGAGCACCAGCTGGGGAACGGAGGGAGTATGGCAGGGTGGAGGGCAGAGTCCTAAACATAAAAGAAGCATCTTCCACTGAAGACCAGGCTCCGTGTAGATATAATGGATGTTATCGTTTGCCCAGTTGTTGTGGTATGCCCAGCCTCCAGTTGGATTTTGACCAGGATCCCTCATTCCGGGTGGGAGCACATCCAAAGCTGCACGCAGACAACGGCATGGCCCAGCTTTGTCACCTAACTACCAGTTGGAATCTTGGAAGCCTTCCCTTTGTGCTTCTCTGTGGGAGCCTGTCTTGAGGACATTAACTTGCTGCTGGCCCTTTCTTCCTGGAATCACGCAGGTTCAACATTGTAAGAGAACACAGAAGCATGTTCTTTATCACTGTGGGAAATGAAGCCCAAAGAAGTAAAGTTCCTCTAAACTGACCTAAGTTCCTCCAAACAGAAGCCTCGGAAGCTGCAACCATCCATCTATGTGTTCGTGCACACCACCCACTCATACGCAGCATGCATACCCACCTGAGGTTACAGCTGTCATTGAGACAGACCCTCCCCTGGCCCTCGTAAGCCTTGCGGTCCTGAAGACAAGGCAGCCATGAACCTGTGATTACATTAGTAAAATATGCACAGATACAGAAATTAAATGAACAGAAATGAAAGCTTTCAGGGCTGTGTAAAGGAGACCTCCATGGTGCCAGGGGAGTGTAGGGGCCAGAGACTGCTCCAAGGAAGAACTAACATTCCAGCTGTGACCCAGAAATCTCCATCTTCAGAGCTGCTGAAGGAAGGACCCTGTCGCCCTTATTCTGTCGGGACCAGCAAAGCACGACAGAAGCGCTTCTCCTCACTGGTCACTCCAGATTGAGAGCATGCAGGAGAAAATTCTCTGAAGACAGCCTCCTACTGCAGAAGCCTAATACAGGGAATTTGCTGGCCAAGGAAGAATTTGGAAGATTCTTCCAAGATGTGTAAGGGATTGTTCGCTGCAAGGTCTAGCTCTCCTGCTTCCTATCTGGGAAGGGAGTTCAACTACTTTTCTTCTGCTGTTAAAAAAAGAAAGCAACCAGGTTCGTGTGGGGTTGGGGGTCCCAGCCTGCAAAACAGCTACTAACTATTCACGCTCAGCAAACCCTTCCCACCTGTAGTGGAGAGGCTTGCGGGCCTCCTCCCCAGCTGCACCAGGAGCAGCTGGGGGGACTTCTCCGCGTTCTTCAGCCTGACCTTCCCCAGGCTCTGTTTTTTGCCAGGCATAATTACTTAATTTCTGTCTTTCTGGTAAATTTGAACGTAGCTCAGAGCCATTAAAGACATTAGTACAGGTCTGAGACTCAGGATGTCTGGAGTTGAGTCCAAGCATTACCACTGACCTGGTCAGTGATCCAGTGAGCGCCCCTCAGGCTTTGGTTGCTGGATTGGGTGAGTCTGTGGAGATGTGGGGCAGGAACTTGGCTAAGAGTGATCTGACCTTGGGATACCTGCCGTCCACGGACATGGAAAAGAACCTGTCTCCATTTCACTTGAGCACCACATGGGTCTGAGCTCCATTTTACAGATGAGAAGACTGAGGCACAGAGTTATTTGCCCAAGCTCACAAAGTCTTCAACTGATGAACCCAGAGCATTCAGATGCTAACCTTTGCTAGGTCCAAATGGCCCAAAAGAAAATAGATCCTAATAACCGTACTTACATCCCTTGCTCTCCACTCCTTAACATCCAAGGTAACCGGTTTCAGCGGGTCGTTGCCCAGCAAGAGGACATGAAGGGGGTGGGCAGAAACCGAAAGTGTCACCTGTTTGGTTTGCAACTCGCACCCGGTAAGAGTGACTAAGGGGGAAGATGTTTCAGGAGGATGGGAAATGCAGCGGGGGTAGGATTGTTTCCAACACAGTCATCTAACTTTGTGATCAAGGAGGGGTGAGTTGAGGGTCTCAATCTTACCTCTCTGGTGAAATTACAGCTGCTGGTGGCCTCCTGATTCAGGGACATCTGTGCACCATCTTAGGAACAGTCCCACTAGCTTTTCAATACAAAAGCCCTCCCGGAATGCCTCAGCTTAAGCTGGTGTGTCTGGTGTGAAGAGGCAGCCGGCATTTGGTGGGTTTTTTTCCTTTTCCCGCCCAATTGGAAAGTTGTGTTTCAGACAAGGACTGGGTCCAAGTGCCACTATCTCTGGATAAAAATAGATCAGTGATTTGAGCTGACTGATGTGGCTGAATCTTTAAATCAGAAAGCAGTACACTAAAAAAAAATCCCCCACCCATACCCACATCTAACATCTATTAGAGGATGTGGGAACAGAAATGTCCCAGGCCCACTGAGGGTTTTTATTTCCTATTGGTCATCTGCTTCATGGCTCAGTGAGGCACGTTACTTCTCTTTCTTCTTGCCTCTCTGGACCCGTGCAGATCAGCTCCTGGCCACATTTATTCTCTTCTCCAAGTGTCACTTCCTAATTGATAAATGGATTCACTGAGGTAAGTCTCTCCGAGACCATATGCAGTTCAAAATCTGCGCATGCTCTTCCTCCCCATGTGTGCAGAATAACACGGAGCCCTGGAAAGGAGTGAGGTAGGAGGGGACAGTGGGAGCGGTGTGCCCTAGGGTCCCGGTAGGGACCTACATGGTCTATAAAAAATTTCTACAAAACCAAAACCAACTAAACGCTGGTATGCTTTTTTATTATAAACTGGTAATTGTAAACAAAGTCCTGTTAAAATAGTCCTCCCTGCGGGGCTTTCTGGGGTGTCATCCTGCTCTTTGTATGCGACTAAGACTCTTTGAGTTGCTAGTGCTAGCAACTCAACTCAGAAAAGGTTAAATAAAAGAGGATTTTATTGGCCCACAATAGTGAAAACACCAGGAGACGCAAACTGCATTCAGAAATTGTTGCATCCAGATGCTCCAGGACATTGCCAGAGATCTGCCCCTCCATCACTTATCTCAGCTTTTTTTTTTTTTCTTTAGAGAGACAAAGTGCGTGCACACATGCAAAGAGGGCAAAGGGGCAGAGGCAGAGAGAAAATTTCAAGCAAGGTGGGCCCCCCAACCCTGAGATCATGACCTGAGACCAAATCAAGAGTTGGGCACTTAACTAACTAAGCCACCCAGGTGCCCCACCTCAGTTTTTGTTGTTTTGTTTTCAGGCAGCCTTTTGCCCTCCCTGTACCAACACGGCCACCAGTAACTCCAGGCAGACATTATATCTGCTAAAGCTCCTCAGAGAGTCTCTCTGTCCCCAGATTTTCAGCAAAACCCAGGAGTTTTATTCTGGATGGGCTTGGGTCACACGGCCATCTCCGATCTACTGGGATGAGATATGCTGACTAAGCATCTTCTTACACAGAGCCCAGGGGGAGGTCTGCACATGTACTGGGAATGGGAGAGGGGTCCTTTCTCCCAGGGAATATTGAGGGGGTGTTGTTAGAAGAAGGGAGAGTAGATGCTCAGCAGCCACAGAGCAATAATTGTCCATCATACCCCTGCCTCCAAAGATGGGCTCATATTATTCCCCTTTCTCCTCCCCTGCCCCACACACCTCCCTCACTTTCTTCTTAGCAGAGCTGAAGAGCTTCCTTCTAATCCTATAGTTTTCCAGCCCAGGGCAGCACATCCTCCTTCCAAGCTTAAAGAAGTACTGTGCATGCTGGTCACTTGGAAAGTTAGCCAAGATCAACTCTTTATATGTTGTCCATTATAAAGTAATACTTGTATAATTTAGAAAAAGAGAGAAGAAAAAGAAGAAACAGAAATATTATCTGTGGCCTGACCAACTCATGACAAATCATCAGTTGTTTTTTTTTTCCCTAATGTTCTAAGTATAACATGTACCTTACATAACATATACACACAAACAACTCAACTCAATGAATTTTACAAACTGTACATACCCATGTTACCAGCACCCAGAATTAAGAAACAGAACATTATTAACATCCCAGAAAAACCTCACTATGGAAAACAGTACGGAGGATCCTCAAAATCTTAAACTAGAACTACCATATGATCCAGTAATCCCACTTCTGGTTATATATGCAAAGGAAATGAAATTAGTATCTTCCAGACATAATTTGCACTCCCATGTTCATTGCAACATTATTCACAACAGTCAAGATATGGAAGCAGCCGAAGTTGGATGAATGCATAAGGAAAATGTACTATACATATATAATGGAAAGTTATTAAGTCTTTTTTTTTTTTAAGATTTTATATATTTATTTGACAGAGAGAGACAGCCAGAGAGGGAACACAAGCAGGGGGAGCAGCAAGCAGAGGGAGAAGCAGGCTCCTCCTTGAGCCGGGAGTCTGATGCGGGGCTCCGTCCCAGGACTCTGAGATCATGACCTGAGCCAAGGCAGATGCTTAATGACAGAGCTGCCCAGGTGCCCCCAAAATTATTCAGTCTTAGAAAAAGAAGGAACCTGGATGAACTTGTAGTACATTATGGTAAGTGAAATAAGCCAGACACAGAAAGACAAATATTTCATGATCTCATTTAAACGTGGAATCTAAAAAAGTCAAACTCTTAGAGGCAGAAAGTAGAATGGGGGATGTAAAGGGTAGGGGAAATGGGGAAATGTTGGTCAAAAGGTATAAAGTTTCAGAGATGCAGGATGAATAAATTCTGGAGATGTAAATGGTATCGGCAACATTGTATTGTACTTTGAAGTTTACTAAGTTTACCTTAAGTTTACAACCAGAATAAGTAGATCTTAACTGTTCTCACCAAAAAAAAAAAAAAAAAAAGGTAATTGCATAAGGTTATGGATATGTTAATTAGCGTGATTGCGGTAATCATTTCACAATGTATATGTATAGCAAAACATTACGTTGTATACCTTAAATATATACAGGTTTTATTTGTCAATTATACTAAAATTAAGCAGGAAATATATATGTTAATATTGATATAAGTTACATAAATATATATACACACAGATACACATGAGGGTCATCAATACGTTAGCTTTCTTTTCATTGCTTTTTTAAAAAATCAACTTTATTGAGGTATAATTGAAGTATATTGAGCTATTTTAAGCGAACAGCTTAATGAGTTTTGAAAACTATATATATTCTTGTAACCACTACCACCACCCTGGTCAAGATATAGAGCATTTCCATCGCCCCTGAAAATTCCCTCTTGGCTCATGCCAGCCAGTTTCTACCCCACCTGTAACTCCTGGCTCCCCAGAAACCACTCATCTGCTTTCCGTTAGTATAAATTAGTTTGCCTTTTATAAGATTTCAAATAAATGGAATTATATAATATGTGCTTTTTGTGCCTGGCTTCTTTCACTCAACATGTTTTTGAGATTTGTCCATGTCGTTGCTTGTATTAGAGTTCATTCTTTTTATCAGTGAGTAGTAGTATTTCATTTTATGAATATATTACAGTTTATCCAGACACTGCTAATGAACATTTATTTGGTTCTTTCCAGTTTTCGACCACTGCAAATAAAGCTACTATGAACATGGATGTACAAGCCTTTGCAAGGGCATATATTTTCATTTCTTCGGGGTAAATAGGTAGATTTTGAATGAGGAAACGTAGTAATAACTTGCTTTGTTGGGGGCAGGGAGAAGTTCAGAGTTTCCTGGGAGGTATCCTCACAGAAAGGGACCAGGTTCCCAAGCAGGCAGCCTCCACTTAGGTGGGAGCAGCCTACCCACCCCCATCCTACCCGCTAATTAGAGGACAATTTTAACGGTTGTCTCTCCATTTGTGGAACTGTACATTAGCCAGAGAACAGGTACCTTTCCTCTCCTACTTTCATATACAGTTTACACGAAGCTAAAGCTGTCTCGGGATGGATTTATTATGAATGATAGTAATGGCTAGCATTCATTAAACATTCCGTATGCTTGCCCTTTTAAATACGTTTTATTACTGAATTCTCACAACACTGTGAGGTGGGAACTATCATTTGCCCATTAGGCAGAGGAGAAAGCTGAGGCCCAGAAAGGTCAAGCAATGCGTACACACCTAGTAAATGGTGTTGTCAGGATTTGAACTCGGTCCAGTCTCACTTCAAATATTGAGCTCTTAAGCCCAAGTGACCCTCCATGGAGTTCCTGACTCATAGTACTGGGTTATAGTAATGGTGGCCAATGCTTAAGACGACTATCTCTATGTAATTATGCGGAACTCAAATCAAAGGCAGCCTCTCACCCCAAAGATGGAAAAGTCCTTTAAAAAGAGCACATAAAAATAGCACATATTCCATTATATTGCAGACTCAGCCATGCATTAGTCCACCGTTCCTCACCGACTATTTATTTACTGGGCAGACCCTGCGTTTGCTCGTCAAGCATTCCTTCCACCTGTACAACTGGCTTCCAGTCAATCACGATTATTGGGCTCTTTCTTGCCGCTGATTGGCGGGGGGGTGGGCAGGCCCAAGCCAGTGTGGGCCAATAGAAGGTGAGCCCACCGGTTTTGAGGCCTTCTGGGAGCTCACCCTGCTTCTCCCAGACTGCCTGCGGGTGGTGAAACCACGTTGTCGCCCGACGTGGGGCTGGTGTCACACCCGCCGAGGTCTGCGGAGCCGAGGCTGCAAGGGCTTCACGTCGAGTTTCCGCATCTCATTCTCTGAGGTACAGCTTTTCTTTTGTATGTTCCGTAAGCTGGTTTGAGTCGAGTTTCTGGCCCTTGTGCTGCCCTGTTGGAGTACCTGCCCAGGTGCAGCTGGCGTCTGCACCATGCTGGCAAGGCAGGTGATGAGCGACGGCTGGCCCTGTGCATTTCCAGCCCTTCCTTGCACTCACAGCGTCCACGCCCCTGCTGGACTTTAGGCTCATGCAACTTGGGCGCGTCAGGCGGGCAGGCAGGGTGCACATGCTGGAAAACAGCTAGGGATGAATTCAGGACGCCTTTATGGAGTGTTTTGTGTGTGTCCTTCCAAGGAGGGACGCTTCCACTTTTGTTTATCGGCTCTCAGGGCCAGGTGGTTTACACTCGCGTAAATTACTTTTGTGCTTGCTGCAATCCCAAGAGCCCCCTGCACGGTGAGTCCCATCTCTTCTTCACAGAGCGTCTGGAGCCTAGACGAGTTGTTGAAGCTCGCAGTTCTTAGTGGTGGAGTGGGAGCCCCCTCCCTGTGCACGCGGCGCAATTACAACAGGGTGCCCTTGTTCTGCTTACACAGTGCCTTCATGGTCGGAAAGTAGGTGGTGGCCCCAAGCCCCAGACATCCCACTCCACGAGTCACGCAATCTGTTAATGAAACAATTAGCATCTGCCCTCTGCTCTCCCGTCTTGTGTTGGTACTGTGATTTTGTTCTCATGAGTTACATCGTAAACAGATTTGGCCGGCTTGTGCATTGAACCTGAGGACACTAGACTCCATATCATGGGGTCAGGAGCATAATCAGCCTCTTCCTGTGGGCAGTAACGAATAAAGCATTTAATTTATCCCAGCTTATCCTTTGCCCAAGATGCAAACATGATGATAAACTTCTTTCATGTTCCCTTGTAATTATTTAATTTTCTCTTGGAAGAGTGAGTGACTATCATCTGGGAATGCCTAAGAACGGAGTTTGTGGAATGCATGTAAAAGTTCTCTCCCTCTGCTACTTTTGCAGGTAGACATACAAGGTAGGTAGTTTCTTGCATTCCCGGTTTATGGTGGTGTAGGGTCTTTAGTTCAGATTGTGGTTTTCCTCAAACATTAAGAAATATTACTGGTAAAATGCTAATGACTGTGCTGAGACCTGGGAACGAACAGTGCACGTGTAGGTTTCTTCTCAGAAGTGTGTGTAACCTACAGTGCTGCAGGGTTGGTGTATGTGTGTGTGTGTTGTCCATAAGAGCCCCTGGTGGAGGCCTAGGTGGCCCAGTCTCTTGGGTTTCCCACCCTTGATAGCTGTTCCAGTGGTGATTTCCGGTGGTGAGATCCATCCTGGCGTGGGGCTCAGCCCTCACCAGGGAGTCTGCTGGAGATTTCTTCCCCCTGCCTGTGCTCCCCTTTGCTTGCATGCTCTCGCTCTAAAATGAGTAAACCTTAGGGAAAAAAAAAAAAAAAAAGGCCCTGCTAACATCCTAGAATTTGGATTTGGGGTGTAAACAGTAAAGAGATAATCTTTTTTTCTTAAAGTTGGAGTGCTGGAAACCCCTCTGAGTGAATTTTAGTGTTCTGGCTAGTTGGCCCTTTGTTGGCTTTCATGGTTATTGAGTTTTAGCTCTTGGCTTAACTCAGCAGTTCTTTTCCAGACAACTGAACATCCTTGGTGATATTACTATTTGTGAGACAGATTCTTCCCAACTACCCATAACTGGCTGGAGAAGTGAAGAGTCCTTTTAGGATCATACTTGTTGCAATGCCTTTTCCCACGTTGTAGACCTAGAACAAAAAATCTTATAAAACACCTCACTCCATTAGGAAATGTACTATAGTCTGAAACATTTATATTCAAGGTAAAAATAATGTTGAGATTTTCTTCTTGTGGTACTGAAGGCCAAAAGATGGATCTGGCTATAGCAAGGGGTGCTTGAGAAAAACGTCTTCTCAGCTCTTTACTTGACTCTTGGCCCCAGGAAGGTGTAATTTGTAGTCTAACATGTTTAAGTAGGAAACAGCTATACTGTTCGTGGCCCTCAATTCTCAGAGATCATGCTTTGATTAATCAGATGCAATGCCCTATCATGACACCCTGTGTCTTTAAGGTTTGAGATATAACTCAACCTTTCAAAGTATGTAATTCACTGGTGTGTAGTGTATTCATTAAGTTGTGCAACCATTACCACTGTCTAATTCCAAAGCATTTCATCACCTGAAAAAGAGACTTTGTACCCATTAATAGTACACTCCCCCATCCTACCTGTCCTCAGCCCTTGGCAGCCACTAATCTACTTTCTGTCTCTTTGGATTTGCCTATTTTCGACATCTCTTATAAATGCAGTCATACAATATGTGCTCTTGGTGATGGGATTCTTTCACTTAGCATAATATTTTCAAGGTTCACCCATGTTGTAGCATGGAATAGTACTCCATTCCTTTTTATAGGTGAACAGTACTCCACGTATGGATATACCACATCTTAATTATCCCGTCATCATTTGATGGATGTTTGGGTTTTTTCTACCTTTGGCTATTGTGACTACTGCTGCTCCGAACATCCATATACAAGTTTTTATGTAGCCCTTTTGTTTCTCTTCTCTTGGATATATACCCAGGAGTGCTATTGCTGGGTCATCCAGTAATTCTGTGTTTAACTTTGTGAGAAACTACCAAACTATTTTACACAGTGACTACACCATTTTACATCATTGAGAATGGTTGGGCATACCAGTTTCTCTACATCCTTGCCAACACTCTTTATTGTCTTTTTAATTATAACAATCCTAGTGGATGCTGACACACTGCATTTTGCTGTTGGAAAAGTACAGCCACCATATTTTCACGCCTTCAGGATTAGAGGCCCATTCAACACAAATTGAGTGTTTTAATCTAAGTCTTCATTTTGTCTTTGACCTTCCTGAAGGCTGCAATTAGAATAATTCTACTTTTATGTTTGTTTATAAGTTAATCTTTGAACATTCTTAATTATAGCTTGAGCTTTTGCCAGCTCTAAGGTGGATTTTATTGAGAGCTCCAGCTATATCTGTAAAAGCTCATCATTTAGATAAAATTTAAAAATTAATTTCTTGACTATATTCTCCTGCCCAAGATTATTTTAATACCTTAGATTGTTAAATAATATTACTGAAACACCAGCTAAACACAGACTTTCAAAGGCATCACTAAATGTATGGAGTACTGAAACTCTCTTCTATGCTGTGTAAGTCACCCTGGCTTCTGACTTTGAAGGTAATTTCAAATTATTTATTAACATTATACATTAAACTCTTTTTTCAGAGAGGGCTCTGTGATCCAGAAAAATAGTGATTTTTTTCTACCATCTTAAATTTTTAAGTGTACATATAATATTGTTAACTAGGCACGATGTTGTTTAGCAGATCTCTAGAAAATATCTTGCATAGTTGAAAACTTATGGCTGTTGATTAGCAATCCTCCATTTCCCTCTTCCCCAGCCCCTGGTAACCACCATTCCACTCTCTGACCCTATGACTATTTTAGGTACATAAGTGGAATCATGCTGTATTTGTCCTTCAACGACTGACTTATTTCCCTTAGCAGGATGTTCTCCAGGTTCAACTGTATTTTTGTATATGGTAGAATGTCCTTTTTTTTAAAGCCTGAATAGTATTCCATTGTACGTATGTGCCACATTTTCTTGACCCATTCATGTCCTGATTCTGATTTCAATTCTTTTGTATATATATCCGGAAGTGAGGTTTCTGGTTCATATGCTATTTCTATTTTTAATTTTTTGAGGAACCTCCATACTGTTCACTATAGGAACTGCACCGTTTTGCATTTCTGCCAATAGCGTACAAGGATTCCAGTTTCTCCACATCCTCCCCAACATTTGCTGTCTTTTGACTTTTTGATGATAGCCATCCTAATAGGTATAATACAGTTTCTCATCATGGTTTTGATTGGTGTTTCCCTGATTAATGAAGCTAAGAATCTTTTCATGTTTTTTTCTTAAAGATTTATTTATTGGGCACCTGGGTGGCTCAGATGGTTAAGCATCTGCCTTTGGTTCAGGTCATGATCCCAGCATTGGGCTCCCTGCTCCTTGGGGAACCTGGTTCTCCCTCTCCCTCTGCCTCTCTTTCTCTGTCTCTTATGAATGAATAAATTTTTAAAATCTTAAAAAAATATTTATTTGAGAGAGAGAATGAGCGAAAGGCAGGGAGAGGAAGAGCAGTGGGAGAGGAAGAAAATCCTCAATTAGATTCCCTGCTGAATGTGGAGCCCAATGTGGGGCTCAATCCCAGGACCCTGAGATCATGACCTGAGCCAAAATCAAGAGTCTGATGCTTAATCAGCTGAGCTGCCCAGGTGCCCCCTCTCCATATCCTTATTGGCCATTTATTTATCTTTTTTGGAGAAATTCAGGTCTTTAACTTGTTTTTTTTTTGGGGGGGGGTATTTTTTTGCTCTTGAGTTGTAGAAGTTTCTTACATATATCAGAAATTAACTTCTTATCAGATAAATGGTTTGCAAATATTTTCTCTCATTTTGTTGGCTGCACTTTTCACTCTTGATTATTTCTTCGGTTCAGAAAGAAACATTTTAGTTAGATGTTATTTTTTTCTTTTATTGTCTGTGCTTTTGGTGTCATATTCATGAAATAGTTGTCAAGACCATTATCATGATAATTTTCCCCAAGGTTTTTTCTAGTTTTACAGTTTTAGGCCTGTTTAAATAGTTAATCAGTTTTGAGTTGATTTTTGTATAAAGTATGAGATAGAAGTCAAAATACAATTTCTTTTGTATGAGGATATCCAGTTTCCCCAGTACCATTTGTTGAAGAACAACTGTCCTTTACCTGATGTATGTTCTTGGCACCCTTGTTGAACATAAGTTGACCATATATCTGGGCTCTTTATTCTGTTCCATTTGTTTGTATGTCTGTCTTTCTGCCACTGCTGTACTACTTAATTACTGTATGTTTGTAATACAAGAATACCTCATTTTGTTGGGCTTTGCAGTTAGCAGAAGTTTTAGTTGAGGTAATTCATTAAGGTAGCTACACCAAGCAAGAGATTTTCAGTGTAGATGAAACAGCCTTCTGTTGAAAGAAGATGCCATCTTGGACTTTGATAGCTAGAGAGAAGTCAGTACCTAGCTTCAAAATGTCATAAGACAAGATGACTCTCTTGGTAGGAGCTAATGGAGCTGGTGACTTTAAGTTGAAGCCAGTGTTCATTGACCCTTCTGAAAATCCTAGGGATCTTAAGAGTGATTCTAAATCTTCTCTTCTGGTGCTCTGTAAATGGAACAGGAAAGCTGGATGACAGTGCATCTGGTTACAATGTGGTTTACTGAATATTTTAAGCCCAGTATTGAAACCTGCTTAAAAGAAAAGATTCCTTTCAAAATATTATTGCTCATTGACACTGCACCTGGCTACTCAAGTACTCTTACAGACATGTACAGTGACATTAATGTTCTTCTTATGTCTACTAACACAACATCCATTCTGCAGCCCATGGATCAAGGAATCATTTTGATTTTCAAGTCATGTTATTAAAGAAATATATTTTGTAAGACTCTAGCTGCCAGAGATAGTGATTTCTTGGGTGGATCTAGGCAAAGTAAACTGAAAACCTTCTGGAAAAAATTCAACATTGTAGATGCCATTTAGAACATTTGTGATTCAAGGTCAAAATATCAACATTCACAGGAGTTGATTCCAGCCCTCATAGATGACTGTGAGGGGTTCCAGACTTCATCGGAGGAAGGAACTGCAAATGTGGTGGAACTAGCAAGGGAACTAGAAGTAGAAGTGGCTCCTGGTAATGTGACTGATTTGCTGGGATCTCATGATAGAACTTTAATAGATAAGAACTTGCACCTTCTGGATGAGCAAAGAAAAGGGTTTCTTGAGATGGTGAAAATGAAAATGGTGTAAAGATGGTTGAAATGACAACAAAGGATTTAGAATAATCCATAAACTTAGTTGATAAAGCAGTGGCAGGGTTCGAGAGGATTGACTCCAATTTTGAAAGCAGGTAAAATGCTATTAAACAGTTTAGCTTGCTACAGTGAAATCTCTTGTGAACGGGATAGTCTGCTAAGGAGCCCGACTTCACTGTTGTCTTTTTAGAAGGTACTTCCATTCCAATCTTCAGCAGCCGCCACCTGGCAGGTCAGCAACCATTAATGTGGAAATAAGACCCTCAATTGACAAAAAGATGATGATTCACTGGTAGCTCAGATAATGGCAAGCATATTTTAGCAATAAAGTATTTTAAAATTAAGGTGTATATGTTGTTTTTTTTAAAGCCATTATGCTACTGTGTACTTAACAGACTGCAGTAGAAACACTACTTCTATGTACACTGAGAAACCAAAACATTAATTTCACTTGCTTTATTTCAGTATTTGCTTTATTGCAGTGGTCTGGAACTGAGTCCACACTATTTTTTTTTTTTAATCCGTGACATCTTTAAGGTATGCCTGTATATTTTGAAATCAGGAAGCATGATGCCTCTTGCTTTGTTCTTTGTGAAGATTATTTTGGCTATTTGGGGTCATTTATGTTTCCTTATCAATCTTAGAATTATTTTTTCCTCTATTTCTGTAGAAAAATGCCATTGGAATTTTGATAGAGATTGCATTGATCTATAGATCACTTTGGGCAGTATAGGCATTTTAACAATACTTAGTCTTTTAATCCATGCACAAGGGACATCTTTTCATTTTTTTCCCCTTCAATTTCTTTGATAAGTGTCTTGTAGTTCTCAGTGTACAAAATTTTCACCTCCATAGTTGATTCCTAAGTACTTTATTTTTGGTACTATTGTAAATGGGATTGTTAGCTTAATTGCCTTTTCAGATAGTATGTTGTTAATGTATAGAAATGCAGTTGATTTTTATATGTTGTTTTTGTATCCTGCGACTTTACTGAATTTGCTTAATAGGACAGTTTTTTGATGGAATCTTTGGAATTTTTCAATACAGAAGATCATGTCATCTGCAAATAATGGTAATTTTACTTGTTCCTTTTCAGTGTGACTGGCTTTTACTTATTTTTCTTGCATAATTGCTCTATGACTTGCAATGATATAGTCTAATAGAATGACTAGAAGTGGCTAAAGTGAGTCTTCTTGACTTGTTCCTGATTTTGGAGGAAAAGATTTAGTTTTTCATCATTGAATGTGCTGTTAGTTGTGAGCTTTTTATTTATGGCCTTTATAATGTTGAAGTAACTTTATTCTGTTCCTAGTTTGTTGGGTGTTTCTATCATGAAACAGTGTTGAAGTTTGTCAAATGTTTTTTCTGCATCTGTTGATATGATTGTGTAATTTTTATGTTTTATTCTGTTAACGTGGTATATATCACATTGGTTTTCATATGGTTGAACCATCCTTGCATCCCAGGGATAAATCTACTTGGTCATAATGTATGATCCTTTTTGTGACCTACTGAATTTGGTCTGCTAGTATTCTGTTGAGTAGTTTTACATCTATAGTCCTCAAAGATAATGGCCTGTCATTTTTGTGTTGCTTTGTTTCCTTTTCCTTGTGATGTCTTTGGCTTTGGTGTCGGGATAATGTTGGCCTTATAAAATGAGTTTGGAATCGTTCCTTCTACTTTTGTTTTTGTTTTTTTTGAAAGAGTTAAGAAGGACTGACTTTGTTCTTAATACTTTTAATTCTTTTTAAATCTTAAGTGTTTGATGGAATTTACCTTTGAGGTAATCTGGTCCTGGGCTTTTTCTTTGTCAGGAGGTTTTTGATATTCACTCTCTGTTCTAGTTAGAGGTCTCTTCAGATTTTCTGTATCTTTATGATTGGCTTTTGGTGGGTTATGTGTTTCCAGAAATGTATCCATCTTTCCATGTTGTCCAGCTTGTTGGCATTTAATTGTTCCTAGTAGTCTAAGATTTTTTAATTTCTGTGAAATCACTTGTAATGTCTTTTATCTATTTTATTTTGAGTCTTCTTTTTTTCCTTATTCTAGCTGAAGGTTTGTCAATTTTGTTTATATTTTAAAAAAATAGGTTTCTAGGTTTCTCACAAGGGAATTTTCCCATGAATTGTTGACTTAGTGTGTTTGTGGAGGTAGGGATGGGGAAGGTCCAGGGATTTCTATTCTGCCATCTTGCTGACTTCTGAAAAAATAGTAATTTTCCCCTATTACTACTAAAAATTTGTGTAGCTCCCTAATAGATTACAAAAACCCTTTCAGAATGAGTTATTACATTATGGTATTTGCATTATCTCTTTGAAGACCAATATTAATATTCTTACTTCTATATCTGGAAAATATATGCAAAAAGATTAGCAATTGCCCAAGGTAATACAACTAACGAGTAGCTCATATAAACTTAATGATTTCACTTCTTGATTTTTGTCTCTCACAACACCATCTTCAAAATGTAGAATGTTTTAATAAACAAAAATGATACGAAGTTTTCAACAGTTGCTTTTCCACTGCTTTAGTGGTAAGAAAAAAAAATTCATTGAATAAGTTCTCATGAAAGCACCCATTCATTTAGAATAGAACTAGGCCCTAAATCAAGACAGAGTACCTGTCCTTGAGAAGATCTGGATTGTGAACAAGTGAACAGATTGTAAGAACGTGTGCTGAATGCTGTAAAGAAGGTGTGTGCTGATGCAAAAGGTCAAGAAAAGTCTTCCCCAAGATGAGATTTTATAGAAGAACCTTAAGAGAGGCAACAGTTAGGGCAGGGGCAGGTCTCTGAGCCTGATGATACAAGGGCGTTGGGGGAGATAGCAAGATGCAATTCGAAGTGGTCTGCATGAAGTGATGTTAAAGTTTGTTTGTGTATATTGGGTTAAAAGTTCGTGTTGGGGAGACTGAACAGAAAGGGGCCTAAAGTGGTAAGCTAAGACTAATCTGAGAAGGGCCTTGCCTGACTTTGGAGTATTTTTCGTTTTTCTTTTTGTTTTTTTACATTTTTATTTAAGTTGCATTTAGTTAACATACAGCGTAATATTAGTTTCAGTTGTAGAATTTAGTGATTCATCGCTTCCATGCAGCACCCAGTGCTCATCACAACAGGTTTAACATTTATGCTATGGGGAAGCATCAGAAGCTTTTGAATGGAAGGCCTGCATGGCCAGATTTGTCTGGGGAGGAAAGTGTGGGAAGCAGTGTGGAGGCATGTTTGCGGTGGTGAGACAAATCAGTGAGCAAATTTTTGCTGTCATTTGGCTGAGGCATCATAAGGGCTTGTGTGGTGGTGGTCTGGGGGACTTTAAAATAGGACTTTTTGAAAGAACTTCAGTGTTTTAGCTGGAAAATAGAATTTACACATGTTAGCCATGGTCTCTATTTCTAATATGAGAACCTTTATATGAACTCTTTTGTAGTGCCTAATGTTCTTTAAGAAATGATTTAGGTCTGTGTCTTATTTCTAAGGGCAATTATATCAGATTCTGTAAGCTGAAGTTTGTTTTTGTTTTAAACTTCATGTTTATTGAGGCATAATTTACATACAGTAAAGTTCACTGTATTTAATGTACAACTGAGAGTTTTGACAGACTCACATATTATGGAAACATATGCGATCAACACAGCAATCAAGGCATCGGTCTGTTAAGTTCTCTCCTTTGTGGTAACTTCCCTCTTATCCCCAGCTCCTGGCAAGCACAGATCAGATTTCTGTTGCTGTGGGTTGACCTTTATAGAGTGTCATCTAAATGGAAGCATACAGTCTGAAGTCTCTTGTGTTTGGCTTCTTTCACTTAGCCCAGTGCTTTTGAGATTCATCCAAGCTAGTGAATGTATCGATCTTTCTTTCATTTTTAGTGCTGAGTAATATTCCGTTGTATTACTTAACCATGATTTATTTATTTTTCATTTATTCATGGACTTTTTCTATTGTGTCTCACAAGTAAAGCTACTATGAGTATTAGTGTACAAATGGACAAACCTGTGGACATACACTTCTTTTTCTTTGGGGTAAATAGCTGGAAGTTGAATGTGTAGAGCATAGGGTAAGCATATATGTAACTTTTTAGAAAACTATTGTATTACTTTGTGTAGCATATGTACCATTGTCTCTTCCCATCCTCAGTGTAACAGAGTTCCAGTTCCTCCACATTCAATGTTGGATATAGTCTTCTTAATTTTAATACTCTAATAGGTGTGTAGTATTATACTACTGTGGTTTATTTTGTATTTCCATAATATATATTGATGATCTTTTTTTTTTCTTTTTTTTATGCCTATTTCTTCTGTTTTTCTTCTCTGGTGAAGCATTTATTTTGTATTTCCATAATATATATTGATTATCTTTTTTTTTCTTTTTTTTATGCCTATTTCTTCTGTTTTTCTTCTTTGGTGAAGCATTTCTTTGACTTTTTTTTTTTTAATGCTTACTGTTGAGCTCTTTACATATTCTAGACATACATTCTTTATAGGGATTTATGTCTTGAAAAGACTTTTCTCCTGATTTAGGAGTTCTCTTTTCTTTTTTTTTTTTTTTTAAGATTTTATTTATTTATTTGTCAGAGAGAGAGGGAGAGAGAGCGAGCACAGGCAGACAGAATGGCAGGCAGAGGCAGAGGGAGAAGCAGGCTCCCCGCCAAGCAAGGAGCCCGATGTGGGACTCGATCCCAGGACGCTGGGATCATGACCTGAGCCGAAGGCAGCTGCTTAACCACCTGAGCCACCCAGGAGTCCCAGGAGTTCTCTTTTCTTAAGTGTGTTTTGAAGAGTGTATGTTTTAAATTTTGTTGAAATCTAATCTCACAATTCATTTTGTTATGGGTTGTGCTTCCTGTGCATGTCTAAGAAATCTTCATCACCGAAGGTCAGAGATTTTTCTCTTATGTTTCATCCTGTTTTATAGCTTTAAGTTTTACATTAATGTCTGGTTCATTTTGGGTTGGTTTTTGTATGTGGTGCGAGGTATGGATCTAAGTTCATTTTTAGAACCTGAATAGCTTGTTGTTCTAGTCATTTGTTAAAGAGACTCTTTTCCATTGCATTGCCTCTATACCTGTGTGAAGAGTTGGTCTCTATAAATGTGGGTTTATTGGAGTCTCTAGTCTTCTTTATTGAACTATCTGTTTTTATGCCAGTACCATGCTGTTGTGATGACTATAGCTTTACAATAATTTTTGGAATCAGGTACAGTTAGCCCTCTTTGTTCTTCTATTTGATAGATGTTTTTATTATTCAAGGTCCTTTTCATTTACACATGACCTTAAAATGTGCTTGTAAATTTCTATGGAAACCTACTGGGATTTTGATTGTAGTTACATTAAAACTACAGGACAATTGAGAATTGACTTCTTAATCATGTTAAGTCTTTTATCACAGGAACAGATAGGTTTCTCTGCTTGTTTTTAAATATTCTTTAAATTTTCTCAGCTGTAGTTTGTAGATTTCAGTGTATAGGTTTTTCGCATACTTTGTCAGGTTTGTCTCTAAGTATTTCATATTTTTTGAATCTATTGGAAATAGTACCTTAAACTATTGGTTTCTAATTGTTTATTGCTGCTACGTAGAAATAAAATTAATTTTTGTATATTGATCTGTTATCACACACATCAGAAAACTCATTCGGTTACCAGGTAGTAAATATTTTAGGCTTTGCAGTCCATATATCTCTGTCAGAAGCATTCAACTCTACCATTGCAGTATGAAAGCAATGAGATCACATATAAAATGAATAAGTGTATGTATTTCAAAAAAATTTTATTTAGAAAAATAGGCAGTGGCTAGGTTTGGCCCTAACCAGTTTGTTGACCCCTGTTGTATTCTGTAATCTTGCTAAGTTCACTTATTAGGTCTCATAGATTTTTACTTATTTTTAATTTTATCTTTATTTTTTAAGCGTTGACACACTATGTTACATTAGTTTGAGGTGTACAACATAGTGATTCCCCAATTTTATATGTTATGTTATCTTCACTACAAGTGTAGCTCCCACTGTCACCATACAATACTATTTCAACACCATCGACTATATTCCCTGTACTGTCCCTTTCATTCCATGATGTATACATTCCCTGCTTGGAAGCATGTAGCTCCCATTCCCCTTAACCCATTTTGCCTGTCCTCCCTCTGTCTTTCCCTCTGGCAGCCACTAGTTTGTTCTCTGTATTTATGGGTCTGTTTCTGCTTTTCTGTTTGTTTTGTTTTCTTTTTAAAATTCCACCTATGAGTGAAATCTATATTATTTATCTTTCTCTGGCTTATTTCACTTAGCATTTACCCTCTAGATTCATCCATGTTGTTGCAAATTGCAGTTTTTCATTTTTTATGGCTGAGTAATATTCCATTGTATGTGTATACCACATCTTTATCCATTCATCTCTTGATGGACATGTGGGCTGCATCCAGATCTTGGCTGTTGGAGGTAATTTTGTAATACTCATCATAAGGGTGCATATATATTTTTGAATTAGATTTGAATAATTCAATTAGATGAATTAATTAGCTTGAATAAATTTGAATTTATTTTTCTTTGGGTAAATACCCAGTAATGGAATTACTGCATCATACAGTATTTCTAGTTAAGTTCTTGAGGAACCTCCAAAAAAACTGGTTGCACCAGTTTATATTCTCGCCAACAGTGAAAGAGAGTTTCTTTTTCTCCATATGCTTGCCAACACTTACTTGTCTTTTTGATGTAGCCATTCTCACAGGTATGAGGTGATACCCCATTGTGGTTTAGATTTGCATTTTCTTGATGATAAGTGATGTTGAGCTTCTTTTCATGTGTATGGCTATCTGTATGTCTTCTTTGGAAAAAAAATGGTTTTTTAGATCTGCTCTTTTTCTTTTTCTTAAGGTATCATTTATTTGAGAGAGATTGGTGGCATGAGCAGGGGTGGGGGCCCACAGAGAGGGGCAGAGGAGAGGGAGAGGCAGGTTCCACCAAGCAGGGAGCCCGATGCGCGGCTCTATCCCAGGACCCCGGGATCATGGCCTGAGCCAAAGGCAGACCAACAACAGACTGAACCACCCAGGTGCCCCAGGATCTGCTCATTTTTAATTAGGTTTTTTTTGTTGTTGGTGGTGGTGTTAAGTTGTATAAGTCTTTATATGCTTTGGATATGAACCCCTTTTGTTTGCAAATATCTCCTCTCATTCAGTGGGCTGGCTTTTTGTTTGGTTAATCGTTTCCCTTTGCTATGCAAAACTTTTTATTTTGATGCAGTCCCAGTAGTTAATTTTGCTTATTTTCCTTGGTGGCAGAAGCATGCGCAGCAAAATGTTGTTAAGATCAATATCGAAGACATTACTATCTACGTTTTCCTCTACCAGTTTTATGGTTTCAAATCTCGCGCTTAGGTCTTTAATCTGTATTGAATTTATTTTTGTGTATGGTGCAAGAAAGTGTCTCTTGCATGTAGCTGTCCAGTTTCCCCAGCACCATTTACTGAAGAGACAGTATTTTCCCTATTATATACTATTGCCTCTATTGTTATAAATTGATTATATAAATATGGGATTACATTACTAAATATGGGCTCTATTCTGTTCCATTTATTTATGTGTCTATTTTTTGTGCCTGTACCGTGCTGCTTTGATTACTCTGCCTTTGTAGTATATCTTGAAGTCTGGGATTGTGATAATATGGGATGAATTGAGCTTTGTGAGTCTTTCTCAAGTGCTTTGGCTATTCAGAGTCTTTTGTTCTATACAAAATTATTTGTTCTGTACAAATTTTAGGATTGGTTCTATTTCTGTGAAAAATATTTACAGTTTGATAAGGATTGAAATGAATCTGTAGATTGCTTTGTGTAGTATGGACATTAAAAAATATTCTTCTATTCTATGTGCATGGAAAATCTTTTATTGATGTCGTCTTAAATTTCTTTCATCAGTGTTCTATAGTCTTCAGAGTACAGATCTTGTACCTCCTTGGTTAAGTTCATTCCCAGGTACATTTTTTTTGATACAATTGTAAATGGAATTGTTTATTTCTGCTACTTTGCTATTAATACATAGAAATGCAACAGATTTCTGTGTACCAGTGTTGTATTCTGAAACTTTACTAAATTCACTTATTACAGCTCCACCTGCCCTCAGCTCTGGATGACTCACCAGAAGCACCCCTGCATGGAGCATACCATGCACAGAGCAACCCTTTAATAGAGCATCCCAGCCTACAACTGTCTGGGCTCCAACCACCAGGGTGTCACCTACATAAAAACTCCAGGATCCCTACTTGTACCACTTAAGCTACAACTGTCCTGCCAGGGTACCTCCTGCATGGAGAACCCTGGAACCACACAAGCCCACATTCATTTCAGCTCCAGCTGTCCCAACCATGCATCCCCATACAAACTACCCTGGAAACCCCAGCCTATGCCAGCCAAACTCCAGCCAGTCAGCCAAAGTCACCACGCATATAGTCTACACAAATCACACAGTCTACACAGTCTATAACCATATCAAGAATATTCCTTCAAGTTTAATTCACTGAAACAGAAGGAGTTAAGCAAAATAAGGAGACAGAGGAATAGGCTCCAAAAAAGAACAAGACAAAACCTCAGAAAAAGAACTAAATGAAACAGAGATAATCAATCTACCCAATAAAAGGTTCAGAGTAATGGTCAGAAAGATGATCAATGGACTGAAGAGAGGATGAATTCAGAATTTCAACAAGGAAGTAGAAAAAAAAACCAATCCGAGTTGATTTTGCTACTTTTGTCTTTTAACCATCATACTAGCTTTATAAGTGATTTCTCTACAACCTCTATATAAGTTTGCCTTTACTTATGAAATTTTTTCTTTTCATCCTTTTCTTTTAATTACAGACTTTTCCACTTAATGAAGTCCTTTTTTCTATTTTATTTACTTACTTACTTATTTATTTTTTAAAGAAGTCCTTTAACATGTTTTGAAGTCATGTGTGGTGGTAATGAACTCTTTTAACCTATGTTTGTTGGCAGGATTCTTTATTTCTGTTTTAATTCTGAATGCTGACCTTGCCCACTTGAGCACTCCCTTCTGGCCTACAGAAAAATCAGTTTCTGCTGAAAAATCAGCAGATAGACTTACAGGGTTTTTCTTGTATGTTATCAGTTGCTTCTCTTGCTGCTTTTAAAATTCTTTATCTTTAATATTTAACATTTTAATTATTACATGTTGTGTGGGTCTCCTCGTGTTTAACTTGTTTGGAACTCTCTGTGCTTCCTGAAGCTGGCTGTTTCCTTTCCCAAGTTAGGGAAGTTCTTGGCTATTATTTCTTCAAATAATTTTTCTTCCCCTTCATTTCTGTCTTTTCCTTCTGGAGCCCCTATAATGTGAATGTTTCTTTGCTTGATTTTGTCCAAGAGATCCCTTAACCTATTCTCATTTTTTCAATTCTTTTTTTTCTTTTTGCCTTTCAGTTTGGGTGCTTTCCATTAAACCTGTCTTGCAGACTGCTGATCTCTGCGTTCTCTAATTTATTGTTGATTCCCTCTGATGTACTTTTCATTTTGGTTACAGTGTTCTTCAACTTGGATTACTGAGGGGGATGGCCAGCTGTGGCACTGGGTATGTGCTCTGATCTGTACTGTTAAGGTGCAGGGGGAGCATAAACCATGGTGTTTACCAGCCCTTCCCACTCAGAAAGTGTTCGAGTAGTTCCCTTGACATTTTGCAGGGTTCTAAGGCTGGATCTTTTATATTCTACTTGTTCTTTTAAGCCTTAGCTTTTTGTCTGTGCCCTAGGGATATGAATCTGCTCAAGGTCCCTCTGTACTATTTCTTCCTACTGCAGTTCATAGGGCTGTGGTATGGGTTCCCTTCATTACTGAGTCTCCATCTCTCTGTTCCTCTTGCTATTCTCTCTGTGCTCTCTTTCTCCCTCTCTTTTATTGTACAAAAGGTCAGTCAGCCCTCAGTTCTTTAGGAAGAATTGTTCCATAAATTAATGTGCATCTGTGGAGGAGGTGAGTCCAGAGCTTCCCTATTTGCCACCTTGGGCACTCTCCTCCAGCAGCTCTTTAAAACTAAGTTATTGAGGTGAAATTAATATAACATAAAATTAACCATTTAAAGGGAAATAATTTGGTGGCATTTAGTATAGTCATAGTGTATAACCACCAGGTCCAAAACGTTTCCATCACCCCAAAGTAAAACTCTTATCCATAAAGTAGTTTCTCCTTATCCCTTTTCCTTAGCCCCTAAAAACCATCAAAATATACTTTCTGTATTTATAGATCTATTAGAGGTGGTTGATATAAATGGAATCTAACAATGTTTGAAATTTTATGTGTCATTTTTCCATTTAGCATATTGTTTTGGATGTTTATCCATGTTATACCATGACTTAGTACTTCATTCCTTTTTATGGCTGAATAAGATTTCATTGTTGATATGTACTACAGCTTACTCATTCATCCATTCATCCATTGATGGACATGTGGGCTGTTTCTACCTTTTCTCTTCTGCATACCATTCTACTATGAACATGTGTGTACTGCTTGAGGACCAGTTTTAAGTTCTTTTGTGTCTATATCTAGGAGTGGAATTTCATGGTTCTATGATAATTCTGTATTTGACTTCTTAAAAATCTACTTGTGTTCTTATAGATTCCACAAAACTTTTGCATAGATGATCCTTTGGTCTATGAATAAAGATGTTTTTTTTTTTTTCTAATCTAAATGCTTTTTTCTTTCTTTCTTGTGTGCCTGTTTTGGGTAGAGCTTCCAGTGCAGTTTTAAATGGAAATAATAAGAGTGGACATCTTTTCTCTGTTACTGAAATTAGAAGGGAAAAAAACAGTTCCTTTCACATTAAGTACAGTGCTCACAGAAGGTATTTTGTAGATGCCCTTTATTATGTTGAGGAAGTTCCCTTTATTCCTAGTTTGCTGAGAGTTTATTAGCTTTTACTTAGGAGTATATGTTGGGCTTTATCATATGCTTTGTCTACATCTGTTAGGATAATCTTCTGGATTTTTCTTTCTTAGTTTTTCCACTATTGTCAGTTATATTGGTTGATCTTGAAACCAACTCTGTATTCCTGGGGTAACCCTTTGGTCATGGTGTGTCATCCTTTTAATATGGTTAGATTCTACATGCTAAAGTGTTGTTTAGAATTTTTGTGTCTATGTTTATGAAGGATAGTCTGTAGTTTTCTAATTATTGGCTAATTTTGGTATCAGGTTAAATAATACTGGCCTCACAGAATGGATTGAGAATTATTCCCTCCTCTTCAGGTTTGTTTGTTTGTTTTGAAAAGTTTCTGTAGAATTGGTATTATTTCTTCCTTTAAATGTTGAATAGAATTGACCAGTGAAACCTGGAATTTTCTTTTCTTTTTCTTTTTTTTAAGATTTTTATTTATTTATTTCACAGACAGAGATCACAAGTAGGCAGAGAGGCAGGCAGAGAGAAAGGAAGGGAAGCAGGCTCCCCGCTGAGCAGAGAGCCTGATGCGGGCGATCCCAGGACCCAGGGATCATGACCTGAGCCAAAGGCAGAGGCTTAACCCACCGAGCACCCCAGGCACCCTTGGGCCTGGAATTTTCTTAATGGAAAAGTTTTTAAGTACAAATTCAGTTTAATTAATAGAGGGCTTATTTGGTTATATATTTCTACTTTCGAACATCTTTTTTGAGTTATAATCCAGATACCATAGTATTTACCCACTTAAAATGTATAATTCAAAGGCTTTTCATATTCTTTGAGTTGTGCAACCATCAATACAATTTTTGAGCATTTTCACTAGCCCCCAAAAGAAGCCCAGTACCCATTAAGCAGTCACTCCTCACTATCTCCTCCTCTCCCCCCAGCCCCTGGAACCACAGATCGACTTTGGAATTTAATATAAATGGATTTATAATATATGTGGTCTTTTGTGATTGGCTTCTCTTACTTACCATACTGTTGCCAAAGTCTATCTGTGTTATATGCATGCCCCCGTATTTCATTCCTTTCTGTTTCCAAATAGTATTTAACTGTATGGATATACCACATTTCATCTATCCATTTATCAGTTGATGGACATTTAGATTGTTTCCATTTTTTGGTTTCTTATAAATAATGCTGATCTGAATATTTGCATATAAGTTTTTATGTGGACATGTTTTCAGTTCTGCTGGGTGTATTTAAAAAAAGATATTTATAGTAGTGATTTTGAGTTCAGTTTTTCTCCCTCTCAATGCCAATTGAGGCAATTTAGTTCATATTTATATGCTTCAGTTAGAGGGAGAGCCTGGGGGAACTCTGCATGTGGGATAAAAGAGGAACAGGGTGGTTGCCTCTTTTTTTTTTTTTTTTTTGGGCAGTCTCCTTATTGACCAGGAAGAATGCTGTATAAAATTCTGTAACTTTGCCACTTTTCCTTTAATTGCCTTGGCACTGCTCTTCTTGTGCTATGAGATACTCATTGGAAAAGGAAGACCGTTTCTGAAAGTGACTGCACTTCTGGATGACCCTTGCCAAGGTCTGATAGTTGGGAATGTATGACATAATGAAAATGCAGGCCAGTATCCTAACAGTCTCCCCTAATCCTGTGGGTGACCTTACTTTATTAGGGTATGTGAGGTTGAAAGTTTATATATAGTCCTGGTGTTCCCATCTTCATCATTCACTCTTTCTGTGTATTTCTGGGGAGAGCATGAAAAAAAATTCCCCTTTTAGATTTCCTTGAGGAGTAGTTACAAAACAGCTAACATGTCTTGAGCACTTCTTTTGTGGTGGACATTGAGCTAACAGATTAAATACTGTATCTCATTTACTTCTCTCATTCCTTTAAGATGATGTTACTCCATTTTTCATGTGGAACTGGAGTGGTTATAGAACTTTCTCAAGGTCACAGATTTAGTTAAAAGACAGAAGACTTGGTCCCAGATTTTTCTCATTATAAAGTTGTAAGTACTAAGGTCTTAGTTATTAACACCTAGTATTTGAGTCACACATCCTTTTGTATTTAAGATGAGCACGTGTGCTAGTTTTACTTGTCACGTTTGTGTTTGCTTTGCACATGGTGGCTGTCTCAGGGTTAGTACAACACAGTATCAGTGAAGTCTTAGGGGGACACATTCTTGACCATAAGTAAAATTATATATTCTGAAAAAAATATTGGGAAAATCTATTACTACCGAGTAAGCCCTTGTTTGTCCTATGAACTTTAATTGATCCTTGAACACCCAGCACAATGAAAAACTCTTCTGTAGGCTTCTCAGAAAAACAGCTGCATATGTCTTTATGTATTCAAAGTACTTCATACTGGCTTCTAATGCAAATGGAAGCTATACATTTGCTTGTTGGCCTGTTATATATTAAAAAAATTATTTAAACATAGAAATAACATACATGCCATAGAGTTTTCTCACTGTAAGTGTACAATCGCATAAAATTTTTATTAAGTTTACTGGGTTGTGCAACCATCAGTATAATCCAGTTTTAGAATACTTCCATCTCCCCATAAAGTTCCCTCATGCCTACTGTCACCCATGCCCTGTCGCCATCCCCACGCACCATGCAACCTTTGATCTGCTTCTGTATCTGCTTCTGTATCCTGTATGAATGAAATCAAGTCACATGGGGTCTTTTGTGTTTGACTTTCTACTCAGCATACTGGTTTTGAGGTTCACCCATGTTAGAGCATGCATTATGTCACTTTCTTATGGCTGTGTTCTCTGGTATGGATATGTCACATTTTGTTTATGTCTTCATCACTGGGGTGTTTGCCCTTCGGGGCTGTTATGAATAGTGCTGCTGTGACTATTTGCATGCATGTCATGTGTGCACATTTTCATTGCTTTTGAGTAGATACAAAGGAGTAGAATTGATGAGCCATGTGGCTGCCATCTTTGATTCCTTAGGGGCAGAAACCTCACCTTGAAGTTTTAGTATTGCCTTTGTGGTCTTTAAATTCACTTATCTAGCATGCCCGCCACATAGCGGGCCATGAAACTCATCAGGAGAGAATTACAGCACAACCTCATCTTGTGTGAACCATTATTTGATTTTTATGCACACTCTCCCCATTTCTCTGTTTTGGAGAGTTTTATTCTCATCTCAGTTCCTTATAATTCTAGCCAACAATCCTAATAGTCTTCGATGGCCCTGATTCTTATTTCTGGCACAGCCGCATGTGTACGGAGACAGGACTTGAGACAGTGACACTTGAAGAATCCTAGAAAAGCTTATGGCTAATTTGCAGTGTGCATACATGATTCTTCTGTTGACCTGCATCTGTTTTCCTTTGTAAGCAACTTTGTTCTTCAGTGTGAATGTAACCCATATGCCCCCACCCCATCCCTTGAAGAAATGTTGGTTGATTTTCCTGTGGCTGTTGATGAGACAGGTTCCTTTTTGGATATTTGACAAAGTCAAGTATATTATCATCTCTGGGCAGTTACTGGTTTTGACCAGCAACATCCCCAGGGGCTGGGACACATGTGTTCAGGAGGAGGAAATATCATTGTTCAATGTCTAACTCAAAATTGACATGGTAGCAGAAAGGATTAGATTAAAACGAGATCATGTCACAAGGCCTGACACAGAATGCTCCGTATGGGTCCTTCTAATCTAGTTAGGAGATTCATATTAATAATTTCTCAGTAGTGCTTAAGAACATGAACTCTGGAGCCAGATGCCCAGTGTTTTTTGTTTTGTTCTGTGTTTTTTTTAAGGTTCTGTTTAACTATTTCAAAGCTTTGTGACCCTAGGCAAGGAACTCAGTTCTGTAAGCCCCCATTTCCTTATATAAACGCAATGCAGGTAATCATGGTAGTTGACAGCACTTGTGAGGAGCGTTTCACATTGCTGATTTGTAGCTTTGCTAAGTTAAATGAGATAATGTATTGAAATATGATGCCCTGCACTTGGGTGAATGCTCAGTAAATGTAAAACATTAATCTAAGAACAGAAAAACAAAATCAGTTCCCTGGGAGGCTTGTGGCCAAGAGGCATGTTCTCAGACGTGGGATACATGGCTTCATTATAGAGACTTTCCCTTCAAACCTCAGTAAAATGAGCGTACTATAGCGGCTCTGAACCAGTTGTCTAAACTCTGAGCCCGTTTCCTTTTTTATAAATGGAGTGTTAGTATCTTCCTCCACATGTGTTCTCATTTCATGTGTGCTCTGGGTGAGGACTCGCTGGTGTGATGTGCGTGAGGGTGTTCTTTAGCTCTGCTACTTGCCGGGAACACTGAGGCAGTGCCGTGTGCGCACGCTGCTGCTGGACTGGGGCCTCTGCAGCGCCAAGTGCTGGGATGGTTTGCTAGACACACTTTTCCAATCACGTGTTCTAACTGAGGGTTGAAATAGTATTTTACTCTATCTACTCTTTCTTCAGTATTTATCACCTAGTGAACCAGGTATGTAGCAAACGCTGGGTATACTTACGATGACTAAGGCAAATCTGGTTTTTAAATCATAATGCCTTTTTTCTTGGTAAAGGAAGTCAGTGGTGGAGAAGAGTATTCATAGGAAAGTTTGTCTGTGATATCATCCAGTCCATGGATCTAACCTGAACACAGAGGTACTTTGGGGAAATACTCAAGAGGTTGTATAGAAGAGCTGGTTTACCACGTGAGCACCTTCTGTCTTTAGGGTTTATACTGTGCCTCTGTGCTGCCGCAAGTACGAAGTATGCTCTTCTCTGGGAGAAAGAATTTAAGTTGAGGCAAGAATTTTGGCTAAACATCTGTTAACATAAAATGTCACTTTTCATGATAAAGACTGATAGAGTAGGAGAACCTCGGGAGTGGGTTCTTCCTTGCCTTCAAACCCTTTGCAGGAATTGATATAGGACTATCTGAGGTGTGGACAGGATGGTCGGTGTCTCTGGAGGCAGGGTGAAGCTCACTTGGGATTTCCGCCCCTTTAGCCATTGACATGTCAGTGTCCATTTCAGTGTCTTAAAAGTTGCCTGAAGTGATAACTCTGCCTTCAATAGAAGAAGGAGAAAAAAAGGTAGGAAAATTGGAACTGCACTGAGTTCTACAAAAGCATGTTGGAGTCACATAATGAAAAAGCAGATTTTTTTTATTATGATGTTTCTCCATATTTGGCATTGCTATAAATGGCTAACTAACATTTACTGCCAGTTCAATACAAATGTGTGGTTTGGTATTACCAGAACAGCAAATTTAAATGAAAAATAAAAGTTAAACATTTCCACACAAGATTTTACAGTCTGACATTTCACTGTGTAGGTAAAAAGACATTTTTTTTAAACTACAGATTATTATTCAGCATGAATAAAAAACTACAACTTTTATTTTTAAACAGGAGTCACTGGTTTTAATTTTTACACATTTTTAAAATTACTGTGATAAAAAATAATGAAAAAGCTTCTTAATAATGCCATACACAGTATAATATAGATTTGTCCCCATTATATAGCATTTGTTTAATATACAAAATAGAATATTGACACACTTGAGTCTATATGTAGTTAAGCAAGTTATTTGAGGAGGGTATTTTCATACAGCTTTTCATCAGAAAATAAAATCCTTCTTTCAGGCATTTTCTAGAGAGAAGCTAATCCTTTCCTGAAAACCTGGTCACTAATCCCTGGTGGACCAGGTTGACTGATCACAGTCTGGAAAATGATGCAACTTCCATTCAAAGTGGTTAAAGTGTCCTCCTTACACTCCTCTTCTCCCATACAACTCTCAAACCAGGCACATGAAAACACATTCATTTACAGCTACAGTCTTGAGGGCGACCGGCCAACCCTGGAAATCTCACTGAGGGCTGCCGGGGTTCTTGAGTTTTGACAGACCACAGTCTAATTTTACTGTTCATTCCACAGTGATGTCGTTTATGGTATTAAACACAAAACTAAGCTAAGACTAATGGAGAAGAGATGGTTTAGGTGGGTAAAACTGCACATCCCCCCCCCCCCGCCCCCACCCTGGAGTTCTGAAGGGAAGGTCGGCTTTCCTTTGCACGCACACCCGGAGCTCACCTGACGCTTTCAAGCTCTTCACACACAAGTCGTGTTAGCATTCCTTTTAGGGTGTCCTTTTTTACCCCCCTTCTCCAGAAGATAGATGCCCTTTCAGGTTCCCCTGCCAGAGTTTTAGACAAGCACTTCTATGGTGTCCCCCAGCAAGGCCTAAAAACACTGAGAAGGACACATTTTTCCACCAATAATTAAAAATGCTTTTCAGGATTTGCTGTAAGTCACCTTGGCATGTTGCCAAGTCTCCCTGAAGTTGCTACAAACTTAGTTTGGGATGGCAAGACACCACCTACATAGAAAATGAAGCTGCTTTCCAGTAGCACCGGATCTTTTCTCACTTAAATTGTAACTCTACTCAAACACAGCTAAGATAACCTTCTTCTTTCCCACTTATTTCACAAGGGCACAACTTCTTTTCCATGTAGGATACAGCCTCCTAGTTTTACAAATGTCAGCTGATTTTCTTTTGACCAAGTACACGTCTCTTTTTTTCACTGAGCTCTATTTTTTTGAGAACTGAAGTTGGGGCTAAAATAAGAGCAACATGTGATGTGCTTTCTGGTTTTAACCATTTACCATTCCATAAATGAAGAATAATTTACCTTCCAGAAACTCTTTTTGGAACTTAACACTGTCATTGATAATAGTATCCAAGCGGTATTTCTTAGGCACCAAAAATTTCACATCCTTCTGGGTTACAAACCATCTTAAAATACTTTGAGATCAATTTAAACCATTACAAAAGGAACATTCCCTTTTAGAGAGCATTCAAAAAGCAAATGATTACATTTTTTATTAAATAATTTCTCCAAATACTGAAAAATAACAAATAACATTCAAAAAAGCATCCAAAGAAAACAAACATGTACTCATTTGTTTGGAAATCAACTCTAGCAGGATAGAAAGGAATTAGTGTATTGTTTGGCAACCTATGGGATTTTGCACTATTTACAGACTGCTGGTACCTCTATGCATCTTATTGCCAAAGTCCTGAAACCCCTGTGTTGACCTCACTGCTGGAGGGGCTCTGTGCTCTGTGGGAAAGTAGCCCTGCTATGAGGGAGCTCTGGGAGGGGGTGGGCCGGTGGGCACCACTTCTCTGTCCCCCCCCCGCCCCCGTAATTGCACACTTGAGCCAGGGGAGACTCCACCCACACAGCTGGGTGGACAGACTGGACAGATTGACTGTGGGAATGAGGAGGGCAGTTGCCCACTGTGGGAGGCAGAGGATGACATGCTCTGTGATCTGAATGGGACGGAGCCTCGGCAGCCTTCGTGGCACACAGGGGCCGGTCTCCATGTCCCCCTTCCCCTAGAGCAAACCTGTGGCGTTCCTGAGACCACTGCTGCCTGTATGAATGCTTGCACGAACTATAAATCATATTGGTTATCCATCAACATTTCTTTGACCTCTACAAAAAATATATAACATGTCTTGATAAAACAATCTCATCTAAAAATCATTCTTATTTTACACTATACAAGCTATTTTACAATCATTTTAATAAATTGCATGTAAAGCTGCAGTAGCCCTTCCCTTCCCAGATTAGTGAATACCAATATGATATATATCTGAAACTATAACTAAATATAAAAATATATTAGAAGTTTCATATTTTTAATATTAGATTTTCAGTTTTCTATTACACAAATAATTTGGCCACCTTGAATAGAAATCAGATTTCTTGTGGCTTAGTAAATACAAGTTTTGAGTTTACAGAAAGTTGGTAAGGTGCACACAGAAAGGGCTACTACAGCTTCTATTTTGTTTAAAATGATCATTCTCAACAGTGAGGAGGAGTTCACAAGACTTTTGTTAAACTCTATGGCACATGGAGGGATAAGAGGCATGTGTAGTCATACAAACATGGAAGTCTGACAGTTCGAAATCACAAAAATCAGTAGCTGAGCTTTCCTGCACTGCCAGGAAAGAGAGACCAATTGGTGATGGATGGGAATGTGAAAATGGGTATCTGGCTACGCTTGCTAATTGGAGATTTATTTGGGGGGGGGGGTCAGGTTGAGTGAGAGGAAATACTTGGTCTGATTCAAATCTCTCAGCTGTGTCTCAGCTGGTTATCTGGAATCCTGACTTTTTTAAGAACTTCTACAAACTACAACAAAAGGTCCTGAACGATCGTTGGCTGACTATCTTGCCATCTAGCCATAGCAGAGATAGGGCATTAAGTGCAAACAGGGCCTCTTGGTAGTTTTTTGTTTGTTTGGTTTTTTGTTTTTAAATTAGTCATTTGCAACCATCATTTTACCGGGCAGGTCACTGGACTAGGCGCTCTCCTCCAGTTAGGACGGTTAATTTGCACAACCTAGAGAATTCTCCACTGAAGCAGATATATACAAAATACGAGCTTTTTTGACAAGAATACTGGAGATATGAGTCACTTTTTGTGGTCTTCTGATAGCTAAGTGCCATCAGGTTAGAAGCACCAACCCATTTTCACACAGAAAATTAATGTTTAGAGTTTGTTTAGGAAAGCTATGAACTAGCTGCCCATCTTAAACAGCTGTACAATAACTTGAATATAAAAATTATGTAAGAAAAAATGAGCAAGCGTAGTTCACTGAATATAAAGGAAATTGTTAAAACCAGACAGTAATAGCTATAAAAGGCACGACTTCCCTTTTCTGATATACACTTGTAAACTTTTTTTCAGGTTTCCATGCATAAATCAAAAAATGCTATCCTAACTATACAGGGGAAAATACACCAACAAAAAGTCTAGAAAATTTTGTCCAGCCAACTGTGAAAAGTATGAGCAGAAAGTTTGTCACACAGACTTCGGGCACTGGCGGTTTAGGTGCCATCCTTACCTGACAGTGGAGATCACCCCCCATGACTGCAGCTAATTTCTGGGATCCACCAACTATCTATCACTCTCTACTCTTCCCACCACTTACAAGCGATAGCTCACCTGCTTCTGTTGCCAAGCCTTGGCCCTCTATAAACCACATGTAGTGCGTATTTAAAACGAAACGAAAACAAAGACCAGACAAAAAAAGGAAAAAAATGAAACAGCAAAACCGCTACAGGACAAATTGATAGTTTGTACAATAAAAGCTATAAATTCAACTTTCTTTAAGGCAACCTTTCTTGTTAAGGCAGTCACTTTTGATGAAATAGAAGTTTTTTGATATTTCCACTTGAATATTTTGGTATCTGATTGGTGATGATTTCAGCCAACATCTCTGGGAATTCAATACTCATGTTCTTATCCAAAAATGTTTGGAAGCAAAAGTTAAGGAGATTTTCAACCACCTGCAAGAGAAAAAAAAAATACAAACGATTATTCTTAAAAACTTACTAGTAGGAACATTTTGTGCTTTTTGGCCGCTAATTCAGAAAATACATTTGATCTAGAATATACCAATCTTTGCTGGAATCCACCAGATAAATAAGTTTAGTTAAATAAAGTGGACATTCGGGTACCAGGCACATTTTGGATTCTTTAGAATTGTATATAGAATTACACGGCCGTCAGTGCATCACGGTGAACTCTAATAATAAATGAAGGACATATGCTAATTTAATTGATTAGTACTATAAAACCAGAGAATTTGACATTGACATTGCTATTAAATTCTATACTGGCATCATGATAGTCTATGCACATGACTAGATGAAACGATATTTCATAACTGCCCCTAGGAGAAACATGTGCCAAACTGAGGCTGACAAGGTGAACTCCAACCATCACCAAAATCTGCCAACAGGAAAAAAATCAAAACAAAACAAACTATTGATGTATCATTACATATAATCAATTAATCAGATCGTAGGTAATTATAATTAACCCAGCATTCTAGACAATGTTCCGGACATTGGGACTTAGGTCTGACACTTACATCATGCATGGAGTCCAAGAGTTTTGTCAGTTGGTAAAAGCGCTGCCAGTTCTGGCTGGAGTTCCCTTCCCTCTTCACAATGGCTTTTCCTAGCTCTTTGATGTAGGTCATTCGAATTTCATCAAATAGCTCTTGGCTCTTCAAACCTTCCTTAGGAACTAAAAGGTTAAGATGTTGTCAAGTATTTTCTCACGGTAACTCTGCCTGTGTGCCCGTAGGGCATTTATTATAATACTACACTTCCTGAAGTACATTGTATTTACACTCTGAATACATTCCATGAAAATACAAGCATTTTACAAGATCAGGACAGTACAGGCAAGAGAGATTAGGGGATAATAGAAAACTGGAGTATTTTACCTGGAGTCATGCCTTGCCAGGGAGCATGATTCTGCCTTCCCTGATGTACTTAGAAAGCACCTTATGGATTCTAGATTGTAAATCTAGTATCAAGTCTGTTGTTTTACATTACTCTTCAAAAACTTGTACTAGTGAGAAGGACTATGAACAGAAGATTAATGATGTTGTCTGTGAATCCTGCAAAGACTGACTTTTGTACATGGCCAAATTTTTCAAAGTGTGCTCCTAGAACTCTGGTTCTGTGTTAATGGTTAAGGAAAAAAGGATTTGGTCAATATGTAAGCAAAGCTAAAGGCTAATACAAAGTTAGGCAGATTACTGGTTTTCAGGATTTGTCAGAGCCCAAATCAGGTACTTTCTAGGGAGGGGAGCATGTTGTCTCCCAAACTTTACTTCCTTGTTGCTGACATCTTAGAAGATGCTGGAATTTAGGAAAAGCACTGGCTTTAGGAGCAAGAAGTTTTAATTCTTACTTCCCTGTGGATTTGAGTATAACCTGCCTGAGCTGTGTCTCCTACCCTTTCTCACTGAATTTTTTTTTATATTTGTATATATTGCAAAATGGTCATAATACATTTATAGTTAACACCCATCCCCCCATATTAAACATAATTTTTCTTGCAATGAAAATGTTTAAAATTCACTCTCAGCAACTTTCACATATATAATATATAGTACTAATAACTACAATCACCATGCTGCATATGACATCCACATGACTTACTTATTTTACGCCTGGAAGTCTGCCCTTTTTAATCCCCTTTCTCCCACCTTCCAATCCACCCTCCTCTGGAGACCACCAGTCTGTTCTCTGTGCAAACGAGCATGTGTTTGTTTTTAGAGTCCATGTGTAAGTGGGATTCTACACTTACTTATACTTGTCTTCCTCTGAACGGCTTACTTCACTTAGCCTAATGCCCTCAAGGTCCATCCGTGTTGTCGTGAGTAGCAAGACAGTGGTGGAGTAATACTCAGTTGACTATGTATAGACACCGTATATACCGTATATATCCCATCTTTATCCATTCATCCGTAGATGGTCACTTCAGCTGTTTCCGTGTCTTGGTTATTGTAAATAGTTATGCCATGAATATGAGGCTACATACATTTTTTGAGTTAGTGTTTTCTTTTTCTGTGGGCAAATGCCCAGAAGTGGAATTATGGGGTCATGTAGTAGTCCTATTTTTAACTTCTTGAGGAACATCTATACTGTTTTCCACAGTGGCTGCACCAGTTTGCATTCCTACCAGCAGTGTGCAGAGTTCCCTCTTCTCCACACCCCTGTTAACCCTTATTTCTTGTCTTTTTGGTAACAGACATTCTAATAGATGGGAGATGAGATGTGGCTTTGATTTGCATTTCCCTGTTAATCACTATTAATGATGAGCACCTTTTCATGTGCCTGTTGGCCAGTCAGGATTTGCAAGTATTTTCTCCCATATTGTAGGCTGCCTTTTCATTTTGTTGATCATTTTCTTTGCTGTGAGGAAGCTTTATAGTTAGAGGTGGTACGAGGCTGGTTTTTTTTTTTTGTTGTTGTTGTTTTTTTTAACTTTTCTGGCCTTTGCTTTTGGTGCTGGATTAAGAAAGTGATTGCCAGGCTGCCTGGGTGGCTCGGTGGGTTAAAGTCTCTGCCTTCGGCTCAGGTCATGAACCCAGGGTCCTGGGATCGAGCCCCGCATCGGGCTCTCTGCTCAGCAGGGAGCCTGCTTCTTTCTCTCTGCCTACTTGTGATCTCTGTCTGCCCAATAAATAAATAAAATCTTAAAAAAAAAAAAAAGTGATTGCCAAGACTGATGTTAAGGAGCTTACTGCCTCTGTTTTCTTCAAGTTTTTATAATTTCAGGTCTTACATTCAAGTCTTTGATTCATTTTTGGGTTAAGTTTTGTGTATGGTATAAGGTAATGGTCCACTTTCAGTCTTTTGCATATGGCTGTCCATTTTTCCCAGCACCATTTACTGAAGAGACTGTTCTTTCCCTGTTGTACACTCTTGGCTACTTTGTTGTAAATTAATTGACTGTCTACATCTGGGTTTTGTCTGTGGTGTCTAATCTCCCCATTGAACTGTGTGTCTGTTTTTATGCTGGCACTGTATTGTTTTTAGGACGTCAACTTTGTAATATAGTTTGAAGCCAGAACATACGATGCCTCTAGCTTTGTTCTTCATTCTCTAGGTTTCTTTGGCTATTCTGGGTCTAATTTATATAGTTACATACAGAATTTAGAGTTAGTCTTTGGAAAATGTCCTTGGAATTTTAAGAGGGACTGCGTTGAATCTGTAGATTGCTTTTGGAAATACGGACATTTTGACCATATTCTTCCAATCCATGAATGTGGAATATCTTTCCATTTATTTCTGTCATGTTTAATTTCTCTCATCAGTGTCTTAGAGTTTTCAGTGTATAGTTCTTTCACATCCTTGGATACATTTTATTCCTAGATATTTTATCATTTTTGATGCAAATGTAAATGGAGTTATAGTCTTAATTTCTCTTTCTGGTAGTTCATTATTAGTGTATAGAACTGCAATAGATTTTTGCATATGATTTTGTATCCTGTATCTTTACTATATTTGTTTATTCCAATCGTCTTTTTGTGGAGTCTTTAAGAATCTGCTGAGACAGTTTCATTTAGTCCTTTTAGATTTGAATGCCTTTTATTTTTTGTGTAATTGCTCTGGCTAGAACCTTAATACTGTGTTGAATAAAAGTGATGACAGTAGATATCCTAGTCTTATTCCTTATCTTACAGGGAAAGCTTTCAGCTTTTCACCACTGAGTATGATGTTAGCTATATATGTTAGTCATATATGGCCTGTATTATGCTGAGGTAGGTTCCCTCTATACTCATTTTGTTGAAAGTTTTTATCATAAATAGATGTTGAATTTTATTAGATGCTTTTTCTGCATCTGTTGAGGTGATTATATGATTTTTCTTTTCATTTTGTTAATGTGGTAATCACTCTCTCTGGATTTTGACTAGGGTTAGGCCAAGAAGCACATATGAAAACGTTCTGATTCTATGAAGCAATACTTGACACTAATGAAGATGACAGTATTACTGTGAAAACTAAGGCTACTTAATCAAGAGTGGCCTACCATGTTAAAAATGGGTTAATATATTACAGATAACCTAATTACGTTTTAATATTTAAGACAGTAGCAATGATGTTTTCACTAATTGTTTATCGATAATTTTTTTCCTGCTTGTTACCTGAATTTTAAAAATAGTGACAGGAAAAAAAAATAGTGACAGGAGAAGCCCTTTTCATTGCTAACGTTTAAAAGAATTTCATCTATCCCAAATTACCCCTAATTATCCTTGTAGCTCCATGAATTGTTGCTTCATGTGGTTAAGCCATATACTTAGAATTGCTTTCCTGCTAAGTAGAATGCTTTATGTAAAGAGTATCTTTAAATAAAGAGCTGTTTGTTTTTTTTTCCCACTTTAAAGACTGTGCTGATAATAAATGTAGCTGCCACAGCTTTAAAACAGTATTCAGCACCATGACCAGTGACCTAGTCTCACTAACAGCCTGTGTTTGTAAACTAAGTTCTGTTGGGACATACCTATGCCTATTCTTTTTGTGTTGTTGACAACTGTGCTCATTCTGCAAGCAGCAGAGTTGAGCAGCTATGACAGAGTGTATATAAAACTGAAAACATTTACCATTTCACACCCTATTGTGCAAGGCTGCCATCACTGGGTTACTGTATGGCCTTTTACTTCAGTCATTCAGTAGCTTTATTTAGATACTCTCATGTCAATAGCATAAAGTTGGGGTTGTTTGTATTTTTTTTTTTTTTTTTGGAAATACAGTCTTGAATTTTTTTGTGGGTCTTTTACCTTGGGGCTTTTATCTCCTCTCTATTTAATGTAATTGCTGACAAATTTATTTGTACACCATTTGTTACTATCCTTGACTATGCATTTGTTTATGCTCGTCCCCCTCATTTCATTTGTTTGGGTTGCTTTTCCTTACCCTGTTTGTCTCAGCTGCCAACTCCCAACTTGGTGGCTTGGTACTTTGTGTACTCTTCCTATCTTTAGCCATCATCAGTGAAAAATTTTTTAAAAAAGATTTTATTAGAGAGTGTGTGAGCACAAGCAGGGGGAGCTGCAGGTAGAGGGAGAAGCAGGCTTCCGCTAAGCAGGGAGTCTGACGCTGGGCTCCATCCCATCATGATCTGAGTGAGCCCAAGGTAGACACTTAACCAGGTGAGCCACCCAGGTGCCCCTGAAATTTAAACATGCATTCTTATCACACTACCCTTCTTGTGTAGGTCTTACGTATTTAAGTTCTGTTTTGTAGATCCTCCAAGACACTACTTCTGTTGTTTTATACAATAAATATTAAACATATCTATGTATTTACTATACTCTGTTCTTTTTTCCTTCTTAGAGATGGGATTCCTTTCCCTTAGTCTATGCATACCCTTTAATCTTACTTTATTGAGGATCCGTGGTGGCAAACTTTCCTTTAAACTTCATTAAAAAAAAAAAAAAAAAAGATGACTGGCTCATTAGGACTATTCACATGTCAGACTATTGATCTATTTGGGTTAAGAGCTACCCTTTTAAAACTGTTTTCTACTCATTGCCCTGGTTCTTTCTTTTGTAATCCTTGCTTCTTTCTTACCTTCTCTGGTTTTTGCTGAGCATTTAGTATGATTCTAGATTCTCTCCTCTCAGTCTATCAGTTATTACTTATTTTTAAATCTGTGTTCAGGGCTTGCCCTAGAGTTCTCCATATACAAAGACAACTGATCTACAGCTCCTTTAAATAAGACCACTCTACCTGATCTGTACTGCAGGTACCTGTCAACAGTATGCACGGGTCCTCTCTCCTGTTGGACATTTCCTTCATCCGCATGTTATGATCGTCTTGTGCACTGTTGCTATAATTACTTCCACAGCTGAGCATCAGATCACGTCAGAAGAAAAATAAACCGTCATCGTTTCCTCCTCTCATGCTTTCCTTTCTGTAGATCCATGTTTCTGAACAGCAACAATTTTCATTTCTTCTGAAGAAGTTCCTTAAACATTTTTTGCAGGGCAGATCTTCTAGTGACTAATTCTCTGTTTCTGAGACTCATTATTTCACCCTCACTTTTGAAGGATAATTTTACTGTATACATAATTATAGGGTTTTTTTTTAACACTAAATATTTCACTCTGCTCCTCTCCTGTGTGCATAGATGCTGATGCGAATTCTGATGTCATTTTTATCCTTGTCCCACTATGGGTAAGCTGTTTTTTTCCCACTCTGGCTTTTTTCAAGATTCCTTCTTTGTCTTTGGTTTTCTGCAATTTGTACATTTCTTGGAGTTTTTAAAGCTTCCTGGGTCTATGTTTTGGCATCTGTTATTTTGGAAAATTCTCAGCCATTATTCACGTATTTCTTCCATTCCTTTCTTTTACTTCTTATGTCCCCATTACTTGTATGTGACACGTTGTGTAATGGCCCTCCCCCCATCCCAGCTCTTGAATTCTCCATTCCGTGTTGTTTTTATCCTTCTCTTTGCATCTGAGTTTGCAATTCTGCCACATCCGGTCTACTGATGAGCATTCTTCATTTCCATTACAGTATTTCTAGTCTCTAGCACTTTCTTAGAGTTTCCACCTCTCTGCTCACGTTACCTGTTGTGTTTTTGCATGTTGTTCACTTTTTCCACTAGAGCCCTTAACACAGTAATCATGGATTTGTTAAACTCCCTATCTGATATTTATAACATCTGTGTCATAGCTGAGCTGGGTCCGATGCTTGCGTGTCTCTTCAGACTGTTTCTTGGTGCCTTTTAGCTTGCATACCTTTTTTATTCCCCCCTCAAACCTGGATAGTGTTAGGTCAGAGCAGACGTAATAACACTTTTAGTGTGAGCTTTTGTGTTACTCTGGCTAGGAGCTGGGCTATATTTCATGTTAGTCATAGAGGTGTTTAACAGAAACTGAAACCTATTTTCCTGTTTTTATTGCTTTTCCCCTGTTGTTTTTGGGTTTCCCTGAGTACTCCTTCTCAAAGGGCTGTGTTCTGCAGCTGTAATCCAGTTACTATCCTGGTGCCCTACTGACAGTGTAGTTAGGTGTTGGGTATCCTATCCTTTTAGGATGACATCTGTGTTGGCATGACCTTCAGGAGAGTTTCTGAATCTCCTCTCCCACCTTACACTCCTGCTTCCCTTACAGGAGACAGGAAGGGAGAGGGGGCTGCACTGATCTTTCTGCCCTTTCCTTCAGATTAGATAAAGCTCTCTTATAGCAGTTTCCCTCGGAGGGCAAAAACAGGGGGCTCTTTCTCTGATCTTCATGGTGAGAACCTCATGTGCCTTCTGCAGGTAAACCCCAAGAAAGTGTGGGAAAACAATGCCCTTAGTTTTTCTCAAGCTCGTCCTCCCTCTCCAGCAAGTCATCCTAATAACTGTGAGTGTTCCACCACTTCCCAGCTCTGGATGCCTCGGTCCCCAATAAGCTGATCATGGCTGTGTTTCTCTATGTTTGCCTGACTCTCAAGATTTGATGTGATCATTTGCCTGGTGACCTCAATTCTCAGACAGATCCAAGTTACTGATTTTCACTTCACCTTCTTCTTGTTCAGGATGGGAATGGCTGTGTCCAGGCTGTTTACCTCTCAGAGCTGAAGCTGGAAGTCCACCTTCATTTTCTAATACTTTTTTCCTTAGGCTTATGAAAAAAAAAATCATTCCATTTTCTTTGCTGCTATATGGTAATTAAATTGCTTCTCCTTTGAAGATCTTTTTTTTTTTTTTTTCCAGTCAGTTGGATTTTACTTGTATATTATGTGAAATTCATTGAGCTGCCTGGACAGGGCAGGGGGTTGGTGTCTTTCAACAATTCTGGAAAGTTTTCAGCCGTTCTTTGTCCTCTGTCTTTAAACTTATGAAATATACCTTCCAAATACAGCTAATAACCTCCTGGGATTCTTGCCTGCTGTTAGTCTAGCATTTTTTAGTGGGAGGTTAGGGTACCTATTCTAGTATTCCGTCAGACTAGAAGTCTGATTCTATCTTATGGTATGTATTTTTGTATTTTAGTCCCTGTCGATGCCATGCCTTTTTTTAAAGGAAGCAGTGATACATATTAGTTTGGTTTACTTTCTCCCATCCTCTGCAATGATAGAAGTACATATAGTTCTGTGAGTGTGGTATGTATAAAATATAAATCACCCTTTTTTTTTAAACAAATAATCATATTTGGCACTGATCTGTACTTGGAGATGATGTTCAGAATTTTAACTGTTTGACTCAAATAACGTCAAGCTCCCTTTAACAAGTGTGCTGCATTAGGTAACCTTAAAGTCTCTAGCAATGATCTTTCCCTTTAGGTTTTCGGAGAACAAAGGTACTAGGAAAGCATTGGTGATACATCTGTCTTGGAAAAGCTGAAATAGATATCCATCCCTTCCAATTATTTGGCAGCTTTGAAACCAGAGTTACTCATGGAAAGACTTTTTGAAACCTTGCAAATTTATTTGTACATAAAGGAGTATTGTCATCAAGTCTGTATCTCATAAACACTAACCTGATACATTAAGTTTTACTGGAATAGCCTGTAAGTGTATAACATCAACTGTTCACACATTTTCTTTTACTGGTTGTTGCAAATTCCATCGTTTTACTAACAAGAGACTTTGTATTTTTTCAAAAACTTTCTAGGTTTACTAAGTAATGCCTCTGCCAGCCACAACTAGCCTCGCTCAAGTTTATAAACCAGTCCCTTTATCTAAACTTCGAAGATTGTTCGATAAATGCTTGCTGTTGTTTTTAGATGGAATGAATACTTCTGCCTCCAGTGCAGCAGCAACGCTGCATCAGCCAGTCCTCTAACAGTCGTTAAGTACACCTTCTGTACGCCCTGTTTTTCTCCCATTATTTCCTAGACTCAGTCCTATTCCTCGTATAACTAATTTTCGACCTAGTGGTGTTACCGAATCACTCTGGATGAACGGTAGCTCTGGTGGAGCTGACATACTTTTCTGTTTTGCCGCAGCGCCTAGCGGTCTTACTAATCTTGGTATCACTGGCTGTGCCTTTAAAATTCGACATTTATGAAAACTGTTATCTGACTAGCAGGAAATAATGGTAGACTGGGTGCTATGTATACAAACACACCTTTGCGTCTACACGTTTCTATTTCATACTTTCAACATACTTAGAAGCAAAGAGGTGTTCTACCAACCTGAAGAGAGAAGCAGTAAGGTCTTCATACAGAGATACTCTTCGTAAGAGACCTGTAGCCTCTGTAACTCGGAGGAAACAAACAGCATGTGTTTACATTGTTCATACATGCAGGGGAGGCTCATTCTCTGCCTGTGAAAGAAAAACACCAGCGTTTGAGTTAGTCTCCCCCGAAAAGTACACTTGTTTTATTTTATACAACTATGAACTTCCAAAGGAAAATCTAACTTATGCTATTAATGCTAATTCCCTATAGGTGATAACTGGAAAAGTAAACTTGTTCCTGGATCCACAGGATCTAAGTTTACGCTGGAGAAATTAGTTTTCTGTTGTACATGCCATACATCGTTTTACTTACTTCATTTCTGCAGGAATAAATTCTAAACACTTCTTACCAGTTGCTCATTTAAACCAAGGTTTGATGACAGCCTTTGAATCTGGTCGTTGTCTGGTCCAGTGTAAGCCAGATGGCCCAGGAAGCTTGTCTGGCTCGATCCCTGCTACTCTGTACCAGGCTTACTAGGAATGTGAGGAGTACGTGCTGTTCCCTCTAATGCATTCTCCATCGTGGTATCCTGTTTGAAATCCTCCACTGGCTGCTTCTTGCTCCTGGAACACAATCTCAATTCTGTTTCCTGGCCTACAAGTTTCTGCTTGATCCACTTCTCTCAGCTCGTACCTTTGCTCTGGTTTCGTCTGCCTGCAGCCTCCCACCTTCCCCACGGCTTGTCCTTCTGTACTGTTTGGTTCTCAGGTCCCTAGAGAGTTCTTCTGTGGTCCCCAAATCTAAACTAGCCTGTGCCCCATTCTCCCACACTCCCCCTAGTCACACTATCGTAATCATGGTTCTCCAAAATAATTTCGGTTATTTATTCCATTTCCCCTTTGGAATGTTAGCAGAGGCCTCATCTATTGTGCTCACCATTACAGCGCAAGCTCCTAAAATAGTGTCTGGCACTTGGTAAGGACTCAGGTATCACCGAGAGAACATGAGAGAATACTGTGCTGGAAAAGAAGTATCACCAGCAGAGAAAGAACACCACCTTTAACTCGCGATTCAGTTCAGCCAGGGCAGCTGGCTTGCCTGACAGCAGAACAGTGAGATTTCTGCTGTAGGTAGTTTGTATCGATCCTGCCAGGTAAGTGGCCTTAGCCTGACCTAGTAGCAGTAAAAAGCTGTGTTCTGAATCTAGAATTACCCCAGTACTTGCAGCTTCTTTCACAATGCCTAAGAACGTCTGTAAAACTCTCTGGAGCTAGTATCCTCCAATCTCTACTAAAACACCTAAAATAATGTGAGCTTGCCACAGGGTAAGGCAGACCCTTCCATTTAACACTGTTCCAACAGATGCTTTTCTAGAACTTCTACCCATTGTTTTGGGGCCTAGCACACTCAAAAGAGTATCTCTGTAGGCTGTCCTCCTTGTTCCCTACTATGCCTTTCTCTTTCCTCCAAACATCCCCTGTTTGTTGACTGATATAAATTTCCATACTCTTTGCCATTCTGGACGTTATTAAGGTTGTCACTCCTAATTTTTTCTTTTTAAAGATTTTATTTATTTATTTGACAGGCAGAGAGAGGAAAGGAAGCAGGCTCCCTGCTGAGCAGAGAGTCCGATGCGGGGCTCGATCCCAGGACCCTGGGATCATGACCTGAGCCGAAGGCAGAGGCTTTAACCCACTGAGCCACCCAGGCACCCCTGTCACTCCTAATTTCAATAGCGCATCCAGTTCTAAACACAAACTGTTCAGAATGGACGGACTCAAATAGGCTGCAGTGGGACTATTCTAATAACGGGATTTAAGGTTTCATTGATTCTTTGGACCTCTGGTCAAAAGCACCCTGGTGCTCACAATTAAATCTTCATTTCTTACTCTGCTCTGACCATGGGTATGTGTGTGAGAGGGTGAGAACTCCTTGGTTTCATTCTCATAAAGGAGGTAAGTTGTAGGCACAGAAAATAAGAAACCTGATAAGAGCTAGGAATATAAAGCAGAGAGGTCTTTTAAGGTGCTGAGTTGAGAGGCTTGACGAACAGATCATCTGAGTGGGAATGCTGCATCCATGAAAGAGAACAGTGAGGGAGAAAAAGAGGCCAGGTTCTGGGAAGCCAGAACCCATGCTGAATATGCACCCATGAGCAGGGCGGAGACAGCAAGGACATCTGTGTGTTGGGGAGGTATGTGATGGGATCAAACTGTATTTTTGGAAGAAAAAAATTTTCAGCATGATGGAGGACACATTGGAGGCAGAAAACTAGTCAGGAAACAACTGCAGTGAGGTCAGGGGAAGGGATGCCTCAAATACTTCACAGATGGAAGCAGAGGCTGCGCAGACACAAGAAGAGCTCATTTATAAAACCTGGAAATTTGATTGGTTCTCTCCCAATTAAAAAAACCGTCCAAGTCATAAACACTGAGTAGGGCTTGCCATGCAATGAGGATCCTTTTGTCTCTGTGTCTGTCCCTCCTATCTTGTCAGCCAAGATATCCTCATCTGTAGTTGTTCCTATTCAAGGTAGTATCAACTGACCCCACAGTTGACCCCAACTCTATTAAAAAGTACCCTCCAGGGGTAGCTGGTGGCTCAGTATGTTAAGCATCTGACTCTTGATATTGGCTCAGGTCATTATCTCTCATGATCCCAGGGTCCTTGGATGGAGTCCTGTGGTGGGCTCTGCGCTAGGCAGGGAGTCTGCTTGAGATGCTCTCTCCCCCTCTTCCTGACCCTCCCCTTGCTCACTAACCTCTAAAATGGGTAAATAAATCTTAAAAAAAAAATACCCTTCAATCTGTCCTGGGACAGTACATAATAATGCCCCATGTCCACCTGGCCTGCCATTAAACATTGACAAACAACTATTTCAAGCTTGTCCAGCTTCAGGAGCCCTGACAGAATTGATTAAGTCCTGAATGACCACATCCGTCAGCTGGTTAAAAACACACGGAAAATGACAACTTACTCATTAATAATCAGATCAGGAGCAAAACACAGCACGTTTCCACTTGATTGTCTATATGATCTCCAGCCAAGGGCAAATGCCATGAGGAACATCCATGAATACTGCAGTAGGGTCATTTGGTCATCCAGGTGTAAGTTCCTGAATCCTGAATTAAGAGAAGTAAAGGGATGAGGAAACACTTAGTCTCCAAAGAGAATATCAGCTCTCTGGAAACTACCACAGACCAGATAGGGCTTTAGCCTTGTTTGGGGGGGACCCCTGACAGAGGAAGTGAAGCACTGAGGGGCATAGGTCTCCTCTGTCATCTGATAAATTCAGATCCAAGCACCCGCAAATACTTTTTAATAGCATGTAATGTAATAAAACTTACTGTCACATTCCCCCTATTTAAGCAAATAGAGTCCTGACTTGGTACATTACTCAGTTAATGAATTTAGTTTCAAAAATGTCCCCTGAGAGTTACACCTCTTTCCCTCTTGACAGAGTAGGATGATAGGAGGTCAGAGTACTTCATTCTTGCTCTGTCTCTTCTATCAAAATGAACATAAGCTTGTTAAAGCTCCTGCAGCCATCAAGTCTGGGCTGATAATGACGTGGACCCCTGCTGTTCCACATCAAGTTCCAACAGGGGGACTTCAATTTCATATGATCTTAAAAATAAGATTAGTTCAGATTTAGTTCAACCTGTATCACTTTATCTAATTACGAGGTTAGTACCTCCTGACAGAGTGTCACCATACCTGATTTTTGCCAGTTTTACCCCGAGTTTTAAAAGTGATACACCGAAGGAAAACAAATGGGGGTTCTGAGAAGTATCTACGTGTGCTCCTGCCCTAGATTTGGGTATAAAAGGAATTCTTAAGTAAGTCCCGAGACTCTATTTCTGACAGGACCTTGTCCAACCTCAAATCACTCCACTCTGAGCAACAATCTGAAAAGCAGGGAGCAACGTTCACATTTTATTATAAACTCTCCACTCCCATGCTTTCTGGGCTCTGCCCCGGTCGGGCCCCAGAACTAAGGAGGAAAAAACAGGGCAGGTCATGCGACTCGGAGGACAGAGCCAGAGTGCCTCTGCTGAGGACAAGACACAGTTCTGTACCTTTGATGAGTCCCCTTCCGCCTCTTACCTGGTATCGCCTTGGCCCATTTCACTGCTGCAATCACTTGCCGCCCACCTAACATGTTGAGTGTGGTCATGATCCGCCATGTTGTATCTGGCATAGAGCTGTCATATCCTGCGTATAACACCTCAGGTTCAATGACCTCTAGCAGGGACACCAGGGTAGGGGTGAGCTGTGGTAATGTTGCAGGAACTATTGTTTTGTTTGCAGGATTTTCCGAAGTTTCTTGTGATGCTCCTGGAGTGGCCTGCTGAATTCCTTTTATCTTTTTCTTTGTTTTTCGAGCTGTGGGTGTTTAAAAAAAAAAAATATATATACACACACACACACACACACACACACACACAAGTGAGTTCTAATCAGAAGGTCTGGGTGGCAGAGTTTCTTCAGGAAGTATTTTAATTTCTGAAACTATTTAGCAATGATAAAGTGACAGAGAAGAAGAGAAGGCAAAGAGTCAAGAGGAGCCATGTGTATATAAATCCAGGTAATTCTTCATTGATTATCCTTTATATAAAATTAAGTGTCTTCCAATATTACATTAAAGCAATGTAAACAAAGCACTGCTAGAGATTCTTGCAAGAATTAATTTCTGTCTCACTTTCCCTCCAAAGTTGGAATTTTCACTGGTTTAAAAAAGCAGTACTTTCACTAGCATTTGAAAGAAAGAATCCAAGCTTGTAATAGCAGACTAGAAACTGGGGCTTAGGCTTAACCTACCTAAGGTAATAAGGAAGAGAGCTATACTACTGATAACCTTGCACAGAGTCCCCTTCTTCTCAAGGAAGTATTACAATAATACAGCAGAGCCCATGCCCGAAGCAGCAACTTCAACAGCAGAAATGTCCAGTTTTTATGTTTACATGAGGGATAGTACTTGGGTCTAGAAACATTTGGGGAGATAAAGAAAAACTTTATATTCCTTCATAAATTATTAGTGGGAAATTTCTGTTTTCTAAGAGATTTATATTAATGATTCCATAAACCTAAAGCATCCTTTTTCATATTACGTACAAAGTAAAGCTGTCTTCTAACTCTTAGTATGGAACGGCATAATCAAATTGCAATACAGATTCATACTCTTAAAGTTACAAATGAGAATGTTTCTTTTTAACTCCATATGATGCTGAAGGCAACACAGAGAACTTTTAAATAAGCGCTCAGAGGTCCAAGGAAGGCCAATGAACAGAATTTATAGGAAAGAAGAAATGTATCCACATCACTTATCAGGGATACAACCCATTTTGGTAGGACAAAAGTAAATACTCATCACTTTTGAAAATAATTTTTAGAGTCTTTGTCCTTAAAATGACAGAATGGTCCCATTATTTTGTACTCTGTTGAATAGGATAGTGAGATAGTGAAGAATTCTCATGTAACATTTCAAAACACAAAAAAGGATCATGACAGAGCTATTTTTATTTTATCATGCTCTACTGAAAACACAGTATGGTGTGGTAGTAATGAGCATAACTCTGAAGCCAACATGTCTGAATTTAAATCCTGGCTCTGTCCTGCAATTGGTGGGATCCCCTAGTTATTGCCTGGGCCTTAATTTCCCTCTTCTGTCCAGTGAAGGTAATACGGGTACTTCACTCAGAGGGTGGCTGAGAATTAAATCAACTAAAATATGTACAAGGCTCAGGACAGTTGGTGGCTCCCATTAAGTGTTACAGCCCTATCATCACCTCCAGTGGTGGCAGAATATGGCTTTAGAGTATTCCGAAGGTAGACAGCACAGTGGGAGATAGGAGTGATCAACTTTAAGATAGGAGGTGCTGCTACACCTAACATCAGGCAGCATTTTGAACACTAAAGGTACATTTCAAAATCATGGCAAGTGTTTTGTTGAGAAGGTAAAAGAACAGGCATGTCGCAAATCAATGCCCTGAAACAGTACTATAAAGACCTCCGTTCACCGTAACTTAACACTTATATTCCACATGAGAACAGGGGAAAGGATAGTGACAGGCCAGTGGATTTTCAAAAATCTGTATTTAGTATAGAATTAATTTCTTACACAATTTATCTTCAGCCCTAAGCTCAAAATACTTACTAGAGTCAGAATGTGTACTAATACGTTTTCACAGAACTTAAGAAGTTAACTGAATTAGTTGAGAAACCAATTTTTTTGTTTGTTTGTTTTTAAGATTTTATTTATTTATTTGACAGAGAAAGTGAGAGAGCACAGGCAAGGGGAGCAGTAGAGGGAGAGGGAGCTCAATGCGGGGCTTGATCCCAGGATCCTCATGACCTGAGCTGAAGGCAGATGATTAACCATCTGTGCCGCCCAGGAGCCCCAGCAATCACTATTTTTAAGCACTTGACTAAGATTTTTACTTGATATCAAGTTCCTGACTCCTTGGAGCGTAGAGATTGTCAGCATCTGATTTCTATAGAGGTGTTGAGTTTATGATAGTTCCCTTCCATTCTTAATAAAAAGAAATCTTACTAGTTTCAAAACTTAGCTTAAAAATATTAGGTATGTGGTGCCTGGGTGGCTCAGTCATTAGGCATCTGCCTTCAGCTCAGGCCATGATCCCAGGGTTCTGGGATCAAGCCCTGCATCGGGCTCCCTGCTCAGTGGGAAGCCTGCTTCTCCCTCTCCCACTGCCCCTGCTTGTGTTCCCTCTCTTGCTGTGTCTCTCTGTGTCAAATAAATAAATAAAATCTTAAAAAAAAATTAGGTATGAAATCTGATCATGTAAAAAACCTCCCTACATTTAAGTTCCACGTGACTCTTTATAGCAAAAATAAAGCTGTAATTTGGAAAAGATTACACTACACCCTAAAATGAAGTAAAACATTGAGGATTACCCTTAAAACATACCTGTACTTAGTTGCCAGGCATGTGAAACATTGAGAAAGGCTGCCGTAAAATAAATCTGGAGAATTACTTGGTATGGGGGCAACAGCATCAAAATCTACCACTTCTGATACTGAGGTCTGGAGGACCTCTAGGGTTGTCCTGCCAGTCTCTCTAGGCAAGACGAATCTTTCTACAGTTTAAATCTGATGATGTCTCTGCCTTTACTTAGTCATTTTTACCTAACTCCTCTTCAGTTCTCTTAGATTTCAAACTCAATGTTGCTTCTGCCAAGGGAGCCTTCCCAGCTTTCCAGGACAGAATAAGGTGCCCCTCCTTGTGATCCTGGGGCTCTGACCCCTTCTGCAGTGTGCCATGCCTTTCGGGGACAGACTCTGCAACCCCGGTAGACCATATCCTCCTTCCCTGCAGGCACTGTCGACTCAGTGCCCATCCCTGGCCTGCCTCCTTGGGGCTTCTGGAGAAGGAAAGTGCTACTACCCCAAGTACAAAGGCTGTGAGTCCCTTCAGCACCACTGCTATCATCCTGGACCTCGCATTCTCAACTAGAGCAGAATTCCAAACTCCTTTCATAGCAATGTTAATTATACAACTTGTTATAGAAACAGGGATATGAAACTCAAGAGTCCTAACTACTTTCAGGCTTCTTCTCTACACGGAAAGCAAACCCAAACCTATCCCAGCACCTCCTTGAGGAGTTACTTCCCCGGGCAGATTTATCATCCATCTGCATGCATCTCTCCAGCTATAGAGCCAAGTACAAGGTGAATGAGAGGAAAATGGACAGGTAAATACAACCGACAGAGGAACGTTTTCAACTCTAGGGAAGACTTTTGAGGCTGCAGAAAGGGAGGAGGAAAAGCTTGTTGTGAACTCATTGTTACCTAGTTGACTTTCTTATTATACGATCTGCCTCTAATGAAGGCTGTGTGTGCCATAAGAACTGGTGAAAAAACTTACGCATAATATGAAATACTCATTAAAAAACTCCTAGTTTATAAAGCAGTCATATAAAGTTATGCTAGTCAAGCACATATATTGTAATGACTAAATTATTACTTTTGCTTCTATTTTAAAAAGGAAAATAATACATTTTTTATATGCATGCAGAGGCCATTCCTTTCAGGCATTTACATTACCTTCCAAGTTCATTCCAGCCTGAAGACATTTTCGATAGCGGCATGCTGGACAGTTTTTTCTTCGAATCTTATCAATGATACAATCATTTCTTCCAGCACAAAGATAGTTGTGCTGTCCTAGAGGGAAAACAAAGGTGCTGTCAAAATTTCCCAGGTTTTAAAAGGTATTTTTACAGAGGGACTTGCTGCATTTCCCTTTTAGGTGGAACACAGCCTAGGACCCAGGCAGTGATTAAGAAAAGTACAGTGTCCTCACTTACACGGACCTTACAGAGCTGTGAGTTCAGCTTAAAAAAGTCTCCTCCTTATTCTGTCCAACAAATAATTGTAGTTCATGAAAGATACTGCAGCATATACGTAGAGAAAAGGGCACCAATGCTCAGGGTAGCCTCCGATATATTTTCCCAAACTGAACACCTCCATGATGGAGAAGCAGAACACTTGGCCACCCACCGCCCTCTTGGCCCTTCCCAGGCACTGCCCTCCAAGGCCACCTTGTTCCACATACAAGCGGAAACCTTCTCAAGCACAGTTTAACAGCCATGGAGGATGTCTGTGAGCACTCCATTATGACTTCTCACTTAATGCTAAGGAGGATTAAAGAGGAAACTGCTTTCCATATACTCTGAGTCGCACATGGAAAATGACTCTCATGCAGCATTAGGCCACCATGTGCAAAGCCAGTGTGCTCGCCCTTCAGCTCTGTGACTAGAGCCACACTCCTTTCTCGAAGGGGAAGCTGCCAGCAACTAGTTAGGGAAATCTCACCGCTGACCAGCTAACTAGTATATGGATCTCATGGATACCTGTTCATTCGTTCACATGCTTTGTATAGTGTGAGAATGTTTGAATTGACCACTGCCCCAAATATTTACAACTGTTGCTGTCTAAAATCTTCCAGCACCTAGAATTTAATAATGTGCTAAGAGGCAGAAGTACATTTTTCACCTGGCAAATAAAATGCCAGGAAAAGACAGTCTCTGTACCCTTGTACACTGTACTGTGCACATTCTTCTAGTTTTCTTTTAATCTGGTTATGGAATGTTGAAGGAAACTCTGAGGATCTGCAGGCCTGCCAGAAGCTCTGAAAGGAGCATCCTGCACAAGACCCGTGCAGCTACATGAACCCTGGACAACTGAGAGTCCGCGAACTTCACCCTAGAGGGGATGGGATTCAGAGGACTACTGGACATTTCTCAAGAAGAAATCACCTTCAGAGGAAAGAGAAAAATTACCATTATCAACTCACTAGGGTGGCTATACCTCATTCAGGTTTCTGGGTAAGGATCCTTCCTTCATAGGGCAGTCTAAGACTTGGATGGAAACATAGTCTGTTCACATCTTTAGAACAGGATAACTCACAACGCTATTAAGCATGTGTTTTGGGGACACGGTTCCCACTTGTGTGAGGAGTAGGCCACCAAGGTGACCAGTGGCGTATAGTTGAGCTTTGTTCCAGAGCTGCCTTCCAAGGCCAAACGTCTGTACCGGCTGTTTCCATTCCTTTCCATGTCATGTACGTTATATGGCTTCTCTGGGTGACATGAAATGGAAGCACTAATCCAGCAATCCTAACCTCTTTAAAGCAAAAGGAGGAACAACGGATGCATCCATGGTTGGGGCAGTTAAAATATAAGGTTCCACCCCATAAGCATCTCCCCTTATCACTGTCCTACAGAATCTGAGCTATTTGATCACAGGGACCCTGTGCCTACAAAAGTTAAAATTAGTCCTTTTTGGTCATTAGTGTGAAGCTGGGCACATCTGTCTGTGTTTTAGCTGTAAAAGGAGGAGTTTCACCTAGTGGGCACTATTTTATAAGACATGGGCATGCATCACTAATTGTCACTCTTGGTCAGTCCATCTGATAAGACAGTGAGTCATCTTAGTTTGGAGTTCCTATGTCTTCTACCACTTTGTAAATTCCTCTTCTGCCTGATAGGAGATGTGAGGAGAAAAGAGTTCAAGACAGCTGGAATTTTTTTTTTTTAACATTGTTCTGTTTGCACTGTATTTACTTTTATGGTTAATACCTAGTTTTGGTAAGTGATTCTGGTTTCTATTTATGGTTGGTGTGGTAGCCAGCCCCCAAGATGGCCCCCAACAGTCTCTGCCTCCTTGTGTTCACACTCTTGTGTGACCAATAAAATATGGCCAAAGTCACAGGAAGTCACATCTGAGAACCAGTCCTAAGGACATGATTGCCTCCATATTCTGCTCTCTCCTATGGATCGGTTGTTCTGGGGGAGGCCACCTGCTCTGCTGAGAGCAGCCCTAGCCAACTGCCACACACCAAGGACTGAAGATCCCTGTCAAAAGCAGCGTTAACAGGCTTGGAAACGGGTCCTCGGGCTCCAGGCTGGATGACTGCACCACCAACCTACAGTCTGAATATGACTTTATGAGGGGCCAGAACTGCCCTGCTACTTACCTCCTTCCAAATTTGTGACTCAAACTGCAGGACAGTCAGTGCCTGCTGTTTGAAGCCAATACTTTTTGGCCTCGTTTGTTACACAGCCGTAGATCACTAACACAGTAAGGATAGTAAACTACTTGTTTTTTCAGTTTAAAAAAAAAACTGGTCCGAGAAGAAGGGCATGTTCTGGGGGTGTCTGCACTTGGTTTACCCTGTTTGAAACATCCAGGTCTTAAATGTGAACTCTGTAAGCGTGAGTCTGTTTCTTTACCTGCTCTCAAAAACTGTGTGGTGTGGTAAAATGTGCCCTCTCGAGGGCCGAGAAGCCCTTCATCTGAACTGCAGCTGTGTTTCCCGGCTCTGTGATCTCTGTAAACTTCATTACATTTTCTGAGCCCCTATTTCCCTATCTGCAAAGCTATCTTGCTGGGCTTCTGCAAGGGTTGAAGGCAGTTGTGGAGAAGGCTCTTACAAACAGCATCTTGTGAGCACTCAATCAATGCCAGCTGGGAAATCACTCCCTTGTGACTGCTTTCATCTCTGTATCTAACCTGATTATATAAACTCTCAGAGGGTCAGTGTAGCTTGGAGGGTATTGTGCTAGGATACCAGCGCTGCTGCTTCCACTCTCAGCCTCACTTTCCTGGACTGTCAAATAGGATCACTGAGGCCTCTAGGAGCTCACAGAGCCCTTAATTCAATGGTGTGACAAACAAACAGTGCTGGGTTCATGGTACACTGAGGGTAGTGAATGCCTATCGCCATTATGACCCACTGACAAAGCTTACACGTACTTCTGTGCAAAGGGGACGTAAGACAAATGGACTTGGTGGGGGGCGGTAATCACTCAACTAGCACACATAGAAAGAAGGGAAGCTACCCGGAGTTTTATTCCGTATGCAGAAAAGTGACTCCCGGAATTCTGGGTTAAAAACTTCAAAATAGCCATTCAACCTAGATTAAGGATTTAGATAAGTAATAAGTAAGTTAAACTTGTGCAGGTTTCTTAAAAACACCTGAATGTTTGGGGGTATTTACATTCTGCCATTCTGAGGGCGAGGCAACTGCTATTTCCAGCAGGTGCGGAAAATGGAGTGCCAAGTATGTTGCAGATCTTACTTCCTCTCTGTAATTCTCTAAGAAAGTGCTCCAAAATATGTATCTGGGCTTTAAAACATTTCTATCAATTCTATGAAGAAAAAGTAAAACTGCTAAGAGTTATCAAAAGATTACAGAATTTTAGAACTGGAAGGGACATGCGGGAAAATGAAAATCCAAATAGGATTTACTTAACAGAGTCCACAGTTAAACCTTTGCCTACTAATTACGTAATCGAGCCATCAGACTTAAGCACTACCTATACATTTTGAAACGGTACAGCTAATATTCTATGAAATTTGTACCTAAAAGCAAGTATAAGAATTTTAGAGCAGGGGTGAAGCCCAGAGGGCATATGGCCTGCAGTGGTATTTTACTGCGGACATATGTTTAGTGCTTTTTTCGTTTTTTTTTTATACTTTTTTTTTAAAAAAAGATTTTATTTATTTATTTGACAGAGAGAGATCATAGAGAGAGAGAGGAGAAAGCAGGCTCCCTGCCAAGCAGAGAGCCCGATGCGGGACTCGATCCCAGGACCCCGAGATCATGACCTGAGCCAAAGGCAGAGGCTTATTAACCCACTGAGCCACCCAGGTGCCCCTGTTTTTTACACTTTTTAAAGGGCACTGGAAGCTTTTAGGTAAGCTTGCCCTCTCTAACATCAATGCCTGCTTTCCTTGCCTGCCTTCTCTTTGCCAGAATGAGACATATTTGGTCCCTATGAGCAATGTATGTATAGCCCTGTTTTAAAGAATTTTTCATTCTCCTCCATTTTAACTAAAATATTTTTTGAAATATCCATTTTTTTCTTCTTCTAAGGTTCCATAGTCTCATTCTGAATTTCACTTTCAGAAATCAACTAGTCAATACTACTGTAATATTATTACTGCTATCACTGCACGTACATCATGGAAATAACTCATAATTTAACGAAGTGCTGAAGTAGGTACAGTGACAGGAACAAGCTTCACTCTCTTGGGTCTGTACTGGGTAACTGTAACAGGAGTGCTCACTCAGTGCTCCGTGTGACCCCCTCCGTAGGACCAGGCAACCCCTGACGGGGGCAAAGCCTGCATCCCTGTGTTCTGTGTGGGGTAACGGGAGTAATTTTATAGTTGGCTCATGTATTACAAACTAATCCAAACAAAAGAAAATGACTCATCTGACTCTCAAGGTTATGCAAACAGAATTCTAGGCAAATAATAATATCCTTTTTATATTGTGAGTGGATAGATAATTACACTTCTTTAACAATTAATATAATCAGAGCTTTAGGTAATGCATTCAGGCCACAACTACCTTCAACCTGCTTTACAGGTAACTAGAGTACATGATTTTTTCCCAAGACAACTCACTGGGAATGAATTTCTCTTTCTTGAAGGAGCTGATGTTATTGCCCTTGGCAGTTGGCTGAATCCATAACAAGGGTAAAGTTCATATTAATATAATATAGTGAAATCAGCTCTTCTGAAATACCTACTTTCTTGACCTCCTCAAGCAGTTTATCACTTGCTTCTCTGTATTTTAACCTCTGTACCTGGAAACTGTTCACTCATCCTTCACTTCAGGTAGACCATGACCACCCAGAGGACAGGGACCAGCTCTTATGTGAAGTAAGATTTGTGGCTCAGTAGAAAAAAAAAATCCCATCCAGAGAATTTCTCCCTCATAGTTCTTACTGTCACTCATTTGTCATACTGGAATAGTTGCTCGTTTTAGAACCAACTACTTGCTGGGAGTTAAAGCCTATGATTCTCATACAATGAGCATGATGTTACCGCTGGAACCTGACACCGCCATTTCACATGACAGCCCTTTCTCACATTTACCTTCTGTTCTCTGACCAAACTCCCGCCCCTGAATTTATACTGTTCTATTTTATTCTAGTTCTGTTTGTGTTGCTTTTTAAAATCTCTTTCCCGCTGGAAGACCTAAGAGCCACCCCCCACCCCACCTGCCTCTCCTGACGTCCAGCCTGAATGGGGTTCACATATAACAGAAACTGCAAAATCCACCTTGAGAGACAAGAACACGATAGAGGAAAAATAAAACTCTTCAAAACACACACTACCTTCCACTGCTCTTTTGAAGAATACTTTGCAGCTTCCGCAAGTCAAGACCCCATAATGACACCCCGAGGCTTCGTCAGAGCACACAAGGCAGAGTTTGGGAGGTGGTCCCGTGGCCGCAGACGAGCTGGATGGAGGGGAGCTGACATCTGGTCTCATTCCAGGGCTAAAGAAGGAAGAAAGCAGGGTTATGATTTAACTGTCACGGCTGTTAAATATCAAAATCCATTCCTCTTAACTCCTCACTCCCCAGTGAGCATGTCCACACTGAACTCTGGTGTCATGGACTAGCAGGCATTGTAATTGCCCACCTAAATATATTCAAACAATGCTGAATTCTTCTTTCAGACAAAATTAAGAGTGAGGTCATTTCTTTTAAGTATTCCTTAAAGAATGGTGACAACAAGCTTCACTTAGAAACTGTACTTGTTAGTCACTGAGGGCTTCTTAGTATTCATCATCCCCTTGAGGACGGTGTCCTGTGTGTACGGTGTCACTCACCCTTTTCAAGTGTGCAGCTGATGAGTCTGGCTCCCTGGACCGCTTGCATCTACCACCGGGATCAAGACACAGGATGCATCCGTCCCTTCAGAAAGACGCTTCCTACCCCTTTAACTGCTTAGGACATCCATCTAATTTTTGATTTTTAAGATCTCGTACAGGCATCTTTCTAAATTCAGTCACGTCTCAGGACAGCTCTACCCCTGTCCTCCATGAGCTAGAGCTTTTTACAGTGCCTGAGTCTGGGCTGCCATCTCATTCCTGGGTCATCTGGGCTGACCCTACAGCTTATGAGGATGCAGAAGTGTGACTCCAGCCTTGTGTCTGGCTTGCGGTGAGAGAAGGAATGGGGGGCTTTCACAGGGAGACCCTTGTTCTGCCCTCCCCACTCACTGAAGATGCAGCCTCGAGAAAAAGGAGAGGGGGAATCTGCTTCTCCCACCAGCTCTCTTTTTTCCTTTTGTAAACTTCTCACCACACTGAGTGCTGTTCTAGTATTTGAAGATCCTTTATTCCTCATGGTTTGGAGATTTTCTACGAGCCCAAAACTCCCCTTAATTCTCTCCACAAATGAAGCCCGTGTGCCTGGCTGATCCTCTGTCTGTCGAAGAGGCTTCTGTGAAATGGACAGGGTTCCCGCCACCCCGGTTCTGGGAACAGGCCTCGGGGTTCCATGATGTTCACTGAACACTGTCAGGAACTTCTGGAGACTTCTCCATCACAGGGTACTGATTTCCCTGCTGGGTTTGGGAGAGTGCACGGAGCACATGCTGACAGCCTGCAGTGGGAGAGCATAACCCGGATGGACTCTGCTGTAGGTCCCGTGTGAGCCGCCCTGGATGAATGGAAACTTGGGACTAATGCGGAGGGGCTGCGCTGGGCCAGACTTCGACAGAGAGGTAGGAAGGTCTTAGAGTGAGTGAACGGAGCAATGTGTTAGGGAAGCAAAAACTTCCTTGGCTGAAGTCCTGAAGATGCTCCTATTCCTGCTCAGTCCATCTCTGTCATCTGACAGCTATTTTTAGGGACCAACCAGTTGTTTATGGAAAAGGAGTGTAATATTTAAAGATTTGAAAGGTTGCTTCTGTAATGTTTCCTCAACCAAGTATATGTATTTGTATACATTCTATACAAACACATATGTATATGTACTTAAATTTTTTTTTTTTTAAATAGTGCTTTGTAGTAAAGGCATAGCTCAGTGACACTGCAGGCTCAGTTCCAGACCACAGACAGCAGTGAAGGGAGTAGCTCAAGAAAGCAAGTCAAACGACTTTTTTGGTTTTCCAGTGCACACAGAAGTTACATTTTTACTTTTCTGTAGTCTATTAAGGTATGCAAGAGCTTTATGTCTACAAAAACAATGTATATACTTAATTTAAAAATACTCATTGCTAAAAAAATTCTAACCATCATCTGAGTTTTCCGCAAGTCATCATCACATCACCATAACAACGATAATAATAAATATATAATATAATATATATAATATGTTATTATATATAACATATAATATAATTATATATAATAAATTATATATAAATATAATAATAAATATAATAAAGAAAAATCTGAAAGAGAATTACCAAAATGTGATACACAAATAGATAACAAGCAAATGCTGTTGGGAAAATGGCACTGAAAGGCTTGCTTGACTTTGCACTTTTTAAAAACTGAAGCTTCCGGCAAACCCTAAATGCAGTAAGGCGGAGTGCTCTACAATGAGGTGTGCCTGTTCTTTGTAAAACACTTCAGTAATACAACCTCATTGAGCCTCCCAGCAACCCTGTGGAAGGAAGACATCACCTCGAGATGGGGCCACGCAGGAGGAGGAAAGTGAGCAGGGGGCCTGTTTGCAGTCAGACCGATATGCTTCACATCCCTGCCCTCCCACTGGAAAGCCTGTGTGACCTAGGGTTGGTGGCTACTGCTCTGAGTTGGTTTCCATGAATGGACTGGGAAGGACATCACCTGTGTGTGTGTATCTGTGAAAACAGGAGAATACACACAAAATCTAGCACACTGTCCCTGCATTAAGCAAATATTCCATAGATGGTCCTTTTTCGCTGTTTCAGAAAAACTGAAGATTTTATGAAAAAGCATTATGTAAGTATTATGTAAATGGAAAGTAGTATGAAGCCTGAAACCCAGGACTGTGTTCCCTAATTCTAGCTTATAAATTAGAGCATATGCAAAATGGGCCGTCGAGCCACAAATGACCGACGGCAACAGGGAAAAGGCAAAGGAAATGAGCAAGGGCACCGATGCATGTATAGCTAGCGATCTCTAAATCCAGGCAGCCTCCTGGCCTCCCATCAGTCCTTCCACGCTACCTCCCATAAGCACAGGGCATGTGGAAAACTGCCAAGTGTACCACAGACATCACAGGAAGAAGTCCCGTTTTTGTCACACAGAAATGAAGATGAGGGCCCGAAACGAACACCATTGGGAAACAAGGATGAGGATGACATGGTGCGCAACTCTAAGTGTGACCTTGCGATACCGCTGAAGGGCTCCAGTCCAACCAAAGGACTAGCATGACAAGCAAACCACGTGGAAGCACCATCATTTAATAGGGGGTACATGGCAAATGCATGACCGAAAGAAATCAAAAGCACGTAAGAATGCAAGTGTGTCTCACACCCCTTTGAATGGAAAAGCTAACATGCCCTGGGTCTTTGATCAGTGTGTGTCAATTTATACCATTTTGTAGTCTATTAAGGTGTGCAAGAGCTTTAGGTCCACAAAAACAATGTATATACTTAATTTAAAAATACTTCATTCCTATGACCCAGCAATTGCACTACTGGGTATATATCTATATCCTAAAGATACAAACATGGTGCTCCGAAGGCGCACATGCACCTGAACGTTTATAGCAGCAATGTCCACAAGAGCCAAACTATGGAAAGAACCTAGATGTCCATCAACAGATGAATGGATAAAGAAGAAGTGGTATATATATACAATGGAATACTGTGCAGCCATCAAAAGAAATGAAATCTTGCCATTTGCGACGATGTGGATGGAACTAGAGGGTATTATGCTTAGCGAAATAAGTCAATCGAAGAAGAACAACTATCATATGATCTCCCTGATATGAGGAAGTGGAGATGCAATGTGGGGGGGGGCTGAGGAGTAGGAAAAGAAAAAATGAAAGAAGGTGGGATTGGGAGGGAGACAAACCATAAAAGACTCAATCTCAAAAAACAGACTGAGGGTTGCTGGGGGGAGGGGGGACGGGAGAGGGTGGTGGGGATATGGACATTGGGGAGGGGATGTGCTATGGTGAGTGCTGTGAAATGTGTAAACCTGGCGATTCACAGACCTGTACACCTGGGGATAAAAATACATTATATGTTTATTAAATTAATTAAAAAAAATACTTCATTGCTAAAAAATGCTAACCGTCGTCTGAGTTTTCAGCGAGTCATCATCACAGATCACCAGCTCTGCCAAATGTTCTGAAGATGCTAGGAGCTTCTCTTGTGGACTGACTCGATCCACAGTGCTTTCTTTTAAGTGAAAACTCCTAGGAACAAAATGCCTTGTTCTAGGTGGATACTCAAATGCTGTTGCCCATTTACAGTGGAGCGTGTGCTCAGCTTAGTTCTCAGGCCATGGGGTTTACATTAGAGTTGAGAGAGGAAGAAAAAACCACACACACAACACACGCAAAGCTGGGTTTTTCTCTTGAGTTCTCCTGCCAGAAAAACAAGTGATGAGAGGAGGCTCATGGACGGATTGTGAGAAGTAATCACACCTTAAGGAGCACGTAAAATGTGTGGGTAAGTCACATCCTTTCATCTAGCCCAGGGTCACGATCCCTGAATAACAGGCACTGTGACAATACAAAGGCCCTATCACATATGTAAGTGGTACTGTGGGTGAAATACATCACTGAAATAATGAACCCTGAAACTTGGGGAATTTTTATTTTTTTAATAAATTTTATTTTTTTTAAACCTATATTTTTATCACCAGGGGTACAGGTCTGTGAATCGCCAGGTTTACACATTTCACAGCACTCACCATAGCACATACCCTCCTCAATGTCCATAACACCACCCCCTCCTCCCAACCCCCTCCCCCCATCAACCCTCAGTTTGTTTTGTGAGATTAAGAGTCACTTATGGCTTGTCTCCCTCTCAATCCCAACTTGTTTCATTTACTCTTCTCCTACCACATTAACCCCCCATGTGAAACTTGGGGAATTTTTATCTGCCTCCTGTGACATGGGACTACCTGGAGGGCTTCCGGTAAAAAGCACGATCAACATCCTTCCCTGTGTACCAGGGGAGGGTTAATGGTCCTTCAGAAGCTTATGAAGTTCAGGTAGTTGTAGATACTCCTTGTGACTCTAGCCCCAAACACGACATTTTGGTTTTTGAAAGGTTAGTACTGCAGTGTGCACTGCGAAACCCTATCCGTGAACTTTGTGTAACGCTGTTACATTAACAGCCACTGGTCTGTCTTGCACGTTGAATGGATCTTTTACCCATGCATGATTTCGTACTGTCATGCATTAGTCAGTTGGAAAATATTGTTTCACTGAGTTAGGCAGATTTTCCAAATGTTGACACAGTTCATTAAACAATGTAAGAGTCACATCTGTCAAGCTCACAGTGGCAGATAGAAGTCTTAAGAAGTTCTAAATTCTGTTTGAAAGCTCAAATTTTTATAGACCGGCAACAAATACTGTCAGTTGTCTTCCATCAAGTGATAACCTCACTTCAATCATTTTTTGAGAAAACCTCTGCCAAGCATCCAAGGCTAAACACCGTAGTTTACTCGTAGTATGTCATGAAAAAGGTGGCTGTTCACCACACCACACAAATGATCTTACACCCACTCCTCTTTGACACAAGCCTAATGCCATGTGCAGCCTAAATGCGTAACACGCCTTACGCGTCTTCCATTCTGTCACACAGATGGACAGTAAAAGGACATTGTCAAATGTGGAGATTTAAGAGAATCAGTAATATTTTGCTTCCTCCAGGATATTCTTGAACTGTGAGTGCATACAATGACTACTGTACCCTAGGATGCCATTGGTGTTACTCATCATTACTTCTGTACGGCCAATGCAAATGTCAACACAGTGGAAAAGGCAAACAGACTGGGTATTATCTTGAATGTATTTCTGAAAAGACCTGGGGAATCCCAGGCGTCCATGGACTACACAGGGAGAACTGTTGTTACAGAGAATAGTGGGGACTCTAAGGCAGGCTAGAATTCACAACCTAAATGCAATGTAGTATCTTGGTGACTTTTTAATCTCTCTCAATCTCAACTGCCCTGTTTCTAAATGGGGACTATCATGTACCCGGCAGAATGATGCAGGCTTGCTTACTAAGTTGGAGGCTTTCTCTCCAAAGACAGAGGAACAGGGATGATAAACATTATAAACCCAAGTGGTGGTGTTGGTTTAGCCTTCAAGTTAAAGGAATTAAATCAGCATTTTTCACTGGGGGGGGGAGCAAAAACAATATGACATCAGAAAACCAGTGTTAATTACCATGGGGGGAAATCCTGAAAATAAAGCTACTACAACTGGATTAATTTTTATCTACTACACATGGAACAGGTGTCATGCTCTCACAGGCTTACTAGTTTTTGTCCAAGTACTATAAACCAGTGGTTCTCATTTGGGAGCAGTTTTGCTCCCCGAGGAAGGGGTGGGGGACACCTGGAAATGGGTGGAGACATCTCTGATCGTCAGAACTGGGGAACTGCAACTGACGTGTAGTGAGAAAAGATCAGAGTGCTGCTCAGCAACCCACAGCGCACAGGGCAACCCTCCGCAACGAAGAATCACCCAGCTTCCAATGTCAGTAATGCTGAGGTTAAGAACCCTTTGCCATAAAGCTTTCAGCAACACAGAGGGAAAAAAATTTCAGCAAGGACCAGAAACATATTTTAAAACCTCTTAACTATCGTTAAGTAGAGCAAGTGCCCTGCTGAGGCAGCCTTAAATATTCTGATTCAAGGTCAGTCCACAAAGAGATTGAAAACAGAGCTGACATCGGGGACTACACAGGTCTAGTGATTAGTTTATTTGTCTCTCTAGCGCTAGCCCTAAAAGGTGGTTTTTACACCAAAGTTCCTTGCATTTTCCTTATCTTTTTTCATTAGGAAGACTGTAAATACTCTGCGGCACACACCAGGTGATTCCATTTTCTCACTGCCCATTCATCCCTGCATCAGCTAAGGGATTACTGGTCCGTTTGATGATAAGCTATGGACTAGTTTTCAAATCAAACAGAAAAACAGTCTGCTGGAAGGCTTTCGTGGTATTTCTGTTAAACGGTTTTAGCCAGCACACATTTTGTTGTTTAGCGACAAGAAACACTGATGATTCTCTTAGCTTTGCATTTACTGAGAGAAGGTTCTACTGGTTTTAAGTTCTGGTGTGTATTAAGACCGTTCCCCCAAACTGTGCATCATTTATGCGCACTCATCTTGGGGAGAAGGTTAGAGCACCAAACACTATGCTGTAGTAAGCCAGGATAGTTTTTGGTAAAGGATGCATGAAGAAGGTGATGTCTTTTTCACACCTTTGAGACACTAATGGTCTGTTACTTAACATCTCTGGGCTTAGTTGCTCACTATAAAATGAACGTCTTCCAGCAGTAAACTCTAAGAGCTTGCCCATATTTCCCAAGGTGGGGGTGGGGGTATAGGTAGGGAAGAATACATTTGGGTCTGCAAAAGCATCTTTGGTCCTGTAGATTTATTTATATGAAGAGAGAATATGGTCACCTTATCTACGTTTCTTTCTTAAAGTCTGATCTAACATGTTTCACAGAAGAAATGTATTTCTTTCTCTTTGGAAAGATCAGTTCTCAGTCTGGTCACTGTGTTAGGTAACTTGAAACCATAGGCTGCATGTTCTCGGCTCTGTTCCCTGCATCAGCGGACATGAATTTTAAGCAGTAACAATGCTGTGGAGCGAGGACGTGTGTTCCTCGCTTACATGGGGATAATGATGGCCTGGTACCTATGTAATGAGGAATGTGAGCTCTTCAAAGAATTCAAGAACAGGTGTGACACAATGGGATGCTGACTACTTTCTCCTAATGTCTGTCACCCTATGTATGTATCGAAGGTTGAAACTGATGGCCATGGAGCTGTGTTTCCGACCTCACATCTCTACACCTTTGGTGTTTTTCACCATCTCTGCATGATTTGGCAAACTACATGATATGTAGTTTGACTGGATTTTATTTTTAGGGAGTCAGGTGCCAATCAAGTTGGTTAAGCTACATGCTATTCAGTAGGTATCTTCATTATCGGGTCCATAGCTGAAGGCCAATGTTGTTATAATTATCTGCAATCAATTACAGCTTGAGTTTAGGATGGTCCCAGCACCTGGGGGAGTCATCTTGGGTTTTACTCATATATGTCCACTTTGCAAGATAAAGCAGACTTTATCAGCTGTGGTGTATTTCGGGTTTATAGTTTAATTTAGAATTGTGTTAAAATGATGGTTTGTGTTTGGCTTCATTTTACATTAGTTTGACGTGAACTATGTTTGAATTCTGGAATTTTGAACATTTATTGTAGTTTTGTAATATAACTACTGTGAGAAATCGGAGTGGGAGACGAACCATGGGAGACTGTGGACTCTGGGAAACAAATGGAGGGTTTCAGAGCAGAGAGGATGGCAGGGGGATGGGTGAGCCCAGTGACGGGTATTCAGGAGAGCATGGATTGCATGGAGCACTGGTGTTATACACAAACAATGAATCATGGAACACTACATCAAAAACTAATGATGTACTGTATGGTGGCTAACATAACACAATAAAAAAAATGAAAACAAAAACCACCTAAATAAAGATGCTAAGAAAACCAACCACCACTCATCTCTACCCCAACTACAAAAGGAACTGATTTCTAAGTATCTTATTCCATACTTAGAAGGACTTGAATTCGTTTCATTATGCTTAGTAACTCGGGCTTAAATGCAGAAATTTTGCCAATTTCAACCCCCAGTCTTTTTTTATTGCTCCCTGTGGCATGGTCCACTTCTTGTCCACTGTGACTGCAACCATGTGCATGCCTTCCCTCTACTGCTTTAACCATGATGATGGTTTATACCAAGAAGTCCTCCTGACTCTCACTGCTCCTCCTTCCATTCCTTCCTCGCATTGCTAAAACTGCATTTGTCCATGATGGGTCTTTTAATAAGTTCTCCGGGACTCTTCCAGTATATATAGTTGAAGCTCAAAAGGGTCCACATTCTGGCTCCTGTTTCTTTCTCCAACTACAGGTCTTCCCACCCCTCTACACAAACCATTTGGTTTATCACTTAGGGATCCTGGATTCTGTAAGTATTTATGAAGTGACTACTATGTGCTACATGTTTCCTGGGAGTATCGTGCTAAGAACTGTAGCCCCAGCCTGGAGTGTCCACCATGGCTTTTCAGTTCCATAACAACCTCTAGACTCCCTTAAACACTGGCATGCAGCACTGTACTTAGCGGACCCTAGGATGCCTGCAGATGGAGATTTCTATCAGTAATTCCTTTTAGGTAAGGGCCATGGGTTTGGCCTGTTTAATTATCAGCATCTTGTACAGTATCCAGTAGATGTTACTGTATTTTGTTTGTTTATACATCTTTATCTGTTCTGCAAAAGAATGAAGGCAGCTAACATGGTGTATGTTTAAGATTATAGCCAGAATAATAGGTATCACTTCACTACTACTAGGAGCTCTCACGGAAGCTCTTTCTTAAGATACATATCTCCTTTAATGTGTTCCACAAACATATGAGGTGAGTTCTGTTTTCGACATTTAGAGAAGGTGGATTGCCTAAGGTGATATAGTAACTAGCAAAGCCAGGATTTACACCTAGGTCTTTCTGCCAACACAAACAGTGTTCTTAACAGATACTCCACCTCTCTCACAAAGATAAAGTGGCAAAACTAAGAAGCTGAGGTAGATGCAGGCTGAGGTCTGACTTCTCAGTCATACACAATAAAAGGCAGCAAGTTCCTTTCGAACCAGGATCTGCAAATCAAGATTTTTGCCCAAGTAATGGTTGCCCCAAACAGGTCAAACAGATACAAATTATTGCCTTAAAACTGTCCAGTAGTCTGTACAGTTGGACTAAATTTTCAAATGACTACACACTTAATGCTTTTCTCATTCTGCACAATTAGCACAATTCCCAAATCTCTACAAAGACATTTGTAAAATCAAAACTTCAGAGCAGCTGTGTCCTTATTCATATTTATATTAGTATGAAGGAAGGAATGAAACCCTTAGAACCAACCCCAACTTGATCTATGGCCACATGTTTCCTCTCTTACTTCAGTCCAAATGCAAGGATTGATTCTACATTTCTCAGATTTTTATATTAGTGTGAAAATTTCTTGGTTTCTTTATCATGCCAATCTACCAGATGAGAGTTTTGTTTTGTTTTGTTGTATGGTGTTTTTGTTTTTGCTATATACATTTCCCTCAGGTTTTGGTGATGATGTTCTTACTTCACATCCTGGCTTCTAAATATCCATTGGAACAATTTAAAGGAAGAATTCTAAAGACTGAATAAACAGTGAAAAGAATGGGCAACTTGTCCTTGAAGAGGACCAAAGAAAGAGTAAGAAGTCTTTAAAACCACTTAAAAGTTACTTAAGTAGACATCTGCAATACAGGCCAGCAGATGAAGGCCAGCAGATAAGACAAATGGTTTTTAGGAGGTGAAACAAAATACTCCCATCATGGTAATACTCACATTTTAAGCCAGATGACAGATATTTTAATTCTATATGCCAAGCTCCACAATGCTAGGTACCTTGATAAGTATATTACCTCAAATAATCGTTCCTACTAGTCCATTTTACTGATGACATTTAAGCCATTTGTTTGCCCAAGTCACATGAGCACAACCTGGATCTGAATTCAGCACTGCCTTATTCCAGAATCCTTGTTCCTTACCTTGGTAACCATGTTGCCTGGCAGGAACCTGCGGGGTAATATCCATTCAAGCTCAGCAGTTTTTTTTGTTTTTGTTTCTGTTTTTCGAGAGAGATCACAAGTAGGCAGAGAGGCAGGCAGGGGGTGGGGGGAAGCAGGCTCCCCACTGAGTAGAGAGCCCGATGCAGGACTCAATCCCAGGACCCTGAGATCATGACCTGAGCCAAAGGCAGAGGCTTAACCCACTGAGCCACCCAGGTGCCCCCAAACTCAGCAGTTTTTAAACCTTGTGTGGAACACCAAGTAGATAGTCTTGAGGGAAGTTAAACATTAAAAATAATGTTTTTTCTCTCTTCTATCATTAGTATCACAATAGAATAGAAACTGCCTATAATTAAGAGATTTGAGAGGTAGAGGAGGAGGGGGCTCCTGGGCTCACTTCCTCCCATGGACACACAAATATCTGCAGCTACAAGCAGAACAACTCTCTCAGAAGGAACCAAAGATGAGCAGGAAAGTTCATAAGCAACTAAGGTTGTTAGCCCAACTGAGATGTGCAGGAAGGGCAGAGACACAGTTTGGTCAGGTCCCACATGCCTGCTGGGGAGGCCCACAGATGGGAGGGCTAGCACAATCACAGAGGCCCTCCCTGAAGGAGGGGTCTGAGCCCCACATCAGGTTCCACTGCCCAGGTGAATGGCACCAATAATGAAAAGCTTTACAGAGCAATGGGGCTTATAGGCAGGGGAGCCAGAGGGCACCAGGAAATAGGGACCACACTCTTAAAAGGTGTGCACACGTTCTCACTTGTGTGGAGGCCCAGGGCACAGGCAGCAGTCTGAAAAACACCTGGCTTACACGTGAAGGAAGTATATTCACTGATGTTGGGGTGTGTGCCAGAGGGGCAGGGATCACTTGGAGCACTCCCCGGGGACAGTGGCCTCAGTGGGCACCATTTTGTATTCACTGCTTCTACCTAGCTGGACTAGCACCGATGGGCACTATTTCTAACACTTTCTCTCTATTGTGCTAGCACCATACCTGGCCCCAGTGTTTCCCTGTGAACTCACCCCATCCAGCCCACCTGGAGCCCCTTCCAAGGGGCTTACCACCCCACCTCTTCTGCAGACATCACAGCCCCTGCCAAGTGCTCTACCCTGGGGTGCCAGCCCAGCAACTGCAAACAACTGCAGCAGCTGCAGCCGGCTATGCAGAAGGCCTGTCCTGCCCACCAGCTGGCCACACTGTTGCAGCCGGGCACTGCAGCCAGCTCCTGCAGCCAGCCGCCCCCCCCACCCCCCCCCCCCCCAACAGCAGTGAGTCCACATGAATCAGGACCCACTGCAACAGAGGGGTGATACACAGCCCACCCAGGTGTGACTCCTTGGGCACCTGGGTCAGGTGACCAGGGCATTTTAGGCTACTGGAACTCACAGGACACCTTTTGCATAAAGCCACTCCTTCAAGACTAATAGCTGTAACTGATCTACTACCACAGAGAAACAGGCAAAATGAGGAGACAGAAGGATGTTGCAAATGAAAGAACAAGGCAGAAACTCAGGGGGAAAAAAACCTAAATGAAACAGAGATAAGTAACCTACCAGATAAGGAATTCTAAGTAATGTTTATGAAAATGCTAACTGAACTCAGGAGATAAATGGATAAACATAATGAGAATTCAACAAAGAGATAGAAAATATAAAAAAAAGAACCATAGCTGAAGAATACAGTAACTGAAGTGAAAAATATACTAGAAGGATTCAACAGCAGAGGAGACGATGCATAAGAAGGGATCAGTGATCCTGGAAGAAAGGTTAGGGGAAATCAACCAATCGAAACAGCACAGAAAAAAAACTTAAAAAACCTGAGCAAAGTTGAAGACTATCCTCTGGGACAACACCAAGCATACTAACATTTGCATTGTAGGGGGGCGTGTCTTAGAAAAGAGACAAAAAACCTATTTGAGGAAATAATGGCTGAAAGCTTCCCTAACCTGGTGAAAGAAACCTACAAGCCCAGGAAACAGAGAATCCCAAATAAGGTGGCCCCAAAGAGAGCCCTACACATTTTAGAGGATCTTTAAAGCAGCAAGAGAAAATTTGTTCCATAAACAGGAACCCCTATAAGTCTATTAGCAGATTTTTCAGCAGCAGCTTTACAGCCTGGAAGGGAGTGGTACTGAAAACACAACCAAGAGTACTCTTTTCTTTTGGGCAAGATTATCATTCCAAATTGAAAGGGAAATAAGGAGTTTTCCAGAAAAAAACTAAAGACATTCATCAGCACCAAACTGGCCTTACAAAAAACGTTAAAGGGACTTTCTTAAATAAAAAAGAAAAAGCCATAACTAGAAATTAGGAAATTATGGGCGGGAAAAAAACCACCTCTGACTGGTAAAGGTAAACTTAGGGTAAAGGTGGTGGAACAGCCACCTACTTAGCTGGTATAAAGGTTAAAAGGCAAGAACAGTAAACTCATCTAGATCTATGGTACTTAGTCAAGGGATACACAAAATAGTAAGATCTAAATAGTTTGTCAGAAACGTAAAATGTAAAAGGGGAATAAAAAGGTAGTGCTTTTCAACTTAAATGACCATCAACCTAACAGAGAGTGCTTATATAGGGATGCACAACAAACAGAGGCAGGAAATCAGACATAACATGAAGTCACCAAATCACAAGGGAAAGAGGAAGAGAAGAACAGAACTGCCAAAACAACTAGAAACAATGAAAAAAGTGGCAATAAATTCAGATCTAGCAATAACTACCTTAAGTGGACTAAATGCTCCAATCAGAAGACATATGGTAGCCGAACGGATTTCTAAGAAGATCCATCTGTATGCTGCCTACAAGAGACTCACTTCGGATATAAAGACACATACAGACTGAAAGGGAAGGGACGGGGGAAAAAATTCCGTGCAAACATTAAAAAAAAGCCATGGAAGCAATTCTTTTATCAGACACAAAGAAAGGGTGTAACAAGAGACAGAGGAGGAGATCACATAATGATAAAGGGATCAGTCCAACAAGCAGATAGAACACTTATAAGGATCTGTGCAACCAACAGAGGAGCACCTAAAGACTTAGAAAGCAATTATTAAAAGACATAAAGGGAGAAGCTGACAGTAAACCAGTAATAGTAAGGGAGTTTAACACCTCAGTCACATCAATGAATAGGTTACCCAGACAGAAAAATAATAAGGAAACATTGGCCTTAAATAACACACGAAACTGGATGGATTTAATAGATACATACAGAACTTATCCCAAACCAGAAGAATACACATTATTTTCAATTTCACGTGGAATATCCTCCAGGATAGATCATCTGTTAGGCTACAAAACAAGTCTCAATAAATCTGAAAAGATTAAATCAAAACAAGGATCTTTTCATAGTGGTATGACAGTAGAAATCAATTATAAGATGAAAATCGGAAAAAACCCACAAACCTATGGAGGCTGAAAATATACTACTCAACAACCAATGGGTCAACAAAGAAATCCAAGAGGAAATAAAAAATAGCTTGAGGGACGCCTGGGTGGCTCAGTGGGTTAAAGCCTCTGCCTTTGGCTCAGGTCATGATCCCAGGGTCCTGGGATTGAGCCCCCCATCGGGCTCTCCGCTCAGCGGGGAGCCTGCTTCCTCCTCTCTCTGTGCCTGCCTCTCTGCCTACTTGTGATCTCTGTCTGTCAAATAAATAAATAAAATCTTAAAAAAAAAAAATAGCTTGAGACACATGACAATGGAAAAGAACAATCCAAAAATCTATGGTCACAGGAAAAGCAGATCTAAAAAGTTTATAGCAAAGTAGGCCTACCTCAAGAAATAAGAAAAATCTCAAATGAACAATCTAACTTTACACACAAAAGAACTAACAACAACAACAAAACAAATGAGGTCCAAAGTAAGTAAGAGGAAGAAAATAATAATGATCAGAATGGAAATAAATGAAAAAAGGACAAAAAAAAAGCAAACAGTTAATCAGTGAGGGATGCCTGGGTGGCTCAGTTGGTTAAGCATCTGCCTTTGGCTCCGGTCATGATCCCAGAGTCCTGGGATTGAGTCCCACATCGGGCTCCTTGCTTGGCAGGGAGCCTGCTTCTTCCTCTGCCTGCCACTCTGCCTGCCTGTGTTCTCGCTCTCCGACAAATAAATAAAATCTTAAAAAAAAAAAGAAAAGAAAAGAAATGGTAAGTTCCTAGGAATATCTTCTAAGACTGAATGAAGAAGAATTAAAACGCCTAAATGGACACATTATTAGTAACTCAATTGTTGGGAGTTTTTGGATTACCGATTCCAACAAAAGTCTAGGGAGAGATGGCTACCCAAGTGAATTCTACCAAATATTTGAAGTAGAATTAATACTTATTATTGTAGTACTTATTCTCGAACTCATAGAGAAAACTGAAAAGAAGAAATGCTTCCAAACTCACTCTGAGGCCAGCATTATGCTGATACCAAAACCAGAGACCACAAAAAGAGAAAAGTACAGACTGGTTTCCCAGGCGAACACTGATGCAGACATCTCCAGCAAAATATTAGCAAACCAAATTCAACAATACCTTAAAAGGATCTTATATCACGACCCTGTGGGATTTACTGCAGACATGCAGAGATGGTCGCAGCATCTGTAAACCATGGGGTATGCCCACCAACAGTAACAAAAGCGTAGACACCATTTGATTATCTCAACAGCTGCCAAAAGACTATTTGATAAAATTCAACCATTTATGATAAAAACTCTCAAAAAAGTGGGTAGAGAGAAAACATTTCTCAACATAAAAGACCACACATGACAAACCCATAGCTGACATCATACTCAATGGTGAAAAGCCGAAAGCTTCTCTTCTACGAACTGAAACAAGACGAGGATGCCCATTGTCACCACTTGTATTCAGTGCAGTATTGGAGATCCCAGCAGCACAGGAATCAGATGTGAAAAAGGTAACTAAAAGGGATCCAAACTGGAAGAGGAGTGAAACTGTACAACTATTTGCAGACATGATACTATATATAGAAAATCCTAGAGGGTACACCAAAAAGCTAATTAGAACTTAAAATAACTGAATTCAGTAACATTGCAGGATACAGAGTTAATATATGTAAACCTGTTGCATTTCTATACACTTCTCTTAAGAAAACAATCCCATTGATAACTGCATCAAAATGAGTAAATTACCTTGGAATAAATTTAGCCAAGAAGGTAAAAGACCTGTATGTTAAAAACTGTACAATGCTGATGAAAGAAACTGAAAATGGAACAAATAAATGGGAAGATATATCCTGCTTATGGAATAAAAGAATGAGTATTGTTAAAATGTCCATCTTACACAAGGCAATCTACAGATGTAGTTCAGTCCCTATCAAAATACCAACAGCATTTTTCATAGAACTAGAACCAAGTAATCCTAACATTTGTATGGAACCACAGAAGACCCCGAATAACTAAAGCTAACTAAAGCAACTCTGAGAAAGAACAAAGCTGGAGGCACCCTGCTGCCTGATTTTGAAGTATACTGTAAGGCTGTAGTAATTAAAACAGTTTGGTCCTGCCCCAAAAGACAAAACACAGATTAACTGAACAGAATAGAAAGCTCAGAAATAAACCCATGCTTATAGTCAATTCATTAATGACAAAGGCAAGGGAGAAAAGATAATCTCTTGAATAAATGGTAGTGGGCAGGCAAAATAATGAAACTGGATCACTTTCTTACATTATACACAAAAATAAACAAAATGCTTAAAGACTTAACTATAACACCAGAAACTATCAAATTCATAGAAGAAAACATAAGCAATAAGTTTTAGGCATCAGTCTGAGTAATATTTCTTTGGATTTGTCCCCCCAGGCATGCGGAGCCAAAGCAAATATAAACAAATGGGAATACATAAAGTTAAAAGGCTTTTGCACAGTGAAGGAAACAAAAAGATAAAAAGACAACCTACTGAATGAGAGATGGTATTTGTAAATGATACCCCTGATAGGAGGCTAATATCCAAAATAGATAAGGAACTGACACGACTAAAACAAAACAAAAAACAAAACAGAAAACAAACCAAAAGCAAAATCCCACAAATGATCCAATTTGAAATGGATTCAGAGGATGTGAGTAGGCATTTTTCCAAAGAAGAAATCCAGAAGGCCAACAGACACATAAAAAGATGCTCACCACTCATCAACAGGCAAACATGTCAAAACTACAATGAGATATTGCCTTACACCTGTGAGTCTACAGTCCAATGTGAAAACTTAAAGGCTCATTAAATTTTTTACCGTCTTATTGAAAATATTTAAAATCTGTTTTTATAGTTTTTTTTAAAATATTTTATTTATTTATTTGACAGAGAGAGATCACAGGTAGACAGAGAGGCAGGCAGAGAGCAAGGGGGAAGCAGGCTCCCTGCCAGGCCGAGAGCCCGATATGGGGCTTGATCCCAGGACCCTGAGATCATGACCTGAGCAGAAGGCAGAGGCTTAACCTACTGAGCCACCCAGGCACTCCTGTGTGTATAGTTCTATTGGTAATCTGTGCCATGAAATTTGAAGACCACCAAAAATCAGGGGAATTTTATATTCAATTCCTTTTCTGGTGTAATGTTAAGTTGTATAGATCATTAATGCATGTCCACTGTATATAACCCTGGTTTTGTGATATAACTGCTTAGATTTTGTGCTATTAGATTAGTGGTTGCATTAAATAACAAAATCCCCATTGTGATTAAATAAATAAATAAATAGACAAGAAATAAGTGTTGGTGAGGATGTAGAGAAAACAAAACCATTGTGCACTGTTGGCAGGAATGCAAACTGGTACATCCACTGTGGAAAATAGTATGGAGGTTCCTCAAAACTTAAAAATAAAACTGCCACACAATCATGCCATTTCCCTTTTACTTATCTAGAAAAAAAATGAAAACACTAATTCAAAAGATTTATAATACACCCCTATGCTCACTGCTGTATTATTCCCAATAGCCAAGATACAGGAGCAACCTAAGTATCCAGTGATAGATGAATGGAGAAAGAAGCTGTGGTGTATGTACATATGATGGAATATTACTCAGCTGTAACAAAGAAGGGAATCTTGCCATTGGTGACAGCATGGATGAACCCAGAGGGTATTATCCTAAATGAAAAAAGAAAAGAAAGACAAATATTTATGATTTCACTTATATACGGAATCTAAAAACCAGAATGAACGAACAAAACAGAAGCAGACTCATATATACGGAGAACAATCTGATGGTTGCTAGAGGGGAGGGAAATGGGTGAGTGGGCAAAATACAGGAAAGCAATTAGAAGACACAAAATTCAAGTTATAAATAAGATGTACATCATAGGCAATATACTTAATAATACTGTAACAACTCTGCGTGGTAACAGATTTATCTTGGTGATCATTTCATAATGTATATAAACATTAAATCACTATTTAATTTTTATTTAATAATATTTATTATTAAATATTACGCAAATATTTATAATATTTGCGTACCTGAAACTAATGTAATATTGTATTCTAACTATAATTCAATTTTTTAAAAAGGTATAAAAGTATCCATGTCACCTCCTTTTTTTTTTAGATTCTAGTTCTGTTGACTTAAATTTTAAATTCATATACTCACATTATAATTATTAAGATGATGTCACAGTAGCCATTGAACACTAAATTAACATGGCAACCGTGCACCAAAAATAAAAACAAATAGCAGTGTTTTGTATATTTATAATACAACTTTTCTTACTGTTAGAGGAGTTTTGAAGAAATTATGTTTAACTAACAGACCTTAGGCTTTTTTGAGATACTACTAGTTTTACAGATGGAAGACATATCTATTGACTAAAAAAAATTATGGGCATAAATTAACAGGGCAACTGATGTCAAAAAGACTGATTAAGCAAAAAAAAATTGTTGTTACTCAATTTAAGAGTGCTAAGGTACTGTAATTATATATTCAACTGGACTTCACTATCCTGTAAGATCTCACTAATCCCATTTTACAGATGCAGAAATTAAGACTCAGAAATGTAGAGAACTAGTCCCAGGGTCCTATAAAATACTACTGAAAGGCAAAGCCTAGGTTTGAATTCAAGATTCCAAGTCTACTACTTTAAAAATTTTTTAGCAATACCAATAATAAACTTTTGGCTAACTATATGAGAGATTAAGTTAGAATATGAAAGTGTAAGAGCTCCTATTTCACAGAAAGGAAGGTCCAGTGAGGTCCAAAATAATAGTTATCCTAGATCTAGAATTAGTACTTTTCACCAACAGCCATTTATTACCTATTTATTTTGCTATTCTCCAGAAACAGATACAAAGGCTATAACCACATTTAAAAAAATAAATGTGAACTATTTAAGTTCAGTACTTTCCTTACTTTGGGAGGATCCCTTGGGAAATTATATAATTAAATCAGTCAAAACACACTGGAAGAAAATAATGTACTGTGGTATTGTATGTAATATATATGTATACTGATTTAAATATTTAATATTAAAATATTTGTCCACATACTGTCAAAAATTTTTTATAAAAACAGTTATAAGCAACATAAGCTATCATGTAGTTCCACTTTTGCTAAATTTAGCAATAAAAAACAAGTGAGCTTTGGTTTTTCATAGTCCATCTAAGTGTAGATAACTAGTTCACTCTAGAGTATTCATTAGAAAAGTAACTTCTTTTTTTTTTTTCTAAAATGCTATCTGCTAACATTTTAGAACCTATGTGGGAATGGAGAAGAAACTCTGAAAGCAACTGATGGGGTGATTTTTGTTTTAAAGTTTTGGGGATATTAGGAATGTAAAAATTTCAAGGGCATAAGCAGCACTTTTTCAAATAGGGATAAACGAGTAACTCTTGTTGCGGGTGGGAAATTTGCAAGCTGGAAGCTTTGAGACTGATAAGCATTTATGATCAAATAATACTAACTCCATTTATAAAATAATTTTCAGACTGAAAAATGAAACCAATATTGTATTCTCTCAAACCTGTCTTAAATGCTCTGTCAAAGTTTGTTTTCACAGAAGTGCTACAAAAATCCTTCTTCTAATTAAACTAAATCCCTAACTTAAAAGAATAAGAATGTGAATAGTCATCCATTAAGAAAACATTTTAAAATTGAATTCTTACGTAAGCAGTTGGTTGTGTATGCAGGAAACACGACCTGGTAAATACCAGATTTGACATTCCTGTCAAAGGATAGCTCCAAAGTAGAAGAGAAATGGAACTTCTGAATACACAATCCTCATTTTAAAATATCAAAGTAGTTTTCAGACTTGTTATTTTCAACAAAACCATCACTTCAGACAACTTCACAATTCAACACAGTTCAAAAAATAAAGCAACAAAGTTGTTTCAGGCTTTTCAGAATGACAGGGAGGAGGAGAACTAATGCAACGATGACTTTGACAAAATCTTCATCCATCGTTTAAAACAAAACACAAAACATCCATCACAAAATGGATACTGTAAGGAGAGGTCATTAATTTTTAACATAAATATATGGCAACTCCAGACTAAGTGTTTCACTGGCAATAAATGATTCTCCCACGTTAATACTGAAATGACAAGTACTTCACAGCAGTAAGTAGCACACTGTAATATGGACTGTTAACTGTTAGGGATAACCAGTGCATGAGCTGAGCTGTTCCAGGCTTGTTTTAAGACACTTTAGACACCCTGAGTGTTCATTTTGGTTTCTGTACTTTCTATAAGAACCACAGGCTGAACCACTGACACCTGAATGGTAAGAAATAAAAGTACTGAGAGCAAGATGTTAGAGCCACTCACTCAAAATTAAATGGAGGTGGCTGGCAAAAGTCTGCCTAATTAGGTGGAGGAAGAAATGTGCACACTTCCCAAAAAAGGGGGACAAATGCACACTCACAAATACTACCTGAACACATCCCTGTTTGAAATTGTTTTAAGACTTCCTTATTAGAGAGAGAATGAGAGAGGAGGAGAGAGAGAAAGAATCCTAAAGCAGACTCCCCACCAAGCACAGGGCCCTATGCAGGTCTGGCACCCAGGATTCCAAGATCAAGACCTGAGCTGAAGTCCAGAGTCAGCCACTTAACTGCCGGAGCCACCCAGGCATCTCCCTGTTTAAAATTTTAGTTTTTCTCACAATGCTCCAAAAGAGCAAAATAAAATACGGTAAAACCTTTCTGTGATTTCTAAAATGTGTTTTAAACCCTAAACCTCAAAAGAATGAGAAACGGTGACTAAGGGAAACTTAGAAGACAGAGAACAACGGCTCACACTCTGCTGCCGCTGGAGTGGGGAGCTGACGCTCACGGGCTGTATTTGGGGTCCTGAGGCTCTCATTCAGGATAGGAAGTCGTGTGCTTCTCTCCCTGCTAGGATGCTCTAGGCTACGGCAGCTCTAGCTGTGGGCCACCCCACTTTTCAGTCACGGGGAAAAGATACTTGAAGAAACTCAATATAAATGCTCAATATAACTGCTTTTCACACCGAGGAAAGCTCATTATTGTGTCCATAAAACCCCACCTATTTTTGTCCTAGTTCACTTCTTTACATTGAATTCATCATCAACTCCAAGATTACTGCTTTACGGTCATCTAGAAATATACCACTAGATATAATAAAGTAATTTGGCAAATAAAACTGAATTACAAGGTATTTTTTAAATTATAAATTAGAAAATTTAGAAAGCACCAGGAAGTTTAAATGAGAAAATAAAGGCATCATATGTTTGCCAGAGAAAACCAACAAACACTTATCTTACAAAAAAAAAAGTACATATTTATTTTGGGGATAGTATTATAGATGACTGCTTGTATCCAGCTTTTTATATATGTGAGGCACTGTTCCTTCTTTGTTCATTTCTTAACAACATTTTGAGGAAATGTCAATAGGTTATCTCTTATCATATGACTCTTTGATGGTTGGAAAGTACTCAGCAGTAACTGAACTATTCCCTCATTACTGGCCATTTTTTGTTTCTGTTTTTCTATAATAAATACCAATGCACAGACCTTTGCTAATATCTTTGACCTCATACTTAAAATCTCAAAAGGTCAAGGAAAGCCAATGGGCAACTTTACATACAGGCATTTTCATGCATGCTGTTGAACTGCATCCCCCAGCCCCAGTTTTAGGAAAGCAGACACATGCATTTCCCCACATTTGCTCCTAAGAGAAAAACCTATCTGGTCAACTATCAATTGATGAACACTGGCTATGTTCCTACTGGGGTGTTGGTCTTCTCTTGATTTAGAGGACTGCTTTGGACAATAAGTATTTCAACATTTAGTCCACTGAGGACATACCACCAAAGCCCTAATTTGTTTTTTAAGATTTTTTATTTATTTGACAGAGAGAGAGAGAGAGAGAGAGAGAGATCACAAGTGGACAGAGAGGCAGGCAGAGAGAGCAGGCTTCCTGCTGAGCAGAGAACCAGATGCGGGGCTCGATCCTGAGACCCTGAGATCATGACCTGAGCCAAAGGCAGAGGCTTAACCCACTGAGCCACCCAGGTGCCCCCAAAGCCCTAAATTTTAAATAAAACTTTAAAATATTCAAATCAAAAACCAATGATGTACTGTATGGTGACTAACGTAATAAATATGGAGGAGTACAGCATAAGGAAAATAAAAGTATTCGAAGTCTGACGGAATAGCCCATTAGGAGTCCTTATTATTGCTCACATGATGCTTCTTTTAGCCACGTTACCGCTTCAAGTGCTGTGTGCGCTTGAAAATGAAATGACCAGCCACATATAGTTCTGGGTAAAGATGTTATCTCTAAGATATGCTTTAATTTCAGCTTCCTCTGGGACTCAGTAAAATGAGAGTAATGGCATTTGTTTTGAACGGCATAAACCTCTAAGAGTAAAGACAACAACAGGACTGATATTTTGTCAATTATATGGCAATAATGGGAAAAAAAGAGAGGATACCAGCAACATTTTATACCACAATGGACATTCTGGGGTCTGTTAAGTTACGGGGAGGCGGGTACTAAGAAGTAAACTTTATATGACAATTTTCAAAAGGGTCGGAAACTGAGGAAAAGGTAGGGGTCAGAATCAGGGAGACTTGAGGTGCCTGGGTGGCTCAGTTGGTTGAGCGGCTGCCTGCAGCTCAGGTCATGATCCTGGGATTGAGCCCTCCGTAGGGCTCCCTGCTCAGAGGAGAGCCTGCTTCTCCCTTTCCCTCTGCCTGCCGCTCTGCCTACTTGTGCTCTCTGTCAAATAAATAAATAAAATCTTAAAAATCAAGTAGACTAGTTCGACATTCGCTTAAGAACATATACAGGTTTCTTTTTATAGAAATGACAGGCCAGGTTATGGGGGCCAACATGACTGTCAAAATGAAAATGTTAGCTAAAAAATGGAATTGAAAAAATCCTAAAAGCACCAATGAACTGACAAAATAAGGATTTAGGCTAAAATCTAAGGGAAAGCACCATTGCTACCTGTGCTCTAGTGATATTTATACATTTAGACGAATGTAGGTTTCATTTTTTTTTTAAAGATTTTTATTTACTTATTTGACAGAGATCACAAGTGGACAGAGAGGCAGGCAGAGAGAGCAGGCTTCCTGCTAAGCAGAGAGCAATGCAGGGCTCAATCCCAGGATCCTGAGATCATGACCTGAGCCGAAGGCAGAGGTTTAACCCAGTGAGCCACCCAGGTGCTCCTAAATGTAGGATTCAAATAAAAAGGACAGAAAACCCACTAGCAAAATGGACCAAAAAAATACACAGATACTTTACAAACTGCCAACTCCAAATGGCCAATACACATAGGAAAAGTTATCCAGCTTCATTAGTATTCAGGGACATGCACATTAAAAACGCCATTACACATGCACCCGCCAGACCAGCAAACATTAACCACGTGACACCATGAAGGGTCTGAGTTCCGAGAGCACATCACTTGGGAAGACAGTGTGGCATCATGAGGTAAATGGGGAGGCAGGGATATCTTTTTTTTTTTTTTTTTTTTTTAAGATTTTATTTATTTGACAGAGACATCATGAGAGAGGGAACATGAGCAGGGGCAGTGGGAGAGGGAGAAGCAGGCTTCCCACTGAGCGGGCAGCCTGACAGGGGGCTTGATCCCAGGACCCTGGGATCATGACCTGAGCTTGAAGGCAGATGCTTAACCACTGAGCCACCCAGGCGCCCCAGGGTTAGGAATATCCTGTGATCCAGCAACTCCGCCACTTGACATCTACTTCCAGAAATTTATACTCATAAAGAGATTCATGTGTGTACACAATGAAATGTGTAGGAATGATGGCGGCGGTTTGTAGAATACCACAACCAGAAACGGGTCAAGTGCTCAAAAGAACGGGAAGGACGCAGCCACAGGGGTACAGCTGTATACAGCAGGAACTGCAGTTACGTACCCTAACATGGACAAGTTGTATCCTGCAGAGGGGAAGCAACATGATGCAAAACCATACATACTGTTTAAGTTCAAAGCATGTGAACTAAGCTACAGTGTGGAAGGATGTATATACACACGTGGTAAGAGAATCTGGAATATAATTATTCTACCAGCCAGGATAGTGGTCACTTCTGAGGAGGGGGAGCCAAGTGGAAGTGTGATCTTGGAAGGTCCCACTGGAGGCGCCTGAGGTGTAGGCCCTGGTCTGGTTACCCAAGTGCTCATTTTATAATTATTCATTAAAGTGTCTACGTGAATGTGCGTGTGTGTTTATTATGTGTGCTTTGTTTCATAGTAAAAAAAAAAAAACCAAAAAACCAACCAAAACCCCTCTTCATTCTAAAGAAACCAACAGGTACAGCAGCAGATAATTTAATCCCTGTGGTTACCTCCCCCACTCCAGTGACTGATGGTTTCTTGTCAGTATTTTTTTCTCAAACTCCTAGGCTGGTCCTCTTTCTTACTTTCTCTCCTATTTTTCTAGCTCTTTGTCTTTCTGCTCTAATTTCTGGCTTATTTTCTTACTTTTACCTCCCAACCCTTCTACTGAGCTTTTCATTCATGCTGAAACCTTTTTAAGTTTCATTTTATTCCCTGAAAATTCCCCTTTTTAAACACTTTACTCTTATTTGATGAATGCAGTATTTTTATCTTCAAGCATATAAACAGTAGGTTTTCAGGAAGTTCCTTTTCTCTGCATATTTTCTATTTCCTTTAAGGTGGATTCTTCTGTTGTTTGTTTTGATCTCTGTTTTTGAAACTAGAAGCTGTCCTTCCTTTCAGCCTATCCATCCCCTTCTTCAAGGCAGAAGACTGGAGACCTTTCCCTGTGAAGGCCAAAACAGAAGGGCTCTGGACAAGGATTCCAGACAGAGTTGAGGACAGAGAGGTCTTAAACAACAACAACAACAACAAAACCCCAGGAAGATTAAGTCAGCTGTTACATATCCAGTATCAGTGGAATTCATGCGGTCTGAAGAACAGAGAGAAGGAAAGACTGAAGGAACACTGAGAGTGCTTTGCGCACCTACAAGTATCAAGTGGCCTAACATACACGTAAATCAAGTCCAAGAATGAGAAGACTGAGAAAGGATCAGACAGATACTACAAAAACACAAAAACCAACAACAAAAAAAATCTAAAAAATAGGATCAATTAATTTAGCATGGTCACAGGGCACAACAGTCAACAATCTACCTTCTTTCTATATACTGCAACAAACATTTCAAAAATGAACTTAATGTCATTCGTCATAGCAGTACAACACAAACACATTTACAAATAAAACAGGAATGGGGCTCCTGGGTGGCTCAGTCAGTTAAACATTGGCCTTCGGCTCAGGTCATGATCTTGGGGTCCTGGGATGGAGCCCAGGTGTCAGTCTCCCTGCTCAGCGTGGAGCCTGCTTCTCCCTCTGCCCCTCTCCTCATGCTCTCTCTCAAAACAAAACAGGAATAAATGGTGCAGGGGTGTGGGGGTAAGGCATGCAGGAGCTCTAAGGGAAAACCAGACAACACTGCTCAGACTAAGTAAAGAAGATCGAACTAAATGAAGAGACGGACAGTACTATCTGACTGGTCGGCAGATTCTACACACTCTGAATCAGAATCCCACCAGGCTTTCTTCTGTGTACAGAAATTGACAAGCTGATTCTAAAAATTTACACAAAATTACAAAGACAAGAGAAGATCCTAAACTTTGGCTCTGCCCTCTGGGGGAAGGCTAAACATCTTGAAAGATGCTATCAGTCCTTTACCATATATGTCTGAGTACCAGGCATTAAATATATATAATGAAGGCCACTCACCCATTACAACTGGAACAGTTCTTCAGTCTGTGGGCATACACAATCTCTCCGTTCAGATGTTTTCATAAGCTCTTGCAGTTTCAAAATAATAACCCGTATTACTTGGTTTAGTCAAAAGCCTGAAATATATACCCATGCATCTATACAAACGCATGGGTATATATACGATAGTTTATTTATTTGAGAGAGGCAATCTCCAGCAGACTCCACACGGAGCACAAAGCCGGATGTGGGGCTCAATCCCAGGACCCCGAGATCATGACCTGAGCCAAAACCAAGAGCTGAATCTTAACCAGCTGAGCTACCCAGGTGTCCCAAAACCCTGAAATATATTATACAAGTCACTGCTCCAAACAAAGAATCAGCAAATGAATAATGGAATGTTAAAGGAAAGCCTAACAACTTAAAGGATACTTCTTTTTGCCAAAGGCTTGGTTGGATATGCTAACTCAGAATTATAGGTGTTCTTTGATTTATGAGGTTTTTATTTGGGTACTTTTAAAAATTAAAAGTAAATATCCTGATGGCTTACAGCAAAAGGAGATGCTTTACTTAAGCCAAGTCATTAGAACAACAGTGAGTCTGAGAAGAGGTGAACAGAGACTAAATCACTTGGCAATCAGAATGCCAGGGAAAAAAGACCAAAGCAGAAAGAACTGCATCCACCATTGGTCTTTTCAGTCTTCTGTATACAATGCCCACGACTGCCCTAAGGATCATGCCTTCCCACTGTGAGAGGACAAGTCTTCTAATAGCCAAAACTCTTTTAAGTGAACATAGGTATCATATCCCTTAGTTTTTGCCTGTAGTTATCTGGTTTTACCATCAGAATGTTCATAGTAAAAGGACATTAAATATTTAATATAAGCCTGTTCTTAAATATTCTGAGACAATTATTCTTCTTTCATTATTAAAGCAGAAAGAAAAGATCCATTTCAAGTACCCTGAGATGAATACAGAATTATTCAGTGCGTACAACAGATAATATATGCAAATGCCCTCAATTTTTATTATGACCTGAACTGAAATGTTACTTCTGTGGGCTTGACGTGAATAGAGTTTGTGGCAAAGAAAATACAGAGCAGGAAGAGGGGAGAACCGAATGCCTTTCATTACACCGTGTCCTGGCTCCCGCCCATCTGAGGCCTGTCCAGGATGACACGATTGTTGAGTCAGACGCTGTTCCACTGACGCCGTGTTCAAAATGACAAACTGGTCTCTCAGGCCTTCAACAGGAATCCAGAACAGCCACAGTCAAAACAGTATGAATAACAAAAAGGTGCCATACAGGTGTTTCACGGGGGGAAAAAGAGAAATTCTGAAACATACTATGTTTCAAAAGTAACAGAATTTCTTTCCTTTCATTACCTCACTTAATCAGTTAATTAATGTACCTAATTTAATTTACTATTAATTGTTGCTGACTTTCACTTAATATGTATCAGACACTGAACCAAAGGTTGTGTTGGAACTGTTTTGGTTCTTTTCATCTTTGTGACATCTTTGAGATTGGCTTCTGTTACTTTCCCCACTTTAAGGACAAGCAAATAGGCTCAGAGGGTCAGCTGTCCAAGGCCTCCAGAGTGGCAGCTCTGTGAGAATGACAGTCCAGATTCTCAGACCTCTTACTGCAGAGTTTCTTCACTGGATCCTATTGCTGCTCTTCACTTTGATGACATATGGGTAACATTTCCTATGGATACACATTTGAAGAATCAACTTTTAGAAGCAGAAAGTGGTAGCAAAAACTATGAGAAGGAGATGTTCCAAATGTTTAAAGATGGAATCTGAAAGTCCTGAGCAAGGAAGGAAGATGGAGTTCTTAACCAGGACCTAAGTAAACACTGTGTGGTGTACTTAGGATTATAATTATAAGACAGACACACATTATGTTTTCATAAGGCTTTTATGGTCCATTGTAGGAGACATACAAGGAAATGGGTAATAATAATCCACTGTGATTCATGCTACCATGGGAGAATATCGAATGAAAGGGCCTAGAGAGAGGAATCAGGGAAGTCTACTTGGAGGAGATGGCATCAATGCTAAGAGCTGGAAAGGTAAGCATGAGAGGGGGGTTGAAAGAAACATGATAACATGTACAGAGGTCTCTTGGTACACAGAGTAAGCTCTTCTGGGAAACTCAAAGTAAAGCCAATACATGACTAACAGAAATATTACAGAACATTAGAAAATTATATCCAACCAAAGTTCCAAAGTGACCTCTAAATCATATGTTAAATTTCATAAAGTACAGATACCATCTTCCCTTCCCTTGATGCTATCTTGTAAGATAGAGATTTTAATAACACAGTGGTCCTTGTGCTTTTCAGAGCAGCACAGCATTCTAGTACCAAGCAGACCACCCCTCCGCCCCAACTAGAAATGGGCAACCAAGATTTCACATGTCCTACCGCCTTCCACCAGCTCACTGGGTAACTAACCATCAACAACCCATTTCGTGTCCCTGGACTTCAAGCTCCCTCTTCTGTTATTCACAGATAAAGGCACTTAAATTGCAGAATGCTCAACCTGGTAATTTCCTCAGGATTCTTTAAGTTCTAACATCCATGATTCTGTCAGATACATGATGGCAAATGACCAGGGAGGACAGCAACAGCATGATCTTAAAGAGAACCAGTCCTAGTGGTGACTACACCATCAACAAGGGCTTGAACTGCCCAAGGCTATTTATATGCGAGTTTTTTTCAGTAAGTATGTGGAAAAGTTGTTGGAGATTTGGAACAATGTGTGAAGATACTTGGAGATGAACTGCTTATCTTAACAAATATTAAAGCAATTAAGAAAAATGCATGTTCTCAATGCATAAAATATATGTACATACTAGTCTATTTTATCATTTACTACCACCAGATGCACACAAATTTTACAAAGTTCAAACTTACAAAACTTATGCACACACGGACTTACAGACCAAACATGGCGCCATTTACATGAGTTCGCATTCAATTAGTTAATACTTTGGCTTTACATGTGTTCGCATTTCTAGCCAAGAGAAATGGAAACACATGTAAAAATACAGTGTCAAAGCAGCACTGCACAAAATTAACTGTAGTCCACACTGTACTCCTGTAATAATTTCGCAGCCACCTCCTGTTGCTATTCTCTGCCTACCACACCACGTGACGCTCCTCATCTCTGTGCGAGTAGCCTATCTCTCCAGTACTCTGCGTATCACGGTACAAAGTGATGTCTTGTGGGTCTCACCTGTTTTTCACCGTGTTTTGTGCAATACTGTAAAGCTTGAATCACATCATGGAACTCAAAGTACCCCTAGTGCTGCAGGAAGTGCTCCCAGGAAGCAGAGAGTAGTCATGACATTCTAAGAAAAAGCTGAACTGCTTGACAGGTACTGTTGATGGAGGGCCACAGCTGTGGGTCCCCACCATTCCAGTATACAGGAGGAGTTCAGCGTTGAGGACCACAGCAAAAAAATAAATAATAAACAAACGTGAAGGAAAAAAAAAAAAAAAAAAGCGAAGTCCTGACGCTGCCGGTGCAGCTACTTCAGCAGGCTTCCTTGTACTTTCTGTGAAATACCTTTCCATTTCATGTCGAAATGCAGCTTTTATGTGGCTTCAGGACTGCTACAGGAAAGGCACACCTAGAGACCCTGATAGGGTTCCAAAAAAGTCACGTCATTATATGACAACTTAAAGCAAAAGGAAAGTGAAGGGTTTAAAACTAGAGAATTTAATGCCAGCAAAGGATGGTTTGATAATTTTAGAAAGAGGTTTGGCTTAAAAATGTCAAGAGAACGGAGAGGCAGCCTCTGCCGACCAACAGACAGCAGACGCATTCCCAGATGCCATTAAGAAAATCAATGAGGAGAAAGGGTACTTGCCTGAATAGGTTTTTACTGCAGACAAAAGTATCCTATTCTGGAAAAAAAATGTCAAAAAGGAAATTTATTAGTGAGGAAGAGAAGGGAGTACAGGATTTAAGGAAGGAAGGGCCAGGCCAGCTCTACTGTTTGGCACAAATGCAGTGGGGTTTATGATGAGGGCTGCTGTTCTCTGGAAAGCTGCAAAACCCCAAGCCTTCAAAGAGAAGATAAACACAAGCCCCCAGACTTCTGGTTGTACAAGAAGAAGGCCTGGACAAGAACCCTTTTCCTGGACTGGCTCCACTGATGCTTAGCTCAGAAAGGACCTTGCTAGTGAGGAACAGCCTTTGAGGACGCCCCTGCTCACCCACAGCCCCAAAGAGGCCCAAGTGCTGTACCCACCCCCGATACAGTGGCTCTAGTGCAGCTACTAGATCGGGGGTCAGGAGTACTGCTGAGACTCATTACACAGGTGCTCTCTGCAAAGAGCCATCAGCACTAGGGAAGAGAACCCTGACAGCACCATGCAGGTCTGGAAGCGCCCACTGAAGACCACACGGGTTTACATGCACCGCGGAACAATAAATTCCTGCGGGAGCACACGGGGTCCGGACACTGTCGTGCAGGACTTCACAGAGAGCCCATCGAGAACAAAGTCTCGAGACACATGGTCGACAGGGAAAAGGAAAAAAAAAAAAAAAAAAAGGTAGGGATGATGAGTTTCACGGCATGGCTCCTGTGCAAGTTCAAGAGCTCAGAGCCACCGCAGCAGAGGAACTAGCAGACGACGACCTGCTGGAGACGAGTGCTTCCGCGTCAGTGCCAGACAGCGAGGGAGGAGACGCAGACGCACAGTGCCCGAGAACAACCGGCAGCAGCCAAGCTGGCAGAGCCTTCTGATTGCTAGAGACAGAGGCTTCTGACCTCTTTTAGGACACGGACCTTTCTGTGTGATACATAAGCACGGAAACTAAAGCAAATGATGGAAGATGGACTGGTATTACAAAGAGTCACTTCTGGAGAAAGGAAAAAGCAAAAAGGCAGAAATTACGAGGTATTTCCATCAAGTTACTGAGTGCCTCTCCTGCCTCCTCTTACCTCCCCCGCCCCGAGATGGCAAGACCCACCCATCTTCTTTCTCCTCCTCCTTAACACAGTTAAGTTTTTGAGGCGTCAGAAGTTATCCATGAGTTCTGACCATGTGGGGAGTCGGTGCCCCTCACCGCGTGTTGTTCAAGGGCCAGCCCTACTGCGTATTCAAGACAAGCAGTGTGCTGCTGCTTGACGTCCCTTACCTTACTCAATCTGCACCACAACCGTATGAGGTAGGAACTATTATTATTCCTAAACAGGCAAGGAAAATGCAGACTCGGAGAAGTTACCCCTCCGAGGTCATACAACTAGCAATCAACGAAGCCGTATTTCTCTTCAAGGCGCTCCAAGCCCGTAACCCGCGGTGCGCGCTCTCCGCTGCGTCTGTCTTGTGCACGGTTAGCAGCAAGAGCAGACCTGAGCCTGGGCACACGGACAGTATTTAGCTTTTCAAAGTGTTTTCACAGTAGTAACTTACCTTCTTTTCATAATATTCTTGGAAGGCAGAATGAGTATTATCATCCCGACTTAGAAATGAAATAGCCAAAGTTCTCAAAGGTCCTGCAGGGATTCAGGAATGACGCTGCGACTAGAATCCAGGTTCCCCGACCTCGCTTTCTGTACTCTTTCAAATATAGCACTTTACACAGATTTAAAAATGCCAACATCGTGGACAGAGAAGTTGCAAATGTTTTCATTCAACTTTGTATTTAATTAACTTATAAAAGGATGACTAATAAAATACTTTATTTGCCTGTAATCCATCAGTAATTTTGGGCTAGCATTTTTTCTGCATTATAGTTTTATTAATTAAACTCTTAGAAGGTAAACACGGAGCAAACTTTATATTACTTTACTTTAGTAATGATTATAATTACTAATTATAATACTTAGCATTTAAATATATTTTGCTTCTTCTAGTTTGGGGAATCTAGGCTTTAAACAGACTAAGATAAACTCATGAGAGTGAAAAACAGACCCCTGATACAGTTTTCTGTACATGTATACAAGTTTGCTTTTCTCTAATATGAAATCAGTTCTTAAACTTCATTCCAATACTTCCTGTTAGTGCACAAACCAAACAAAAATCACATCAAAATACTAGCAATGACAATAATTAATACTAAGTACTTACTATGTGTTATACACTAAGTACTTTGTAAATATTAGCTCATTCTAATCCTTAAAAAAACAAAAAACAAAACAAAACCTATGGGGGCACATGGTTGGCTCAGTGGGTTAAAGCCTCTGCCTTCGGCTCAGGTCATGATCCCAGGGTTGTGGGATCAAGCCCCACATCAGACTCTCTGCCCCAGCAGGGAGCCTGCTTCCTCTCTCTCTCTGCCTGCCTCTCTGCCTACTTGTGATCTCTGTCAAATAAATAAATAAAATCTTAAAAAAAACCAAAAAACCCAAAACCTATCTTATTCAATCCTCACCACATCCATTTGAAGCAGATGTTATTATTATCCCCAAATAGTCATGGAAACTGCAAACTCAGAGAAATTATCTAACCAAGGTCAAATAACTAACAATTAGTAGAGTTAGTATACTTAAAAAAAAAAAAAATTATTTGCTTATTTGAGAGGGAGAGAAGAGGGGCAGGGAAAGAGGGAAAAGCAGACTCAGCCCAATGTTGGGCTTGATCTCAGGACCCTGGGATTATGACCAGAGCTGAAGGCAGATGCTTAACCTATACCAGGTGCCCCTAGAGTTAGCATTCTTATTTCTTATGGAGGAAGATATTTAGGCTCAGAAAGGTCAGGTAATCTTAGAGAAGAAAAGTCACATAAGTAGGAAACAGCTATCTCTGGATCCCAGATTAGGTAGACCAGTCTGATGCAAAGCTTCTAACTGCTATGCTAAACATACAGGCTTAGGCCTTTAATAAAAGAGTGGATTATTAACATTATTAAGATGCACACACTAGGGGCACCTGGGTGGCTCAGTGGGTTAAGCCTCTGTCTTCAGCTCAGGTCATGATTTCAGAGTCCTGGGATCCAGCCCCACATTTGGGCTGTCCGCTCAGCAGGGCCTGCTTCCCCCTCTCTCTCTGCCTGCCTCTCTGCCTACTTGTGATCTCTGTCTGTCAAATAAATAGATAAAATATTAAAAAAAAAAAAAAAAGAAAGAAAAAGATGCACGTACTACATAACGTCAGAGTCCCAAGTCTAGGTTATCACAGTAAGTCACTGCAAAGCTAGAGATAAATGGTAAGGGACTGAGCTTATCCATTTGGTTAAATAACCTACAGGCTGTGTTCAACCAAGGGGCTGGGTCAGGGTCACTGCTTTGTTGTCTCCTTTCCCCTCCCCCTTACAATAAGCCTACAGTTCCAAGGCATCCGTGGCCCCTGCTCTTCTATCAATTATTTTTACAGGATTATCACTTTGTTAAAGAATTAAAGGCTTCTTCCTTAGTGTAAATCTCATCTAAATCACGTGATTTTTCTTGTATCGATTCTAGACATGAGAAGGCACAGACACTGGATTTTTGGGAAATCCATTTTACTATATACAGGGCTAGAAACTGCCAAGAGCTTTCTTAGATACAAACTTTTCCTACCTAAGTATTTTGGCCTAAAAAGGCCACCTGTTCCTTCTAATCAAGAACAGTCGGTTGGGGTGCAGTCGGTTGAGGGCCTGCTCTTGGTTTTGGCCCAGGTCGTGATCTTGGGGTTCTGGGACTGAGCCCTTTGTCAGGATCTCCAAGTCCTTGAAAAAGGAGAGTTGAAGATGATCATACTATCTTTTTGTGGTAGTGGCTCAAAAATGGTAGCACAGTTTTCTTCAGCTGCTTCACTTTACAAAAACCCGTTTCTCCACCGAAACTGTTTTCCTTGCAACCATGTCTGATGATGGCTGCTCTTCCTCTGTTTCTGTCTGACACTCAAAGCCAAGAATAGGGATCAGGAATCTCCTCCCGCACGATACCACTGCTGTCACTCTCTTCCTGTGGCTCCGCTGCCCTGTAGGTGTGGGAATCTGTGCAAGCAGTAGGCTCATCATCTTTCTATCCCCACGTCCTTCCCACTGCCACACATCACTTCAAAGAACTCTGGAACTAGGCTGTCTCCAACTCCTTCCTGTCACCCATGACTATCCATTCTCTCATGACTCCACTCACACTCCACTCACACTCACACTCCGTTTTTTGCTTCAGGTATCTTGGTCTAAAAACACATTATTTCCTAAAACAGACTCAACTTCTTTTCTGCCTCCTAACCTGTTCCTTTACTGTACAGTTTTGTTTCCTTGCCTCCAAACTTCATCGCTCACCATTCCTTTCTCTCCTACCTTTAACCAATTTTTATGGAGTGCCTGACAAGTATGAGGTTCTGGGTTTACCTCAGTGAGAAAGATAACTATGGTCCTCTACTCTCGTAGAACTTTTAGACTAGCCTAGAACTTTCAGACTAGACTAGAGACAAGTAAACAGGGAGTTGGGATACAATGAGATAAATGCTAGGATAGGGGAAGTGCCTGGTGCTGAGGAGGGGCCTCTCACGCAAATGCAGTGGTGGTGGTGGTGGTGGGGGGGGGCATCAAGGATGGGCTTGCATGGGGATATGATGTTTTGGCTGAGTCTTGGCTACCCAGGAAGAGGAGCTGGCTCTACTGGTGGACAGGCCCTGGGGATAAAGGTGAGGTAAAATATAGGGAAAAGGTGAGGTAAAATATAGGGAAAGCATCATGCAAAGGCACAGAGATGAGAAAGAGGGAAGGAAAAGCAGTTTGGAGAGGCAACACAATAAAAAGCTTATCAAGTCCTCATATAAGACATAGTAAGCTGTGAGACTGTCCAGAGGCAGTGAGGACTCTGAGGTGTTATGCCCAGGGGGCTGATCTGGTCATTATCTGTACGTACAAAAGCTCTAGCTGCACGAGAGAGTATAGATGGAAGGTGACAACAAGACAGACATCAAGATGACATTGTACTTAGCCATCTCAAGGTTACCACAGCCTGAGCTACAGGTAAGAGAAGAGAAGGAAATAAGTAGATGGGTTTGTGAGGTATTGCTCAGTCAAGCCTATGAGGTTTGACAACTGAAATAAGGGGTTAGAAGAAAAAAGGGGTAAGTGAGGTTATGTCCAAACTCCTACACTGGGAAATGGGACTGATGAGGTATGGTACTCAGGAAGCATGGCCATAATAAGCTGATGAATCATTTTGGACATGGAAGATTTTGGAAGATATTCAGTAGTTGGCTGGAACCAAGGATCAGGAGGTCAAAACAATGTCTGACCTGAAGATACAGAAACTATGGGTGTCCACTGCATATGTAACTGTGACCAAAGCATCAGAAGAGGACAATATTACTCAGGGAAAGGGAGGAAGTGAGAAGAGGGTTCTATCCTCAGATAGAGCTCTGAGAAACTATAAAAGGAAGAGGAACTTGCAAAGAAGAGGCCAGAGAGCTTGTTGGAAGAAATCTCAAGAGTACTATGTTACAGGACAGTCGGTTAAACTTCTGACTCTAGGTTTTGGCTCATGTCATGATCTTGGGGTCCTGGGATCGAGCCCTGTGTCAGGCTCCAACTCAGCGCAAGTCTGCTTAAGACTCTCTCCCTCTGCTCCTCCCCACATATTCCCCCCGTCACAGGCTCGTGCTCTCTCTCAATAAATAAATCTTAAAAAAAAAAAAAAAAAAAGAGTACTAAGTCACCAAAACCATTGTTAGAAGCCATTACAAACAGGATCCTGGTGTCTAGCACAACGCTGCCATGCAGGTCAGTGGAAGTGTCCACTGAATTTAACAAGAAGGTAACTTGTTACCTTGGAAAGATGTCCGTGAATGCAGAAAGAAGCCAGCGATTCTGCAAGGTGAAACAGCTGCCTCATTGTATCTTCCAGTGGCTCTCACGTCTGTCCCTGTTCTGCCTTCCCCACTGCCACCATTCCAGTTCATGCTTTCACTACTACTTGCCTTCACCTTTGTCAGTGGTTCATATAACCACCTTTCTATGTGGTCTTTTTCTGCAACTCCCCCTTCCTTAAATAAAACAAAGCAATATTTGACATGTTCTACACATGATTGCCAGAGGAAATTTTCTAAGATACAGCTTAAAGCAAAGCAATCCTGGCTCAAAAACATAATGGTTCTCCACTGTCTTTAGGATAAAATCTGACTTCTTAGCATGACGAAACTTCTGTTATTCTGTCCCAATCTGTATGTCCAGCCATTTTGCCAACTCTCCAAACAGCCCATACTCCATACAAATGACTTTATAGAAAATGCTAAGATTTTTTTTTTTAAAGTTTTAACAATTAAAAAGACAACATTTTAATTATGGGCATGCAGGTGGAAGTAATTTCTTTAATTAAAAAAAAAAAAAAGGAAAGGTCCAGGACTCTAATTTATTTATTCTACCATAATGAACTAAAAACATCTGCCCAAGAGTTGTCATATAACACAGAAACTCCCTGTTGTGTTATGGCATGAAACAGGTGGCTTCATGAGGGCAAAATGGAGTTTTAACATTCAATAATGCGTTTTATAAATACTAATCGGTTATAGAAAACATATCCACCCTATTAGCTTACCAGCTCACTCCTTCAACCAGATTCTCAGCTAACTAAAATGATAAGAAAAAGAACAGAAGAAATAATGGCCTTTTTTTTTTTTTTTTAAAGGATTCCCCTTACCAACCTTGCAGAAGCTGTCTAGTGATTTCTAACTGGAAAGGGCAGTTTGTACATATAGTCCCCCTGCCTTATCCACTGTTTCAGTCACCTGTGGTCAACCTCGCTCCATAAGCAGATGACCTGCCTTCTGATGTGTCATCAGAAGGTCAAGAGAGGCCTAATGCTACGTCATGTCATCATGACATGTCATCACCTCACTTCATCTCCTCACACAGGCATTTTATCATCTCACATGATCACAAGGAGGATGTATTAAGTACAGTAAGATATTTGAGGACAGAGAGAGACCACGTACATATGACTTTTACTACAATTTAGTGTCATAATTGTTCTATCTTATTATTAGTTGTGTTGTTCATTTCTTACTGTGCCTCAATTACAAATTAGACTTTATCATAGGTATGTATCTTAGAGAAAAAAGTTTATTTAGGGTTGGGCACTATCCACAGTTTCAGGCGTTCACGGGGAGTCTGAGAACACATACACTGGGGAGAAGGGGGCCTACTGGGCTGCACTAAATCAGCAGGTGGCACAGCTTTCCAGTCATACACGTTTATTAGAAATAATTATATGGGTCAAAAGCCATTTAAGACTCTCAGGTCAATTTTAATCCACCCAGATCAGAAAGAACTGAGACACATCTGAACGATGTATGGAACATGACCTAACACATCGAGCAGGTTTTGTCATCTCTCACAACATTCCCATTCCCTCAACTTTTTTGGTACCGTCTGAAGATTTTGCACACACACGTGGACAAACACCCAAACACTTAAGGCAGGGCAGTGATGATAAAATATGCTTACCAAAGGTGTTGCCCTTTTATAATTTACTATGCTTGCCTTGGGACTCCATTTTAATACATTGTGAATGAAAGAAATATATAAAACATGTATGTTTATTATATAAGGATATATAAATGATATATAAATGCAATGATCCTAAGATCAATCATCAAAAGATTACTGTACACTTTATAAACCCTGCACCTCAAGAGAGTATATATGAAGAATCTTAGATTAAGAAAAATTTACCATTTTCAACCTAAAATTTCAATTATAGTAAATCCTTGTATAACTTCTGACTCCCTCAAAACTAATGGCTTACTGTTGACCAGAAGCCTTACCAAGAACAAAGTCAATTAATACATATTCTGTATGTTATACAGAACACAACAAAGCCCCGTTAACATTTGGCTTTGAAAACCGGTGGGACGGGACTTCAGGAACTTTTAAAATCATTAAGACTTAACTCTGGGTACTTTAAAAATCAGTGGGCTCAATGGAACAGAATAAAGAGCCCAGAAATAAACCCATGCTTACATGGTTAATCTATGACAAGTGACACAAGAATGTACAATGGGGAAAAAACTGTCTCAACAATAAATGGTGCTGGGAAAACTGCACAGCTACATGCAAAAGAGTGAAGCTGGACCACTTTCTCACGCCATAGACAAAAATAAACTCAAAATGGATTAAAGACCTAAATGTAAGACCTGAAACCATAAAATTCCCAGAAGAAAACACAGGCAACAGTCTCTTTGACATAAGCCTTAGCAAGATTTTTCTACGTGTATCTCCACAGGCAAAGGGAATAAAAGCAAAAACAAACTATTAGGACTACGCCAAAATAAAATGGTTTTGCACAGTGAAGGAAACCATCAACAAAAGGAAAAGGCAACCTATTGAATGGGAGAAGATATTTGCAAATGATACAGCCCATAGGGGTTTATAGCCAAAGTATATAAATAACTCATGCAACCTAACATACACACATGCACACAGACCAAAACCGAACAGCTGGCTCAGTCAGCAGACCATGTTAACTCTTGGTCTCAGGATCACAAGTTCAAGATGAACACTGGGTATGGAGCCTACTTAAAAAAAATTAAAATTAAAACATTTTTAAAAATGGGCAGAGGCCCCAAATAGACATTCTTCCAAAGAAGATGTACAGACTGCCAAAGAAAACATGAAAAGTGTTCAACATCACTAATCCTCAGGGAAATACATATCCCAATCACAATGAGGCAGTAGCTTACACCAGTAGAACGGCTAGTATCAAAAAGAAAAGAAAAAAGTATTGGTGAAGACGTAAAGAAAGGAGACACTTTTGCACTGTTGGTGGAAATGTAAATTGGTGTAACCACTTTCCTCAAAAAATTAAAAATAGAATTACCATATGGACCAGTAATTCTACTAGGGGATATTTACCCAAAGAAAATAAACACACTAATTTGATAAGGTAGATGCATCTCTATGTTTACTACAGCATTATTTACAATAGCCAAATATGGAAGCAAACCATGTGCCCATCAACAGAGGACTAAAGATGTGTATACACATGCAAGTACACACACATGCCCCCTGGAATATTACTCAGCCATGGAAAAGAATGAGGTCTTGCCATCTGCAACAACATGGAAAGAGCTAGAGAATATTATCCTAAGTGAACTAACATCAGAGGACAAATATCATATGATTTCTCTTATGTGTGGCATCTAAAAAACAGCAGTAAACAAAAAACAGAAATAGACCCCTAAATACAGAGAAGAAACAGATGAAGAATGGGTGGGGGGTGGACACAACAGGTGAAGGGGAGCAGGAGGTAGAGGTTTCCAATTATGGAATGAATAGACCATGGGGATGAAAGGTATAGTACAAGGAATGTAGTCAACGGTATTGTACTAGCATTATGTGGTGACAGCTGATAGCTACACTTGGAGTGAGCATAGTCTGTTTTGTATACCTGAAATTAATGTAACACTGTATCAACTATACTTAAATTACCAAAAAACACCCCACATTTTCTCAATTAAAATAAAACCATTTTCATTCGTATTGCTGAAGTCTCAACATCTTCTATAATATGTATTTTTTTAAGGATTTATTTATTCATTTTTGGACAGAGAGCGCACACATGTACAAGTGCACAAGCTGGGGGAGGGGCAAGGGGAGAGGGAGAGGCAGACACTCTGCAGGCTTCCCACTAATATGGGCCTTGATCTCACAATGCCCGAGGATCATGACCCAGCTGAAACCAAGAGTCGGATGCCAAACCAAATGAGCCACCCAGGCATCCCTATATTATGTACTTAATCTTTTTTATGTTGTATGTCCATTTTTCAGCCACAAAACATTATTAATATCTAAATATGACACAGTACTCCTATAATGTCCACAGCTAGAATGTTACCAGTGGTTCTCAGAAGACATGGAAGTATTTGGAGGTCTTTATCAAAACACAGATAACCAATTCCAAGCCTCCCAATTCTGATTTAGTAAGTCTGGGAGAAGGCTGAGAATTTCCCAGGTGATTCCGATTTGTTAATTAGCTTACAGGATCCATTTTCTGCTCATCATAGTCTTTATAGCAATCCAAGTGGACAGAACATGTAATTTATAGGTTACATACTTGGGGTATTTCCATTTGGAACCTTTGTCATTTCTAATTGTTTAGTTTAATTCAAAGATGAATGTGTTGGCTTAAATTTTTTTGGTAAACTGCCATGGATCCTTTTTAGAGATAAAAGCCAATTTCTTAGTATTGTTTACATCATCTGTCCTCATTTTTAGCCCGTTGCTATAATTTAAATTAAGTGAAGCATCATTGTCTGACATGGCAAATGCTAATCCCAGCTTTGACTTGTTTTTCTAGTTTTCAAGAAAAAAAAAAAAAAAGGAGTTTCACATTATTTGAGTTCCTTAAGCACTGGTAAAAACGGAGATGTTCAAAGCCAAACTTCCTAGGTTTTATTCTGCTGCAATGTAGACAGAACCATAGGATGTATTAACTTGAACTAGATCCAAGGATCCTCAATTATAACATTAAAATACTGCAAGTATGTGTGTTTCGTGAATTTTTTGGTGGGGCGTAGAATTCAACTACTTTCATGGCCCAAGAAAGCTTAACAACACTGATTCAGGGACCAACACTTAAAGGGCCACGAAAATATACTGTACACTCAAAAAACTATTTTCATGTTTTAACGAAAGAAGGATGGGCTATCGAAAATCAAACATCCTGGTTTTGGCTTGCTATTAGTTTTGAATTCACTGAAAGGACAGACAGGGATTTAAGTGATCTTATAAAGGGAAACATAAGTCAACTCAATAAATGTCTTTTTCACCTAAAGGACACTTACCACTTTGTCTTAATAAAAATCAGATTTTATATCATGCAGGTAAACCCTGCCCTGAAAGACTTTCAGATATGGAAAAGCATTTTAACGGTCAAATATACAAACTAGTATATTACTATATTCTAAAGTGACAGTTTACAAAGTTTAATTGTTAAGAAATAAAAATATTTTCTAACCTTTTAGTGTTTTGGTTTTTTAGAGAGAGAACGTGCACAAGCATGTACGTACATGGCAGGGAGAAGCAGAAGGAAGGGGTGGGAGGTTGGAGAATCTGAAGCAGGATCCATGCCCAGTGCAGCATGGAGCCCAAGTGGGCTAAACCTCATGACCCTGAGATCATGACCTGAGCTGAAATCAAGATTGGGTTGCTTACTGACTGAGCCACCAAGGCACCCCTAGGGTTTCAATTTTTAAAATGAACTTTAATTTGGGCAAATTTCCTTCTTCATACAATCTACAAGTAAATAAAAATCTTTTAGAAACCTTCTAATGAGTAATCGGATTCCCCATAACTGCTCTAATCTTAATAAAAAACTAAGCACAGGCATTTGAGTTGTGAATAAACTAGAATACTCAAGAAGACTATTAGGTCTTGGCCAGTTTTTCAACAAAAAACTTGTACAGAATTCAGCAGCCTCTACTTTTGAGGCAGGGATGACACTCAGCTGGCTTGGGTGGTTCAGTGATCACCAGCTCCAAACAAATGCTTCAGGCATAAGACACTTTTAGAGACAAGATATTTTCTAAGTTTTTTTTTCATTTATCCTATGTAAATGGAAAAACAAAAATCAAAATAATTCAGTTTTTATATCATATACCGTTTCCCCCCCAAATATTGTTGGATGGTAAATACTTTGAAAGCACGTCAGAGGAACTCCCAAATATAATCCCAAACAAATCAGACAAGGTGAGGGCAAGCCACTTTGAAAAATTCCTTTTAATATTAAAACTGTCTTTTAAAAACTGTCATTATTACAGGAAAGGGATAGCAGAGCCATTGAAACAGTAACTTTTGGGGATTGCTAAAAGATTTTGTAAGCCCTAAAACATCTTGTGCAGGACTTAATAAATGAGTACAGTTGTGCCTTTTTGCCATGTTTAAAAGAAACGGAAATGAACAAGTTAAAAGGCATTTTCCTAACCGTGACTGCGAATCACAAGCCTGATGTCACTGGACGCCAGCTGGCACCGCGCCCATTTACAGTAAGTTGTTTACTCCCTGTCCACCAATCATACCACAGAGAAAAAGTGCCTCCAGCCATAGTCAGGGTGTCTTTTCAAGATAGCGCAACAGAGACAGAGAAGTTTAGAAGCTTTATTAAATTCTTAGAGGTATTATTTTTCACGCTGCTCCCAAATATTCCAATCCAGTTTCCACAACCTCAGCATTTTCAACTCACACAATTGTCTCTCAGCAGCCAATCTGAAAACTCACAGTTCCACAGTGGAATGGGTAGTGCCTTCTGCTCATTTTAAGCACTTTCTTAATGTAACTTTTAAAGGCCACCAGGTCTACCTTAAAATGGATTTTAACTTAATTAGACAAACCTTTAAATGAGCCATATTCAACATAAAAACTGAGACCAGTAAAAGAAACAGGATGTCCAGAGAAATAGAAAACAGAAAAAGTGATCATGAGAGAAATAGGTTAAGAGAAACACAATGATTCAAGTAAGTGATTCCTGGACTGCCCCAAGAATTCATGTTTGCTGCTTTGCCCTCGGAGAGCCTCTTCCCACCCACACTGGGCAGCTCAGGGAAAATAAGGTAAGAAAACTTTTTCTTGTGGACCAAACTTGTCTTCTATAATAGCTGTTCCCTCCATGACTTTCTAGGTGACATGCCATCACTGGTATTAGTTGTTTTGGAAAGCTCAGAACCTGTCTCCCACTCAGTGTGCTCAAGGGGTGTCCAAGTGAGTAAAAGACATAAAAAAGGAATATCTCAGGCTTTCTCATCAACATCAACTTGATCCTAGAATCAAGTCAAGAAGCACTTTTTTTTAAACCGATCTTATTGGAAGTTGAAATGTAAACAGATGTTTTCAAGCAAATAATCTAACCTTCTGAAAATGTACAGCATTACAAAAGAGTTAAGAAAGAAATCGTAAAGTATGATGTGGGCAGACACCTCGAGCCCTAGCCTAGCTCGGCAGAGTGCCCACCGGTGTAGCAGGGCTCTGCAGCTGGGGGAGGGGGGCTGCTTGCAAACCACCCGGTAACAAGTCCCCAAAATGAAATCAGCCCTATTTTTTACTTTTTAAAATGAATCTAGCTTCCTTTGCTAACATGAATTTTTAACAGATCTCAGCTCAAAGGGCTCTAAGGAATGGTAACTACTGTTTAAGACACGTATCTGGGTTGTTCCCCATCACTCCTCTGTTTTAAGTTATGTCTGGTAATTGTGGATTTTTAGTTGCTGCAATGTATGGTTCTGTAACGCTATTTCTTCCGTTATGTCTTCTACTTCTGTGTATTTCTCATAATTCCTATTTCTTCAAAAAAGGTCATGTGCAAATTCTATCAAATAAAATAAATTGTCATGCATTACATTCTAAGTTTTTTGGGGGGCATATAAGTTCAGTGTTAGTGATCATCATACTAGGTTTAATTTTCTTTTCTTTTTTAGATTTTATTTATCTGTTTATCAGAAAGAGAGAGAGAGAATGAGCGCAAGCAGGAGCAGGGGGAGGGACAGAGGGAGAAACAGGCTCTCCGCTGAGCAGGGAGTGCCACGCAGGGCTCGATCCCAGGACATGACCTTTGCGGAAGGCAGACACTCAACCGACTGAGCCACGCAGGCGTCCCTACTCAGTTTAATTTTCTTTTTCAGGAGCCCAAACAAAAAAGAATATACATAGAAAGTGCTAGTACTGAGTAGTTACAGGTAAAAGGGCATGTTATTTCTAAGGTCTTACTAGGGTGTGAGGCTTAAATTAGACTTTATCGGTAAGTAAATAACAAAAACAAAATCCTATCTTTGATAGAATAGTTAATAGCTGGAGAGGTGCCACACTTGTGGCCTTGGAAATTACAGAGTTTGTAAACAGGATTTTCAAATAATGCTGAAGCAGCAGTACTTCCTCACTTTCTCAGACAATCTGAATCCAAAGGGAAAAAATAATCAACTATTCACTAAATAAGTTGAAAGTTTTGTTTGATATGTGTCATGTATTCTGAGAGCATCTGCTATGGGAAAGCAGGATGATTTGTCAACACAATGACAAATAGCTTGAGAGTAAGATTATGCATAGTACTGACAAAGAATTCAAATTTAATAGGGTGATAGCAATTGCCATAAATTATAATAACTGTTACTCTTTAATAATTATTGTAGGAATAGTTCCATTTCTCAAATTCCCAACATTCACTTTTCCTTTTGATTTTAACCAATGAAAAATACAAAATAAAAAAACCACCATTTTGTCAATTTAACAAAATTCTTCTATGCGAAATTGAGTGTCAAAGCCTAAGGAATGTAAACCTGAAGAAAATCAAAAGATGCTCACTCTTCTTATTAAATGAAAATTCTTCAAAAATACTTAAATGGTCAATACAATATTACAAACCAAATTCAACAATAAAGTAAAGGGCTCATACACCATAATGCAGTGGGATTTACTCCAGGGATACACATTCAACACATGCACATCACTCAGTGTGCTCCATCACATTGAGACGACTATAGAGAAACATATGATCACCTCAATAGATGGACAAGATGCATTTGGCAAAATTCAACATCCATTTATGATAAAAACAAAAAAGTGGGTATAGAAGGAACATACCTCAATGTCATAAAGGTCATATTTGACAATCAGCTAACATCTTACTCAACAGCTGAAAAGCTGAAAGTTTTCCCTCTAAGAACAGGAGTAAGACAAGGATGCCCATCCTCCCCCTACTTTTATTCAGTATACTAATGGAAGTCCTAGTTATAGAAATTAGGCAGGAAAAAGAAAAGGCATCTAAATTGGAAAGGAAGTAAAACAGTCAGCATTTGCAGATGACATGATATTATACCTAGACAACTCTAAATACTCCATGAAAGAACCATCGGAATAAATGAATTCAATAAAGTCTCAGGATACAAAATTAAACAGAAATTGGTTGTGTTTCTAAACACTAATGAGAAGCTTTCAGAAAAAGAGATTAAGAAAACACTATTTATAATTACATTAAAAGAATAAAATGCCTAGGAATAAATTTAACCAAGAAGGTGAAAGATCGATACACTGAAAACTCTAAGAGAGTGATAAAAAAAAAATTGACACAAATAAATAAAACAATACACTGCACTCATGGACTGGAAGAATTAATATTGTTAAAATGTCGCTGCTACCCAAAGCAATCTAAAGATTCAATGTAATCACCATCAAAACACCAATGGCATTTTTCACGTAACTCCCACAAAGAATCATAATAGTGTAAGCAATTTTAAGAACAAGGTGGAGGGGTACCTGGGTAGCTCAGTCAGTTATGTGTCCAACTCTTGATTTTGGCTCAGGTCATGATCTCACCGTCATGAGATCAAGCCCTGGATCGGGTTCTGCGCTCATCAGGAGTCTGTTTGACATTCTCTCTGTCCCTCTGCCTCTGCCCCTCCTACCTCCACCCACTCTCTCGCTAAAATAAATAAATAAATGTTAAAAAAAAAAAGAAGAACAATGTGCTGGTATAATGCTCCCAATTTCAAGCTATACCACAAAGCTATAGTAATCAAAACAGTATGGTACTGGTATTAAAAACAGACACATAAATTTATAAAACAGAATAAAGAGCCCAGAAATACATTCACACAAATACAGTCAATTAATATATAACAAAGGAACCAAGAATATACAGTGAAGAAAAGATAGTTTTGTCAATAAATGGTACTGGGAAAACTAGACAGGTATATGAAAAAAATGAAGCAGCTGAAACCATAAAAACCCTATAAGAAAACATTGGCAGTAAGCTCTTTGACACTGGTCGTGGCAGTATTTTGGGGGCTAGTCTCTTCAGACAAGAACCACAAAAGGTATTACATCAGACTCAAAAGCTTTTGCACAGCAGAGGAAACTATTAACAAAACAAAAAGGCAACCTACTGAATAGGAGAATTTGCAAATCATACATCTAACAAGAGGTTAATATCTAAACTATATAAAGAATATACACACTTAATATAAAAAGACCGGACTTAAAAATTGGCAGAAGAGTTGAAAAGACATTTTTGTAAAGAAGATCTATAGATGGCCAACAGGCAGATGAAAAGATGTGCAACATCACTAATCAGCAGGGAAATTCAAATCAAAGCATAGTGAAACATCATGTCACACCCATTAGATTGGCTATCATCAAAACCACCAAAAATAACAAGGATGTATAGAAAATGGAACCATTGCACACTGGTGTCAGGAATGTAAATTGATGGAACCACTATGGAAAGCGGTATAAAGTTTCCTCAAAAAATTGAACATAAGGGCACCTGGGTGGCTCAGCTGGTCAAGTGACTTACTCTTGGTTTCGGCCCAGGTCATGATCTCATGGGTTGTGAGATGGAGCCCTGCACTGGGCGCTGTGCTCAGTGGGAAGTCCGCCTGAAGACTGTCTTGCTCTGCCCCTCCCCACACTTATGTGAGTATGCACTCTCTCTCTAACATAAATAAATAAATAAATCTTAAAAAAGAAATGAACACAGAACTAGTTTATGATCTAGTAACTTCACCTCTCGTATTTATCTGAAGGAAACAAAAACACCAGTTCAAGGAGATATATTCACCCCTATGTCAGTGCAACATTATTTTTTTTTTAAGATTTTGTTTATTTATTTGACAGAGAGATCACAAGTAGGCAGAGAGGCAGGCAGATAGAGAGGGGGAAGCAGACTCCTCACTGAGCAGAGAGCCGGATGTGGAGCTCAATCCCAAGACCCTGGGATCATGACTTGAGCGGAAGGCACAGGCTGAACCCACTGAGCCACCCAGACGCAACACTATTTACAATAGTTAAGAAATGGAAACAAATTGTCCAATGACAGATGGATGGATTAAGACAATGTGGTATGTGTATGTGTTCACACACAATTGTTCAACCACAGAATATTATTCAACCATAAAAACAAATGAAATCTTACCGTTTGTGACAACGGTGATGAACCTAGAGGTTATCATGCTAAGTGATATAAGTCAGACAGAGAAAGACAATACCATACGTTTTCACTTATATGGGGAATCTAAAAAACAAAACAAAAAGCTGGAAAAGATGCTTAAATATTGACAACTGATGGCCGCCAAAAGGGATGGGACAGGGGATGGGCAAAATGCAGAAGGTAGTGGAAAATACAGGTTTGCAGTTATGGAATGAATAAATCACAGGGATGAAAGATAGAGCAAAGGGAATATAGTCAATAATATAATTTTATGTGGTAACAGACAGTAACTAGACTTAGTATATGGATCATTTTATAATGCCTAAGAATATTGAGTCAGTATGATATACACCTAAAACTAACAGGATATTCTTTGTCAACTATACCTCCAAGAAGAAGAAGAAGAGGAAAAGGAGGGAGAGGAGGAGGAAAAGAGGAGGAGGAGGAGGAGGAAGAAGAAGAACAAGAAGAACAAGAAGAAAGAAAAAAATTTTTAAAGCAATCTGTAATCCTCAGCTTGTAGCTGAACTGAGGAAGGGCAATGTAGGCAGATATCATGAACTACATATAGGGAAATGCCAGGCTCTCTTTCCCCCATTTTTTCCACTTCCCCCAGTATTTTTTTTTTTAAGTTTTCAGAGTAATAACTTCAAAATGGCATTTTTAACACTCAATAAAAAAGAAAATGCTATGGTAATACATGAGTTGTCCTCACTGAAAAATACACATCATTATAATTTCACTGTCTTATTTTAATTTGGTACTTCTATTCCTAAGAATCCTTTCATCTTTCCCCCATTTCTGACCATCCCTTACATAGTTGTTAGATTTCTAGAACTAAAACTAGCTCTGAAATTCTGGTTAATAGTTAACGGAAAAACCTGAGATAAACAAGAAAAAAAATGTAAGCAGATATTTTCTTTCTTTTTTTAAAGAGAGAGCAGGAGAGCATGCAAGCAAATGGGGGAAGAGATGGAGGAGAGAGAGTCTTAAGCAGACTCCATGCCCAGCATGGAGCTCAATACCGGGCTTGTGAGACCATGACCTGAGCTGAAATTCAAGAGTGGGATGCATAACCTACAGAGCCACCCAGGTGCCCGGAGCAGATACTTTCTTGAGTAAGTATGTATTCAAGACAAATGAACAGTTCTTTCATTGGAAAATATCCCAGTTAAAAGATGTCTTGATCTTTTGGTTACTGCATGCTAATGAAGAACATTTATTTTCAGTAAAGTATGTTGGGATTTGGCTACATGGGGCTACAAGGAAACAAAGGTAGGCGTCTCTCCTCTTCACATTCTCTTTTACCATCAGCTCTTTCCACTCCCCACCCCAATAAACAAAATACGTACATAACTGTTGTTTTTTTTTTCTTTTTACATCCTCTCAAAACTTTTGCAGCCACTTTCCAAACCCATCATTATTTAACACTGACTATATAGAGAATTCCCCACAAAGATATTTTTCTTAATCATATTCAGCGAGACCCAGGTTAGCTCAGCAGTGAAAGGGCCCAAGAGGATACAAGAAAGAAACAAAGGTTTGGGGACATCAACATTAACAGCAAGTATTCCACAGAAGTAAATATTTTAATTCTGAAGACGAAAAGCCTTAATGTCTTCTTGATCATGAGTCATGAATATGATACCATCCTTTGAACACTTCAGCCATTATAACCATCAAATATCTGATACCATTAAATATTTACGGAAGGAATTCTATTGTTAAATGTTGGCAAAGAGTTCTGAACACAAGAGTCCCTGAACAGTTCTCTTTGCCTCAAGTTTTAGTCTGCTCTAATGCATTCCTTCTAGGTGTTTTCAAGCCCTTAGCAGCAAAATCCTTTCTTTTAAAGGACTGAAGCTTATGCAGAAGCCCCCTCCTCCAATACATAAAATAGGTAAAAGTGATATTGTACTGAGAAAGCATGTCTTATAAATTCATATTTACAATATTAATCTTTTAGGAAACAATCAGTGAGATTAGTAAACTTTTCTAAAGTTTAAATCGGAAATGTCAGGCTTAACACCAAACTTTGTATTTTAAACAGAGTTTGGAAACCATTGCTCTAAAACCTCACCTTATCCCCATTATCAGCCCCCAGCCTCATTTCCAAATGTCTGTCAAATCTCACAAAAATAAAGCCCAAACTTTAAAAAGGCCCAGCTAAGTCTGGACTATAACATTAGCTCTCACCAATTTCTTGCAGGAACTGTCTTCCTGTTAGTCTGTTTTCTCAGTGTCCCTCAATATGCCAAATTCATTCACTCATTAACAAGTACGTTCTGTGTACCTATAATGGGCCTCTAGATTTTTATTTTGCCCACTACTGCCTTAGAATTTTCTTCAACCATCCTCAACAAAAGCTTTCCCCTCTTAATTTCCCAAAGTTCTCAATAACTCCTGCCACACAGAAATCCTAAATCCTTTTATGAGGAATGGGCCACACAGTATATAGTCAAGACTGCTAAAGGGGAAATGCACTAAAATACACAATTGTGTTCCTCAGTTTGGACTTTTAAAAATTCAAACTTTTATTTCTTTTGAAGAAAACAAACCCATATCTGACTTTCAAAACTGAAGATCTGAGTCCTGTGGATTTTATAGGAAAAGTATAAATGAACACATACAGTTTAACTTATATTACCCTGTTTAATAATTAAAAATTTAAAAGTCACAGTTTGGCACACAGAAAAGCTCCTATGTTGGGTGGGGGAGAAAGGCACACTTTTCATACACATGATTAAAGAATATTCATCTAAATTGTATTTCACAGCACAGTATTTGATCAGAGTTTTAAGAAATACTAAATGCATGAGTTCTAATCACCACTACTATCTATAAACTTAGTAAAACTGCTTCTAATGTCTTCTACTATATGATTCAGCTTTGAGAGATGTTTATTTCTTTGCAACTTTATGTACTACCGAGCTTTAAAAAAAAAAAAAGAGAGAAGTAAGTAAGTTCATGGGGTGCCTCATTTAAGCTTGAGACTCTTGGTTTTGGCTCAGGTCGTTATCTCAGGGTCCTGAGATGGAGCCCCTCCTCAGGCTCAGAGCTCAGTGCAGAGTCAGCTTGGGTTTCTCTCTCCTTCTGCCTCTACCCCTCCCTGCCACAGAGACGAGCTTTCTCTCTTTCTCAAATAAATAAATAAATCTTAAAAAAAAATTCATAAATGATGCCTGTAATGTTTCAGAAAGGACTTGAGTCAGCTTTAAAAGATGTATAAAATTCATGATGGTAATTTAAAAGAAAGAAATTTTCAAGCTTATCAACTACATTACTATAGGAACACATTACTAAACAACTGTTAATTTAGAAACACAAAATATTTGGGATATCCTCAGACTTTTATCTTTCTTTACTGATTAATTTAAGCCTACTGCCACATAGAAGGAACAACATCAAAATAAGAAAAAAGAATATGGATGTTTCATCACACAGATGCCAATATTGGTATGAGGCTTTGTCTTACCTAGAACATTTAATGAAACATTAATGACACTGCTCCACCTACTGACGTTTCTATGGTTTCTGTTATCTCATTAAGGGACTCCTGTAAAGCAACTGATAAACAGTAAGCAGCCGAGTTAGCGACAGGCAGGGAAGGCCTAGCTCTGTTCTAAGGTCCTAGCTCTGTTCTAAGTTGTCTCCACTATGAACTGATAGCTGCTGTTGTAAGGAACCCTTAAAAGTTTTGTCTTGAGTCTATCCATGGGGGGGGGGGGGAAGTAAACAGAGCACACAAAAGTTACAACATACTGAACACAATTTAAACGGAATACAAATATTCCACAGAAAGAGAGATGAGGAAAAAATCCTCATGTTGCACAACGCTTCTGAACCGAGCACAATCACAGCCACGGAGCGTCTACTGGATATTAGTCTGAAAATAATTCAAGGCTGTTTTTCTAAACTTAGGCAATTTCCTTTTTGATCATTAGGTTAAGCTAGTTTTAATTAATATAAGTAGGAAGCACGGCTGAATGACTGAAGACCAAAGACAGAGCAGCAATCCAGGAATTAACTTGACTGGATTAAAGCCTTGCTCTGGATTACAGCATAACTAAAAAGTGCTAAATTTTAATAGCATTATGAAAGGAAAGGAAATGCAAGATAGGTTAATTAGCAGAACTTTTTTTTATAAATTATCTCCTAGATAATGGAGAGTCTGGATTCAGCGATAAATACAGGCATTCTCTCCTGCTATAGGGGACACATTCTTAAAATAATTTGTGGTAAGTGAGAAGACGTACATTTTACAAGGGGAGTAATGGAATATTCTATTCCAGGAGAGTTAAGATGTATTATGGAATCCTAAAGACTCAATATTTAGTGATGTATTTCTGTATTTCACAGATGTTCTATGACTTTTTTCCCCCTTTTATTACTGAACAAACAGTCCACCTGACTAAGTGTATGGGAGCATATAGGTGAAGCCAAAGACTGACTGATTGGTGCATACTCAGTTTCTATTGATGTCCTAATTTTACTAAATATAGAAAACCAAGATTGTTATCTCCAGATCAGTACCATAATTTTCCCATTTTCAATTAATTTCTCAACACCCCCCCCCTTAAAAAGGCAATACCATATAAGAAGTGGCATATGAAGTACTTCTTTAAACCCTAGGGCTCCTTCTTCATAGAAAAGCATTGCTGGAAATATGGTAGGTACCAAGACCCGGGTAGATTTCTCTGTGCTTGACTCCACCTCCCCAGGTTACCACAGAAGTTCCTGATGGCTCTTCACAGTCATGTGAAATACACTGTAATAAAATTATCAGTTGCTTCAGGATCCATCCACACAAGGATGAATAACCACAGCAACACCACAGTTGGCTGGTGGCTAAGGACTGCCATACAGTGACCTGAAATGGCTGTCTGCTCCTTTAAGAAACTTCTGCATTTTCTATAAAAAGCACTTTTGTACATAGGGCATCAATATATACTTTTCAAACAAGCACAACTTCTCTACCAAAAAAAAAACCTCATTTGTTCCAAAGTTGAACATATGACAGTTCAAGACCACCTATAATTAGACAATATGTAAGATTCAATGGATTCTGAAATTAAGACAAACAGTAAAACAGTGTGCCCCAGAGCTCTAGTGCTGGGTTTTGGCCAATATGAATTCATTTTCCAAACCAAAGGGCCATAATGGTATTTTTCATTATTCAGAATTGGAGAGACTAAAAAGAAGACATTTGGGTTTCACAAAAAGTGCTTTTAACATAAGACAGTAGAGTCAGCAAAAATGGTGGAGTAAGGAACTCCAGATTCCATCACTCCATAAGAGCAAAGAAAAAGGCAAAAACTGTCAGAATCAACTTTTTCTGAACTCTGAAAATTAACCCTATTCTGGGTTGCTTGAAGCAACCCAGAGAGTGTGTATTCATCTCCCGCCCCCCCACCCGCCCCGCACACATACATTGATTCTTGGTAAGAATAGTGAACTTTGTAGTGTTTTAACTTTCCCAGTGCCAACCCCTGCTCCCCAGGCTCAGCAGTGGCTATGAAAATAAAAGCCCACATTCTTGGTATCAGAGCTAGCAGAATGAAACTCACTTGCAAACAATTGTAATTAACTATGTGTCCCTGGAAGAGCACCTCAGAAAGACTGCCTTTATTTTGCCTAACTCAGAACTGGCCTAGTGCTAAAAATGTTATACTGTTGGGTTGGGGGTGGGGGGAAGTAATTTGTTGAAAACCTTCATGAAAATGTCTTCGAACAGCCTGAGGTGATAGGTAACGGTACAGGTGGGGTCAAACAACAGACTAATCAAAACAGCTGGAGGTTTGAAAAAGTCTCACGCATTCCTGGGAATCTAGAAGGCCAAAGGCATCAGTAGGGGTGTGCATATGCTCTGGAAAGATTTAAGAAGGCACCACCAGGTTTTTACCTCCTGTTGTCACTGAAGTTCTGATTCAAGTTGAAAGTAAAGGCTTAGGCAGAGCTGCCAAATACCAGGATGAGAGCTAAAGACCTGCCCTAATGTACACAGAGCCCCTGAGCAAAGACTGGATGATTTTTTGGCTTCCAGATATTTAGTAAAATCTCTGTGTAATTATAAGCTTACCACTAAGCCAATGGAATAGAGCCTTCAGGTTCCACATGGACAAAGAATACAAACTACAGAATTAGATCAGGAAAGTCACAAAATAAACAACACACAACAAACACTTCAAGGAGGAGAGAAAATCTATTTCCAGAGTTGCCATGTTTTAATATTCCAAATGTCCAGTTTTCAACAAAGAACATAAAACATATGCAAAAAATAAAAAAAGTATGGCATATGCACATGAAAAAAGAACAGAAGCTCCTGGGGGAAGCCCAGATGTTGGATTTTCTAGACAGACTTCGAATCAGGTAGTTTAAATGTGTTCAGTGATATAAAGTAAACTATGCCTAAAGAATTAAAGCAGAGTTAAAAAAATACAGTCTTGTTAAGTTGAGATTAATAGAAATATTCTAAAACTGAACCACAATGATGGAAAAGTACAATAAATGAAATGAAAAAGAGGTTCAACATGAGAGGTAAGCAGACAGAAGAATCAGCAAACTTGAAGACAGGTCCACTGAGATATGTACCAATATGTACATCATGGTAGTCACAGAAGGAGGAGAGGAGAGAAGTAAAAATAGGTCAACAAATAATCGTCAAGAATTTAATGAAAAACATCCAAGAAACCCAACAAACCCCAATGAGAGAGATTCAAAAAATTCCAAGCAAAGATCTACCACAATCCGACTACTGAAAGATGAAGAGAGGGAATCTTAAAATAAGTAAGAGAGAAGCAACACCTTATATAGAGATGATTCTTAATAAGACGAAGGGACTCCTCATCTGAAACTACACAGGGGCAGGCCAGAACACAGTAGAATGACACATTCAGAGTGCCTAAAGAATTAAATGTCAACTAAGACCTCTTAACCTGACAACACAACCCTTAAAAGATGAAGGAAAAATTAATGCATTGTCAGATAACAAAAACTCAAGCAGGAGGTGCCTGGGTGACTTGGTTGACTCTCCAACTCTCGGTTTCAGCTCAGATTATCATCTAGGGTTCTGGGATTGAGCCTCGTATCAGGCTCTGTGCTCAGCAAGGAGTCTACTTGACATTCTCCCTCTCGGTCTCCTTCTGTTCCTCTCCCCACTCACACATGTGCACTCTCTTTCTCTCAAATAAATAAATCTTAAAAAAAAAAAAAGGCAGAGATTGGCAGAATAGATTAAAGAAAACGTGATCCAACTACATGCTATCTACAGAGATTTACCCTTGGTTGAGACACATAGACTGAGAGTAAAATGATGGAAAAAGATATTCCATGCAAACAGTATACAAAAGAGAGTTAGAGTAGCTATACTAATAACAGATAAAACTGACAACACAAAAATTGCTCCCAGAGACAAAAAAGGACACCATATAATGATAAACATGTGAATAACAGATATAAACATATATGCACTTAACAATATAACCCCAAAATATATAAAGCAAAAACTAAGAGAATTAAAGAGAGAGATATATAACCCAGTAATATTAGTTGGAGACTTTAATACCCCATTTTCAATAATAGAACTAGATAGAAAATCAGCAAGGAAACAGAAAACTTGACCACCACCATGTATTAACTGGATCTAAGACATATCTGTCAAACACTCTGCCTAAGAAAATAAGAATACTCGTTCTTCTCAAGTGCACATGGCACATTCTCTAGGACAGACAACATGTTAGGCCACAAAACAAACAAACAAAAATTTGTAAAAGCTAAAATCATACAAAGTACGTCCTCTGACACAATGAAATGAAGTTAGAAATACCAAAGAAAACTTGGAAAATTTATAAACACATTGAAACTAACACTCCTAATTAACCAATGGATTAAAGGAAAAAAATCACAAGTAAATTAGCAAATGCCATAAGACAAATGAAAACAAAATTACCACATACCAAAAGTTATGGGATGCAGTAAAAGCAGGGCTAAGAGGAACATTTATAGCAGTAGATGTCAACCTTCTAAGGAGAAAAAGAACTCAAATCATTAACTTTATCCTCCACCTTAAAAAACCAGAAGAGCAAGCGAAATCCAAAACAAGAATAGGGAAGGAAATAAAAAAGACTAGAGTGGAAATAAATGAAATAGATAATAGAAAAACAAAAGAGAAGATCAAGAAAATCCAAAGTTGCTTCATCAGATATCAACACAACTTTAGTTAGAGAAACCAAAAACAGAAAGGCGACTTAAATTACCAGAATCAGAAATGAAAGAGTGAACATTACTACTGACCCTGTAGGAATAAAAAGGATTACAAAGAAAAACAATCAACAAATATGTATCAAACAATTAGATAACACTGATGAAATGGACACATTTCTAGAAAACACATGAACTATCAAAATGGTCTCAAAATAGTAAAAAATTTGAGAGATCTATAACAAGGAAAGATATTAATTTAATAATCAAAAACATTCCAACAAAGCCCAGATGTCTTAGTTGGTGAATTCTACCAAATATTTAAGAAGAATTAACAATAATCCTTTACTAATTCTTCCAAAAAGTAGGAGAGGAGGAAACACTTTTAACACTTTCTAAGTCAGTCTGAGGCCAGTTTTATTCTGACATCAAAGCCAGACAAAGGTATAACAATAAAACTACTGAGGAAGATAAATGCAAAAATCTTCAACAAAATACTGGGAAACTGAATCTCAGAAGCATACACAAATGATTATAAACCATGAGCAAGAGAGACTAATCCCAGGAATATAAGGTTTGTTCAAGGTAGGAAAATAAATTATTGTAATAAACTGCATCAACAGACTAAAAGACAAAAATGACATGATCGTGTCAATAGATGGAGAAAAAGCACTTGAAAAATCCAACATCCTTTCATGATAAAAGCACTACTAACAAGGAAAAGGGAACTTTTTCAATCTCATAAAGGACATCTATGAAAACCCTACAGCTAACAACATATTTGAACTGAAAGTTTTCCCCCTCCGAACAGGACCAATACAAGTATGCTCATGCTCATCACTGCTATTCAGCTTTATACTGGAAGTTCTAGCCAGGACAATTAGACAGGAAACAAACAAACAAAAAAATCCAGAGTGAAAAGAAAAAAAAGCAAAACTCTCTATTTGCAGATAAGAAGATCTTATATTTGAAAAATCCTAAGGCATCTACTAAAAAAACCCTATCCAGGCTAATAAATGAGTCCAGCAGTTGAAGGATAGAAAAGAAACACAAAAATCAGTTAAAAAAAATATCAGTTGTTATTACTGCGTAGTAGCAGTGAACAAACTGAAAATGAAATTAAGAAAATAAATTCTTCATGGCTTCAAAAATAACAAAATAAAATGTATTAATATAAAATAAATTTAACTGAAGAAGTATAAAACTTGCATACTGAAAACTACATAACACTGACGAATGAAATTAAAAGTGTACACAAATGGAAAGAAATCCTGTCTTCATAGACTGGAAGACTTAATGTTGTTAAGACTGCAATACTCCCCAAATGATCTAACGACTCAATCCAATCCCTATCAAAACTGCAACTGCCATTTTCCAGAAACAGATGAGCGGACCCCAGCATTCATAGGGATTTGCAAGAAATACAGAATAGCTGAAATAATTCTGAAAAAAGAACAAAGTTGGGGGACTAACATTTCCCAATTTCAAAATACAGTACAAATATAAAGTAATCAAAACAGTGTGGTACTGGCCTAAGATTAGATATATATACCAAAGCAACTGAAATGGGAGTCCAGAAACAAACTCAAACATTATGGTTAATTCATTTCAATGAAGGTAATGGAATCATTTAATGGAGACAGAACAGTCTTTTGAACAAATGGGGCTGAGACAATGAGCTATACATAAGCAAAAGAATAAAGTTTGACCCTTGCCTCTCACTACATACAAAAATCAACTCAAAATGGATCAAAAACTTAAATTTAAGAACTAAAAGCTAAAAATTCGTCAATGCATGGGGCACCTCAGTGATTAGCTGGTTAGAGTCTGACTCTTGGTTTCGGCTCAGATCATGATCTCAGCGTCCTGGAAAGGAGCGCTGTGTCAGGCTCTACACTCAGTGCAGAGTCTGCTTGTCTCTCTCTTCAGTCTCCCTGCCCCTCTCCCCACCTGCATGCACACACCTTCTCTCTCTCTAAAATAAACAGATCTTAAAAAAAATATTATTAGATGGAAAAATAGGTGAAAATCAGTGACAATGGATTAGGCAGCTTTTTTTCTTTTTTAAAGCTATGACACCAAAACCAAAAGCAATCAAAGAAGAAAAAGATAAATTGGACTTCGTTAAAATTAAAAACCTTTGTGAGTCAAATGACACTATCAAGAAAGTGAGAAGGCGACAGAATGGGACAAAGCATCTATAAATCTTCCCTAGCAAGGGTCTAGTATCCAGAATAAAAAAAACAAAAACAAAAACAAAAAAAACCCTCAAACCTCTTACAAACAATAATGAAAAAAAAAAAAAAGCCCCATATAAAAATGGGCAAAGGATTTGAAAAGACATTTCTCCAAACATATATCAATGGCCAAGAAGACAAAGAAAAGATTCTCAATATTATTAGTCATTTGGGAAATGCAAATCAAAACCACAAGATACCTACACTCACTTGATGGCTATTATAAAAAAGACAGACAACAGCAAGTATTGGCAAGGACATGGAGAAACTGAAATTCTCACACATTGCTGATGGGACTAAGAAATAGTACAACCACCACCTAATACAGTTTGGCAGTTTCTGAAAGGGTTAAATGTAGGGTTTACCATATGACCCAGTAGTTTCCCTCCTAGGTGTATTCGCATAAACAATGGTACATGAATGTCATAACAGCATTATTCATAATAGCCAGGAAGTGGAAACAATCTAAACATCCATCGGCTGGTGAGTGGATTAAAAAATGTGGTATATTACCTGGCGATTCACAGACCTGTACCCCTGGGGAAAAAAATATATTATCTGTTTATAAAAAATAAAATTAAAAAAAAAAAGTGAGAAAAAAAATGTGGTATATTCATATAATGGACTATCAGTGAGTCATAAAAAGGAATGAGGTTCTGTTAAATGTAACAACCAGACGAACCCTGAAAACACATTAACTGAAAGTCAGACATAAAGGCCACAAATTGTATACTGCTTATATGACATGTCCAGAATAAACAAATCCATAGAGACAGAAAGATTAATGATTGCCAAGGATGTTGCTAAATATCCCACGATGAACAGAACATCCCAGAATTACTCAGTTCAGAACGTCAGTAGTGCTGAGGTTGAAAAACTCTGTTCTAAGGTGAAGTTTATCTATTAAATGGGGGAAAAAAATCATGTACAATCATAAATACTCATTTTGACAACAGGATATAGGATGTTGAAGGAATATTTAAGAATCAGTCTCAAGTTTAGAGTACACCTTAAATCTTGCCAATTTTAAGACATCTTTAAGATCCTGCAATTCAAATTAAATTTCTTTTCTGAAAAGATTTCAACTATGTTGGATATGAGGATTTTGGGAAATCCAAGTGTCATCACAATGTGTTTTAGAACATGTTTTAAGGATGTTTCTTCTGTAGATAACTCCTTCTAGTCATACATTTACATCTAGTCACTGGAGAATATGAGATTATAGCTTTTGAGACTGGGATCCAGGACTTCAAAAAGTGGCTTGGAAACATAAGGCCAGGTGTGCTGCTTGCTAATCTTTTCCCTGGAACTGAAACCTGACCAATCGCTAGTTCTTTTATTCTTCCTTGAAAGAGGAGATAAAAGGTTTTCACAAAAAGCTTTCAAAGGGAGCTCCTCACCAATGAATGTGTTTGGAAACCATGAACATGGGCAGAAACATGTTAATTCACAAAACAGATGCACTTCTGCAAAGCAGAAGTAAACGTTCCTGTGTATAATTCTGTAAAGCAGAAAGCACCTAAGTTTAGTGAGGAAAAGGCACAGACTCAGAAGTCATGACCTAGTTTCAAATCCTGTCTCTGCTGAATTAACATCCAAGTCACTGAATCTCTCTGGACTTGTTCCCTCGTTCCAAAATATAGGAATAATTTTATATTTGCTCTAAGTATTTCACCAGATTAGAGGATCAAACAATAATTTGAAATAGGACTTGTATTTACCTAATAAAGAATGCATTTCAATGTAGAGTTGTTTTTTTTTTTAATGAACAAAATTAAAAATTCATGGAAGAGAACACAGAGATGGAACGCAGCTCTTTAGTGGATTATGACACTGAAGCGGCTCAATGGATCTTCCTAACCGTAGTCCCTTGAATCCTCTTCCACCCCTGAAAAAGATGGTTTCTGTTATCTCTTAAAAAATAAGATTCCCAAATAGCTCTCACACACACGTTAAGAATGCTGTCAACTTACTAAGCTTCCTCTTTTTAGCTGACCTGATGTCTGTCATCCTGGGCTGGCAGCTGGGTCTCAAAGAGAAGATGGTCCCCGCCTTATACAGCCACCAGGCAGAGGGAGCCGACTGAATTGTTGTTTTTTAAAGACCTGAAAATCTTAACTCTGAGGAAAAATGTGCATTATCATCTTCTCAAAATCCATTAATTATAAATATGCCATTATCACTTAGCCAACTTTACTTAAAATGAGATAAATCACTTTTGAGAATCCCTCTTTCTGGGACAGAGTGGTAACCTGAATTTCTCTGCCTGTATATTTACAGAAGGGAGTCTTGAGACATGAAGCCAATATATTAAGAGCACTGGCTACAGATCTGTGTATTACAACACACTAGTCGTCCTAGGCTTTAGCAATGACTGGCATTTCGCTGAGGTGGTACGGATCTGGCTTCAGGCTATTACGGGCCTACCCCTACTCAACCACCTGATTCTCTCCACAGTTCCATGACAGAAGCGGATGGTCCAAAATTCCCACTTGGAAGTTCTTACTGAGTCTCAAGAATTCAGTAAGAGAGTAATTAAAGAAAAGAAAACCTGAAGTTTAAGGAAGGTGAAATTAGGTCTATACAAAAGCAAATCATCAGGAACCTAGAAATGCTGGGAAACTTAGAATCTGATAGAAAAGGCATTGTGACGCTAGAGGAGTAACAATGCAGAAGAAGGCTACTAAAGTTCGTCCGCAGATTCTTTAGACCACCGCCAAATGAAAAGTCTAGTCCAAGGCATGGAAGGCTATTAACAAAAACAGAGAAATAGAAGGTACTAAATTTTTCTATGAGTTCACTCTGATAACCAAAGGAGTCTCTAATTGACCAAAGGCCAAAAAAAGAGGAAAACTTGAGATTTTGTAGTCGTCTTTAAAAAAAAATGTTTGGGATTTTTGTTCATTACGTGGACACCCAACATTACACGAGGTGGCTACCTCAAGTGACCAGACAAGTCAGTAATACTTTCAATACCACAATGAAAAGGTAAGTGTTGTTTTTATTTTTTTCAAGAAAACTCGATTAGAATTTTAAAAATTATTTGTGTAATTTCAATCCCAGCCTTTTTATTCCATTATTAGAAGTGCCCTTGCTTTCGACAGACAACGAAAGCAGATTTTTATGACATTGGTCTAGCATTCCACTAGAAACCATTTTGATCTTGTCTTACTTCGTATCAGTCTTTTTCGTTGTCCCATAAGACTGTAAGCTCCCAGGCCAAAATCTCGCTTTCTCTTTTAGTCCCCAGAGAGACCTGCGAGTGCTCCATAGGCCAAGATCTGTCTTGTTGATGGACATTAATCACGGCAGACACCGCAGCTGCGGTGCTGAGGAGGCAGAAAGGTATGAAGCAACAGAGCTGTGGGCTCGGCAAGAGCAGCCCCGAGGACACAACCCATCTGTGTCACTTACCAAATGGGTGTCTTTGGTCCACCTGTTTCACCTCTCTTACCTTTTGTCTCTTTGCCAATAACGCAGTGGTAAAGGATACCCTTCTTTTAGCATTATCATTAAATGAGATCACAAATGGAAATGGTCTGTACATGTTAAGAGTTCTAGGTGACTATAACTCTCTAATACCTGTGCCACCGTTCCTAAGGTGAAATACCAACCCCGCTTTTTTGTCCTGTCCCAAACAATTGTTTCCCTACCCCTCAAGTGGTGAACTGATCATCTCCAACACTTCTCTCACCTCTCTCCCTCTGCCTTCACTTAGCACTTAGCAGTAAATCTCAGCCTTTCTCACACAAATTCCTTACGTCCTATCACAGCTGGGCAGCATTGCGTCCCTCTAACACGAGTCTTTAAACTTTGGCACCACTATTGGCATACTAAAGCTGGGGAGACTGAAACTGACCCACAAGCATCCATCGTACAATCGTTCAGAAGCCACTTCCTGCCAATCTGTTCAACAAGCAAGCACGATCACTGGGCTGGCTTTGAAACCACACACGCATAATTTAACATACTAGTTTTATTTGATGAGGCAGAGTAGCTCCAGAAAGTTTTTTCTTTCAGGCACTTTTGTAACCAATGTGTATTCCAAATCCTAATCTCAAATTCTGCATTAAAATAAAACCAAAAAAAAAAAAAAAACCTGCTTTGATTTTTAAGTATTTTTTTAAAAATCTACTTAGATGATACTATGAAAAACCAAAATGTAAATACTTCACACCCACCACACTGGCACAAAAGTAAGAGTAGCACTACCACGTGTTGGTGAGGATGAGGGGGAAAAAGGACACTCAGAACATTGCTTGGAAACAATTTCGCATTATCTAGCAATTGTAGATGCGTACACCTTAGGACCTAGTTATTCCACTTCTGGATATAATTCCCTAGAACACTCTCACAGTATGTCCAAGAGACGTTTTCAGAGCAACACTGTTCAAAATAGCCAAAAAACCTGGAAACAACCCAAATGTCCCCTTGCAGAAGAAATAAATGTGTGTACCTCTATATTCATTCAGAGGCATAACATGTATCTGCATTAATAACTTCAGCTTCCATGGATGAATCTTACAAGGTCGAGGCAAAAAAAAAAAAAAGGTTGTAAAAGATTACATTCAACAAGAACCATTACATGAAGTTACAAAACATCTAAAACTAAGTGATGCATTATTTAGGGATATATAAGTAGGTGGTAAAGTCATAAAACAAAACAAAGTAAAGATAAAAACAAACTTTATTAGAGTTCCCACAGTTGGGCAGGGAGGAGATGGGGCAGCTAGCTGACGTGATGCTAACCATCTCTCCATTACCTGTGGTGCTGAGCACAAAAAACTACTTGCTCTGTTATTCTGTAAATCATACATGAACATTATAGATATTTTCTATAGGTATGAAATAGTTCACAAAGACATACAGTGCCTATAATAAAACAAGAAAACATGTTTTCAAGAAAGTTCATAAATTTAGTTTCTCTGTCCTTTCAGCTCCCGCAACGCTCTCATTCTGTCCCTCTAGTAACATACCAAACATACGACTGCCTTTGGAGGATGTTCCCTATTTTGTATTTACATTTAACCTCCCATATTCTAAATGGTTAATAATGGGCCTGAGCCTCACACCAGCTTGGGGACTCTTTTGCAAAGCAGTAAATGAAACCAAAAGATGAAACCCGTAGCGGGAATCACAAAGAACGAGAAGAAGGGCGCTGAACTTAGGGCCTGAGACTTGAATTCTCAAGTCACGTTTTACCAAGTATCTACATTATGCTTCTTCTCCCAAGCCCCTTGGGCCTTCATATTCTACCCATTTTCCGAAGTGCCGCCTTATAACTTGCACTGGTTAGCAGGAACTGAGGAAAACCACAAATCTCAGCTACAGGGAGGCTGGCATGCCCACGGTCGCCAGATTCAACACACTGGCCTGCCAGGCTGCAGGCCGGCATCAGCGTGTCAGCAGCAGTATTTGCACCCCTCCCAAATCCTTCCCAGGCCCTCAGTCTTTCAGGTAAGAAAGCCCAGTCATCCCACCTTCAGGAACTGTATGCAAAACAAACTAGTGAAAGCCAGTCATATGGATGACACGTTATTTTAAAAGAAAAACATAAGAAAGCTATTTAACACTTCTGATGTTACTTAAGGCAAATTCAAACTTGACCTTTTTAAGACTTCAACCTAAAGAAATACCTCAAAGAAGGGGGAAAATATACGTTGTGTACCTATGTACACACACGTACACTACAACACTGTTTGTAATAGCAAAAAAAAAAAAAAAAAGTTATTCTAAATTCCCTTCAATGGAGATCTAGTTAAACATAAATAATAACAGCATATCCACCTAGGTATTAAAAGAAGGAAGTGGCTTTGCAGGGAAAGAGGATACAGATTTAGTTTATATACAAACACACAAACATACACATATTTTATAAATGGCATTACTCAAAATTTTTAAACATTTCAAAGAATTAAAAATTGGGCACTTTTATTTACAAGTAGATTGCCAACTTCGGAGACTATAAAAAATATCAAAGGTAATGAAAAGATTAGCAACCATCCTAAGAACATACTCCACTTGATGATTTCTGACAGCAATCTATGTCTCTGAGAACTGACTACCACATCAGTTGGCACTATGTATTGAATTGACTAATGAAAGAGGCAAGTGTAAAAGTGCTTTAAAAAACTAAGAAAAAAGTCCTTATTTCAAAATAATCCTGTTAATTTCTCAATAGCATCTGGATGAGTATTTGGGAGAATGTGAAACACAGGGCACAGTTTGGTATTTTGCAACTTTTTGCTATTTCTTCCTTCTTAAAGTAGGCACAGTGCTCTACTCTATTTTCATAAACCCTCACTGTTACTTGGCTTTCATGGGAGGCTCCCTGAAATGAGGTCTGTGCCAATTAGAATTTTTCTAAGGCAAAACAGGAAAAATCATTACCCATTTGAAAGGTGTGGGGAAAAAACAAAGCCAGAGTAAATGCAGATAATTACAGGAAGCTGAAAAGGTTCTCGTATTTGACACACAAGGGCCCTGGGAGAAAATAAAGTGAAATGTTAATGAACAGAGGAGGGGTAGAGCACCGCCCAGCTCCCGTCTGGCACACGCGGGTGACAACGGACTGTGGGAGCGAGGCCAGGAACCTCAAGCAAGTCCTCACACAAGGACATGGACATCCTCTCAGAGCCAGGGCTCGGGGGGAGCCTCCTTCCTCCTGGCACAGGATTCTCTCCATCGCACCTCGTCTATGGACAGCTGCCTCTGTAGCTGTGCCCGTGTTCCCCCACAGGCCGTGACATCTTGGCAGAAATGTCGGGCCGGACATGGTGGGCGCGAGCGGCCAGAGCCCACAGGCCCCGCTGCTTCTGGCTTTACTCTTATGTAACTGGGGATGTGGACGCTTGGGCTGTGGTGGGTTTCCCCTCATGTCAGCAGAGCCCTGAGGCCCATGATCACCTCCATGCCAAGAGTTTACTGGCATCTTTGGTGTCCTTAGATCAGTGGCTCCAATCTCCCCAGTTCTGCAGAATATCTGAAAATGTTCAGATTCCTGGGCTCTACCTGAGAGGCATGCTACAGAAATCAGTTGTTTTCTTCCAGTATCCAGGTAAGAGCTTGGTATTACTTGTTCTTAACACCAGTCTTGATGGATTCACCCTCTCGGACTTGAGGACACCAGGGTTTAGAAGTGGTGCATGAAGAATGACCAGGGGACAGAGATGAGCAACAACAAGGCACAGCCTGCTCCACTGGAAAGGGACAGGGGGTGGGGGGACGAACATGGGACTCAGGCAAGCTGGAAAGGCCCTTTTGCCTCAAATTATCTCACCAGTTTTTTACTAAAAAAAGGAAAATATCTGAAATTCTACCGTTATGACTTCACTCCTTCCTTAAAGTTGTATCATATGTTAAAACAAAAACAGCCTTCAGGATTAAACTGTTACTTCTCACCGATGCAGCTAAAGTTCATTTGCTTCTTTTTTTAAAGAAGCCACTAAAACAAAGCACATTTGTAGCAGGGGCAGGAGGGGGTGGCATGTATCCCTCGTCCTGGAGGAGAAAGAAGAGGTGTCTCCCCCAAAAGCCGGGACTCAGGAGGGTGGATTTTGTCACTTGCCTCAGGCCGGCTTTAGCGCCATATCTAGGGAGCAGCTGCGCGCCGGGGACAAGCCTCGACCCACAGGAAATGTGAATCTGCGTGAGGAAGAACCACCTGAGGATGTGTTACACGCTGTCCCTTCTCCCACACTTGCTTGACCCTTCTCTGACCTCAACACACTCCAGCACCTGTTACAGCTAATCGTCTAATTACTGCACGTATCTGGCACCATGTCTCCCCAGGCAGATGCAAGCTCCTCTGAGATCAGGAAGAACTTAGGAGTTGCAGAGTGCCACACTGAGCAGTGGGAGGTCCCCATCAATACAGTCACTGACCACCGAACCAGCGGGTGACACTGGGGAGAAGCACTCTTCTCCTGCCGTCTCTTTATGACCCCCACCTTTGAGCACTGAACTTTACTTGCCAATTTCTCCTTCTTTCCAATTAACTATCCTTCTCAACTAAAGTTCCTTCCTCAGCATAGTCCATTTCTGTTGGTTCTTGCAAACATGTACGAACATGAAATCAACACTGAACATTTTGGGAAAATATCCCTGCATCTCAAATATGTTTGGAGAAGATGAAATTCACCTCCGTTTATGGTTCAAAGCAGTCTTTGTAAGGAAGGAAATAGGGAAATGTTGATCAAAAGGAAAAGCAAAGACTGAAATCCATACAGCCCAATGATTTAGTCTTAAAAACGAACAAATGAACAAACAACTAGGGGCTTCTAAACCAAGGACTTTTACTGTCCATACTGAAATATTTTCTCTATCATGAATCAAAAAAGTTGACCCAACCGTTCTTACAGTAAAGCATGATCAGAAACCTGAAAGGTAGCTACGGTGCAAATAGCAGCTGACTGCTTACGTTCACACAACTAGCTAATGCCAGAGGTAGTACAGTCTGTTTTCAGCGTTTCTGCTGAGAAACGCAACAAAAACCCCAGCTAACATTTCTGATTATCTGGATTTTGAAATATCTGGCTCTTTGCGTGAGTTGTGTGTGTGACCTTTTCCATTTCCTATTGGTAGGATGGAGAAAATGAAGTCATTTCTAGGTGTGACAAATCCCCAATCCAGTGTTAAGGCACCTGGTATGTCTAAGAGGGACCAGAATTCTTAAAAAATAAAATCTAGATTTGAATTGTATCTTTTCTTACAACTCTCATCCCACTAACCACAGTGACTCCTACCCAAGGACACTCAGGGGTTTTCATCTTAATTATGGGCCTCAGCCATTCTTTTCTTATAGGAAAATACCCCAGTGAGTAGTCGCTTCATTTTAAGGACACAAGTAGTCAATTACTCCTCTTTTCTTACATACTTTCCCTTTCTTTTTATTCCAAGGAAGTGACTAAGACTTGCACCCTGACTAAAGTGTGGGGAATACAATAAAAGCAATTTAATTTTGCATGAATAAAGCAATTATTTAAGTACTTAGGAGATACCTAGCCCTTTCTTTTAAACAGATTACACATGAAGAATCTGAAGTTCAGGGGCATCAACCACTACTGAGTGCCTAACAGAGAGGTTAGGTGGCTTATGTAGGGTTTCAGAAGGAAGTGCTACTGGAATTTGAACCCCAGTTAGTCTCTAAATCCCACACTTTTATCCTTTTGGTCACAATGACTGCTTTTCCACCCTGGGCAAGTTTCATAAGCAATTCAGAGTATCACCATCTGAAACATCAGAAATACCAAATGCACTCAATTCCTCTAACTACTGTGACAGATGGCCAGAAAACCTGACTCCCCCCACCCCTCCCAACAGTCAAGCCTGTGCACTCTAACTTGGCAGCTCCTCCATCTCCTGAATTCAGACTGGTCTTGCGACTTGGTTTGACCAATTGCAACATGGTGGAAGTCAGAGCTCTTTCTAAGCCTGGGTCTTAAGAAGCCTGGCATGCTTCTCTGCTGGTTCTTCTGGATCCCTGCTGCTATGCTGCGGGCAGGCTCTGGCGAGCCTGTTGGATAAGGACACGTGGCCGTCAGCCTTCACCGCCACGGTCACCCGCCAGCGGCCACAGACGCACTGAGCCTCGCTGACATCAGTTGAGCCTGGCCAGTTCACAACTGCCCAGCTGACCTGTCGACTCACAAGGAATAAATAAATGATTCTTATTTAAAGCTCCTGAATTTCGGGGTGGTTTGTTACAGACCAAATCCCACCTGACATAATACTCAAACAAATCCTTTCTGGAGAGAGAAAATTAAACAAAAAATTGTTACTAAAAGATGCGCTCAACATCTTTGTTGTTGATATAAAATGTGAAACTGTTGTTGATATAAAAATGTGAGATGTTCAATGAGTCCTTCAATACATGACTTAAATTTGCAAGTAAGGACGAAACATGTGACTCGATCAATTCAAGAACTTGCACGGTGCTTCAGTAGAGGTTAAGAACTGGAATATGGACACGAACAAGTGTGTGTGTGAAAATCGACACCCAGAAAGTGAAGTCCTTTTCACTGTGGGATTTAATTCATTCTCAATCATAAAAAACTAATTTTTAAGTCCTCTTTTGAAGAGGAAGAACTTTGGCATTGTATTAGGACTCTGAGAGAGTTAATATTCTCTTTAAGAAAGAAGCAAAGATACACAAAGAGATCAAATAAGCAATAACTTATTTATAATACCCCAAGAATTTGTCGAGAAATGAGAAGATACTCTTCCTCAGACAGTGTTTCTAATTTACCTTAATCAAGTTCCTAAGAGGTTCAAGTAGTAGAAGAGTGACTCTAGAGAACACTGGTGAGGATGGGGCCGGGGGGTGGGGGGCAGGAGTGGGAGAAAGCAAGACAGGAAGCACTCAGCACTCATTTTAACAAAACATCACACATGCATTTTTCAGTTCCTCTTCTATCTTATGGTCAAAAAAAAAAAAAAAAAAATCTGATAAAGGTCCCAGAGGTTCAAGTCTCCAAGACATAACTATAATTACTTAGTCTCAAAGGTAAGATCATGATGAAGCTAGTTTACAAACTACCAATTTATGGGGAAAAAAAACCCACAAAACTTAAGAATAGGGTGGTATGGCACGAGGGACAGGGTCGTCAAGCATGAACCTTTGGCATTAAGGAGCAGTCTAATCTCAGCCACCCTACCCAAAGTAATGGTGACATTTTGTGAGAGCTGGTGAAGTGTCAGACACTGTGCCAGGCACTTAGCATGCATTACCTCACTGTGCTTGTCTTAAAGGTGAGGGAAAGGAGGGTTCACAGGGTTATGAACTTGCTCGAGGTCACAGAATTCTTATGAAGACTCATACCCAGAGAGTGTGACTGCAGCCCTAATTCTGACCCACAATACTGTCCTAATTGTACTAGGCTTTGGTTTCCTAGGTGAAAAATAAGGACTGGATATCAAGACTGGTTCCCATTGGAAATTTAGGATTCTGTGACAGCAAGAGGAGCACCTCCTTGTGGAATGTGTTTTGGATAGGGACAGGGATTGGCACCTTCTGCTTATGGTATATGCTAATATTGGCCACTCTATCTACTCCTTTGCTTCTACACTCAGATACAGAAATGGTGAAGCTGGTTTGGGAAACAAGTCTACTGCCCACGAGCTGTTCACCCCAGTCCGCTAGCCACCTCTCTGCAAAGGTCTGGTTGCCCCTGGCTTTCCGTGAAGTGCCTAGCAGGGCAGACATTAAATGAATGGATAAAAACTCCACAGCCTTGGCTGGAAAGAGCCTGAAATTGGCTACCACGGTTTTAATGCTTCCTACAAATCTTCTAAATGTACACCCAAAGACCATAAGCTCCACAAGGACAAGAGACTACAGGCCTTACTTCCTGCCCATCCTTTGTACTTTGAATTGTGCCTCACATATTCTAACAACTTAACTCAAGAGCTGTTTGTCACTGGATTGTTGTCACTGGCTTCCTACAATTCCAAAGTGCCCTAAAATGGGTAAAACATATGCTTAAAGGCAGTATTTGCTTCCTCTTCTGTATGATTCTTTGTTCAAATAGCCAGCCACGAAATACACAGAGAAACCAGTATTAATTCAACAACTATTTATCGGGTACCTACTATGTGCTAATCACCAAGTGGGCAGCTGCCACAAGATACCATCAAGGGGGATACAAAAAGTGAGGGGGGATGCGCAGGGCTATATAAAGGAAAGTGTAGAAAGTAAGTGGGCATTGAAGAGGTCTAGAAGACTCCACAATGTTAAAAGCCGAGAGAAGGAGCTTGAATTGCAGACCACCACAATCCTCAGTTCCAGCATATGGCACCGTGGTACGCCGTCATCAATTTTAGGATTTGTGGCAAAAATGTTAGTAGTAATCACTTTTGTATTTTCTTTGTAAAGAAAAAAAAGCAAACACTGCCAGATTAGACTGTGGTTTGCTGTAATCCCTGTGAAAAGTAATTTGGAAGTACACATTAAAGATGTAAATATACATACCACTAACTCAGCAACCGACTTTGAGAGGAATCTATCCTTAGAAACCAAGTTGCTGCATGTTAAGTATTCATAGAAAAGGATGTGTACGGGAGCCTTGTTTGTAGTGGCAAAACTCTTTCAACAACTGGAATGGAATACTCTACAGCTGTTAAAAAGAATGGGATCTACAGGTGTTGATCTGGAAGGATGTTCAGGACGTACTGCTGGGTGAGAAAAGCAAGTTGCAGAGCAGTTCTGTTCTTATTTACAAGCAAACCACCCAGAGGGCCTTACATATGTGTGTTTATGCTGATATGGTGATACAGACAGGTGCAGGATAAGGGGGGAGACAGGTAGGAATGGGAGGAAGAAAGAGGGAAAGAGAGGCGATGTGAATAAATTTAGTGATTAATGTTTTCTTGGTAAATTTTACTGAAGGGAATTCTGCCAGTTTTTTGCCAACTTTGAAAAGGCATTTGGAAAAACAATAATAAATAAAAACAATTTAAAAAGAACTAGTTCACAGACTATCCCTATAAATTCACTTACACACAGAGCTTCTTTCCTGGACAAGACAGAAGAGCACGGAGTTGTACGAAACTGTGCAAAAACCAAACCCTCCAAGGGTTCTGAGTATTCATGGGGCTCCCTGCCATGTGCCACAGTTGTCATATGGGTCATAGTGGAAGGAACATGAAGAACCATCGGCCCATGAGCAACAGAACCACAGTCATTTTTTGATGAGGTAAATAAAAGTGAAAGCGGTATCACAGGAAGATTAATTTGGCAGTACAGTGCAGAATGGATGGAGAAAGGAGAGGTGGAAACTAAGAAAATAAGAGACTACTGAAGTGCTAAGAATTCTAACTAATGGATGGCCAGAGTTTTTCCTGGTGTGCTGACTTCTTAGGGAAAAGAAACTTAATTTCTTCCTGGTTTCCAGCCTTTGTCTCTTACTCCAAGCCCAACCTCAGGGTCTCAGCGGTCTCAGGAGTGGGTTTCTTATTATTCACTTCAATATTTTAATCTAAATTTCAGAGGCTGACTACGCTTTTAAATTTAGGATTTCTTCTTAAAAAAAAAAAGAAAATTATAAACGAATCACTAGTTTTGTTGTTTTATTTAGGGATTCATTGATTTCTCGACTTTGACTTCTGACAATGTTTACATATTTGAAGGACCGGCTTCAACAATGATTTCTTCTTTTTAGGATACTCTGTTCTGTCTCTTCCACCCCAGCCGACTGGACAGCATGAACTACTCTGTCTCCACCCTGTTTAAACCTGCTGCCTCCTAATTCTCCAGCTATTCATTCAGTATCTTTTGTGGCTGCTCTCTCTGGATGCTTTCCAGAGCCCTGTCCTTGGTCCTCCCCTCTTTTTTTCCTAAACACTAAAGCAGTTCATTCTTAAATGACCTCATCTGATTTCCTGGCTTTAGCTAATACCTACTTACCTTGCATTTTCTTTTTTTCTATGACTGTCTTGACCAAATTAAGCTTAACTCTCCTACAACTCTTAGTAGAAGAGACAGCTTATCTTACTAATCTTTTGAGTTGCTGCTATATACCATAGGCGCAGTAAGACAGACCTATACGTAGAAGGCAAATCTTAAAATGTAACTAAGTCAGAGAAGGGTAATTTAGAATTCAGGCAAAAATAAGCTACCTCTTGGAATAGTCAGTAATTACATACGCACTTACATGAAAAATGGGCACACTGAATTCTTGCCTGACTTTCTAAGTCAACACAAATGCATATATTAGATACCTGCTAGCATCATCCCAAATCTTAAACAGTGGAAAAACACAAAGACAACAGCTTCTATTATGAAAGGTTACTATCTTGAACAAGATAAATAAAAGAAAGCTAAACCTCAAACTTCCATTTACAAGCTTTGGTTACCCCAATTTGTTCAATGGTAAATGTACCAGAGTTGTTCTAAGTCAGAAAGTATGAAAAGTGGTCCATTTCAAAGTCATAAAGCAAATTTCAAGAATGACAACAATTAAAAACACATTTGCTTTATGTCTTCTATGTATACAGAAGCACTCACAAATCTTGAAGCCAAAAATCTGAAGAAGAAAACCTGTGCTCTAATTCCTCCTAGTTAGGCTCACGGTCTGCTGACATTTCTACTTCTCTGCAAAGATGGAAGTGTGATCCATGCCTACACATCTTCTTGGTATATATGTCAATTTTGTTTACTGGTATCTTCACCATGGATTTGCAGAGGTCTTACTATTTGCTAGACAGGCATTCTTCTACTTGCTGGGGTACAGAAATACAGGACACTTGCAGACAGTATCTCTGCCCCCATGGAGCTTGTGGTCTAGCAGGTGAACCCGTAAGACATACACACAATCAGCCTAACATGGAAGGCAAGGGAACAGTGTGTGAAATGTACTGCTTCACACAGAGCAGTCTGAGAAGGTCTTTCTTATGGAGTTGACATTTAAGTGGAGACCTACATAAAGTGAGAGAATTAATGCGATAAATGAGAGAATGAATGTGGGTATCTGGGGAAAGAAGATTCCAGGCAAAAATTCCTCAAGTTTGAGCTCAAGCATGGGATATGCAGAAAGAGGACTATGCTTCTAGAGCATAAGAAGCTATTAGGAGTAACTAGAAAGAAGGTGTTTAAGGCCAAGAGTGTGTAACCTTAGGCTATGCATTAAGGGTGGAAATCATGTTTTCTCCCTGTCTTATATCACATAATATATACAATGACAGTATATATACAGCAATTTCCTTCCTAAGTGATTGAAAGCTCCTGCTGGCTCATTCTTAACTATACAGTCCTCATCTGATGAGCTCATTCGTTTCATCTTTTCCTTCCTCTGTCTCCGATTCCTCGTTAGCACCCCTGCGCGCCCCCCCCATGCTTTTTTTTTCCCCCAAAATAGCAGACTCAACTTCTGTTTCCCATTCATCCACACACTTTCCTCTTTGAAGTCTCAGTCATGCCTTCCTGAGGAAGAGTTTAACCTCCTTCAGGTGCACATTTCAAAAAGCCAATTACACAGGGGCAAGAGGAGGGAGAGTGGAAGAGATACAGAGATCTGGTGATAGACTGAAAATCACTAGACTGCAGCGTGAGGTTGGGGATTTTCATCTTCTTCATCTCTGTAGGCCCACTGCCTAGCTCCATCAACATCTGCGGCTGCTAGTGCAGTTGGGAGAACCTTCAATCTAGATGGTGTAAGCTAACTTCCCACTCCACCCGTCTCAAGAATTCCTTTCCCAGAACATGCCTTTGTAATTCTTCCTCCTGTTAACACGGTGTAGCTAGGCTGCTTATGTATTTCCCAGTGCTCATACAGAAATACTTGGGCACAGAAATATCAAATTTAACCGGATGCTGGAATTGAAATTTAGAACTTTCATTTTCCTTTTCCATGGATTTCTGACTTCTAGCATACCCCTCCGGCTCCGTTTACTGTTTTCTCTTTCAAATATGTCTGTGGTAGTTGCAAAGCACTGTGCTACTCTGATAAATGACATATGAATTAATGTCTAAAATACAGTGAATTAGAGATTGTTTCACCTATTTTTACTTTCTCATTATTTTTTTCTTATATTTTAAAATCTAGAACCCGTATAGACTGCACCAACACCAGACCATTGTTAAGTGCTTAGCAATGAGAAACATTTTCTACCTAATAGGAAAACAGAATGTAAAAGAATGGTTACAAAAGTTATATCCCATTAAGCATGCCAATGTATATATCTTTATGAATTCCAAGGTTGGAATCTTAGCATTTTGTAAATAATAAACCTGACTAAATTTAGAAAATAGTGACAACTAAAATTCTCTTAATTTTTTTAAAGTACTTTCACTATGAGCAGGACATTTCTATTCAGGTTATAAGGAATAAAGGAAAATGTGTGAATTAACATGTGAACTTTATATTGTAGCTTTAGCTCTCTATTTAACTACTTTATGGGTGTAAATAATTTGAGTGTACTTTGAGTTCTTGCTACATTGATTGTCAGGTAGTTAATTCCTTGATACATTGAGGATTGAAATAGGAAATTAAGAGGAGATGAGGAATCACATGTAGGAGCTTACTTTTTATTACCTATTGTCCTATTTCCTTTAAGTCCAAGGGAAAGACAGGCACCTTATTTGAATATAAACGTGAAAAAAAAAACAGGCTTAGCGGTGAATACTATCTATTTTTTCTATAGTATGGTAAGAAAAGAGAACACATAAGCTATTAACATAAAGCTCCTGGATAGCTTAAAGAAAACAAATCAAACCTTAACCACCGAGCACCATCCATTTCAAAATGGTCACCTGGGAAGCTAGGCATTTATTCCAGGGAAATTTAACACAGTTTTAAACATCTATAGAAATACCTACCTGCATTCTTTTAAATAACCTCAACGAAAATAAATGTTATAATGTGTGAAAGGATTAAATTTCTAAATTTCTGGAAATACTGAAATCACTTGGAATCAGAAAAAAAGGTAAAAGGTAAACCATGAGGCTAAGGACATTTTCTGATGAAGCAAGAACATTCAAGTGTTACTACAGTGTAATGAATCCAGTTTCTTTTATGGCTTACAAAGTAGATCTGGAGGCAATTTTAAAAGAGGGATAATATGTAAACCCTTCCAAGGTAGAGGCTTAGAAATAAAACATTCACTTTGGGTTCCTGTTTAAGATTTTACTTATTTATTTGACAGAGAGAGAGATCACAAGTAGGCAGAGAGACAGGCAGAGAGGGGTGAGGTGGGCTCCCTGCTGAGCAGAGTGCCAGATGCAGGGCTGGATCTGAGGACCCTGAGATCATGACCTGTGCTTAAGGCAGAGGCTTAACCCATTGAACCACCCAGGCGCCCCTGGGTTTGTTTAAAAACAACAAACAAACAAACAAACAAAAAACAAAAACAAAAACAAAACCCACAAAAAACAATGTATTTTATAGTCACACTTTGTCCTTAATAAACTCAGCTGAATTCCAGATGACAAATTTCACATAAAGTTCTAATTAAATTTTTTTAATATTTCCTTTTAAAAAAGCTGCCTACAAACTTAAGTTATATTTTACATGGGCATGTTTACCATTTTAAACTACCACTTAACTGTTTTCTGCACTTGATTCTTTGTGATATAAAAAAAGATTTATAACTTTGGTTTCATCCATCAAATTTGTTTTTTTTGTTGTTTTATCACTTGATCAATAAAGAAAAAGTTATTAAATGTTGTCAAGTAAGTTACCTAATCCTCCCCAATGTATGCACTTAGGACAAATTTTGGTATTCAATATAGTCAGAAACTCCTTTCACACAGCTTTGCTAAATATAATAAACATGAAAAAAATCTGAAGCTATTAACTGCATTCTAATATTCAGACAAATTCAAATTTCTTGGTGAAACTTAATGAATCTCTGCATAAATCATTTTGTAAGAATACCAGACAATAAAACATCAAGGGAACCTTCCAGCATTTATTAATAAAAACCTAACAACGTAGCCGCTGTTATCAACATGCTATTGAATTTAGATGCCATATCTAATGAACAACAGAAAAGCTAACAAAAAACCAAAACTGAAAAAAAACTAATGTAAATACAATTACCTTGATGCTTAAAAGCTTTAAATATAGTCCTTATGGAACTGGAATCCATCAACCTTCAAGGATCACATATAGTAGACCCCGGAAAAATCTTAGTGACTGAGGAACAGGATATGCCTGACACAGGCACAGATGTCCTCACGTACTTAGCCAACGAGGGTCATGCTGGTTTGAGCCAGGAGACTTGGCAGAGCTTTAAAAATTCCACCTTGAATTTTTATAGTGCTTTTTAATTTTCAAAGTAAACATCCATGCACAAATTCTGTCAAGCAAAAATGCTGGGCACTCTGTATCTTACAGAAGCTGAAACTGTCACAGAAAACTTTAAGGGACTCTACAAACATACACGGGGCAGTAGAGGGTTCATTCTGCTTCTCCTATATATATTGTTTAAAGATTCACTGATGACAAACAAAAACTTGTAAAGACCCATGGGAAATTTCTAAGACAGTGTTAAATATTCCCCTTCAGATCAGGATTAAGTTTTTCTGACTATTCTTTTCTCTTGAAATGTCTCGCTTTCTCACTTGTAAAATTAATAACAGCTGTCTTCTGTACCACATAGATAATGACAGAATCAATAACCTAATGCAGAAACTACAATTACAAACCCTCACTGGCTGCAAAGAAGTTTAAATGAGATGAATGCATACAAAGAAAGCACTTAGCATGGGGCTGCCACTTACACACTCAACATTAGTGGGGGAGAAAAGGGTTAAAAAAACAAAACAAAACAAAAAATATATATATTTATATGTGTATATATACATATGTCTATATATATCTATATATCTATCTCTCTCTATAGGAAAGGATATAGACACTGTACATTTTTTAAATCCAAACTAGTTGATTTCATAGCAACTTTTATAGAACACCTGGTAATCTGTATTATTTTTCAAGTCTCTAGAAACCAGATGTTAAGAGAAGCCTGCTAGGGAAGTTTAGACAACAGAGAATGCGGATAATCCAACTCAGCAACACCACAAACTAATTCTGCAATGTTTCTTTAGACATTTTCTATGGGTCTCATTTCCTCATTTGGAAAAATGAGAATGTGGGAGCAGATGAGCTCTCAAGAGCCTTTAGGCTCTATTCTGAAATCATTGTACCCAGCACATAAAACAAACTCAGAGAACCGGACAGCCCCACCTCTCCAGCTCTACCAACAACAGTGTTTACCCATCATATTCTATGTACCACCAATTACACTAATTCTTAAAAAAATACCAAATCCCTGTTCACTTTTGTCTTGTACTTGATAATGAACAAAAAAAATCAAAATAACCAACCTAAGTGTGCCATTCCCTACCCCACTGCCTCCTTCACTAGTGATAGATTGAAGAAGATTATAGATTTTTAGAAAAAGAGACACACACATGCGTCAAGAAAGTACTTTGACTCCATAGTATCTAATCACTCGAGGTCAAAGACTGGCTCTGCTCAGCCTTAGAACTTAAGTCGTCTGATTTTAAGTTTAGTTCTTTCTTATTTAACTAAATCAAATTGGAAGGAATTTGAAGGTTTTTTTTTTTTTTATAAAGTTTAGTGATGGTGATAATATAGAATCCATCGTTAAATTAGAATAATTATATTTTAAAATGTAAGAATTTACAATAGATTGAGATATCCTTAAAAAAGGTAACATAATTGTTATTTAAATCATTTTAAAATTAAAGAAGCTTTTATCTTTTATATTCTTTATAACTACAAAGCAAAACAACATTAAAACAACAATAACAAAGTCTGTCTATAACAAGCTGGTAGAGCTTTAATGTTTGGCATGTGATGATCATAAGGTCACAAGTCACTGCACTGCCCCAACAGCATGAAATAATAAATCAGGAACAGAATTGGATGTCATTTCAAAATAGCTTTAAAAAATTGGCTATCAAACACATTTTCATAATAGCCACTGTTAAATATTAAGGATAATTATGAAAACTAGAAGAAAGGCTCTTTTTTTATTATAAAAAGGAGTAAAAGTTAACATTTATTGCAGCCCACTATGTGTCATTCAGCATATTCAAGTGGAACGCTCAAAATGTTAGTTACAAAAATAAAAATTCATGTAAGACCGTGTGCTAAACATCTGCAACTAATCCTATCATTAAACCTTTCTCTCCATACACACACACACGTATGTATATATTTTAGTGCCTTACAGAATGAATTTAAAAAATTCTAAAATAAGAGGTACTTTCACTAAATTTATTGATTAGACACTATCTTACGTATCTTGATACTGGCTCAAAAGTGTTTTAAAGCACTCAAAATTAATATTTGAATGACTCTGAATAAGTATGCTTAAGCATACAGCTCTACCAAGATAACGGATTAATATTTAAAATTGGCCCAGAAATAAAATTAGGGGATCACAGATCACACCCTTGCACTCAGAATAACTGGCATGAAGGACTAGACTGAAATACAAATAGTTGTAATGACTGTACAGTAATACAATAGTTGTACAGAACCCCCTGATTTATTCTATCTACCTACCACTGAATAAAAATTCAATTACCTCAATATTCCAGCAGAAAAATACACAGCCTCTGGAAATATGTTACTAAAGAAAACGGCTGCTTTCTACAGTCACATGACAGTGTGTATGGGAAAGTGGAACAGTAAATACAAAGTGGTTCTATCAATGTAAGATCATGACTATTTCAACTTCATTGCAGTAACCAGATTTTCATTGATTAAAGAGCAGATAAAGTAAAAAGGGACAAATATGAACTTGATCTTAGCTGGAATTATGTAAACAGAATTAAAATGTCCACTGCATACTTGTTTTGGTAAGGTAGCACAGCAAAAGACAACAGCGGAACTCTACACACAGTTAGGGCTATACTGCCACCGAGGAGCTTGAGGTTTCCACCTCAAATGGAAGCAGCTCAATTTTAATTCTGCTTAGTGCACAACCTCATACCATAAACACATCCCCACGTTTCTCTTCAGTCCTCTGAATTTCTTGACAGTTGATCCAGACTGCTGGTTTTCGGAAGCGTTCTTGGGTACTTCTAACCCTAACTATTTCACACTTCTAGTGCTAGTGCTCCTCCCTCTCCCACCGCTTTGCCTCCAAAACCCCTTAATTCACAAACTCCCCGAGAAATCTTGCATTTAAGGGACACATGCGATGGCAGTAAAATAAAGACGACAGCCTGTCAAAATTAGGTCTTTGGAGGTTGAAATCACTGTCTACAACTAACTTTGAACTACTATAAAATTGTTTATTTTCTAAAATCTATACTTTAATGAACAAAATGAAGCTAAAGTCTCAGTTAACAGTCACATTCTAATCCAGTTCGGCATAGAAATGATCAATTCAAAGGGAAAAGAACACTCAATGGATTTTTTTCTTTAAATAGAAATTCTCAATAGGAATATTTTTATTTACTTGAAAAATACAAAACATAAGCAGAATGAACCAGAAGAAAATGAGAGCAGTTGGCTCTTTGAAACTACAGAAATAAGAGCATGGGCTTTTAAACCCTTCTGAAGGGTCAATAATCAGGAATTGATTTTTTCTTTTTCAGCTATAGCTTAATTCAACAATAATATTTCTTGAAAACTCTTGTGCAACACAATTCACTAACATGTACTCTGCCTGACTTAAACGTGGAAGCAGGTGCCTGTTAATATGGCAAATACCTGTAAATACTACCATATGCAATTACCGGAATGCCTATTTAATTTGCTCACGTAAGTGACAGTACATAAAAAGAACTCACTGCTAATTAAAACTCGGTGTGATCTTTTTAAGCAAGAAAAAATATGTTTTAAGAACTATGCCCCAGACTTTTTTAAACCAAATACAAATTAAGATTCCCTAACAACTAGGCTATTTCAATCACCTGCAGGCCAGAGTGGATTTAGACTTATATAACCAACCAATTAATACAGATGCTCTTTCACATTAGGTACTCATACTAAAATAAACTCTTTTGATCCAATCTCTCCTTCACTAAAATCTCTAAAGGCCCCTACAGTGATCTCCACCCATATATGAATTTCATTATTAATACAATTTGCACTTAACCTACATTTATGCAAGGTATGTTACAGAGTAAGTCTTTCACAAAATTTATACATTCCATGATATATTTAAAGTGGTCCAACTAAAGTATCTGTAATACCAAGAGACAAAACCCTAACAGCATCACAGTACACATTATGTACTGTATCAATTATACCAATATAATGACCCAAGAAACATTTTAAGAAGTAATTTCAATAAAATATGACCACACGCCAATCAATTATTTCTACATCCCAGGCATTCCACACTAAATTGACACACCTGAATACACACACTACTTTTTTTTTTACTAAAACAGTCGTAATAAAGTACAAGTGTTAAAAATGAAAAAGATACTTATCATAAAGCTAAAAATAAGTATGTAAAATAACCTAAAGCAAATCTCTTTTAACATGAAAGCCAAAAAGACAATGAAACACTCACTGCCAGAAGCTTTGGAAGGAGAGGAAAAACAAAAGGTAGGAAGTTAATCAACTATCCTTTAAAAAGGGGGGTAATCACAGCCAAAACAAAATCTCTTCCTTATGCCTCTTTTTGGAGAAAACATTTAGCACGGCATTAATAGGGAAAAATAAAGGGGGGGGTGGACAGAATTTGCTTCGCTCATCCTGTGTTTGTACAGGTCTTCAATTTCATTACGTTAATAAAATTGGACACGGATGCAATTAATACTGACAGATGTTTAAAATCTACATAAATGTTCAGAGCTTTATAAATCAAAGCCCTCTGCCCTCCACAGGACTGAGTTTACAAAGTCATCTTGTACCATTCCTTCTCTTCAACAATCTTACCCTTCACAAGATGGTCAACCTTTTAACACTCAAATTTCAACATAGTCCAAATAAAAGCTCTAATTCTACCTAAAGCCACTTTCTCCTCTGCCTCCCTTCAGCAACTTCACCATTAATGCTTCAGTGCAAAAATGTGTTTTCACGGAGGTTGTAGGTTTTTGCTAAATTTGTTGAATTTTAGTATTTAAAAATCATATTCAGCTAGTAGGGCTAGTTTATTTTACTTTAAGAATGTATGTGAATATCCCCATGCTTTCTCTTGTTTTCGTATCAATGAACTTAATCCTTACAAAGAAAATATCTGACTATACTCCACCACAACAGTCACAATTTTACAAATAAATGTGAACTGGATGCTAATGTACGTTGACAAATCCATAGGGGTTGCCTTCCCTGGCAAAACAGAGTGTAAAGTGTTTTGGTTTTTTAGCATTTTGAGAAAAAGCAATTTTAGGTGACAGCTTAAAAAGTCAAATTACAATTTATTTTTAATTAAACAAGGACTGCAAGTGAAGTTATTAGTGGCACAGAGTATTCTCAAGTCAGAAAGTCAGTATTCACTATGTGTTGTGGTCTGAACATGTTGATCACTTGGGTCACTGCTCATAGCTATTGTCTGAGGAGAACCACGGAACATATAGAGAAGAGAAAGCAACCAATTTTAGTTATATCAGGGCCCTTGTGTGGAAACAATAGACTGATTCAATGCTGGTTAGAAAAGAAACATTGTTTCAATTTACTTGGAAGCAGCTTTGTTCTGGGTAATCACAGTTCCCCATGTTAAGTTAATGCCATAAGGTATGAAATTTTCAAACATTAGCACTTATCCTGTATAAGATATTACACCTTTTCATTAGCACACAAACTACTGGTTATAATTAAAATCACACATCAGCATTAAATTAATCATTTCATTGGATATTAAATAATCTCTGAAGAGCCACATCATCACTGCTTTGCCTATCACCATAAGGTTGTTATAAGGCTCAAATTAAAAGTGAAGACACTTTATATGTAATAAATTCCTATGAAAGGCATTGAGGTTATCTTTAATGATTTAAGAGTATCTATGTTCATCTAAGACTTATGCCCCAGATCCCAGATTTTACAAGGCTTAATCAAAGTTCACCATGAATGAAAAATGGTTAAGTCTTGTTCTACGCCTTTTTTCTTTTTCTATAGTAAGAAAAATGAAAACAGTATTATGGTGATTATTAGAACAAAATGCATTAATAATCCCCAAAGAGTTTCCTAGGATGTATTATGTTTTGTACAATTACATGTTTTATAAATTAGTGTAATAGTTTCCTACAGATAGCTCAGTCCAATCAACTGCACTTACTCTTCAGGACAAGCACACCGAATCATTAATTCCACTGCCAAAATTTTGGGATTGAAAATTTAAAACACAGCATTTCTTTTAACATTTAAACACTACAGGGTAAGAAACACCTCAAATCTCATTACTGAAAACATTTTAAGTCTTCCATTCAGAATGACAACAATGAAAAGTTAAAGTAATGTTCTAAATAAAATATTATTATTATTTAAATAGATTACTAGATAGTTTACATGAAGATATACAAGAACCAAGGTCTTTTCTTTTGATAAGAAATGAGCCTTTTAAAGGAATAGAACATAGCCTAAACCTAAGTCTGAATGTTTTCTCCACAGGAAAACCCTCCTTAAAGAGGATAGAAAAGAGACACATCAGTGTTAGGATCGATCTTTAGAAGAAAAAGGATCTTAAAAAGAGTTTTAAATAAAATCTTCACTGACTAATTATTAGGAAAAATGAATACCACTAACATTAAAAAAACAAACCAACCCCCCCCACAGAAAAGCTCATGTACAGATAAATCACTGTGTACTACTAAGCCTTTTCAAAACAAAAAAACAAAACAAAAAAAACACCCAAAAACAACAACAAAAAAACACCCACAACAACTGATTAAGCAATCTTGTGTCTCTGCAATCACTTTTTTTTGTACTTCCTTCACATCACTGAAAATGTAATACAAAACTCAGTATTTATCTGACTTGGGGGCAGGGGGACAGGGGTAGAAGGTAGAAAACTTAACCTCTATCAACAGATACACCTAAATTTAGAATCTTTTCCTGGTAATTCCATTTTAACAGACTGTTTTCAGATCAAATGAAAATGTCACTATACGTATAAATGACTGAGAAAAAAGAAGAGAAATCAAATGACAGTTGAGAATCAAAGCTTGACAATGTTGGCCACCACATATCGATTTGAGAACTTGTAGGAACTTTTCAAAGTTAGATTTTGTTTTGTACCCTGTTGCCACCAGTTCCTTTCTTAACAAGACTGAAGAGCAGACACAACCATGTACTTTAGGTTGGAAACCCAGCGGGCAAGTCCCATGTCTAAGGCTATGGTCAGGTCCACTGCTCACTGCATTGCTTTAGCAATCTCAAAACTCAAAGTCTGCCATAGATGGTTCAGTGTGAAGAAAAGGCTCATTGTCACATCGTCCATTTTTAACCCTTTGACCTCCTCAAGCTAACATCTCACAAGAGTATGAATACAGCACACACTTTTGCTAACATTAAGTATGAACGGTACTTTTCACTTTAACATAAAAGCGTATTTTAAAAACACAGTAATGGACACACACAATTAATTATTAGACATGAAACTCCCTTGAATTTATATAATTTTTACTCAAAATACCTGTTAACGAGCAACATTATTTTGAATTTTTAAATAAAATGTGCAACTACAGGCCAATAGGATACTGAATGCCATTCTTTCAGAGAAAACTTGAAATGCTTATGTACAGATAAATCACTTGGGTATCTTTCAATCATGCCTACTTTTCAAAGGACTTAGTAAACTTAGTAACACGAAAAAGGCACATACAAATCACTGAATATTTAAGTCTATCAAGACATTTCATATCCATTCTTAAGAAACAGAAAATCATTCTTCTTACCTTGAATAGCCATTAGAAAAAACTGATCGACCCGGGAAGTTCAAAGTCCCCAAGGAAGCCAAGTTGTCATCTCCAGATCCTTGGCACCTATTCCAATTTTCTGAACCAACAGGAATTGGTGGAATGACATTAAAAATAGGCTTCTGATCCTGTTGTTGAGAAACGGATGCTGTATTCATGTCATAGTGGTACATCTGTCCCCCAGAGGTACTCACACCATGAACAGAAATGGCAGACATTTTATTACCAATTATATTTGCCCCAGAAAAGCTTCCCTGACAGTAAACTGGGCCCAGTTTCTCCTGCTTAATTACCCCAGGGGTGCAGAGTTCAATGAAATCTTCTTTTTCTGTTTTCACTTGGGGCAGTGGCACACTGTTGGGGCTTGATAAGATCAGTTCTCCATTATCCTTAATTTTAGGTTTAGTGTCCGGTAAAACAAGAGGCTTACAGTCCTCATTCGAGTTTCCTTCCAAAAGGAATGGATCATCCTCTCCTGCCAAAGGAGAAAGCAAACAGTTTTCATCTATCAAGAGGTCTGATTTCCAAGGGCTCTCACTTGCCTCATCCTCTGGGGACCCAGAAGAGAACTCCAAATCCTGTATTTTTTTCCTCCAAATGTCAAAGGTGCTTTGGTCTGTGGTACACAACTTCACATTGCCCCCATTGGAGCCAGTCTGGCCTTTCAAATTTTGCTGGTCTGAAGACACATCAGAGAGAGTTTTTGAAAACTCCCTCTCCATGGGGACAGCGGAAACAGCAGCGGACGCTGAGCTCTTGGGGTTCTCTGGAACACTGGTGGACCTGTTGAGGTTTGCGATGCTTTCTTCCAGAAGCCGAAAGTCTGTTTCCCCAGAGGAAAGGCTGATTTGGCCCTGCTGTGGGAATCCCAGGTCATTTCCCATCACTTTTGTTTCTGTCTCTCCCATATACAATCCCATTGAGAGTGAAACTGCCTTGGACAGATCTGGCTGCTGTGCATTGCTTCCTGGGCCTTTTGGAAAATCAACCAAAAGTCTTTGCTGCTTGGAGTCTGACTGAGAAGCAGCAGCCAGTGAGGGTGAAGATGCAGACACCTTCACAGTAGCTCCTCCCCTTAGGGTTTTATAGAAGTCCATCACATTTCCCCTCTCCCGACCAAGAACACTGCTAGAGATTTCTTCTTTACTGGGGGGACTTAGTGATTCCTTGGAGTCCATCAGAGATTATCATCAGCTACCAGGTTGGGGGAGGGGAAGAAAAGAAAAAAGAAGGGGAAAAATATAAGCTATAAAGTCACATTATCTCAGTGATCTGATTAGTAAGAGCCTGTTAAATGAACCTCTTAGTTAACCCTGAATCTAATTCCTTGTTATCAGAAAAGTAGTTTCTCTTCCAGAATAAAAAACTCATGTCCCCTGCTCTCATTCAGTGTGCCACATTTAAAAGAACAATGCAGTTCAATTGCACAGCTGAGGGCAAAATTGTATCAAACTAAGGTTGGCTATTCATCTTGCCACTCACAGAACTGTAACTTTGTTAATCACAGACATTATAATTCATTACATCTGATTATTCTAAAGGTTCAAATTGATGTCAAAGTATTTCATTTAAAAAGAGCATGATCATTACAATTCCTACTTCCTTTCAATCAGTCAAGGCTGTTTGCTTTTCTGAGAACCCATACACATAAAATCTGATAAATACTATGATAGAATTTGCTCTCAAACTGCTCACAAACTGCCCTCCTACCTGCTAGTCACACAATCTATTGGTAAACCATGCACATTTTACTTGAAAAATAAGCAATGATGATTTTCCAATAAACTGAGAAAGACTCTTATTTTTAACCCCCGTTTCTTACTCAATGTGTCAGTTTCAAAGTGTCTGCCTTCAAATTTTGGACATAGCAAATGAAATGCGTTGTATATAGGCCAACTAAATTTTGGATTTTATCAAGTAGAATGTGCAGTAGCTTCTCACTACAATTTCAGCTTATTTAAATACAACAAATACAGTTCTCTCAAACCTTACAACATAGTAAGACCTAAATGAAGCTACATTTTTCAAATCGCTTAAGACCCTCAGTATGAGATACTATTATATCTTTAAATCAAGATTTTTTCTTTTCCAAATAACGAGGTACTAGAAACAGGAAAACCCCACAACTGTAAAATCAAGTTCATATACACCCAGGTAAAAGAAGAGCCAATAAAATTGCTCAGAATAATTTTCTCTGTATTGTAAACCTTCACCAATCCCCACTCGAGGCTGTTCTTGAGAGTATTAGGTTGGTAGTATACGGTTTATAATCAGGATGCTCTAAGAGGTAAGAGAAAGCTTTGATAAGCACATTTGGGACATCATCGTCAAACCCTATCCAATTAAAGGAAACTTCTGCGCACTGAGACCTTCCGAGGCATAAACTTCACTGGCCCTCACGGAACGTGGAGTGCGATTAAGGAAGAGAGAAGGCTGACGACCTGCTTCTACACTCTTGAGGGTAAACTGCTCATCTCCCCGCCGCTCCGCCGTGTTTATCTGATAAAGATCTCTAAACACAAGGTATCAAATGGAGTCTAATGAATTTCCACGCCGCTTTGACAGCTGCCCTCAAACTCGAAACCAAAACAGTATTTCATAAAACGAAACGATCCCTCCAACGACTTTAGCTCCCAGTTTAAATTGCAAATAACTGTCACATTAATGGGCATTAATGAACCCTGCCAAAGGGTCTTAAGCGGTATTACAAGGCGGCAGTTACCCAGCTTGCTGCCCGAAACGTCAAACTAGCGCCAGAGAAAAAACGCACCACAGAACTATTGTGGCGAGGGAAGGTCTTTTTCTACAAGGGGCCACTCAGGAGCGGCAGGCGCGCAACGATGCCAAGCGCTGAAGAACCCTCTCCCCGGGGAGAAAAAAGTGCAAGGGTAAAAAGAGAAATGTGTCCAGACCTGTTGAGTTCTTTCTCCGACACGCCCACTTCTACCAGATAACGCCAGCCCTGGCCGAAGTCTCCAAGTTGCGGGCTGTCAGCCCCTGCGTGTGTACACTCACTCACTCTCACACAACACACACACGCGCGCGCGCACACACATACTCCCTGCGCGCCTGCCAGGAAGGAGACGCGCTGGAGCCTCGACAGAAACCCTGATCGCGCTTGGAAGCACTAGGGTGGAGTGGAAATATTCGGCCCAGTAGAATTCAAACGCGGCTCGGCGTTCACCATAAAACGGGTGTTTGGGCGGCCTCCCGGGAGGGCACAGAACAGGGTATTTGGGGGGATCTGCAGAAGCCGGAATTCCGCGCCAGGGAACCAGAGGACGGAAAGCCGGGGCAGCTCAAAGAGCCTCCACTCGCAGAGAGCTCAGGTTCCTCCCCCCTCAGCCCGACCCGGGGACGGCCGCCGAGGGAGAGGAAGAAGCCTGCGCTGTCACCCGCGCGCTGCCCTTTCGTCACTATCACCCCGGCCCCACCAGCCCCCACCCCCATTCCCGGAGGCTAATAAAAGTTTGCAGGCTCCCGGGGCGGCCCGGCGTCCCCCACCCGCACCTCAGGAGAGCGAGCGCCCCTGCGGGCCCCGGCCCCCGGCCCTCCCCACCTCTTACCTCTGGCAGGGGCGCCGATCACCCGCCACCGTCCGCAGCTCCCACCGCAGCCGAGATAAACAACTTAACGTGTGAAAACAGGAGCAGCAGAAGGGAGATATTTTTTTTTTTTTCTAAAAAAAGGAAGTAAACAGCCGCCCCCTTCGCCATGGGGGTGGGGAGGGGAGAGCCCCTATTTGAGAAAGTCTCCCATTCCCCAGCTGACAAGCCAGCCCTCCCGCTCCGCGCAGATCCCCGCGAGCCCGGGATCTCAGGCGCGCGTCCTCCGTCCCGGCGCCCCGCCGCTTCGGCCGCTCCGGGTGCGGCGTCTCCTTCCACCCACCAGAATCCGTCCCCGACGGGCGGGCGGTGACTCGGGCTCCAGTCACAGACTCGAGCTCGCAAAATGGAGGAGGAGGAGGAGGAGGAAGAGGAGGAGGAGGAGGGGAGGGAGCGCGGACACGCGAAAGGGCCGCCCGACCGCGCCAAGCGAGCGGGACCGATGGGGAGGGGGGGGTGGGCGGAGGCGGCGCCACGGGTCGCACACACTCGCACACACACGCGCTCCCACTCCACCCCCGGCCGCTCCCCGCCGGGGAACGGTGCAACCTGTTGGCGACGCTCGGCAACTGCAGGGGCGGCCGCAGCCCCCGCCCCCACGCCCTCCGTGGGGGCCCCGCCACCCCGGTCCCGAAGGCGCCTCCACGCCCCCGGCATGGCCCGGGAAGTGGCTGCCGGCCGCCGCCCCCCGAGCGCGCGGGACTTCCAGCCCCCCACCCCCCGGCAAAGAGAGGCGGCGGCAGTTGGGGGCCGACCTGGTCTCTCTAGGGCGGGCTTGGGAGCGAAGCCGAGTTTCTCTAGTTTTGTCTTCTTGCTGCCTCCTTCCCGCCCCCGCCCAGCTCCGCGACTCCCGACCCACTCTGGAGCTGGCTCGGTCCCTCGGCGGCGACCGCCGTCAGCGCCCCTGCGGGTGACAGCGGGCTGTCCGGCGGGTGGAGGGGGCGAGGCGCGGCCCGCAGCAGCGCTGCGGGGGTGGCCCGTGTCGCCGCCCCGGAGCCAAGTTGCACGAAGTGTGTCACTTAGCGCGGGGCTACTAGGGTTGCACGGAAACGGTGCCGCAGCGTGTCCGCCGCTCTCGGGGCCGGACCGCCAGACACGCCCTCTGGGGAGGCTTATGGAGGGGAGGGCAGAAGAGGGGGTCGACGCATACGTACTCTTGGCCCTGGGGGAGTCCCTTGCCCACAGGTCCCCCACCACCGCATCGTCTGGGCGGCCGCCGCCGCGCTCTCCCACCGGGAGAGAAGTTGCAAAGCAAACCCACCCTCCCCCGCGCTCCGACCGTCCCCCACCCTTCTCCCCGAGTCTGCGAGGCGGCGGCGGCGGCAGAAGGAGGCGCCGCCTGCCAAGTTCAACCCCCACCCTCCCTCCCCGCTAGCGCGCTCACACTTGAAGGAAGTTGCATGCCAAATGCAAAACCTCCGGCGAGCTGAATTTCTGTGCACTTTTTTATTATTATTTTTAAGGAAAGCAGGGGGTGGCAGGCCGAAAATCAAGTTGCAGGCGAAACAGTAAGTTGCTTGCAAAGTACGCCCTCCTTCCCCCGCAAACTCCTGACCTCTCCTTCCACCCCCTCCAGGGCCCAGGTCCAAGTTTCCCGTGGAGGCCCCTCACCGAATCTTGACATTTGCTGCACTCCACTCAATGGGTCGCCCACCCTTTCGTGTATGCGGGACCCTTGTCCCTCCAAACGAAACAAAACACACGCAGCTTTAAAATGTCAGCCTTTAACTCCCTCCAGCTGTTCCCGTTACGCGCCTCCCCCTCAGTCCGAGGGAAACACGTGGCCTGTCCCCAAGGAGAGGGGCGTGGGGCCGGGGGAGTCCGCGCGGGAGACGCCCGCCCCAGCCCCTAAGCCCAGCTTGCCGCGTCCAGAGGGCTTGGGCTTTGCCTGGAATGAGCCTCCTACCTTGTGCGACACTTAGTATGATTTTTGTGACTCGGGGAAAGGTTGTGCTGTATTGCTTTAGGGTTTGGGGCGGTAACTTTTGCGCCCCCACAGGTGACGGCGCTTGCCAGCTCATGACGGGGGCGGAGGCTGCCGCAGCTCCACCTAGTCCCTGCCGGGGCGCTCAGCGGCAGCCACTCACTCCTCAGGCAGTACTCAGACGCTAGCAGCGGCCGCCTCTGCTCTGACATCTTGAAGAGGATTGGGGAAGCGCATGCCGGAAGCCACCTGCCGCCATGTTGGTAAAGGAGCGTGACGCCAGCCGGGTCTCGCGTCCACCATCTTGCTAAAGGTTCTCCATCACATGGGGAGCCGAAGTAGCCCTTCCTCGATTCGGAAGGATGGACGCTGCTCCCCTGGGTTGTCTGATGTGAAAGGAGAGAACTAAGCATTTTAGTTACCCACATGTTGGGAAGCGATCTGCTCAGGCCGTGTCCATACGATTCTAGGGCCGCCATCTTGGCAAAGGAAGAGCGGCTCTCCGCCTTCTAAAAGGGAACCAAAAGCTCTTCTAAGTAGACCCCTCAGCCCACAGATTTTTGTGAAAGGCGCTGAGCAACCCAGTTGTTAACGCAACCTCTTTCTGGATCCAGAAGAGGTGGTTCCCCTTTTCCTTTCCCTTGGCACTAGTCAACTAGAGGGAGACTCTTGCCGTGGGTGCTCATAGCAGACACCCACGGTTTACTTCAAAGAGCACCACTTTGCCTGCTAGACATTTTTTCCACCTTAGAAGCCTCAATTACTAAAATCAGATATCTTGCGTGGGTCCCCACCAATAGTTTCATGGGGGGAAAAGAATCAAGAACCAAACTTAATATAGTATGTGTGTTTCAGAAGTGCATGAAATAACTCATGCCAATATGATTATCCTTCTATGTCTGCTTAAAAGTAATACTAGGAATTATTATATGTATGAATACCCTATAAAATGTAATTTGTGTATGTTTGTATGTTTGTATAATTTGTATGTAAAGGGACAGTAACAGTTGTCTAATAGACTGCTTCTCCCTATACCATAAACCTATTTCATAATTGAACCTCTGCTGTAAGAGAGGAATCCACCTCATCTCTTACCTCTTTAAATTTAGGTTGCATATTCCGTTTTTAAATAATACCTGGTTTTACAAGAGTTCCCCATTAACTTTATTGACACTCATTTTGTCGGCAAGTCCAGCAATCTTCTTGAAAAGGAAAAAGACTCACCTTGGTTTTCAATTAATTGCTGTTGAAAACACTTTCATTGGGTAGAAGGCTGTTATTTTCAGTGGTTTACATTTGTTAATTTTTTAATTTGATAGAAAAAAAACTTCATTCTTTAGTCTGTCACATTCATCTGAACGCACACATAGACTGAGATTAATCCAGTCTATTTTTCAGAGTTAGAATTGTTAGGCTTTATGGCTAACATTTATTGACCATTCTGTTAGTCTCTTTTATCATTTCCATTGAAATAATCCAAGCTCACTGCTACATTATTCCTCCAAAACATTAATTAAAATATGTTGTACTCCTGTTCAAGCATCTACAATAATTCCCTTCATTGTAGAGAGATCCCAGCTTCCATTCTGTTATTTAAGACCATCATCTTTCACCTGCTCATGTCTTGAAGGCAAAGCCTTTTAGCTGATGGAATTGGACTAGTATTTAATTAAACTAAAAAGTCAGTTAAAAGGAAGGAATTATTATTATTTTTTTTTAAATCACACTTGGAAATGTGAAGTTTTAAACGTAAAACTGAACAATGTATGTCCTACTTCTTTGGTGAAAGCTTTTGTGAGCCCACTGACTAGAGCTCATGTCTTCATTTGTGTACTAACTATCTTATTACATCACAGCAGTTAAGAGCAAGACTGGCTGACCTCCACCACTTTGAAGACTATAACCTTGGGTAACCTAATTCTTTGCCCTAGTTTCCATCATCTATAAGATGGGGATGGTAATAGTATTAACCCAAGTTACTAGAAAGATCAAATAAGTTTCATATATGTGAAGTGCTTAGACTAATTCCCAGGACATATTAAGTGTTTAATTACCAGCATCAATTATTATTAATATATGTAGTATTACTATTTCCCGTTTTTTAATTGGAACAAAAAATTAAAAATACTTACAAATATAAATGAGTGTCAGTTTCTGAATTTGTATGATTTATACCTCCTGACCTCACCCCAATCTGTTAAAATTGTCTTGCATCTACCTAATTTGACAGTGATTGTTTGTATGGTATCTTTCCATTTAGATTTTATAGAACAACTATTACTTTTTAAATCCTATTTCATCATTTAATTATTTAAGTTAAATAATTAGAATAACTAACACAAATGGAATAAACATGTTTTGGGGGGGAGAAAAACCTAAGGGACTGTTAGTAAACCTATAGTTTAAATGGTGGGAACAGAAATGTGGGAGTACAAAAATTAATCTTGGCTCCAGTGTTCATTATTCCCTAAGTATCAATTGGTTATGTTTCCCAGAGAGGATGGAGAACTTGAATTAGTTGAGATAAATGAATTGAGTAGTATCATTTAAGATGAGTCCATCCTGCTGAAGAAAGGGCACAGTATATACAACATCCATTCCCACCTCTACCATTGTTTATCATATATATTTCCTTGTACATAAGGATATCTCTTTGTGACTTAGTTTCCTATAGCCCATAATTCTTTGTCATGGTTCTATTTTCTATGGCTCACTCCTACCTCCAGCACACACAGTTTAAAAATCTGTGATAGCAAATGTAAATTGGAATCAAATAAATACCTACCACATTTTTACATATTAATAATTTTTAATATGATGGTTCGTTACATACGCTAATTTTATAGTAAGCCAATCCAAACAGTTTACATAGAATGTCAGAACTTACTTAAAAAGATTATTTCTGCAGCTATCATAGCTATTAGATGACTCTTTACAATAATAACTCGACCTTGGGAAACAGTATTATTCTTGTGTAACTTTGTAAGGTAAGAGGTTCAAGAGAACCCAGCTAAGCTTTAAATGTCCCACCTCTTTCTGCTTCAGTATTTGCATTTTATACCAGACATGCCTGTTATAAATAAACAATTCACACTTAGTACAGCAAGTTCTTAATCATAATGAATTCCACTTTGGTACCTCTCTTTGTAATTGGAATTAACATTTCCACATGAACTGGGAAATGCTAAATTGTTACCAGCATCCCTGGTGTTTTGTTGCTTCTCATAATGCTTTCAATGATTTCATCATATGCCACCTAAAATATCACAATTTGTGCTCATAGGCATGAAATGCTCTATGGGTGTCCTGTTAAATCTATATTCTTTATGCTGGCAGAACTTGGTTTAAGCAGTACCCGACCCAAGGATACAGTAAATATGAGCAAATAAATGAGGGAGATGTTGAAATAAGCCAAGAACCTCATGTTTTTAGAGTTTGGAGACATTAGGGCAAGTACACTGAATAATTGTAACAAATATTATGTACTTTGTTTTGCATTTGTGGCACTTGTGGCTGGCCATTATGTCATTAGCGTTCTTCCTCTTCTGATTTAATCTCCTTTTTCTGTCCCATGTTCTTTTGGTAGAGATTGTTTCAATCTCCATTTCTAGGTGGAATCCATCAGCAAATTTTTGAAAACATACATTTCCATTTTGGTGCTTACACTTTATTTATTTATTAGGTCACACTGGATTGTATTTTGTTTCTAAGGTAAGTCAGAAATAGTGGGGTTTAAAAAAACAAACATCCTTGATATAAGGATCCCTTCACAAGATATAAATATACTTGATATCAGACTCTGGAGTGTTATAAAGGACATTTGTTTACATTTTTTAAAAATGTGATTTCAGTATTAGTTAAATTTTCTCTAGCCTCCTGTTCACTTTTCAGTATAAGTCCTAGTTTTGAAATCCTGTTGTGCCGCTTAACTGAATGAGCTGGGGCCTGTCATTTACACCTTCATAGCTTGTTTTCTGTCTGTAAAGGAAGAATCATGGTATCTATCCCACCTATCATCTCACAGGAAGTCTGTAAGGCTCAAATGGGATGATGCATGCCAAAGAAGTTAAGAAAACAGGGAGGACTCATAGAATTTTTGCATCATCAGTTTATAGCAACAAAAATGATTACTAATTTTATTGAAAAGTGTTATGATCTCTCTTTGCCCATTCCCCGGATAATCTGTGCAATGAGCAGCTTTAAAGTTTAAGTAAAGGAGTGACAACTCAGTAGACAGTTGGAGCCAGCTGTATCAGTTTGCCAGAGATGACTGGTAAATTTTCAGGAATTTTGTTCCTCACTTGTTAATCACAGCCAATACTAAAAACTAAACTATTTACAGACTTCCAATTAAATAAAACATTCTAAAAACAAAGGTAATAATTGCTCAAAACGTCACTTCATAATTATTTTGCTACGTTTTATTAGTATCTAGGATTTAAAGTTATCCGCACCTGTTCTTTATAATGCATGTACTATATAGCGATATGATACAGTCTATCTCTTCCAACTCTGCATTCAGAAATGTTATTTTGATAGTTTGAAATCAACTGGTGGAGTACATACAGAAATTAGAAAACAAATCAGAGCTTGATTTATTTTGTTGATTGTCTAAACTTAAGAAAATGATAGAAGAAATTTTAGTAACAAAAGTTAAATTTAAAGCTGTGTTAGTTTATGAATAATGCAAAAATTCGAGGAAATATTTTTGTCTTTGTTGAAAACTATTACCAGATCAGCAAAGAAGTTGTTCACATCATTGACAATCAAATGTCGTCCTAATACACATCTTTGTTGTTTCACTTTCATCTTGTTTGTTAATGTAAAAAACATTAGCCAACATTCATGTTTGAACTTCAGTGGCATGAATGGCTTCTTTGCTGAACTGGATTTTTTCTCCCCCTGAACTGAATTTATTTTTTTTCTGAACTTTTTTTTTTTTTTCAAAATATTTTATTTATTTATTTGAGAGAAAGAGAGAGAGAGAGAGAGTGCATGAGAAGGGGGAGGGTCAGAGGGAGAAGCAGACTTCCCGTCCAGTAGGGAGCTCGATGTGGGACTCAATCCCGGGACTCCAGGATCATGACCTGAGCCACCCAGGCACCCCTCTGAACTGTATTTTGATAAAATACTCATAGTCTTGCTTTTGCCAAATATGGTTGAATTCCAACTATATGTTGACAATGGCTTTAAGTTTGCTGAAACCATTCTGTGAAAATCAGTTGGCTGTACAGAATTTACTATAGTGTTCTTTTTGTTTGTTTGTTTGTTTTGCAAATTTTGTGCTACACATCTTTTATATCAGCAAAATGTGTAATAGACACATGGATACTACCTCCCCTCCTTCCCTGGACAGCAGTGGTAGAACATTTCTACCACTTCAGAGAGAGAGGTAGAACATTACCAAGATGGTAATGGACATATCTTAATTTGCAATTTGAAAAGATTGTTCCACCTGTAATGTGGAGCCTGAGTGGTAGGAGCTAAGAGAGGAAGAAGGGAGAGAAGTGAGGAGGCAGGAGAATAGGTCCAGGGAAAGATGGTGATTTGTACTGAGTGGTGGTGAGAAGCTATGATTGGACAGGGGGAGCATTTTGGAGGCCAAAGGAAAGCAAACCAGTCATTCATTGGTTTTATGGAAGAAAGGGAACTATCTATGCTAAAAGAAGGCCATCTGGTAAATACCAAGAAGCCTCAGTGGTTGAATGAAGCAAGGGCATAGGAAGCTGGACCTGAGAAAAGGAGTCAGGAGCCACATGAAGAGGGATGAAAGGAAAGAGAGGCAGTTCTAGAGTTTAAGTAAATATCTCTGAAGCACATAGAGAAAGTTAGGCTTGATTGACTTACAGTGGGAGTGGGGAGGGGAAACCCCAAATACCAGTAATGTCTCATAACTGGAACTCTCTCAGAAGTTTTCTTACTCATATAGAAATTATACAAAGATTTTTGCCAACACAGAGGGATTAGTTTTTCATCTCAAAGCCTTGATCCTATCCCCATGTCTGGTAGTTTTTTGTTTGTTTGTTTGTTTGTTTTTTTAAGCATTTGTCCATTTTAATTACAAACCTCTCACTCCGTTACCCTGTGCTACACAGACAGTGCTGCCTCTTTTATGCTTCTCATGACCTTGTTCCCAGTTTTTCTTTGCTATGTCATCAATAAGGACACTACCAGAAACAACCCTACTATATTGCCTACTAGGCAACAGTAAGTTTCTGGCTACCATAGTTCCTCCTGCTTCCTCCCTTGCAACCTATGATCTATACTCCCCATTACAGGTTGTATGTTTTGGTTTTACATCATCTTACATATTGCTTTGGTTTTACATCATATCACATATTAGATTTCTAATATTTTATAAGAGAGGTTATAACAGGGGCACCTGGGTGGCTCAATTGGTTAAGCATCTGCCTTCAGGTCAGGTCATGATCCCAGGTCCTGGAATCAAGCCCTGAGTCAGGCTCCCTGCTCTGCGGGGGGCCTGCTTTTCCTTTTCCTTCTGCCTGCAGCTCTCCTCTGCCAAATAATAAATAAAATCTTTAAAAGGAGAGAAAGAAGGGGTTGCTTGGGTGGCTCAGTAGGTTAAGCCTCTGCCTCTGGCTCAGGTCATGATCTCAGGGTCCTGGGATCAAGCCCCGCATCAGGCTCTCTGCTCACCGGGGAGCCTGCTTCCTCCTCTCTCTCTGCCTGCCTCTGCCTACTTGTGATCTCTCTCTCTGTCAAATAAATAAATAAAATATTTTTAAAAAGAGAGAGAGAGAGAGGGAGGTTATTATATTTTATGGAATTTTTAAAATAGTAAATGTTTTGCAAAAGAAGGAACCATCTGCCCCCATTCATCAACCATATTGGCGAGAAAAAGGAACAATTCCCAACCAAAGAGCTACCAATGACTGCTACTTTGACGGTTTGGTTTGGATATAGCCATTCGGTTTACTTTGGGTCTTCTGATATTAGTTGTTTTATTGATGGTTTCAATTAATCATGGAATCATTATTAATAGAAGGTGCTTTATGAACTAATTTTCTCTCCCATTCATTCATTTCTTCAGCAAAATACAATTCCTTCAACAAAATAGCAACTACTATATGTTGGGCCCCATTGTAAGGCAGTAAGGATATAAAAATGATTAAGATACAATACTTACCTTGGAGGAAATGGAGACAGTTACAGTAACAAGTCATTATCAAATGATGCAGACTCATGTGAACAATGGAGAACTGTGTGACAGATGCATTAGGGTACTGTATTTGCATCAAGAAGTCATCTGGATGTCAAGGGTGGCAAGGTAGGTGTGGGTATGGAGATGATAATATAATCAGGGAGTGCTTTTAGGAGGCGAACATGACTGATTTGAATTATGAAGGTTCTCCTTCAGGTAATTTGATTATTTCTGACAGACACAGTATTTATAAAGAAAGCTTGTCTTTAATATTCTAGCAGGATGGGGTTTTGGTGCATTTAAAAGAAACCCAACTGTTATTTACCCTGAAGATACAAATGTAGTGATCCGAAGGGGCATGTGCACCCAAATGTTTATAGCAGCTACATCCACAACAGCCAAACCATGGAAAGAACCTAGATGTCCATCAACAGATGAATGGGTAAAGAAGATGTGGTATATATATACAATGCAATACTACACAGCCATCCAAAGAAATGAAATCTTGCCATTTGCAATGACATGGGTGGAACTAGAGGGTATTATGCTGAGCAAAATAAGTCAATCAGAGAAAGACAATTATATGATCTCCCTGATATGAGGAATTTGAGAGGCAAAGTGGGAGATTTAGGGAGTAGGGAAGGGAAAAATGAAACAAGATGGAATCAGGAGGGAGACAAACCATAAAAGACTCTTAATTTCACAAAATAAACCGAGGGGTGCTGGGGGGAGAGGGGTATGGAGAGAGTGGTTGGGTTATGGACATTGGGGAGGGTATGCGATATGGTGAGTGCTGTGAAATGTGTAAGTCTGATGGTTCACAGACCTGTATACTTGGGGCAAATAATACATTATATGTTAATAAAAATAATTAATAAAAAACCCCCAACTGTTAATGCAAAAAGAAAATTTATTAATTTATTTAAAATCCAGAGGATGTTAGTTTCAGGCATGGCTGCATCCAGGGGCTCAGTGATGTTAAAAGTGTTTGGACTATCTGTTAGCTTTACTTTCCTCTGTTTTGGCTTTTCTCCAGAGAAGGCTATCTCCACCTCGTGGCCTACAGCATCTGGGATTAAAATATCCTACCAGCTTAGTAATGCCAACGGAAAGAGAGTTCTTTTCTACTGATTTCAGTCCATATCCCTGGGAGGAGCTTCATTGGTGTAGTTAAGTCACATCCTCATGCCTGAACCAATGACAATGACCAAGGGATGTAAAGGGAAATATAGCCTGATTGGCAAAGCCTAGGTTCAGTTCTCATTGCTGACATCTAAGACTGGGGTAAAATGAAAGAGAGAGATAGAGAGTGAGAAGAGATGCTCACTACTTTAGCTATTTACCAAAATATTACCAGTGATTTTACATTTTAAGGGAATTACTCATGACCTAAAATGTTTGTCAGCAATGGAAAGAACCCTGAAAATTAAGCATAGCTGTTAGAGATATTACTGATTTCCCTTTCTGACTTCAGTAGAAAAAGAATGTGGATTTGTACTTTAAATTTTTAAATATACACACATGGATTGACTATTGCTTTGCAGAAATAGTACCTCTACTTAATTGGGCCTTTCCAGGCGAAACAGAGATGTTTACAACTTTTAAGCTAGTTTCATAGTCTTTCACAGAAGGAATTTGTCTTACTTGACTATGATTCTAACAAATATGATGGGATAGAGAGAGATGGCTGCTGTGAGCCTCTGCCTGCTTTTCTTTTGCTCCTTCTGTCTTGACAAGCTGAATGTCACGCAAATGTCTCCAGCCTGGGCACTGGGCAGGCAGGAAGCCAGAACCAGTAATAGAAGCAAGAGGCACTCTGTGAATACTTGCTGATTAATTTTAGCTCCATAGGCCTGATGGGTTTTCCATCCCTATAATTACCATCAGCAAATAGTTGTTGAATGATGTCCAGCATATTTTTATTCCTCTTTCCTTGGTCCTGATTTTCATTTTCTATTTTACCTCTCTGTGATTTCATCCCATGTGTTTCTGTTCATCACACCAACAGAGCCTCCTTGATCAGTCTCTACTTGCTTAAGTGTATTCCATCTATGAGATATCTTTACCTATCTGTCTAAATTTATTTTTATTATAAATAATCAAAGTCCTCTCTGACAGCAGTGAGGCGATAAACTGTGAAAAAAAAAATTGGTCACTAAATGGATATTCTGGTAGTACATTTCACATGTGTCTTATAAGTCAGGTTTTTATATTAGAAATAATGCCTGATAAGGCTGTATGTTCTGCTTAGGTCACTCAATAGAGCAAAATGAGAGTAGTGAGGACTGAGGGAAAGATATTACAGAAGGAAGACTGGGTTTCCAAGAATGGTTATCTGTGTGTAGATAGCATTGGAATGAAACATATTTTTATTTTTAATTTCTTAAAATTTTTAAAATTTTTTAAAGATTTCATTCATTTATTTGACAGAGAGAGAGATCACAAGCAGGCAGAGAGAAAGGGGGAAGCAGGCTCCCCGCTGAGCAGAGAGCCCAATGCGGAGCTCAATCCCAGGACCCTGAGATCATGACCTGAGCCGAAGGCAGAGGTTCAACCCACTGAGCCACCCAGGTGCCCCTGAAACATATTTTTAGATATTACTTCTGTCTTACAAAAACCTTTAAAATAGTACATGCTAAAAAATCCATACTTATTTTAAAAATCCAAGCATAAAAAAGACAGAAATGCATAAAGTAAAAAGTGAAAACTCTCTTCCCACACAATCCCATTTTTTAAAAAATATTTTATTTATTTATTTGACAGAGATCACGAGTAAGCAGAGGCAGGCAGAGAGAGGAGAAAGCAGGCTCCCTGCAGAGCAGAGAGCCCAATGGGGGGCTGGATCCCAGGACCCTGGGATCATGACCTGAGCTGATGGCAGAGGCTTTAACCCACTGAACCACCCAGGTGCCCCCCCTCAAAAAAATCCCATTTTGCAGATATAACTATTTTTAAGATTTGGTGTGCATTCTTACAGAAACTTTTTGTCTATGCATGTGTAAACATGCATAATATTTTTATTTTTTTATTTTTTAAATGGAGACTGCACAGGAAAACGAACAGTAACATCTTACTTGTTTTTTTTTTTTTTATTTGACAGAGAGAGAGATCACAAGTAGGCAGAGCAGCAGGCAGAGAGAGAAGGGGAAGCAGGCTCCCTGCTGAGCAGAGAGCCTGCGATGCGGGGTTAGATCCCAGGACCCTGAGATCATGACCTGCGCTGAAGGCAGAGGCTCAACCCACTGAGCCACCCAGGCGCCCCTGCATAATATTTTTAAAGATTTTATTTTTTTAAGTCATCTCTACACCCAACATGGGGCTTCAACTCACCATCCTAAGATTGAGAGTCCCATGTTCCACTGACTGAACCAGCCAGGTGTCCCACACACACTTAATTTTTTAAGTGGGATTTTACTATGCGTATTTTCATCTTTATTTATCAAATGTTCTTGGACATCTTTCCCTGTCAATATATTCAGATAATAGTAGCAGTTTTCCATTGTTCAGCTATATTATAATAAATTTAACATTTCCCTTGGTTATGAAATATTTTTTTCCAATTTTTCAGTGTTGGAAGTCATGCTACAATGAGTATCCTTATATCTGTATCTTTGTACCATTCTGAAAGTATTTCTGTAGTATAGAATTAGACTCCTTCAGGCAAATGTAATTCCTAACAATCATTAAGCACCTAAATGTGCCACATTTATGGGCTTTTTAAAGATATGCTTGCCTATTACCAGTTTATTTTCTACTTCCATCTTCCTTTAGGCATTCTAGAAAAATTCAATTAGACCAAGAGTCATGGGTGGCTGTGCAGAAGAGGCTTCTTCCTAAAGCTCCCTCATGTGTTGCTTATGGACCCAGTTTGGCTGAATACATGTTACCTGTATTTTAAATTCAAGAGGATCAGTTTACATATGAACTGGGAAGAGTCACCATCAAGGGATCATTTAGGGATACTACAATGATTGCGGGGACCAACTTCCATTCTTTGTGGCCATCTGTGTCCTCTACCATGACCAGATGGTGGATAGATATTTTTTTCTTTTTTTTTTTTTTTTGGTCTGCAGCAAGTCCACTCTGGACATGTGGTACCAGAACTTCAATTTTCTTTTGGAAAACTATCCTTTTCCCCACTTCAATCCGTGTATTTGTGGTGGGATTAACCTCATCCCAAACTCTATGGATGGGTCACGTCTGTCCTATTAGAGATGGGCACACAACAAGCACAAATGAACTTTTATTTTAGGCCTTCTGGGACTATTCGGAAAATTGCCCTTTTCAAGCTGATAAAATGCAAGCTTGGAGGAGCTGTATTCTATGACTTATAACCCCCAGTGCTATGAAGCTGATTAAAAAATAAGAAAAACAAAGGGCACCTGGGTGACTCAGTTAAGCATCTGACTCTTGATCTCAGCTCAGGTTTTGATCTCAGGGTGGAGAGTTAAGCCCTGCATTGGGCTCCACGCTGGTTGTGAAGCCTACTTAAAAAAAAATAAATAAATAAGAAAAAACATAAAGAGCTGGAGATAAACAGATTCCCAATTATGTAATTTGAATATCTAGATCCTGAGGCTAGGGCTACCCCTAGACTTCATTATTACAGACTCTGATAAGCTCCTCTTCCCCCTTCTCATTTCTTTTCTCTTCTCCTTCTTCCCCACCCCCCACCTTCTTGACCTCAGCCAGCTAGAGTTAGCTCTGTAACATCTGATCCTGACAAAAAAGTCAGGACCTAAAACATGGGTGCTGCTTCTTCTGGAAGTGAGACACAGGCTAATGTTACTAGGCATCTAGGGTGGCCCTAAAAGACAAGAGAAACCAGAGAGAGAAGCCAGTGGATGCCTAAAAATAAACTTTACCTGTTTCAAGAGTTTGGCTAGAGTTTCCTTTTAATGATTAACCAGGTGAACGGGTCAAACTGTTTCTTTAAAATACAGGCACGCAAATGAGAATAGCCACCTCAGTTCATTCTGCCTCAAATTTCCATTTTTAATTAGTACATATTACTCTGCTTTCTGTATCAATCCAGCCTTATATTTTATTGCTTTGTTTATTGTAGACTTGAAAATATATTGCCTTAAATACAGTATCTATAACTATGGTCTAGTGAAGTATGTACTAAAATATTTTAATATCTTATTATTTGTTTTTCAAACCCAAAGCAGATAGTGAAGAAAAAACTCTGCTAATTAAAAAATCAATCCCTTAGGTGAATTAAATTGGCAATTCTTACACCAATATTGCTAATGTTTTACATATGTAAGCTTTATACTTCTCTTTCATCCCTTGTAGGGAAATAAAACGTGGTGGTGGTGGATAGGTATATCATTAGTTGGATTCAGTAAACATTTATTTAGCTATTAATAGCTCCAGCTCCATGTGAAATAGACCTGAGACTACCTTTTAGTAGACTTGTGTCTTCAGGCAAGTTACTTAACCTCTCTGAATCTTAATTTCTTTATCTGAAAAATAAAGATAACAATAGTATTTGCTTTGTAATAATCAATATAGATTAAATAGGCTATTCTAAATAAACCATAACCTCTGATATTTCATAAGCGCTGTTATGTTACATGATTATTGTCACTAAACCCTTTGCTAGGGACTAGCAAGGAAAATAAGCCAACAAATTACATCTCTGCAGAAAGTCAGAGGGACTGTAGGTACACCCCAATCAGAAAGGACACACACACACACACACCACTAGGTTCCTTTAAACTAAGCCACTTGCCTTATATGATGGATTGCAAAATGAGCCTCACTGAGCACCTGCTGGGGATTCTATGAAAGAAGTTCAGCCACTAGTTGGACATTTTCACTGTACGATTTATCAGACTCCCCATGGTTTTGGGGTCCTATAATTCTATAAACCATGGTTATAACATAACCTAATGGGATCTAATTGTTATGAAACCTAAGAGAACCAGAGATTTCCCACTTCCAGTTGAGCATGCTCAAATAGAGAAAGACATTTAAAAGCTAAGAACTTGATCTCAGGCTCTTTAACCAGCAAAATTCTATAGCCAAAAGAAAAGCACAAAGAAAAGGAATGACTTGTCTGTAGTCTCACCAATTTGCCAAGGAACCAAAGTGAACATGCAAGCTTTCCCAGCTCCTGGTTGAGTTCTCTCTACACTAAACACAGTGATATACAATCTTCAGATGTCAATATTTACCTTCCATGAATTTATTGCTGGCAATGTGTCAACCTGCAAATTCATTTGTTTACTTATGTCCACGCCTTCAAAAACCCCTTTCACTTTACCACCGAAGTTTGTGTAACACAGTCGACAGTAATGAGTGAGGCAACAGACAGACGAGTGGGTTTTGGTTTTGGCTGTGGGACCCTTTCCTGCTCCATACCCCCACTACCTACCAGGGATGCAGATGGCTAGCCCCCTGAGGCTGGCTCCAGCAGCCTCTAAGAGAAGGGAGCTAAGTGCCCTTGGAGTTCTCCTAGTTTCCCTAACTCACACTCCGGCCGGAGCTGGGCCAACAAAAGGGGGTTCGGAAGGGTTCATGCATTCATTTTGCCCCAGCAAGAATTTGCTTCAAGTAGCTTTTTCAGATTACAAAATTAATAGGCCTCATCCTTCATTCTGTCTTTTATCTTCTTTCTAGAAGCAGCATAGTGGTTCAGGGGATCAGCTCTGGGACAAAACCGCCTGGGATTGAATCTAGCTCCACCACTTGTTACCTGTAGGACCTCGGTAAGCTTCTTAACTCTCTGTGTGCCTCCAAGTCCTTACCTGTAACCCGAGGGAAGACAACAGTACCCGCCTCAGGTATGTTGTGAAGACTAAGTTCTGACGTAGAAAGCACTTAGAACATAGCCTGGCAGTGACAAGCAATAAATACATGCCAGCTGTTTCTCGTGCTTTTGTGGTTCATTCATTTGCCCCTAGGATACTCTGAGGTAGACTGAAGGTTGTGATATGGACTTGGTGGAAGGTACATGCACCCAGGGTATGCAGCCCAGGCACACACAGGGCCAGCTGGGGGCCAGTGGCTGAACGGGCGTTCACTGCTTGGTCTGCTTTCCTTCTGGGTTAGACTACAAATAGCTCCCTTTTTTTTTTTTTTCTTATCTTTACTAGTATCCAGGTGCCTCTTACCATTCCTGACTTTTCCTTCCTAGGATAACATCTCACCAAAGTCTTCTCTGCTTTGACCCTCTCTGTGTTTTATTTGGCCATCCCTTGCAGTGTTGGTTGCCAACAGAGTTGTCCATCAAGTCATTGGGTAACTTGTTTGAAGTAATGATACCTGGCACCACCTCAAATCTGCTGAGCCAATCTGTAAGAGCAGAGCCCAGGGATCTCTAGTTAAGTCCTCATTTGATGGGTAGCGTGGTGTTTTATGGAAGACCACAACCGAGGAGCCAGGCTGCCTAGGCAACTTGCTAATTGAATGACTTTGGGCAAATTATTTAACTTTTTGTCTTTCTTGCCCTCATCTGTAAAATGGGCATTATAAGAGTACTCATAAGGTTGCTATGAACTCGTAAGGTACTTGTAAGAATGAAAGAGATGATGTCTCTTAAAACAATATGTAGAACATTATAAACATTTAGTAAATGTTAGCTGTTTCTTTTCTCTTTTTCTTTTACTTTCCCTTCCCTCTTACCTTCTCACCCATCCCCCCTTCCTTCATTATTGCCTCCTCTCCTTCTAACAAACACATACTCGTCATCCACTCGGGTCATGACTTTGGTGACCCAGCGATGCGTTCAATGTGATTTAGGTCCTTGATGAGGGTATAGTCTAATGGGGGAAATGGACACATAGACAAAGAAATAGAATAAAGTTTTCCAGGTGCTCCAATACAATGTTTTTACAGACAAGGAATGAAAGAGTTATTTTCTTAGAACGGAGATGGATTTGAGGAGCAGCTCCAAAGAAGTGACTTTTGCCTTCAGAGTTTGAACAGAGATGAAATTAATGTGTTCCATGCAACAAGCATTTTCCAAAAGTACCTACTACATACAAAGCAGAGGTTACAGTGTCTTCTTGAAATTGTCTTCCTTTAGAAAATTGCAGCTTCATTTTTAACTTGATGTTTTAAAAAGTTATTAACCCAGAGTAGCCAAATAATCTTTAAAAAGAAGAGTAAGTTTGGAGGACTCACGATTCCTTACTTCAAATCTTACTACAAAGCTACAGTTATCAGGATCGTGTGGTCCTCTCATAAGGAGAGAAATACAGATCAGTGGGAAAGAAGTGAGAGTCCAGAAACCCACATGTCTGTTGTCAACTGATTTTTGTCAAGAATGTCAAGACTATTCAATGAAGAGAGAATAATCTTTTCAACAAATGGTGCTAGGACAACTGAATAGCCACATGCAGAAAAATGAAGTGGGACCCTTACCTCATACCATATGCAAAAATTAACTCAAAATGGATCAAAGACTTAACTGCAAGAGCTAAAACAGTAACACACTAAGAAGAAAACACGGGTGTAGATCTCCATAAACTTGGATTAGACAATGGTTTCTTAGACATGACACCAAAAATGCATGCATGCACACACATGCCCACACACACAAACACACACGCACATACACAAAACAAGGAAAAAATTGACAACGTGGACTCCTTCAAAATCAAAAGGTTTTCTGCTTCAAAGGACATTATGAAGAAAATGAAAAGACAACCCACAGAATGAAAGAAATATTCACAAATCATAAAGATCTAGATCTAATAGATATAATAAACTTTCACTACTCAATAATAAAAGACAAACTTATGTTTTAAGAAATAGGCAAATGACTTGAATAGTTTTCTAAAGAAGATGTACAAATGACCAATAAGCTCATGAAAAGATGCTCAACATCATTAGTCACTAGGGAAGTGAAGATAAAAAACACCTGAGGTATCACTTCATACCTACTCGGGTAGCTATAATAAAAAAATGGAAGGGTGCCTAGGTGGCCCAACGGGTTAAGCCTCTGCCTTTAGCCCAGGTCATGATCTCAGGGTCCTGGGATCGAGCCCCACATCGGGCTCTCTGCTCAGTGGGGAGGCTGTTTCCCCCTCTGTCTCTCTGCCTGCTGGTCTGTCTACTTGTGATCTCCTTCTCTCTGTCAAATAAATAAATAAAATCTTTTTAAAAAATGGAAAACTAAGTGTTGCTAAGAATATGGAGAAATTGCAGCTCTCATATATTGCTGATGAGATGTAACATGATGCAGCCACCATGAAAGCTCCTCAAAAAGCTAAACACATAGCTACCATCTGACCCAGAAAGTCCACTCCTAAGTAGCTACCCAGGAGAAACAAAGACATATATCCACAGAAAAACTAATATGTGAAAGTCCATAACACCATGGTTCTTTTTTTTTTTAGATTTTATTTTTTTATTTGTCAGAGAGAGAGTGAGCACAAGCAGTGGGAGGGGCAGGCAGAGGAAGAAGCAGACTCCCCGCTGAGCAAGGAGCCAGATGCAGGACTCCATCCCAGGACCCTGGGCTCATGACCTGAGCCGAAGGCAGATGCTTAACCGACTGAGCCACCCAAGCATCTCAATATCATTGTTCTTAATAGCCAAAAAGTAGAAACGTCCTAAATGTTCATCACTTGATGAATGAATGAATAAAAGTATATCCATACAAAAGAACAATTCAGCCATAAAAAGGAACGAAGTACTGATCGACATATGTTAGACCAGAATAGTCTAATCCACGAAAACGGAAAGTTGGTTGGTGGTTGCCAGGGAGTTTGGGAAGAAGGGAATGGGGAGTGACTGCTAGCCGCCGGTACAGAGTTCATTGCTGGAGTGAGGACAAAGCTCTGGGAGTAGGTAGTGAGGATATACAAAATTAAGAGGATATTAAAACCCAGCGAATTGTATTTTTTAAAATGGTGAAGTTTATATCATATGAATTCTACACTGATGACAATAATAAAATGGAAAAAAAAGATATTAAAACCAGCATACACTTTCTGTTTTCTTCAGAATGTTGATACATCGACACAAATCAGCTGAAATAATATAGCACATGAGGGATACCGTTACTATTTGTTTTATAAAAATATATGTTTCATTTGAGGTGACAAGTTCAAGTTGATTGAGATTATGATCAAGAGTAGACAGGGGCCCAGGGAAGGCCGCGCTGAAAGGATCTGATTGTTGAGACTCCTTTGACTAACTTTTAAACCCTCATGTACTAACTCGTATGTTCATCAAAACAGCATTTGGAAAAAACAGTTTTTTATTAAAACTTCATGGTACACTAATTAGTGAGTCAAATCTTGTCTCATAGGTACCACTGAGTCATTTTGGGACACGTATATGCTTTTGTGGCCCACCAAATAGCTGTGAATCTGGGGCTAACCCGTGGGCTCTGGTGAACTGCTGCTTCCTCTCAGCTTGTCTCTCTGTAAGACCATGGCAACAGCATCTGTTCTGTTTCTTACATGTGCTTTTACTTCCCTTAGTCTGTGGGCAGAATTCGATATGTTCTTGGGAATGTAATTCACAGATCGTATGGACTTAGTCTTGTCCATTCAAACAGATCTTTTCATTCGTTTCTCCTCTCTTTTAAAAGAGTTCAGGGGTGCCTGGGTGGCTCAGTCAGTTAAGCATCCAGCTCTTGGTTTCAGCTCTGGTCATGATCTCAGGGTCATGGGATTGAGCCCCATGTGGGGTTCTGTACTCAGTGGGGAGTCAGCTTCCCCTCTGCCTTTGCCCTTCCGCCTACTCTTATACACACACACACACACACTCTCTCTCTCTCTCTCTCCTAAATAAATTAATAAATCTTAAAGAAAGAAAAAAGAGTTCAAATGTTAATTCACTCTCCTCAGTGAACTCCTGAGCATACCCAGGCAAGTGTAATACTTCTAATCCTTGAGAAGGGATCCTGGTCTACACAGTAGGAGGTTAGGATTTTCATTACTTAATGTGGCAAACTGTTCTTACTGACGATTGTACTCCAGATATGGCTCCCCACTCCCCCCCTCCACCCCCGTGAAGATATAAATAAGGATTCTGGAGTATTTTGCAGTCTTACTAGGTGGGGAGATTAATCATGTTGGGGACTCTCTGATGGTGGGGTGGGGCTGAGGGAATTATCCTCAGTGTTTAATTATGAAATTCACATAGAATCAGTGCAAAGTCATCCAAAGGCACAGAAAGACAGATCAGATGAGACACAGAGGGAAAAGAGAGTTGGTAAAACAAACCTCATCAGTACTTCCTCCAGCCCCATCCAGGAGCTACTTCCATCCAGTACTTCCTTTCCCAGCAGGAAGGCCACAGCCTGGGGTGGAGGTGGAGAGAGTGTTGGAACTGCAGGACTGTGAGCTGAGGACCCACCTGCTGGGAACGCTGTTCTTAAGTGAGGTGAATGCCTCAGGCTACATTAGCCTGAGGACCATAAAGTTAGATTTCCCTGCCCTCCTTTCCCCCAGCTGATTAGATGTTCACTAGCAACTTTCTGAACAGGTTTGCCTGCCCCTGGGTACCACGTTATAGTGGTTAAGTGCCCAGACTCTGGTTCACACCACGTGGGTTCAGCTCCCATCTCTAACACTCACTGGCTTCATCATCTTACAAGTTAGAGAACCTCTGACTTTCTCTGTGAAGGGGGCTTAACCACAGTTTCTGCCAAATAGTCTTGTTGTGAGGATTAGATTAGATTAGGTAATCATATAAAGTGCTTTCTACCATGCCCAGCACATTGTTAATAAATGGTAACCACTAGGATTACTCTTACTTTGTTCAAATGTAGTTCTGTCTGTGGGGAGTGAATAGGCTTCTTACACAGGGCAATTGTGTTTTTCATGGACACTTACTTTGCTGTGCTTCTGACTTCCTATGCTAATCACCTGAATTTAGTGACAGGAAGAGAGCGATGGGGGCCTGAGATTCAGGGTTCTGATGCCTCCTGAGGATCAGTGCTAAAGCCATGGCAACTTCATCTAGGTTATGAATGCCATCTTGTGAAGCTCCTTGGGGTCTGCCTGCTGGTCTTTGAAGATACCATCTTGGTCAGGAGCTTGCTTAGAATTTCCTTAGGAAATTCACAGAGGGATACTTAAATGGGGCCAGTGGTTCACATGGTGATTGCAAGCTCAAACACTGATCTGTTGAGGACTGGGTTTATATATATCAGGCCATTCCCCTTTCTAAAATCCTCTGAAGCCTTCCCTCCTGCACTGAGGGTAAAAGCTAAACTTCACCTTAGGGTCCATGAGGTCCTTCCTATCTGGCAAGTTCTGCCCTTCCAACTGCCCCCATGTAACTCTCCCTTGATCTCCAGAGTCTGTCCACTGGTTGGAAAATGACAGCAATTTTGGTGAGGTTTTACTGGGACGCAGCATACCCATTTGTTTACCTATTGTCTAAGGCTGCTTTCATGCTGCAATGGTAGAGTTGGGGGTAGTTGAGACAGAGGCCATATTGCCCACAATATCACATGGTAACACCTACCTGCATGGGACATGGGACAGGAGGTCTATTTGTTCATTCAAGATGAAGAAATGGTTTTGTTCGTCGGCTAACAATTCTTGCCGTAAAAACAAATCTATGTGCTTGGGGTTCCTGAAGACCCGGCTGCCCTTATCATTCTGATTACCGCCCATCCCCCACCAGAGGTCCCTGGGGCACATTTGACAGAACTTAAAATTCAGGGCACATATTTTGAAAAACACTGACTTTACTGATTTGATTTGACACTTTGGATAAAGTTACTTTGGTATTTTGGTTAAATTTTAAGTACTCCTACTACCCCTGCTTTAAGAACATTTAATAGGAAGCAAGTGGCAGTTTCACATTGAGACTAAAATAATAAGTAACAACAATATTAGTTACTAACACAAGATGCATGCGTTAAATGCCTGATTTTACCTAGTCCTTACCTGTGGGGTGAGCGCTATGATCCTCCATTTTAAAGATGAGGAAAAGGGAAGTTAACTGACTCAGCCAAGTTACATGAGAATACAGAACAAATGATGGAGTCAGGACTCAAAACCCACAGTCTGACGCCAGGGCCCCAGTTCATTCACTTCTGCTCTATAACCAAATGATACGGTGAAACTAGTACCTCAACTTTGAAGACTGGCTTACAGTTCACAGAGTCGATGAGCTTCTCTTTTTCCAGGTAGGTACACACAGAGGCAGAACAAAAGTTCCATGACTTGGGGCACCTGGGTGGCTCAGTGGGTTAGGCCACTGCCTTCGGCTTGGGTCGTGATCTTGGCGTCCTGGGATCGAGCCCTACATCGGGCTCTCTGCTCAGCGGGGAGCCTGCTTCCTCCTCTCTCTCTCTGCCTGCCTCTCTGCCTGCTTGTGATCTCTCTCTGTCAAATAAGTAAATAAAATCTTTTAAATAAAATAAAAAAAAAAGTTCCATGACTTGACAAGGTTCTGTGTCTACTTTCAGACAGAGGAATATTAGAAACTGTGGTCAAGAGTCTTCCCACCAGAAGCAAAAGCTTGAAGGTGCCCCGCAGGCCACTGCCTCCTTTTTGGCCCCGTCTCACAGGTGGAACCTGCCCGGCACTGAGTCAGAACCAACTCTCTGGAAGCATTTCAGCCATTTATATTAGTAGATGCCAAATACGTAGATCTCTTGAGAAAGAAACTCTGCTCCTAAGAATGTTCTCCCTCGCTGATAAGAGAGGCACACAGTTTCCAATAAAAAATTGGAAACTACCTCAATACCAACCAATGGTTCGATGTTTTAAATTTGTTGCATCCGTAAGACAGAATGCTGCCCACGAAGATCATGTTTTTTTAATTATCTGGGAAAATGTTCACAATAAAATATGCATATACATATACATTTTAATTTATATGTGTATATATAAATACATATATATTTATATATGCATATACATACACATATTTATTTATACTTATTTCATATCTACTTATCCTTAATATAATTACTATTTTATATACTCATACACGTGTGTATAAATTGTATGTGTATTAGACTATCTCTTTTTCTGATAGATCTTTATGTATTTTATCCTTTATATTAGATGTTTCCTAAAAGATACAAATTTATGTTAAATAATATAACAGGAAATGCATTAAAATATTAACCATGGTTATCTGTGGGAAGTAGATGATAGTTGATTACTATTTTCTTCAAAATACTTTTCCGTACTTTTCTAACTTTATGCCATGAAGATATTTCACTTTGATGAGGAGAAAAGTTTCATGATGCGTGTGATGTTAAGGAATGATGCTTGTTCCCTGTGTCTCACAGACTGCGTCCCCAGCAAGGGCCTGTCCTACTATTCGGGAGCACTAAGCACTTATATGCAACCATTAAAAATGTATCCCTGTTTGGAACCAACTCTGAATCACACTCAGAAACTCCCAGGTAACCATCAGTACCAGCTAACACTGTTATGAATTTAATCATCTGTACTGTTGCTTGTGCAAAGATACAGGGAGGAGGGAGAGGTTTGAATCTTGTGGTTTTGTGGGATGTCCTGTTTGGGGTCCTTTCAGAGCAGAAGAGGGAAAAGGTGCAGACATGATGGAGGACTGCAGAGTGCCAGGACTGGGCAGGACCTGTGGGTCTGGAGCTCCTGGGAGTGGAGGCAGGCCATGCACATCCCCGGCCCATTCATTTCTCTCTACTGATTTTCAACAGGGCTTAGGAGCGTCCTGAGAAAGATCAAAATCTTGCCCACCAATGTGCAGAAAGAAGGGCACTTGCTCCCCAATGGAGGACAGTTACAGAGAGGGACATGTGTCTCCAGGGAAGTACTAAACGCCTTCCCACAATAAAGGTTGCCATTAGTGAAGAGTGGAGTTACAGATGGTATTTCAGCTGACACCAGAATCTTGCCCTCACCCAGACACTCCATGGGCTTGTCAGCAGCCTTGGAGAAAGGCACAGTGGTTGTGATGTGAAAGAATGATAACTCTCTAAGGGTAGTAACACGATGGGGCTCATAGAGCTTTGCAGCGGGGTGCCCCCCACCCTGATTGTCCTATTGCCATGACACTGGCTTGAGTCACAGTGATATTGGCTTGGGCATGGAGTTGACTGTCCCTGAGGTGGGGATGTTAGCTACAAAGATGACAGGAGCAGAGTTTATACCTTGGAGGGGCACCGCATCTGGGGACGTTTTAAGGGGGTGGGGTGATGACTTCCGTGCACGGCTGCCACACCTCCAGGGAGAAGGCCCTGCCACAAACCACCATCACAACCGAGGTTGAACAAATTTGCTGTGGGAATACTCAACAAGCCTTCAGCTGTCACTTTACTGCATTACCAGCTTGACTGGCAGGTATTCCAAACTTACCAAATTGGGCCTATAGGATTTCTAGGTGCTGGTCATTATGATAGCAATGGTGATGGGGACAGACCTCTAGTCCTGAGGGACATCTTTGTGGAAGCATCAGAGACCCTGGATTCCTATCATGATGGGGATATTTGAAGGAATGATTTCTGATTACATGTCCACACCCCTGGGCATTTTCAAAGATATTTAGGGGAAAGGGACTCTTTAAATGCTCAGCTGGGCATTTAAAGGCAAAGCAGGGACACCCATAATTGAAGAAGTATGCTGTGGAGACCAGTGTATTTAAACAAAGGAAGCTAAGGGGGCCATGATAACATATGACTCTCCATGAATTCAATGTTTTTCTAGATCAATTTGGCTTCTGTAGCTACTTGTTAAAATTATTTCAAGGAGGTGTGCTTCTATAACATCGTTTTTATGAGATGAGAGAAACACCATGATGTCAGGCAAATCTGGACAACATTTCACCGTAGACACCATTTCTTTTTGGAGGATCCTCCTCCAGGGAATCTTCTCAATCTGTCCACGGTATACACAGCAGCCCCACAACTGTTGCCTTCTCTGCCCCATAATTTATTCTGTTCTTTCTCCCATTGCAACTTAAGTTAGCCATGATGGCAGAAAAGCAATCTGATGTGTATATTCACCCAAAATGACAAACGACTGACAGCAGGTCAGGTTAAAGTTTCTATTTTAAAGGAGGATGTCTGAGGTCCACAGTGCCTTAACAGAAAGGAATCAGGCTTATTATGAAATTCTTTCACCATGACAAGCTGTTGGAGAGAGAATTTGGGGCAGCGGAACTGCCTAGAATCTATTAATGATACACCAAAGGCAACTCAATTGACTCATCAGGTTAACTCTGATGGTGATGATGACTTAACTAATAAGCCCTAAGCTGGTGCTGCCTCATCTTTACAGAGTTTTATTCAACATCCATTTAGAGTAGGAACAGCAGAAATGATCATCCTTAATTCACCCCTAAGACTCTGGGGAGTAGAGAGGGCTGTTCACTCACCCTTTCAGCTGGTAATAGGTGGAACCAGGACTGAACACACAGTGTCATCCATCTTATTTGGGTCAAGAGACTGAGTGCCCAAGACAGGAATGTTTTCCTGGGCTCTGATGGGTATCCTGAAAAGCTAAGTTGCAAAGGACTTATAGGCCAGCTAGATTACCTGATCTGTAAACCTCACTTTCTCTCTTTCCTCCTTTCTAATTCTTCAGCAAATCCCATTGACTTCACGTTCAGAAGACATCCTGCAAATGACCATGTCCCCCTTTCCCCTTCCACTGCCTCCTGCCTCCCAGAGAAGATGGCAACAATTACCTGACTGCTCTCCCTGCTTCCACACTTGCCCCTCTAAAGTCTGTTCTTCTCACACCAGTCAAAGGGATCCCATGAAATTTAAGCCATGTCCTGGCAGTCCTTAGCGCTAACCCTCAAGAGCTCCCTGCCCCACTGTGTCAAAGCCCACATCGCCACCCTGGCCCCCTGCTGTCTTGCTGGCCAAATCTCCGTGCCTCTGCCCCAGGTTCTCTCTGGCCACATGGTCTTTTTGCTGTTTCTTGAACTTGCCAACTACTTTCCTCCATGATGGCCTTCCTCCTTGCTGATCCCCCACCTGGAGTCCCTCAGATGTCCACATGACATTCTCCTTCCCTTCGTTCAGATCCCTGTTCAAATATCACCTCCTCAGAGAAGCCCCCACACCACTCCATCCAAAACAGCACCCCCACTCACTACCCTCTCACCAGGGCATTTTCTTTCTTTCTTTTTTTTCTTTAAAGATTTTATTTATTTATTTGACAGAGAGAGAGAGGTCACAAGCAGGCAGAGAGGCAGGCAGAGAGAGAGAGAGCCGGAAGCAGGCTCCCTACCGAGCAGAGAGCCCAATGCGGGACTCGATCCCAGCACCCCAAGATCATGACCTGAGCGGAAGGCAGAAGCTTAACCCACTGAGCCACCCAGGCACCCCTCAACAGGGTATTTTCTTCATAGCACATTACAGATTTTAAAAATGCATTGTCTGGCTCGCCTGTCTAGATGCAAGCCCCAGGTGAGTTTTGTTCTGTTCACTGCTAGATCCTCCTTGCCTAGAATAGCGCCAGCTCTTACTTGCTGAATAAATGAAACCGAGAAACAGAGCAACACATTTCTTTTTAGATAAGTCCACACACAAAAAAATGTTTTCTTTCTTTTCAGTTTAAACTACTGAGCATGTGAGACAGTCCTGTGATCCATCCTTCCTTTCTTTCTTTCTTTCTTTCTTTCTTTCTTTCTTTCTTTCTTTCTTTCTTTTTTTCTGTTGCTCTGACCTCTGGGTGACTTTTAGCAAGTAACTTGACTTCATTAGAACTCACTTTACCCAACTGGAGAATGGGAATAAAAATACCACCTACTTTCCTTCCCTGACACTTCAATGAAGCAGCCTCTGAAAGCCTTCTGTGTATTTTCGAGAGGGAGCCACACAGATGAAAATTCTCATTATGAAGTTACAATTAAAGCCCCAGGAGAGTAGGAGCTCTGCTTTGTTTCTCTCCATTCTCGTCTGGAGGGGGCATTCAGTAAGTGCTTATCAAAGTTAATATCTGTGGGATGCAAACTGCCCCTGCTCTTGGAGCAGTTGTCTCAGAAACTGGCTCCCTTTCTGGGCCAACTCTCTGAAGGCAACAGGACAGAAATCTAACTTCGAAGTGACGCAGATTCCTTTTTTGTAGAAGAAGCCAACTGCACGGCACTTGGAGGACAAAAGCTCCCGCTGGTGTGTTCTCTGCTTTGAATGTGAAGCGGGGAATTTCACAAGAAGAGAAAAATTCGCATCAGAGGATTTTTTTTTCTTTGGTCTAACTCGCTTCAAAGTGCCCCCTGATTAATACGGGGACTCTCCTAATTTTGGTGCACTTCCTGGTTCAGCTGAGAACTACTGAGTCAGCAGATACTCCCCTGTCCGACCCTAGTGAAAACTAACATGTGCGATCTGGTGCTGGGCTCCCCATGCCCAACGAGGATTTGTTCCACAGATGAGTGCATACATAGTCACACTAAACAGTTTGCTTCCATCTTCCCTTTTGCTTTCTTCCTTCATTCCCTTTCTAACTCCTTTTTATTCCTTCTCCTTCCTGCCCCTGTGCTTCTCACTCAGACATGCCGGCGTTTCCGATGCTGTTGGGCTTGTTGGGCTTCAGTTTGGGGGTCTGAAGATCTAAGTTTCCTCCCGGTCTCCGCTGTTTAAAAAAGTGTGTTGTAATTTCCCCAGCAGAAGTGAAAGTGATCTGCATCTGTGCCAGTATCTGCAGAGGCAGGAGAATGAGTGGGAGACGCCACCAGAGAGGAGAAAGAGGGGACTTCTGAAGGGGCGGAGGGCGAGCCCTCCCAGGCATTCTGACCACCCCGTGGGAGGAAATGAAAACTTGCATTCAAGGGCAATTTTGCCATTGATTATAATTCTCTGTCATCAGACAGGTGCCATGGGAAAAAAATGTCATTTTTATTTTTATACATTAATTTGAACACTCATTTGCCTGAGCTATACAAGGATGTGCAACTTATAGTTAATTTGAAGAGGAATAAAATATTAACGTACCTTTTGTTTCCTCTAAGGCATAACAGCTCATTCAGCACAGTATCTTGCTTACTATCCTACACATGCGTTTAGATTATAAATTAGCTCAGTTTTAAGCACATTTGTTACAGTTGAGAAAGTTGAGAGATTCATTCTGTGGCCACACTGATACTAATGATGGTGACCTTCAGAACTCTGCTAACCCCAAACACACCCACAGCAGAACCAATACTCTTGGCTTCTTTGGCCCCAATCAGAAGGTTTTCATCTAGTGCATTCAGCTCTAATCGCAGCAGAATCTTTCAAATAGCTTTGTTTCCAGAAAGCATGTTTGACACAGGTCAAATGACAGAAGTGACAAAGGATGCCATTTTTTAACATAAAATATCTGTGGAAATTACACCTAGAAGCTCTTGCGTTTTTATCCTATTAGCTGGCGTAAAGAAAGTGACAGCTAGGTCAAATTGTTACCACGGTAGCAAGGATCATTTTATGGTACATTTGTAATAGTTCTAAAACATATTGATCTGAAATAAAAGTTACCAGAATTAACTGGTGACATTTCGCTTAAGAAGTGGAAAAGATGGGGTGCCTGGGTAGCTCAGTCATTGAGCATCTGCTTTTGGCTCAGGTCACGGTCCCAGGGTCCTGGGATCGAGCCCCACCTAAGACTCCTTGCTCAGTGGGAGGTCTGCTTCTCCTTCTCCCTCTCTCTGCCTGCCACTCCCCCTGCTTTCTGTCTCTGTCAAATAAAAAAATAAATAAATAAAATCTTAAAAAAAAAGAAGTGGAAAAGATGAACAATTTCTTAAGAACACTAGAAGATCTAAAAGTGAGACCTGAAACCATAAAACTGCTAAAAGAAAACATGGGCAGTAATCTCTTGGCCATTGGCCTTAGCAACATCCTTATGGATGTGTCTCCTCAGGCAAGAGAAATAAAAGTAAATATAAATTACTTGGACTACACCAAAATAAAATAAAAAAAAAATTTTCACAGCAAAGGAAACCGTCAACAAAACAAAAAGGCAACCTACTGAATGGGAGAAGATATTTGCAAATGATAGATCCAATAAGGGGTTAATATCCAAAATACAAAAATATATACAACTCTACCCCCAAAAAACCGAATAATCTAATTAAAAAATGGGCAGAGGAGCAAATAGACATTATTCCAAAGAAGATATCCAGATGGCCAACAGACACATAAAAAGATGCTCAACATCACAAATCATCAGAGAAATGCAAACCCAAAGCACAGTGGGATACCACCTTGCACCAGTCAGAAAGGCTAATATAAAAAAAAAAAAGAAGTAACCAGTTTTGGAGAGGTATGGGGAAGAGGAAACCCTCATGCACTGTTATTGCATTTGCTGAAAGAATATTGTCAAGGTCTTTATCTATATGTGGTGGTTCCACAGAACACAGTTTCTTTAGATTTTAGTCTTAGCTTCCACAATACTGCTGGTTTGTTTTAGTCTTATAGAAACAGTACGTTTTGATTAAATATAAATAAGGATCATATTGTTGTCCTTGCTTTGGTTGGTAGGAGGCTCAAAACCAAATTTACAGACTATCTCTAGTGACTCCATAGAACTTTATGTGTGTGTATTGTTTTCTTCCTTTTCTGGAGCATGAGTGGGAATGCATTAATTTTATCCTCGCCTCTATTTTATTACCAATATCTTCTCTTCACTCAAATTTTGGCAACTTTTTTTTCTCCTTTTCTATTATATACATTCTTAAAAAAGAAACCTAGATAGTGGATTCTTCTTTTTTAAAGATTTTATTTATTCATTTTTTAGAGAGAGAGAGAGGAGGAGCAGAGAGGAAGGGAGAGGGACAAGCAGACTCCATGCTAAGCGCAGAGCCTGCTGTGGGGCTCAGTCTCAGGACGCTGAGATCAAAACCCGAGTGGAAATCCTACTCTGAGGCTTAACTGACTGGGCCACCCAGGTGCCCCATCTATTATCTACATTTCTTAAAAGCTGTCATGCAAGGAGATGGAGCATGAACGTATAAATAAATCTGGTCTTAAGGCGATAAACTTGACACATCCAAAATCATCATCCTGGCGCTACTGTTCATCTTACCTCCCCCTCTTTTTAGAACTAGAAATTTAGAATGTTGTCCCCCTTGAGGTTACAGAAAGTTTCTTTCTGTGAGTTAGCATATACCAAACTTAGGTTTTCTTTCTAGTCTTAAATCTTCTTTGTTTTTTATCCTTTGCCTCGGTAAAGTACTGTGAGCTGTGACTGTAGGTTCTATTAGTCATCAGCTTGGGGAAGACGCTGCAGCTGCACTTTCATGAGGATCTTCTCTTTTTTTGATGGTTGCGGGGGGTGATGGCTCTATTCTGATCCATCAGGTTCTTTCAGTCTGTCTTCCCAGTAACTGTGTTCTTGCAGCTGTTTCTTCACTTTCAAACGGAGCTATAGTCTTAGCAATTTTTATTTGGCCATTTCGTGTTCTCTCTTTCTCTCAACCCCTTCTTCCTCTGTCTCTTTCCCTTTATGTCTTTCTTTCCCTTTATCTCTTTCTGCTGTCCATCCATCCATTCTGCCCTCCCGCCCAGAAGTTTCCGGGCTCATTATATATGAGCCTTTCAACAAAGGCTCATATATAATCAGGCCATTAAAACGGAAATTAAAGTCTAGAAACCACAGAAAAGGAAGAAGCAGCAACTCAGGCAAAAAAATGAGTTATGACTGCGGTCTTAAACTCAATGTGGACTCTGCTAATCCACATCAAGGAGAAAACCAGAATGGATTCTATAAGTCCTAGGGGCAGGCAACTTGTATTAACATATTGGCTGTCAGCACAGCTGGAACTGGGCTGGATGGAGGGAGAGAAGAAGAGGGCTGTGGGGGACATTGGAGATTTACTTGAATAGATAATGGAATGATGATAACCAGGCCCATTTTGGAATCACCCTGAGTCCTCTCTTCCTTCCACACCTCACATCCAATCCATTAACAAGTTCTGTTACTCCTGGTCTCAAGATGCATGTGCATGTCTTCATATATGAAGGGGCATCTGCCATATCTTTCTTCCTCCACTGCTACTGGGCCATGCTGGTGGTCATCATCTCTTGAGTGTTCACTCTACCCCTGCCCTTGCCCTTGAACACACTCTTCTCCACTCAGCAGCTAATGGGATCATGTGAAAATATGGATTATGTCCCTCTGCTCAAGCATCACCAGTGGCTTCCCTTTTCATCTCACTCAGAGTTAGAGCCAAAGTCCTTTGCATGGCTAGTTGACTCTACAAGATCTGGACCCCCCCCCCCCTTCCACCTCTCTGAGCACTCCCCCTCCCTCCTGGCGCTTCGCCATGCATCCTGAATGGCTGTCCTCTGGCATGTTCCTGTGGCCTGCAAAGATTCACTCCTCACCTCTTTCAGGTCCTTACTCATCAGGGAGACGTCTTATCTGAATTCCTTATCACCCTATCTATTACTCCTGCCCTCTCTATCCCTTTGTTTTATTTTTTTCCATAGCACTTATTTCTATCTAACATACCATGTATAATTTTAACAGTTTATTTATTGTCTATCCTCAGCCATGCATTAGAGTACAAACTTTGTCAGGGCAGGTGTTGTTGTATTTTAATCTGCATTGTTTATGATGTTTTCCCAATAACCAAAACAGTGTCAGGTAGGTAAGTAGTGCAGCAAATATTTGTTGAATGACTGAATGAAAGTAAATACTCTGACCTCATTGGCACAAATTCTACTCAGCTAAGCTAATATAGCAGAACGCCATCCAGAATAAATTAATAGAATGAAGCAAGTTCCCCATTGCCAAAGTAAAATAGGAAATTAAAGCAATAACCAGTTAATTAGGGCACAGGGATTGTGTGTATTATAGGATCATATAAAATCATGGGACTAAAAGGTAACGTGAGCTCTCTCTTAGGCCTGTCTCCTGACTAAAACAAGGAGAGGTACATTTATACCATGTTGAAAGGAATAATCTCTGTACGTGAGTGCATTTGGAGAAATACTTTGGTTTTCCAGTCATTCACATTTTCTTCTTTTGATGCTCAAACACTCACTCTCCACTTGCCTTCTTAGGAAACTCACATATCTATCTTAAATCCCACTCATTGAATGAAAAGTCAAGTGTGATGACATTAACCTCCTGCTTTTCTTTATCTTTGACTATCTGACCTCAAGCAGCAATAGAAAAAAGTACAATGTTCCTCAGGTATCAATCAAAAAATAAAAATTCTTCCAAACGGTATTGAAGACTGTAGCCTTTTCCCACGTTTACTTCAGTAATTTTCTCTGAAATAAATTTTTCTGTTATAGATTATCAACAACATTTCTTTTTATTTATTTATTTTTAATAGGAAGGAACTGCTAGTTCAACTGTCTTTTTAAAGTTTACACATTAAAGGTCAAATTCTGTTATGGCAATGTGCTGCAGTTAAAAAAATAATCACAGGGGTAAGACTTTCTGGACTAGCAGAAGGCCCGTTTTGAGCTATAAGTCTTATTTACATTAGATATTGCTTTAAGTTGGTTTAAGTCAATAGCAAGCTTCCAGAGAAATAAAAGAGCATGAGAGAGAAGGCAGGTTAGATTGGGAATTAGAAGACCTGGTTGGAATCTGGCTCTCATTCTGGTATGAATCTGCTGTGTGAGTGAGGCAAGTTACTCAGCCTTTCTGGTTTTGAGTTTTTCTTCCATTAAAATAAGAGCTCCAGATAAAAAGAAACTGTGTATTCTCCTCTTCCTCTCCTTTCTCCTTCTCCCCCTCCATTTCTCCTCCATTCCTCCCATCCATCCATCCATCTTTATTTATATTTGGATTCTCTACTTTCTTTTCTTCTACTCTTTCTCCTTTTTTAAACCTTTCCTTTTCTTTTCAATAACTTTCTTTCCTACTTCTTTCTTCATCTTTTTACTTGTTGTTTCCTTCCTTCTCTTGCATTCTTTCCTTTTTTCTTTGTGCCCTGCCTCCTTTCCAGCCTTCTTTCACCCTCTTTCTTTCATTCTTTCTCTCACAGCAAATCACTTGACATTTCAACAATCCATAAAGTAGCAGTAGTTTTATGGGCTGGTGTTAACACCTATTATGACCAGCCAGGCATTGCAAACTGATGGGAGTGCTGATAGAGTGGCTGTAAGGCGTTTTGTGGAAAGTAGCCAAATCAGCACATGGCTATTATTTAATGATGCCCAGAGACTAACAGGAAGCTTTCTGCAAATTGCCTCACAAATTATACAGTGGCTCCCTGCCTTCTCGTTACTGGCATGAAATTGATTTGTGAAACTGGGTTTGACATCCAAATTCTTTCCTTGTCACTGGAAGCCTCAAAACTACCTTTTTTAAATTAAAAGTAAATTTAAAGAGAAAATGCCATAAACAAAGGAAGTATAAACAACAAACTTGGGAAATATTTACAATATAATGACAACCAAAAGGTCTAATTTCCACAATATATAAAACATTCTTGCAAATTATTCATATATAAACAGAGATTTCCATAGGAAATGACACATTTTATGAGTAGCTAATTCACAGAGATGAAGATAAAAATGGCCAACAAACATAGGATGCTCAACCTCAACAATTAAAGAAATTCAGTTTTAAAAGGTAATTTTTGAAGGGGGACCTGATATTTTTTTTAAATAAATAAAAGGTAATTTTCTGAAAGAAAATTTATCTTAGCAAGCTATAATGCTTTACACTGGCCTGAAAGCTAATATTCCCATAACTTTTCTCTTCCTTACCTTTTTTTTTTTTAAAGATTTTATTTATTTATTTGACAGAGAGAGATAACAAGTAGACGGAGAGGCAGGCAGAGAGAGAGAGAGAGGTCCCTGCCGAGCAGAGAGCCCGATGTGGGACTCGATCCCAGGACCCTGAGATCATGACCAGAGCCGAAGGCAGTGGCTCAACCCACTGAGCCACCCAGGCGCCCCTCTTCCTTACCTTTTAATCTCACCATGCACACCTTTAGAAGTGACTCTAACAATACCTTCTCCCAATAAATAATTTTGCCAAGTAACATTCCTTTACTAGTCTCTTAAATGTCTAGCTTGTAAAGACACCGAGGGGTATTTTTTTCTTTTCTTTTTCTTTCTTTTCTTTTTTAAGATTATATTTATTTATTTGAGGGACAGAGCAAGCACAGAGGGAGAAGGAAAGGGAGAAACAGACTCCCCGCTGAGCAGAGAGCCCCACTCGGGGGGCTCAATCCAGGACCCTGGGATCATGACCTGAGCCAAAGGCAGACACTTAACTGACTGAGCCACCCAGGCACCCCGCGGGAAGAAGGTAATTTTCTGAGTGATGCTTTATTTAAGCCCCATTCTTCACACTGGATTACCAGTTATTTTTCTCCACGTCCCATTTCTTACTAAAATACTCAGAATTTTAGTTATCATGGCCATTTTTCAAACACATGTTGGAAAGAAACTGGGGCACCTTTGAGAGCCCCTTTACTTTTATCTCTTCCTTAGTACAGCAGAAAGCTAAGATCATAGGACTTGGAGTCAAACCAAACCTGGGGTTAATCTTAGCTCTGATATTTAGGACTGCATGTCCTTGGGTAAGTAACTTACTCTCTTGAGCCTCAACTTTCTCATCTGTAAAATGGGACTACCGCTAGCACCTCTTTCATAAGGTTGCAGTAAGTGATAGGATGCATCAAAAGTGCTTAGCAGAATCCCCACAAATCTACACATTTAGAAGGAAGAGGCTGAATCTCTTTCTGAAGGAAAGAATTTTGCCACTTGTTCATGGTTTGAGTCTAAGTCCCTTGAAATCTCACCGAGTCAGTGGAATACAAAAGGATATGTAATTCTGGTCAACAGCGGAGCTGTAAAACCTCTCGCATATCTAAAAGCAGTCGAATGAGGGAAGCAGATCAGAAAAGAGTGATAATCGTTGAAACAGTGGGGAAGGCAAACACACATCCAGGTCTCTGTATAATTTTGACACAATATGGGTCAACATCTAATAATATTGCAAAGATGGTGAGAGGTAACCTTGACAACTCAGCAGATGCAGCACTGAAAGAATAAGAGATTCGCAGAGAGACACAGGAGAAAATCTGGGCCATTTTCTTGGTGCACTGATGGCTCATAGCTTTTGCTTTGGAAAAAAAAAATCTGCTGTAACTCATACACCAAAGTCTTCTTTGACTTAATCAGCAAAACTCGATTCAACATGTCTCATATGCAAAGACACTGGGTTGGGCGTTGGGGCCACCGGTATTCCCTGCCCACAGGAAACCCCTCTGGAAGGACATTCCCCTTTATAGCCAATTAGGATGCAACTTAACCCCACACAATAACCCTGCGAGCTTTGCCTTATTGGTGCCGTTTTCTTGGCTGAGGAAAAGGAGGCTCAGAGAAAATACAACTGGAAAGGGTCATGGCTAATATTTAAACCTCACTCTGCCTGGGTTCATTACTCATGCTGACAGCGACGAAAATGGAGTGATTGATGCTGATGAGGATTACACGAATGAGAGGGAGGAGAACGGGCTAGGTTTTGCTGTAGTAGCAAACCATCTCCAAATTTCAGTGGCTCATCACAACAACAGTGTTTTCTTGATCCTGCTACAGGACGGCAGGGGTCCCTGCTTCGCGTGGACATCGAGCTCCACCACCTGCAACGAGCAGCCTTCTCAGCTGCAGAGGGAGAGGATCACTGCATGCTGGCTCTTCAGGGTCACTTCCAAGGGCGACTCACGGGCCAGACCTCATTGCTTGGCCTTACCTGGGGCTGGGACTAGGTGAGCGGAGGGACGTGCCTGGTGAGACATCTGGGAAGGCTCTGGCTCTCAGTGTCCTGCAAGATCAGGGTTGGGACTTGTGTGGCCCTGGGGGCCAGTGGATCCTCAGATGTTTCTCCTTAGATAACTTGCTTGTCTCACTCACCCTAGTTCAGGCCCTGGCCCTTCCTAACTGAAAGGGGGCTAGGGAATGTAGTGCCTCTCATGTTTAGGAGGGAGAGGTAGGGAGGACATTGGAGAGCACTAGGAATGTCTAGTTACCTGGGCTTGAAATCTCAGCCTCACTGTGACCCTGCCACTGTTCCTCTTCCCACACCTTCTGATCTAGGCAGTCACCAACCCTTAGACTTTAACCAGATGGAGCAAAGGGCTAACATGTCAGCGGCCTGCTATGTGTCACACATTGTACTATGCGTGCTTATTCTCATCAGTTCGTTTATTCCTCACTCACGGCAGTTCTGTGAGGAAGTTCCTATTACTAATCCAGTTTTTTATTTTTAATTTTATTTACTTATTTGAGAAAGAGAGCGCGGGATGGAGAGAGAGAATCTGAAGCAGTTTCCACACTGAGAACAGAGCCCCAGTGTCGGGCTCAATCCCACGACCACAAGAGCTTGACCTGAGTGGAAACCAAGAGTCGGAACACTTAACTGACTGAGCCACCCAGGCGCCCCATTAATCCAGGTTTTAAATGAGCGAACTGAGGCTTAGAGAAATTGAAAAGCATGCCCCAGGTCATTGTTGATAAGAGGCAAAGTTGAGGTTTGGATTCCTATCTAGCTACCCAGACTTAACTATGTACCACCCATTCTCATGAGAACTCACACTCATTTTGCATTCCAAATTTATTAACTGGGAGTGTGGCTAGATCAGCCTACCCCACCAGATCGCTGGAACAAAAATACTGACTTGCAACCATTGGGAGGTATATACAGGCATCACCCTCAATGGTTTCAAGCTTATGGCATTGATGAGAAGTGATGGTATTTTGTTTTGTTTTGGGTTTCCGCAGGAAAAGTCAGCGCCATCCGTCAGCTAGCAGCAGATGTAAGACACGGAATAAGACATTGGATGTCTTGACTAATCTAATCAGATGCACAATTAGGGCAATTAGCTTCCTCTCAGTTTTGCCACCTCTCCAATACAGGGGCTGGAATCAGATCCCTGGAAGCCACCTCCGGTACTGACCTTCCCAAATTCTGGGTGGACGGTAGAGATGGATAAGTGCATAAGGAAGGAAAAAAATATTTAAAGGAAACATAAAAATATTCTCTGGCAAAGCTGAAAACACTAGTATCTGAGACAAACTAAAGAGGCAGTGCCTCACTGCTGATCCCAAGGCAAGTTCAAGATATTATTTCCACATAGAATCATCCCTTGAGCAGAGGAAAATGGAAGTTTAATTGGAGAGAGAGCAGCTGTTTCACGCGTTCATGTACAGGGACTGAATTTTCTTTTGTCAAGTGTGAAGTATTTACTTTGGGTTTGGGGTGTGGAACCTATGGACCGAGTGAGGCTGGAGTTGCCATCTGACCCCTCCCGAGGGCATGCGGGACAATGATGGGGTGGTGGCTGGGATGCAGAGGGACGGTGGACACAGAGACAATAGGTGTTCTTTACAAAGGAACTGAGGATAACTAATTCGCTTAATTAAGGAGGAGGAGCCTTTTGAAGCGGTCATTAAGGATGAAGTCATATGCCCCAGTGCACACAAAAAACTTTGCCTTTACATTTCTTTTGTGGAAACATCTGGCAAAAACATGTCAAGAAGAGAAACTTTTCTGTGTTGTGCAGGAGGATCTTGATGAAAGATGAAAACTTGAGCTAATTACAGGATGTCTGTGAAAAGAAAGGGCTAGCTTTATAGTTTAGACCCAATTTTCTCCCTATAGGGTAGAGTGTCTAATGCAAAAGCAGTCGTATGCTCTGGAAAATAAATATGGGGTAGGACACAATGGATCGTATCTCATATATAACACAGCAGTGGAAGGGTTATTAAAAGAGCATTCAACTGTACTGGCTTTTATAAGTGCACCAAGAAAAAAACAGACAACTCTGAAACCTGTAGGATAAACACAGCGTACCCGCGCACCTTTGCTTAGGTAAAAAATGTTGCAGACCTTTTCTCGAAAATGTCCCAGCTGTTGTCCTGTGTAGGAGTAAATAAGGCACATTTTGGACTTCTGTTTTGCTTGTATTTTAAGACTATGACAGGCCCAAACTCTTTTCTCCCTTCTCAGTGTCCTTCAGCTCCTTTGGCCTTTCCCTGTAATTCTACTTCATTTTGTTCCGTTTCCAGAGCTTTGTAGACTATTCCATCTAAAAAAGCAAAATAATGAAATAAAAAAAAAAGAAAAAAGTTGGGTGCAGCCTGGTTCTCATCGGGCTTGGAGCATCCCATGTGACACTGTCAAGACTCTAAACGTAGACATCCAGAAAGTTAAGACCATCCCCAGCCATGTAACAAATCCTACAGACAACTAACTGTTCTAAAAGGATTAGGATCTCACCTAGGCAGAGTGAGGTTTAATCCCATTGGCTGCTTCTGGTAGGAATAAGATGCTTGAAATCACCCAGAGGGGGATTTTCTGAAAGCCTTTTCAAGTTGATCGAATGAAAACGTACCCCCCCACACCCAATCCGTAGAATTTGGGTAGCTATTTTTTAAAAAAGTCTTTATAAAGAGCTAGACTACTCATTATTTATGTCCTAGTCACGTGACCTCACCTGTGCTGCTAGGTACCTGGCTGAGCCTTGGGGGCTCAGGGAAGGGAATGTGACTCCTGTAACCCAGGCTCCTAAGGATGATGCTGTACCTTGCCTGTATCGCTTGCAATGGCGCCCCATCCTCTGTCCATGATCAACACCCCACTGTCAAAAGCCATTCTCCTCAGAGTCCAAAATCTCAAAACCATGTAGAGAATGCGCCATTTTTCACCGTCTTTGTCATTCAGGAGCGACACCCTCCTCTGTACGTTCCTTACATACTTCCACCACTCCCAACGGTCTCCCCCCAAGACTTTGGCAGGTTTTGTATCTTCTGTTTACAACTATTCTCATGATGCTGGTTTTCTTTCTTTTTTTAAAATTTTTAAATTTTTTTTATTGATATATAATGTATTATTAGCCCCAGGGATACAGGTCTGTGAATCACCAGGTTTACACACTTCACAGCACTCACCATGGCACATGATGCTGGTTTTCTTAAAGAAGAGAACGATTTCTCTGTAACTGAGCATCTAACATAAGTGAAAAAATGAGAGACCAAAAGGATTGTGTGGCTTTTTTGCCATCGGCCAATTCCTGTGAGGTTTTTATTTTTTAATTTTTTTATTTGCAGTCTTGGCAATAGGACTATAATCTCTCTGAGGGTCTGTGTCTGTTTGTGCTCATCCCTGTTCCTTCTCTTAGACCCTAGAATGGTTTCTGGAAACTTGTAGATGCTCAAGAACTTGCTAAGCGTAGTTATGAACGTACTTACTCCGGCCATGCACTGTGCTAGGTACTTTGAATATAGATGGGAATAAATACTCACCTCAGCCTGAGAAAGGACTCACCCCTCCAGCATGCCTTTCAATGCCTTTGGCTTTAAGTGAAGCAATTTATATGGAAATTGCCATGAAAGCTCTGGTTCAGGGATCCTAAAGGAAACTCTGCTCCCAAATGTTTCTCTAATGCATTAGCCACAGAGCACATGGTGTTTTCTGTATTTATTATTAATGACAACAGCAATGGCAAGCATAATTGATGGGCACTTACTCTACATTGGACACTTGAATGACATACCTTGCATATATTCTACAATTCTGACAATCCCCCTTACACAGTGGGTGTTAAGATCATTTTATTGATGACAGAAGACAAATTCAGAGAGCTTATGAGTCCAAGTTGGTGAACCACCTACATGGCTGGTAAGGGCACACGGTTGCTTTCAGCCGTGGCTTGCCAGATTTCAAAGACCAGTCCCATCACCACGCTCTGTTCTGCCTCCCACTCCTTCATTAAGGATAGAGTCATTTTATTGAGAAACGGCAATATATTGAAAGGCATTGCTTGGTCTGACCATCACTAATGCAAAACAAAATGGGGTAGCTTCCGATTTGATTCTTCCAAACTTCTCTGATCTAGAGACCAAGTACCGTATTGGTACTGTACAAATATGGAACTTGGGGCTCTCCAGAGAGCACACAGGTAACAAGCAGCAGACTGCTGGTCTGATTAGATCACCATAGAGTGTTCTCTTCATTCTCCACTCTGGATGGGGAAGGAGGGCTCCAGGGATTTCAGAGAAGCATTTTCTGGTCTGTATTTTCACCGACGGATAGGATATCATGAAGCATTTTTGCACCTGACACAAAGTGGTGATTGGAAAAATATATGAGCAAAAAGGCCAATAATGGTCTTGCCCCATCTCTGTCTGCCTTTCTTAGAAGTCTAAGGAAATGGTCTCTGCCTGCTAGTTGCCACCATGCCGTAAACCAGTGGTTCCCAAAGGGGGTGATTTTGCCCCTCACAGTATTTGGAAATGATCAGAGACAATTTTTTTAAAAAGATTTTTATTTATATATTTATGAGAGTGAGAGAGTGAGAGAGAATGGGGGAAAGAGCAGAGGCAGAGGGACAACAAGACATTGTGTTGAGTGTGGGATCCTGAGGTGAGGCTCGATCTCAGGACCCTGAGCCCATGACCTGAGCAGAAACTGGGAGTCATACTCTTAACTGACTGTTCCACCTGGGCACCCCTGGAGACAGTTTTGTTTGTTATAACCGGGGCTGGCTGGGTGCTCCTGGCATCTAGTGGGCAGAAGCCGGAGATTGCCTCACATCCTACAACACACAGGACAAACAACAATGGACTTCTCTAGTCCCCAAATTCCTGCTTTTGAAGTAATGTTCTGCCTGGGCCCCAAAAAGAATCCTTACTCTCCCAAAAAGTATAGACTGATAAGAGTTCAACAACAAGGTTATCCAACGTAGCCATATAAAGTATGATGTGTAGGACCACATACCATACATCATGTGAGGAGAAGGGAGATATTTTACTTACTTATTTGAACATAATTTTCTTAAAAAGTATTTCTCTTACTCCCAAAAGACATGTAGAGTACACTCAATAAAAAAAAAAAATCCAGTAATTTGAACCCAAGTTATTATACAAAAATGAATGAAATATCAATTGAGGTCCTTTTTCTTCCTGAATAGCTAGAAGAAAAGAGGAGGATGAAGCTAAGCCCTAACAGAGTCAGTGAAGTAAACATCAAACAGATGGACACGGAAAATTAAACCAGCTTTCTGTAAACAAAAAGAAATAGGAATTTGTGAGTGAATATAAACCTTTGATTCACTGACTCCTTTCCGAAGCTTTGAGAAGCTTTCCATTTAGAAATGATTCCGCTTACGTGGCACATAAGCCTCTGCGCCTCTGCTGTCTGTTTTGGGGACATATGTGGGTAACCAAGAATTCACCATGAAGCCTCCTACAACAGGAACTGGGGCACCAGCGAACTGCCTTTGCTGGTGGCTGGGGGTCAACGGGGCTGAGGGCGCTCCACTTAGAGGCTGGGCTGTACCTCTCCAGGCCCTGCAACCCAACCTGCCTTTGGCAGCTGGACTCCTCACTTGAGTCTTCTCCAGGCTGTGTCCTCCGCAGAGTAAAGGCTTCTTCTCCTTAAATCTCTCAAGGAACATTTACTTATTTTTTGATGCAAACCAGGCACTAGTGTGAAAACGGACAGAAAAAGTGACAGAAGGAGGGACATGGTCTCTGTCTTCATGGAGGTTATAGTCCAGCAGGGGAGAAAGGGAGATCCCTGATCATCTTATAAAGGACTGTTTAATTGCAACTGGGGTAAATACTGTTTGTTAATTTGTACTTGAATTTAAAAAAAAAAAACCCGAAAGATAATTATAACTGTTGTCAATGTGACCGACAAAATCACGTAGGATTTGTCAAGTCTCTGAGTCTGGGGTAGGGGTGGGGTGCAGGTTGAGGACCTGGCTGGTTAGGTGGGTTTTAAGAAGGAGGTGATGTTCGAACGGAGATCCACAGGATTAATGAGTGGACTGGGAAAAATGGGTTCCAGGCACATTGACTGCCTCACAGCCTCCACTTGCTTGTACTTCAGGTTCAAAGGTAAATTTCGCAAGCACATGGGTCTGTGACTTTTCAGCTCCTGCTACTTCTTCCTATGGCTGGATTCTCTGATAGTTCTGCCTTCACGTTCACAAGGGAGGGGAGTGGGTTACATCAGTTCATCTTTTTACCCCTGGCTTGTATGCGGCAGAAGCCAGGGTGCTCAGACAACCTTGCTTTGCATGCTGGGGAAGTCTTCTGGCCGTTGCCACATGGCAGTCGTCTATCATATGGACAAAGATGGGGTTTTGGACGACGTGACAATGTCACATTTGGCCTGTTCCATGGTCTTGTATAATTTACTTGAGTTACAGTGAAAGGCAAGAAGGAAAGCACAAGCTATTCTTTGACATCTTTATATTTTTCTTGATATGAACATTTTGGGTCTAGGGCACCTGGCTGTCTCAGGCAGTAGAGCCTGTGACTTTTGATCTCGGGGTTGTGGGTTCAAGCCCCATGTGGGGTGTAAAGATTACTTACAAATAAAATATTTAAAAAATTGGGGGTACAAAAGAGAGATACATGTTTCCTGTCCCCTACCTTTATTCTTCCGGCCTGCCATTTCTACAGAACTGAGCATGGCTGGAAATGGATTTCTCTGTCTGTGCTTCCTAAAATAGGGCATGGTTTTGTTTGGACTTCTCAAACAATTGGAGAAAGAAACCTTCTAAGCAGAAGGCTGGTAAATAATATGGATAATATCTTATTGTTATTTAATATTATCTCAAGTAGTTCAGAATTTTTCCCCATGTCTTTTAAAAGGATTACTTAAATTACTTTTAATTAATTATTAATTACATAATTTATGATTAACAAAGAGAAGGGAATCCTTATTTTTTTTTTAAAGATTTTATTTATTTGAGAGAGAGAGAGAGCACAGAGGGAGAGGGAAAAGCAGACTTCCCACTGAGCAGAAAGCCCGATGCAGGTCTTGTTTGCAGGACCCTGAGATCATGACTTGAGCCAAAGGAAGATACTTAACTGTCCACGCCACCCAGACACCTCAAAGGAGAGGGAGAAGCTGACTCCCCACTGAGCAGAGAGTCCAACCCGAGGCTGGATCCTAGGACCCTGAGATCATGACTTGAGCCAAAGGCAGATGCTTAACCTGCCAAGCCACCCAAGCACCCCAGGAAGGCAATCCTTCAGTTTAGGCCCTGAACTACCCCAGAGTAGGGAGGGATGCCACCTGACAGTTCTTTCGTGTTTACCACAGTATACAGCAGAAGTGAACAGAGAATGATACCTAGTAAGATAACTTTATAAAAATTTGTTTAATCAGTGAAGGAGGGAAAGCATGAAGTCTTAGCCTTGCCTAACTTGTTGGAATCTCATCACCACCCTGCCTGGGATTTTTTTTTTTTTTTCGTTCTTCTGTTGTAATGCTGATTATATTACATTATCAAATTACAAGTACTTTCATCATCATTTCCAACATTCATTTTGAGTTGCCTACTAATGGTTGTTACCAAGGATGGCCTTGGCTGGCTTTTAGAAGCTTGACTGTCTTGGTCATTTATCTGCCTATCCACCCATTTGTCTACCCATCCATCTCTCTATTCATCCAAACATTCATGCATCCATTTTCCATCCATTAATCCAAATGTCTCTCAGTCCATCCAAACATCCAGCTCTCTAAATGAGAGAGTCATGACCCCCAAGTTATTGATAGTCCAATAGCACATTTTTGACCACAGACAACCACTTCTTAGTGGTCTGAGTTCTTAAGCTATATACAAGTTGAAGAAGGTAGAGTGGAGAATAGGTGAGAGAATGTGTATGTTGTTTGGGTAAGCATGAATAATGAGTAAACATAGTATAGATTCATTTGGCAACTACTTTTGAAATAAGAGCCCAATAAATATATTAAAACTATTTTGGAGATTTATATAGCTTTCCCTGGGAAAGGACCAAAGTTTTAAACAAAGACCTTTTATGAGAAGCCACAAATAATAAAAGCAACTCTTTTTAAAGAGAGAGGGGAGACTAACTCAAGGGAAACATTGACAAATAGGGAAGCACTGAGAAATAAGGAGGAATCTTAGTGAAGAGGAAGTGGAGTGAGAGGGGGGTCAAGTCCATCCATTATGCTTTAAGAAATTAGGGTCACTCTCTTACTTCTCTGCAAGCAGAGTCTCAGACATGGAGGCAGCAAATGGGAATCCAGAAGGACAAGAGGCCATGGCTTTAGCCTAAAAAATGTCTTGCAGTTCCCTTAGACTCTCCTCACTCCCACCCCACCACTCAACAGTACTAAACCTGTTTTTGCTTCTCTGTGAAGCCCTCTTTGATGTTCCAAGGGAGAATAAGGCATGACCTCATTTCTGCACCCCAAACTCCTACCCTATTCATTCTTTTCCTAAGGATTTAATTGTTTTATTACATGTTACTTGCTTGTCTAACCACAGCTAACCTGGCTGTGGACTTACAGGCAAGAATTTTGTCTAAGTCATCTGCTAATTTCTATAGCCTAGTGCAGATGTCCTATTGATACTTAATAAATGTCTAAGACATGGAGGAAAAATAAAGGAGGAGTTAGGTGACTCAACTATTCTTACTAGATAGAAAGACACACTCAGTGAGACTTTAGACATTCATTGATTCATTCACTCACTCATTCAACCAACCAACAAATACCAGTATTTACTACATGCCAATCACTGGGATAGCCCTTGAGGGTTGATTCCCCACTGATATACAAATAAAATGCAGTGTGATAAAAGAGGTAGGTAGTGGGGACGATTGCACACATTGTGAATGTAATTAATGCCACCGAATTATATACTTAGTAATGATTAAAATGGCCAATTTTAATTGTTGTATACATTTTACCAAAATAAAAAAAAATTTAAAAGCACATGTTGCATACTAAACTTACATGTAGTCTGATGACTGGCAAACTAAAACCTCTAGTCCTGGAAATCAGAGTGTGGGCTTGAGATGTGGGACCTGTATTGGAAAGGGGTAATGGTAAACTTTTTGGGAAGAAGAAAACTTTTTTTACGTTGTTTGGGTTGGTGATTACGTGAGTGTATACAATTGTTAAAACTCATCAAACTCAACATGTAATATCTGTGCCTTTAGTGGTATGTTAGTTATTTCCCAATTACTAAATAAGGTCAAACAGAAAAACGGGTAGGAGAGGAGTTTATATGAGCAACAGGGTGTGTGGGCAACAATGCCCAGGGAGCAATAGGAGTCAGGGAAGGCTTCTTAAAGGCACCCAAGTATGTGCAACATGAAGGTGATGTTTACACATTTGAAGGAGGGGAAGAGACTCAGAGACAGGAAGTGACATGTTCAATGTCTCACTGCTGGCTGATGGCAGGGCTGGAAATAAAACCCAGTTTTCTGATTCCTAACCCAGAGCACATTCCCTAAACCTGCTTTTCTGATTATCACCTAATGTCTTTCAGACCCATCGCTCCATGTCTGCTCTGTGCTGCTGCATTTCCCAGATACCTGAGCTTCAAATTAGGTTCTGTTAATGGGAAGCAGCAATGGAAAATGGGAAGGAAGGCGGGAGGCAGGAGAAGAGTGCAGTATGCAGCTCCAAGCCCACTGTTTCCTGCTAGAATTGCAGGTTATCAGCGACAAACATCCATTTGAGCATGAGTCTTGCAGTGTCCCCTGACAGCTTCACATGGTGAACCCACCAAGAGGTCCCAGGGCCAAGCCCCTAACTTCAGAGGTAGGAGTTCAAGGAATACAGTCCCCCTCAGAGGTCTGAACCGAAATGAAAACCCAAGTCATGATCTGTTCTCCCAAACTGTGTCTTCTCCCAGTGGGCTCAGGCTTAGTGAATGACATCAGGTTATCCAAGGAGTGAGCCTTGACAGCTCCCTCTCCCTCACTCCCGCTATCCCAAACCAACACCAAGTCCTGACCATTTTACTTCCTAGAAATCTCTTAGCTGTCTCACTTGTCCTATTCCCATCCTAGGCTTTGCTACCACCAACTCTTGCCTTCCATAATAAATTCTTAACTGATCTGGTGTTCACTCTGCTCACTCTTGTTGACTCTCTGTCTTCCTTTGTTTTAATGTAGCGTTTAGCCACCGAATCAGGAGACTTGAATCAGAGACTGAATCAGAGAGCTCTGTTCGTGTCTGGTACAGTCATGAGCAAAGTCAGTTCATTTCCCTAGTTTCTGGTTTCCCGATTATAAAATATCAGGGTCTCTACATACACTTGCATCTTCCTGATCAAGGAAAGCTTTACAGATAGCACTGGGCCTGCACACTGAAGGAGGAGAGGATTTTGCCTTGCATTTCAGGTAAAAGCCACAGCCCCTGTGTAACTTGCATGCCATGGCCCCCGCCAACCCAGTCACCTCCCATCTCCTCTATCGCCTGTGCTGCACCACCCTCTTTCCTGTCTCAACACCAGGGCTCTTCGTGTTTGTTCCTCCATCTGGAAATTTCTCTCTATTCTTTGCCCTTCATAGTTCAGTTCAAAAGACTTCCTTAGGGAATTCATCCCCAATCCATCAGACCAGGGCAGGAGTCCACTTATAAATTCCTACAACACCCTGTACTTTTTCCCAGCACTTAGCACTTATCACGTGTTTGAGAACAATCTTTCCTGCTGCAATATAAACTTTGGGACGGTGGTGATTTTGTCTGCTTTTTCACCACGTCTGCTTAGTACTGAGCAGACTGTCTCACGTTCAACAGATGCTTCCTACACTGCTTGTTGGATGAGTGAATGATGGAACGATTTAATTCAGTCCTCTTGTTCCTGCATGATAGGTGGAAAAAGGCAGTAACAGGGGCCAGTGAGTCATTGTGGCTGACAACAGCTTGTTTTTTCCACTCATGAGAAAACAAAGCAAAATAAAACAAAACAAAGCAATAACAATAAGAGAAACAGAAGCAGCAACTTAAAACAGAAAGTCTCTGGAGCACATCCAGAATGAGCAGCACATGTTCCTGGTCCCAGTGGCAGTCTACTGAGGCTTACTGGTGAGTGTTTTAGCCAATGGGGTAGTGAGAACATTATCACTTCAGGAGAGGGGACCGGAATTCCTTCTCTGTGTCCAGTGTGTACTGAAGTGTATCTCCAAACATGCCTGGTGTGCCGATTCAATGAGACGCAATTCAGGTCAAGGAGTGCAGTCCTATCTTTCAATGTTCTCAAGGTTTCCATGTTTATATTGTAATTGTCAGTCTTTTTGGAATTTGATCTGAGGTATAGTGAAACAGCCAACTTAAAAACAAAGAATATATGAAGGCCCTTTAGACTATGACTCAACATCTAGAAGCCACAAAATAAAAGATTAATAAAGCATATAAACATTAAAACCATTTTGCATGGCAGGAAGCCCATAAAGCAGAGACCAATACAAATGCCACACTGATAAAATGTAACTGTAATTCACATTAGAAAATATTTATCCCTCAGATATATAAGGAAGGACTTGAAACTGATAAGAAAAAGACCAGAAGCTGTATAGAAGAATGGGCAAAGGATAGGTACAGATAATTCACAAAGAAAACATGCATCTAAGCATGTAATAAGATTGTGTTTCAGTATGAGAGAAAGCACACTGAGACACCATTTTCTACTTAGGACATCAGCAAAACTCCCAAGTGTTTGATTGCTGATTCATTGGCAAGGGCCTTGGGAAGCAGTCACTGACATTCCTTGCTGATGGGTGTGTAAATTGGTAATTTAAATTGGTAATTTACACAGCCATCAGCAAGGAATGACGGTGATTTACCAATTTACCTATTTGCACACCCGAGGAATGTAAATTACCAATTTACACACCCATAATAAACTCCCTCCTAGGGAGGCTGATTTGACAATATCAATTAGCAATGCACACATTTGTCATCCCAGAAATTCCACTTTTAACAATTTTTCCCATAGTTGTACTGGTACCTATGTGAAGGGGCTAGGTAAAAAGTTCCCATTACAGCAATGTTTATAACAGCAAAAGATTAGAAGTCACCTAGAGCACATCAATCAATGGGACATTTTATGACTGATTTCTAAGTAGTGATCTGCATAGAGGTCGAAGGCGTGTTGTTGGGTGAAAAAAAAAAAACCCACAAAATACACAACTGTTATAGTAGCCACCTTTTATGTAACACAGAAGGAGAAATAAGAATATATACCAATTTTCTTAGAGAAATATGGAAATAACAGGTGCCCCCCCCCCCCATTAATTTGGTGGTGGTGAGGGGTGATGAGAAGTAGGTAGAAGAGAAATTGGGAGGGGACTTGTCCCTGAATTTCTTTTATTATTTTTAATTTTTGAGTCTTGTAAGACTTACCCCTGAATATTCCTTGTTAAACATTGGTACTACCTATCACAAATAAAATAATAACACAGAGAAGCACTTCACACTGCCCGTGCTAGAGAGAGCAAAGATAGCTCTTGGCCCAAAGAACTTGCAGTCTACAGTGGAGATCACATTGAAACCCAGGACAAAGGAGAGAGGACCGGAAAGATAACGACTATTCAAATGTGAGGTGAAGAAACTGAGTGCTGAGCCAGAGAGAAACTAACAGCAAAGCCAGGAGGGCTGGTTTCAGAGGCTGAATTCAGGGAAGAGAATGGAACAAGGTCTTTAAGACCCAGCTGGTTTGGGAAAGCAAAGGTCAAGCCAGGCGCTGTGCTAAGTCCTTTCCAGGGGTCCACAGTCTTTAATTTTCTCCACAACCACCATGAGATCCAGGTTCCTATCATCTCCATCGCTTGATGGGAAATGTGAGTTACAGACATCCAGACATTGGGTTGCTTAGAAGCGATTCAGAGCCACGTTTTCCTTCAACTGCGCACGCCCTTTTAAAAAAAGAGCATATTATTTTTATGGAGGTAAAATTTACATGTACTGCAAAGATCCCAAATGTGTGTCTATTTGGTGAGCTCTGATATACACGCATACTTTTGTAACCGGGTACTCCAATCAAGACACAGAACACTTTCATCACCCTAGAAAGTTCTACCATGCCTCCTTTCATTCAATCTTTGAACTGCTGTAGAAAGCCACTCCTCTGGTTTTTATCACGGTAGATTAGTTTTGTCTATGTTGTTGAACGTATCGGTACTGTGCTCATTTTTATTGCTAAGTATTCCATATATTCTGCTATATGACATTCCACAACTTGCTTATCTGCTTCTGCTGATAAAGAGAGTTGAGTTGTGGCCGCATTTGGGTATTAGGAATATAGCTGGTAGGAATAGTCTTGTACAGGTCTTTGTGTGGATGAATGTTTTTATGTCTCTTGAGTAAGCACTCAGGAGTAGAATTGCTGGGTTATAGAAGTATCTCTTTAACCATAAGAAATTGCCAGATTTAAAACATGACTATTTCATTGTCAATCCCATCAGAACTGTGCGAGAATTCCATCTGTTCCATGTGCTCACCAAAATCGGGCATTATCTTTTTGATGTTAGCTACTCTAGGGGATATAAAATGGCATCTCCTGGTTTCAATGAAAGTTACTAAGTACTTTTTCATGTGCTATTAGCCACTGAGACAACTTCACTGTAAAGTATCCATTCAAGTATTTTGCTGATTTTTATTGGTTCTTTGTTGTTATTGATTTGCAAGAGTTCTTTATATATTTGGATACAAATCTTTTATTACATATGCATTACAAATATTTTATCCCTAGCTTTTGATGATCAGACGTTTCAAATTTTCATGAAGTTTATTTTATCATTTATGATTCATGCTCTTCTGTGTCTTATAAGAAATCTTGGTTTATCCCAAGCTCATGAATATAGTATCTTTTTTTTTTTCCTACAAGTTTCTGTATTTACTTCTATAGTTTAGGCTTTTGTGTTTAATCCTAGGAACCATTTAAAATTAATTTCTGCATATGGTATGAGGTAAATAGTAAGGTTCTTTCTTTTTTCCTATATGTTTATGCATTTTTCCAGGGCAAGTCATTGAAAAGATCTTATTTGCCCCAATACACTGCCTTGGATTTGTTATTATAAATCAATTGAAAAGTATCAATAGGTCTGTGTCTGGACTCTGCATTTGGAGTCAAGGATCCATTTGTCTAACTCCCTGCCATGGTCACTCTGTCTTGATTCCTGTAGCTTCATGATAATTCTTGCAATCAGGTAGTGTGAGTCTTCCCAATTTGCTTTTCTAGTACCAAATTGTTTTGCCTCTTCTAGGTTCTTTGCATCCCTATATATATATATATTTTATAATCACCATATCACTTTCCTCAAAAAACCTACTTTTTCTTATTAGAAATGTTTTGAGTGCCTTTCAAGGAAAGACAGATGACTTCCAAGGAATTTGTCCAATTAATCTAAGTTGTCAAGTTTTAGTGGCTTAAAGTTGTTCATAATATTTCCTTATTGCCCTTTTAATGTCTGTGGGATCTGTAAGGACATGCCCTCTTTCATTCATAATTTGTGCTCTCATTCTTTCTTTCTTAATCAGTCTTGCTAGGGGGTTATCAATCTTATTAATATTTTTAAAGAATAAGATTTTTTGATTTTGATACATTTTTCTATTGATTGCTTTTAATTTTGTTTCATTGAAATTTGCTCTTCATTGAATTTGGCTTTCTTTTTCTAGTTTCTTAAAATAGAAACAGATTACTGTTTTTTGCCCTTTTTTCTTTTTTAATATAAGCATGTAATTTTATAAATTCCCTTCTACATGCTGCTTTAGCTACATCACACACATTTTGACAAGCTGTATTTTCTTAACACCACTTTGAAATATTTTCTAATTTCCCTTGTAATTTCCTGTTGCACACATTATTTAGAAATGTATTGTTTAGCTCTAAAATATTTGGGGATTTTCTAGAGATCTTGTTGCTATTAAGTTCTAACTTAATTTCATTGTGGTTAGAGAATATACTTCCATTTCAATCTTTAAAAATTGAGACTTTTTTTAGAGCTCCAGATAATGGTGTATCCTGGTGAATGTTCCCTGTGCATTTACAAATAATGTATATTCTGCAGTGATTTCACATGGTTTATAAATATCATGTAGGTCAAGGTGACCAGTAGTGTTTAGATATTCTGTACACATCATTTGCTACTGTCTACTTGTTTACTTGTCCTATCAATTACTGGGAGGGGAGGTTAAGATCAGCTATAATTGTAAACCTAATCTCCTCTTTAGTTTTGTCAGCTTTGGCTTTGTATATCTGGACTTTCTGTTTCTAAATTAATACACATTTATAACTGCTATGTCTTCCTGATGAAATGGCCCTTCTGTCATCATGAAATGTTTGTCTTTGTCTCTGATATTATTCCTTATTAAGTCATCCTTGATACTATATAGATTTCTTAGGCTCACGGTTTGCAGGGTCTCTTTTTTCCATCTTTTGTTTTAAACCTAACTTCTTATTTATTTATTTATTTATTTTACAGAGAGAGAGAGAGACACACACCTTGAGAGAGGGAACAGAAGCGGGGGCCGGGGAGGGGGAGTGGTGGGAGAGGGAGAAGCAGGCTTCCCACTGAGCAGGGAGCCCAATGCAGGGGCTCTATCCCGGGACCCTGGGATCATGACCTGAGCAGAAGGCAGATGCTTAACGACTGAGCAACCCAGGCGCACCCCTAACTTCATATTTAAAGTGTGTGTCTTACAGACAACAAATGGTTTGGTCTTGCTTTTGTATTCAGTGTAAAATTCTCTGCCTCTTAGTTGTAGGTTTAGTCTATTTGTTTCTAACATAGTTGTTGATAAGATTGGTTTGAAGTCTATTATCTTGCTATTTGTTTTCTATTTGTATTTGTATTTCCCTTCATTCCTCTCTTTGTTCTTTCCTATTTCCTGTTAGGTTAATCAAATATATATATTTTTAAATTTCCATTTAATTTCTTTATTGACTTTTCTTTTTTCTAGGAATTACAGTAGGCAATATCACTTATATCCCTTTATATCCCTTTATATAAAATACTTGGAAAACTATTCCATGATCTCTATGTCCTTTGTGCTATTTTCATTATATGTCTTCATCCGGCACCAAGTAGGAACCTGATAAATATGCACTGAATGTGTGGATGGCAGGTCAAGATAAAACATCTAAGAGAAGGGAAGTGTTGCATTGTAACTGACTACAGTTAGTTTAGTCTTCCTGTATTTCCAAAGTCCAAGATTGGGGGTATTTTTATGGATTCACTGAGGTCAGTTAATGAGTTCTCAGTTAATTGCTTACTGAATATTTAGGGTGGGGTACAGTTGTAAGAGTAGAAAGAACGATAAACTTAGAGTCAGAGCTCTTTGTTTCAAGTTATAGGAGCCAAAGTCGAAGTGTCCAAGCTAAAAAAACAGAACAAGAACAGGTACTTATCAGCTTTCAAAATTGAGTTTAGGAATGCTGCATCCAGAGGCGCAAAAAATGTCCTTCAGCCTCTCTAAATCTCTCTCTCTGTGCTTTCTGACCTCTGTTTGCCTCTGTTTCTCTTTGTTGTACTGGTTTTTTTGTTTGTTTGTTTGTTTGTTTGTTTCTGTCTCTGTTGGAGTTAGACTCTCCCCATACAGCAGGGCAGATAATTTCTGGGAACCCCAGCCCTGTATTTTTTCAGCTCAGCAAATTTACAAGGTTTTTATTGGCTCAGCTTAAGTCACATGATCAGCCCTGAACCAATCATTATATACCAAGGAATGTGATATTGTATTGACTAAGGCCGAGTCAGGGATTCTGTTGGTAGTTGGTCAGGGAATAAATGATATTCCCAACAGGGTCATTGGCCTGTCCACTGTGGGTTACTAGAATGTCTTTTAAAGTCCTGTCTCCATGATTTTCTGTATGACCTTAGCCAACTCGCTTCCCTTCTTTAGTTACATTTTCTCATCTGCACAATGATCTCTGAGGTTTCTTCTATGTTAACATTAGAATTGATATATCTCTTCTTCAAAATTGGAATGAATAAATTAAAGAATACTCATATAATGAAATACAGTAGCAAAAATGAATCAACTAAAGTTACATATTTCAATATGGATAAATTTCAAAAACAAGGTTGGCCAAAAGTATAACTTAAAAAAGGTTATGTCCAGTATTATAGAAGTAAATTAAATTTTAGAACAAAAGATAAAAATATAAAAGCATGATTCACCCCATTTTGGGACTGCAGCCATTGCTTGAAGGGAGGGATGGGAATTGGAGGTGGGAAGAGTAAAGAGGGTGTTTCAACTCTATCATATCTGTAATGTTTTCCTTCTTAAAACAAGATACAAAAAAACTATGGTATCATATTATATTTGATAAGGTTGAGGGGTAGGGGCATGGGTATTCATTAATTCATACACTAAATTATCTGCATGATTAAAATATTTCAAAAGAATAACAATGCTACCTATTGATACAATACTATTCACCATGTCCCAGGTTCTCAACTAATGACTTTACATAAACTAACTCAATCAATCTATGTACTAGTTACCTATTGGATGGCACACAGCATGACTGGGAAACTTGGAATACTGGCCAGGCAAACAGTGGGAATGAACTCCATAACTATGGGATGTATTGGAATCATAGAGGCGAGAATACCAGTCCAAGGCTGAAGGATGTCTAGAGAGATTTTAGGCTTTTGGGAAGGCAAGGGCAAACTGGGGGATAAGAGGGAGGAGCCTAACAGGAGAGAACCAGTCAAAGGCTGTCTCAAGGTGGAGAGGGCATTAGGGTGGTGGCTCAGTGGTGAGTGGATGGAGATGGACCAATAATGTCTGAGAAGTGTATCTCATTTACTGCTCCCCAAGGCCCTGAAGGGTTAGTACTACAATGCCCATTTTGTTGATGAGGAAACTGGGTCCCTATGGTCTACCCTCTGAGACTTGTTTCCTGGTAGTGAATCCCTCTATTCTGAAAGGGAAAAAAGAATTTATGACTTTTACCTTCTGTGGCTCTTCCCAACTTGCACAATTTCTGAGAAGTTCCCTGCAATGACCTAAAAAAAAAACAACCCTTCCTTGCTGCTAAGTATAGACCAGTGAAATTACTCATTATTAGATAGTTCTTGTCTTAAAAATATGCAGATAGATTCCTGGAATGGTGGCATAGGGAAGAAAATAGCCTGATTTAAAACAAAATAAGTGGGACTGTTAGAGGTGGCAATGCATTCAAGTTTCACAGAGAGAGTTACCTCAGGTAAGACTGTGTTGTCAGAAAGTTGGCTTTGGTGGTGCTCTGCCTCTCTGCCCAGGTACTCTTAGGAAGAGAGATGGTACTTCCTAGAGGTTGCTCCTGGCAGTGGGTATCACCACCTTTTAGTGAGGACAGGCCAGAGTCCAAGCCCTACATGTGGGTGGGTAGGACACGGTCCTGCCCTCAAGCTGCTGACAGCTTAGCAACAGGTAACAGCAGAGCACAGAAAGTCTTCACAATTCACGCTCACAAAATTAAGTTTCTGTCAGTCTGCCCTCATCACATCACAGGAAACAGCAAGACGAATTTTTATGAAATCTGGAGGGTGTGTTTGAGATAGTCTGATGCAAAAAGTAGGCTCTACAGAGTGCACAAAAATTAACTTTAAGGAGCCCAAAGAAGGCATTTCCAACAGAGGAGCAACTGCCCTCTAGTGTGCCTGAAACTGAATAGGACTGCAACTGGGAGGACAATGCATGACATAAAAACCCTATAAAGAATAGCTAATATTTGTTGAGTGCTTACTATATATTAGGATGAAATGGACAGAGAACAAAACAGTGGGTTTATATATGAGCCTCCAGATGGACATCACTGAGGGCAGATGCTTCCAATTGTCAACTCTCAGTAGCAACTATCTGATTGCTTCTCACCAGGACAAATATACCCACCACTCCAGGATGAAGAGCACAGGAATTTATTTATTTCACTACATTTACTAATTCTCCTGGGCATGTCAGGGAGGCCAGTTACTTCTTGTGTTACCCTATTAAAAATTAGCTACCACTTGCCACGTGCTTGCTAGGTGCCAGGCGATGGACTACGGGCTATGACAATGGTTGTCTCTCCATATTGTAGAGAAGGAAACTGAGGCTGTAATTAAGTACTAACATGGGCTAGGCTGCCATGATTGTGCTAAAATAATCTCAAACCCTGGTCAGATGCAGGATGACAAAAGAGTTCTGTGGGATTTATGCATCATTAAGAGTTTTATCAAGATATAAAAATTCACACATGCGTATCCAATAACAAATCCCTTTTACTGAAAATACAAAAATGATATCACATCAACACCATCCTTGGAGAAAGTTTGTTTTGGAGGATTATTGGTTTGGGGTGTCAGAGGGGCAAACAATCCCTAACTCAGGGGTCAGAGCCTGTCACTTGATTCCTCCTAGTATGGGCTCTGTGCCCTCTTGAATATCTCTGCCCAGACAAGTCCTGCCTCCTTCCATTGCCAGTTCTGACATTCAGATCTAATCACACTCCTTTTCAGCTAAGAAACCTTTCACAGTTCAGCATCTTCAGAATTAAATCCAAATTCCTCCAGGCAGCTTCTGGGGGCTCTTCTAGTCTGGTCCCAGCCTGCGTCATCAACCTCTTGCCAAGAGTAATTTTAAATATTGAAAAATAAAGTCATAATTTCAATGAGAAAGAATTTAAAAAATAAGAAATAATTTCATTTAAATAAGATAATGCTGAAATATTTATATTCAGGGTGTGCATCAGAGTTTAGAAAGTATGTTCACCTTCTTCAGGTCACTTGCTATTCTGAACAGCCATACCAGGCAGGTAAGTAGGTGAGAGCATCCCTTGTTTTTAAAACACACTTTAGACTTTAGAATAGATTTAGATACACTGAAATGTTCAAAGATAGAACAGCGAGTTCCCAAAATGCCACATGTGGTTTCCCTCCATTACTTATATTCTACATTAGTACGAGGCATTTCACACCTTTATAAACCAGGATTGATATATATTAACATTTGCTGAAGTCCATAGTTTCTCCTGAACTCCCTAGTTTTTACCCACTTTTGTCCTTCTTCTGTTCCAGGAAGGCTCATCACATTTAGTTGTCACATCTTGTTAGGCTTCTCTTGGCTGTGACAGGTTTTCAGACTTTTCCTTGTTTCTTATGACCTTTACAGTTTTGATGAGTACTGGTGAGGTATTTTGTAGAATGTTGCTCAATTGGGGTTTTTCTCATGTTTTTCTTACATCTTGAGTTTCTGAGGTGATCTTTTTCCTTTCTTCCTTTTTTCCCCCCTTTTTTGAGGTTTTATTTGTTTATTTGTCAGAGAAAGAGAGAGAGCATAAGCAGGCAGAGCGGGAGGCAGTGGGAGAAGCAGGCTCCCTGCTGAGCAAGGAGCCCCAGAGGTCAAACAACTTGCCTACAATCAGACTAAGAAAGGAAAGGTTTAGCTTGACTATATAGCACGACAGACTGAGTTAACCATTATCTATAACATCTCCAATGCCGCACAGGTGCCAGAGTTATACACACAGATGTGATGACAGCCATGCTGATGGTAGAAACATATTTATATTCTGGAAGGTAGGAGAAGCATCCTATACACAAAATGTCTAAAGTTTTCTCAAGCCTGCACTGAAGAGTAACATCATCAAGATGGATGGTGATTCCTATTCAGGAACTTCCAGCTGTAATCTCCCCACTGAACAGATTTGACAACCCCAAGGATGAAAGTGGGCATCCAGGGGTCCAGTGGAAAAGTTCCAGCACATCACTGCAGCAAAATCTCCAAGGACGGACACATCGAAGAGGGTAAGAACAGTAGTTTCACATTACACACATAAACCCCTCTTTTGAGGTGGCAGAGCTCAAAGCCAAATGCCAGAAAAGATTTTAGCGCCCCAATTTCTTTCACAGGGGAAAGCAAAAGCATAGGGAGTAAGTACCTAGCTTCCCAAGATGCAGCCCATGAGGCCCATTTCCTTCTCTCTCACCCAGAACACTGAGTGGATCAGTATGGGTGAGTCTGAGGAGCTGGGAGCAGGGAAGAGAGGTGGGAACTCACAGTAACCAGGATTCAGAATCCAACAAGGGTATGTGGATCCTATTAACTGCTTCACAGACTCCATCAGGAGGCCAGTGCTGGGGATGTCTTGCTAATGGGTCCCCTAAGTGGCCCATACACACAAGTGGCCCATACACACAACTCCAATTCTCTGGGGCCTATTCTACACAATGGCTGGCTCCCTGCAGGCTTCCCACTGTCAGTGAGTGCCAGCTTCTACAGACAGCTTGCGAGCACATGCAGAAAGCCAGCTTAACACTGTAGGACTGGGGGAAGGCACGCCAACTTGAGCATCTTAGGACACTGCCTAGGGAAAAAAAAGGGGAGTCCCCTTGTTATTGGTCTTGGCAATTTTTTGAAGTTGACACCAAAAGCAAAGGCAGCAAAAGCAATGGAACAAAATAAGACATCAAAATGCAAAAAGATGTGGGGTTATAATCAAACTAAAAACTTTCTGCACAGTGAAGGAAATAATCAACAATGAAAAGGCTATCTGTGAAAGGGAGAGAATATTTGCAAATCATACATCTGATAAGAGGTTAATATCTAAAATATCTAAGGAACTCATACAACTCGATAGCAAAAAGAAAAAAAAACCAACTAACCTAATTATAAAATGGGCAGAGGACTTGAATAGGCATTTTTCCAGAGAAGATATACAAATGGTCAATAATAAGGGAAATGCAGATCAAAACCACAATGAGCTATCACCTTACACTTATTAGAATGGCTGTTATCAAAAAGTCAAAAGTTATCAAATGTGAATATTAGAGAAGATATGAAGAAAGAGGAACGTTTATGCACCATGATGGGAGTGAAATCGGAATGGCTATGAAGAAAAACACTCTAGAGTTTCCTCAAAATAAAATAAAATAAAAACTACCATCCATCCCCCTCACATCTAGGTATATATCCAAGAGAAACAAAATCACCACCTTGAAGAGATACCTGAAACCCCAGCATTATTCACATTTATGAAGATATGGAAGTAATCTGTGTCTGTTGATGGATGAATGGAGAAAGAAAATATGAGATATACATATATACAAATATATAATTTATATATTCTACATCTTTTTGTATTATTTTATACATATTATATGTATATATTTTATTATTTATATATTTTATATTTTATAATATAAAAAGGAATCTTATAGAATATTCTGTGTGTATATATATTGTATATAAATATATTTATGTTTATGTTTTTATATTTATATATGTAAGTATATTTAAAATATGTATACATACATACACAATGGAGTATTTATTATTCAGTCAAATATGGTCAATCATGCCATTCGCAACAATGTGGATGAACCTGGAGGAGAATAGGCTAAGTGGCAAGTCAAACACAGGAAGACAAATACTCATGATCTCACGTGTATATGGAATCTACAAATGTCAAAGTCGTAGAAATGGAGTGGATTGGTGGTTAGCAAGGACTGGGGAGTGGGAGAGATGGGGAGATGTTGGCCAGGCAATATAAACTTGCAGTTATAAATTGGGTAAGTTCAAGAGACCTAATGCACAGCATGGTGATATAGTTAATAGAGTTAATAATAATATATTGTATCCTTGAAATTTGCCAAGGGAGTGGATCTAATACGTTCTAGCCATGCACTTGCACACACACACACACACACACACACACACAAATGGTAACTGTGAGGTGATGAGTATGTTAATTAGTTTGATACTGGTAAACATTTTACAATGCATATGTTTGTCAAGACATCACTGTGTATACTTTAAAACAAGTTTTCTTCAGACTTTCAATGCTACCTTACGGAATTTAAAAAGCCCTTAGTTTGGGGACTCATACCTAAGTAAAATGTATTTCTCCTATTTTTTTCTTCCATACTAAGCTAACTGTAGAGTAACACCAGTCAAGGTATAGTTAATTTTGATAAAAACTACTACTAGTTGCAAACCCACTATTTTTACCTCATAACTCTGGCACCAAGTTCCTTTAAGATTATAACTTTCCATTCTGTGAAACATACCCCCCTCCCTCCAAGTACTGCTTTCAACTTGCTTTTGAAAGGTTCAAGTAACTCAGAAACTCAGAACACTTAGCCCAGTGTTTTCCCAGTCCGTATTGACTCCTTGAGAAGAGAGAGGAAACCAGTCCCATACATGCACCCACGGGTTGCTGTCACCCAACTGGTACCATCTCCTTTCTCATCTAATGGACTCGTTGAAGACTCTCTGGGGTCACTTTGCAGAAACGTGTTTTTCCATGTTTTGTTACCACTTCTGGAATGAAAACAGTTTCTGTCATTCCTTTGGCTGCCTCTTGACATTAAAGCATGTCTCTCTCAATTTCACATTTAAGAATGATGTGGGAAAAAGGCTGTAGTCTGACAATATCATTGCATAAACCTTCTTTTTACAGAAGAGAGAACAATTTCACCAAAACCATGCTGTTCTCAACATCAAGTGGTTATAGGGGTAATTTGATAACATCGCCTTTTCTGCCTCACAAGCAGCTAACTGCCATTCTTTCCTCCAGGTGAGCAACAATATTTGTGGAGTAGTTCCTTATGGCAGCGGTCCCTGTTTGGTGAAAAAGAAAGGCTAGATCTTTCCCCACCCATTTCAGTTTGGGCTAGCTGATTTTACTGTTTCTCCATGGTCATGGAAATAGATCGCTCACCTACCAGATCTTTTGCAAAATACATTTTATTGATCACAGAGGACCTGCATAATGGTATGTAGACGGATGAATCGGCAGTTATCCTAATTCTATGCCAAGAAGTGAAAGGGCATGTCCTATGGTCTGAGTGATAATGGATCAGACGGCTTATCTATCTATCCTCAAAGGCACATGAATTTTCTTCATGTGCCTCCTGAACACTTGCTGATGAAACAGAATTAAGCATAAATGAAACATGGACAGACAGATAATCTCTGTACATCTCCTGAAGTCAAACAAGTCTCATGCAGAGGCTTCAAAGTTAAAAAGGGAAGACCCTCTACTTTATCACTGGCGAAAACCTAACATTTTAATTTGGCTGTTAAAAGAATTCCAGTCTTTCATACTGAAACAAAAGAACTGAAGACTCATTTGTTCATTCATTCATTTGCTTCTCCTTTCCATAAGCACTTTTAACCTGCCTACAATGGGCCAGAAACGGTGCAGGCATGGCTGGCAGAGACACAAATGATATTTAGTTTACAGCTTGAAGCGTCTTGAAACCCGGATAGGGAGACAAATTTATAAGCAAGGGGAGAGGGCCTCCTAGGGATGTGCCCTGAAGATGGGTCAGGGCCCTGAGGTTTGGGCCAGGCCTCGGAAGGAAAACCAGGTTGTAACTGAGTTTTGAAAGATCGGTAGATTTTTTTTTTCCCCCAGGTGGAGGGAGGGGGATCGAGGACAAGCATTTTAGACAGAGAAAACAGCAGGGTGTGCTTGAGAAACAGAGCGGCTTCGCTTAGCATGGATGAGGGGAGATTAGTAGGGACGGTAGACAGAGAGGAATGCAACACGAGTAAGATAGAACTCCTGATGATTAGCAAGTCCAGATGCCCCTACAGCACATATCTGATTAAAGAGTTTTGCAATCCGTCGTCTAAGAGACTGCTCTGAGAGGAGGAAGTCTGTGAAAGTAAATTGATTTTTTTTTTCTCTTTGCCTTAGTATTATCAGGCTGTTTGGGTTCTACTTTGCTTGCACTTGGACAGACTTTCTCCTACAACATAATGCAATCTTGCTGCTATCGTTTTATGTTCCTGACTGTAACCTCTCCAAGCAGGTCAGAAGTACTATAGCAGGAAGGAAAACTTACAGAGGCCAACCACTTTGTACCTCAGATCAGAGAAAAAAATTCAGTATGGGGCTGCCAAACTGGCAGCTTTCCTGGTGCTGAAATTGGTGTGAATTTGTTGAACTTTTTGCAAAGTAATGTAAAAACATCAGAAATTATGTAACTTGGCTTTTTTCCTTTTGGGGGGTGTTAGACCTCTCCTCTCTGTCCAAAGAAATGTGCCCATCTGAATCTAGCCCAGAATGGGCCTCACACCTTATTCCTGGCCCCTCCCCCCACAGTAGATTTTTCTCACTGCTCATGGGACTCTTACTCAATGTATCCAGATAAGCTGCTAGAAGGATCTTGGCAGCCATTACCTATCAGTAGTAACCGAAACCTCTGGGCTGCTTGTGTCTGAATGTGAGTCTCAAGCAATTCAAAATTTTCCAGTATACACATTAAAGAAGTAAAAAGGGACAGGGGAAATTAACTTTAATAATACATTTTACTTAACCCAAAATATCCAAAATATTATCATTCTACAAAAGAATCACTATTAAAACATTAGTAAGATATTTTACATTCATATTTTCATACTCAGTCTTTAAAAATGGTGTGCATTTTTTATACTTAAAACACATCTCATTTTGTGCATTTCAAATGTTTAAGAGCCACGTGGGCACAGCAGCCGCTGTGTTGGACAGCCTGGTTCTAGATTTTATCTCACGACCCGGAAATACTTTTCTTCCTTTGGTGGCCAAACCCCTTAAGTGCTAGAAGCAGCTGAATCAGGGAGCGACTAGAGAAAGCCCACTCTCAGGCTGGCTCTTACACAGAGCATGCCTCAAGCAGCAGGAACTGCCCTTGACAAAGTGGGAATGTCTGTGAGCTAATAAATATTATCACACGTTGCCTATGAGCACTGTAGAGGAAACGTTTAAGATCAAAGTGAAAAGCATTTTTTCAATGCATTCTTTCAATTTCAGTGGAAATCACGAGTCCTATGAACAGAATCCTGGCACAGAATTCTTCTGAAATCAGAAAAGATTTCAGAAGAAATTCAGCAGACTCCAGAATATCAGAACCGGATAAAATTTTGAGGCCATGTTTACATGTTTGGAAACTAAGATCCACAGAATTTAAGGGGCTTTACCAGCCAGCAGCTGGATAGAGGCAATGCCAAGTGTAAGACCTGGTTCTCCCAAATCCAAACCCTAATAGTGACCCCCTTGGCTCTCCATCATGCAGGGACACAACATGAGGAATGCAACAACACTGGAGGAATATACAACTAATTTTAAGGTTACAACTGCATAGCATGTGTGGAGACCTAGGTGTCACATGGCTAACCTCATCTATGGGTACAAACAAATTCTTACCTTAATTTTTTTTTCTTGGAGGGTGAGGTGAAGGTAGGTATTGGTTTCCATCCTCAAACGTGCTTATTTAATTTTTTAATTTTTTTAAAATTTTTTTTTTATTTGAGAGGGAGTGAGAGAGATAGAGAGAGCATGAGAGGGGGCAGGGTCAGAGTGAGAAGCAGACTCCCTGCTGAGTGGGAAGCCTGATGCAGGACTTGATCTTGGGACTCCAGAATCTTGACCTGAGCCAAAGGCAGACGTTTAAACAACTGTGCCACCAGGGCACCTGAATGTGCTTTTTAAAAATCCTGGTTAATTTATCCCACCAACAGTTACTTCTTTCTACACTATAGAGGGGGAAAAAAAAAGAGATACACAGAGAAAGTAAATGAAGGAATAAGGGCAAATCTTTGGGTAAAAGAGGCCAAAATAAAACTGTCCCATGAGGGCGGGGCTGCCCTTTCTACCCACCTCATTTTGTTGGACTTCACAACCTTGAGAGTTTCCTTTAACCTCAAGAACCCAGGAGTCTGAGATCTGTTTGATACTGCCTCCTAGAACTCAGGGCAGAAGGGAAGGTTTCAGGTTCTGAGCAATTTTTAAAGGGAAAAAACTATAAGTAGATGATTAAATTACCAACCCTTGAACCAATTTATTTTCGGCAGCAACGGCAAAGTCATACAAACCAGTGACACAAGTCAAGTGATTACTGTTTAAATGTGAGAGTTGAAGAGGAGAGGGAAAGGAAAAAATAAAAAGCTCTGACTTCATATTATGGCTTTGGGCCAGACTGCAAAGAAGGAATCTGTGAAATTCAAGGTCCTTGAGTCCTATTATTTCTCTTTGCTATTATTTCTGAAATAAGACCTGGGCGAAATCAATTCAGGTTCAGAAAGAATATTACTTTAATTTTCTACATAAAATTGTCAGAAAGTCTGAGTTAGAAGAGGGGAAAAGAAAGATGACTATCACCCAAGCAGAAATTAAATGAATAAATTAAATGAAGAAAAGTACATTTATATTACCAAAACTCTGAGACTCATGAGACAAAACACATCTTTTGGCACAAGTTCCTGGGGGTTTAAAAAACAAACCATCAAAATAAATAAATAAATAAATAAATAATAAATAATAAATAATAAATAATAAAAAACCCATCAACACAAATGATGAGGTAATGCCCCTGAAAATAAACTCTCTTGAGTGTTAGAAGATCAGTACTAGATCAAACAGGATTAATTTTTATTTTGATGCAAATGTATCCTTAAAGCTTTTAATTAAACTTCATCCTAAAATATGAGATTTTCATAAAAAATTAGCTTCTATTCCCCCTTCTCAAGTAACTGACATACAATTTTTGAAAAATGGGAAAGCTCTTGGGGACATCATTCTGACTAACAATGATGAAATACTAACTTTTTTCTTATTTTCAGAGTGGGTTTTCTACTAACCATAAATTCAATCTGATTGAATTTATCTAATTCAGTCTCTACCAGATGTTGACAGAAGAGTAAGGAATCTGAGGAAGTTGGTGATAACACTCACAGGAGTCTTCCCTGAGAGATATTCAAGAAGCTCACAGTCTGGTGGGACCATTTCATTGCTATTAAGATTTTGGCATTTGAAGGGACTTTAGTTTTTAATGCTTTACATATTCCTCCTTCCCTCTTGATTAGCAGAAACCTTTCTAGAATTTTTTGGCTGAATTGCTGGCATGGTGGGATCAGTCAGGAGAGTCTGTGGTTGTTGTTACCATACAGACATTTCCGTGGTTCTCCCTTAACCAGGTAAATACCAGTCCATTCTCTGGGTGGAGAAGCAGATAGATAGATTTCTGGTATCCAATTCAATAAAAATGTTGAGTGCTTACTCAGTGACCAGCCATGCTAGATGCTGTGTCTATGAGAGCCCACATGTTCTATGTGGTGAGCTTAAAATCTGGATATCAAATGACTCTATTTCATATTGCTTTTCTTTGTTTCTTTCTTTCTTTTTGACACACACTAACCTTGTTTCCTCTTAGGTACACAAAATTCATGGGCTGCCCAACAGGGGCAGGCGTATCTCTCTTGGTCAGGACTTATTCTGAATTTCTGTCCCTCAAATAAAAACTGACCTTGCCTAGGTCTCATTCTCTCCTGATTGTGTTCTCTAGTGACAAAAGCTAGTTTGATCCATGGTCTTCCAGAGCTGTAAGGAATCATATAGCTCACACAGTCTAGCATTCTCATTTTAGACATGGGGAAATGGAGTCCTGAAGTGTTAGGTTCAACAAATATTTGGGAAGTATCTGCTTGGGGTCAGTGAATGTGCTGGCACCTAGGGCTGTGCACCAGAGTAAGATGAGATTCCTACCATGATTATTTTGTTGGAATACAATTACAAATAGGTAATTGGAATACTTTAAGTGCAAAGAGGATGGTATGTTTAGGATATTATGGTGCTCATGGAGAGGAAGGGGGCAGGGGCTTCTTGTGTGTGATGTGTAAGCCAAGTTGTAAAGGATGAGATGGGATTGGCAAGGTAAAGTCTGGGTGAGGAGAGGCAAAGAGATACTGCAGGGAAAGGCATGAGCAAAGTCATGAACAGATTCAGCATGGTGTGTGTGAGTCTAGAACACTGGTCTCTTCCTTATGAGCCTAGCGTTCTACCAACCATCCCAGACTGCCTCCATGGGCTCACGGGAAGCAAATGCCTGGAGAAGGTCCTAAGTGATTTCCTTAATTTCATGCACATCTGCTATTTTTCCTGATGGGCATCCATTTCCAATGATAACAACACTTCAATTTCTTTTTTGGGGAACCATCCCTATCCCATGCTCCCTCTGAGATTTCAAAGAAAGCTGACTCATGCCCAAGCTTCAGGGGTTCGCAGCTGATATGGCTCTAGCTAATCTGTCCTCCTCGGAAAGTGACTAATGCAGCAATGTACATATGAACCAGAACAGGCCAAGGACACTCAGTTCTACCACGGTTTTGTTTTCCTTTATGTGAATCCCTGTTTTAGCTTGAAATTCCTTCAGCAGCTATTGGAAGGTTCCTAACATGGACATCAAGAAACATTTCTGAAAGCATTCTATGTCACAGGCATTGTTTTAGGAGAGAATTTACAAGGAGATTCCAAAATGCTATGGCATGGGCATAGATCAGGACTTTTGGGAGCTCGGATTTCATGGATGGCTATTTTCTACTCTGGCCAATCCTGAAAGCCAGCCCTGACCTCTAAATCCAATTGACCATGGCAACATAAACTTATTAAAAGATTAGTCTTATGAAATTTCTGGCTTCCTTGTCAGGTGGGATGGGTGGTAAAACATAGCAGGGTGAGGCTAGGGACCTCAGTGGCTTGGTCTCCTATGGGTGGTGACCCATTTCTCTCTTCTTATCAGAATCACAGGCTTTGGTACTAAGAATGCTATGATTACTGGTTGAGGGAAGAAGGACTGAGTGAGCCCTGCCCTCGATCCCTCTACACTGTTGTTTGAGTTCTTAAGGAGCAGAGTGTTGTCCTGAGAGAGAATGGGGCAGCAAAGGCTGAGTTTTCCCTCTCAGGTTACCCCAGGCAGCAGTGATGCTGAGTAAGGGGGTTTGGGGATGTGATGACTGGGGAGGGGGGTAGGACCCAGCACCAACCAAGACCCCCAGGAAGGCTGGGGAAGCTGTGTTCCTGGCCATTCCCTGAATGCCACTAAAGAAACATTTGGAAAACCTGGGAAGGCATAAGGAAGAATGGAAATGTTGCTAGGGTCCCACTCTGCAAAGCTAACTTCTGTTAACAGTTTTGTGTGTATGGACTCCTCCTAGGCTTCTTTTCCACACAAATATATTCCCGCAAACCTCTAAGTGTGTGAACACACATAGACACCCAGGGCCCGGGGAACAGCTTCTGTTGCTTCATCCCTGGTTTTTCTACTGCACAGTGTATCCTGGTCATTTCCCTCCTATGCAAGTATTCTTAAGCCTGCTGGATTAACCTCCAAACAGTTCCAAGATGCCCTTATCTGACTCCCACATTTCTAAGTCTGTGCCAGCTGCCTGAAAGCAGTTTTCTCTTGGCCACTATTTCAGGGAAATGTCTGCTGGCTGCCTCTTTCTCCTTCTTCTGCAACAGCCAAGCAATTTATTGACCCCAAGAAAAAGCCCAGGGCCAGGATCAGGGACCAGCCCTAGGGACAGGAGGATGGGGAAGTGCCTTGCTAATTCCAAACAGGTATGGGAAGCTAGGAGCAGTACTGTTCATAGCCTTGCTGATGATGATTCAAACACAGATCTGATCTCAGCATCCGCCCCCTGCTTCAACATGCTCAGTGGCTGTCCATTGTTTTTAGGACTACGACCTAAATCCTTATCACTGGGGGACTCTGAGTGGTTTGGCCCCTGGGGTCCTCCCTGGCACCCTTTCCTCTGCCTGCCCTTGTGGCCTGGACTTTCTTTCTCATTCCAAGCATGGTTAATTTCTTTCAGGCCCAAGAGGCTCTTCTCTGCCTCTTCTGACTTTCCTAATCTTGGATGACTATTTTTTTATTATTATTATTTTTTTATTTTTTCAGTGCTCCAAAATTCATTGTAATGCACCACAACCAGTGCTCTATTCAATCCGTGCCCTCTTTAATGCCCACCACCAGGTTCACCCTACCCCCACTCCCCTCCCCTCCAAAACCCTCAGTTTGTTTCTCAAAGTCCACAGTCTCTCATGGTTTGTCTCCCCCTCCGATTTCCTCCAATTCACTTCTCTCCATCTCCCAAGTCTTCCGTGTTATTCCTTATGCTCCACAAGTAAGTGAAACCATATGATAACTGACTCACTCAGCATAATCTCTTCCAGTCCCATCCATGTTGATACAAAAGTTGAGTATCCTTTCTGATGGAGGCATAATACTCCATTTTATATATGAACCATATCTTCTTTATCCATTCATCTGTTGAAGGGCATCTTGGTTCTTTCCACAGTTTGGCGACTGTGACCATTGCTGCTATGATCATTGGGGTAGAGATGGCCCTTCTTTTCACTGCATCTGTATCTTTGGGGTAAATGACCAGCAGTGCAATTGCAGGGTCATAGGGTAGCTCTATTTTTAATTTCTTAAGGAGTCTCCACACTGTTTTCCAAAGTGGCTGCACCAACTTGCATTCCCACCAACAATGTAAGAGGGTTCCCCTTTCTCCATATCCTCTCCAACACTTGTTGTTTACTGTCTTGTTGATTTTGGCCATTCTAACTGGTGTAAGGTGGTATCTCAATGTGGTTTTGATTTGAATCTCCCTGATGGCTTATGATAATGAACATTTTTTTTCAGGTGTCTATTAGCCATGTGTATTCTTCTTTGAGAAGTGTCTGTTCATGGCTTCTTCCCATTTTTTGATGTGATTATCTGTTTTGTGTGTGTTGAGTTTGAGGAGTTCTTTATAGACCTTGGATATCAGTCCTTTGTCTGTAGTGTCATTTGTGAATATCTTCTCTCATTCTATGGGTTGCCTCTTTGTTTTGTTGACTGTTTCTTTTGCTGTGCAGAAATTTTTGATCTTGATGAAGTCCCAAAAGTTCATTTTCACTTGTTTCCTTTGCCTTTGGGGATATATCTTGAAAGAAGTTGCTGTGGCTGATGTTAAAGAGGTTACTGCCTATGTTCTCCTCAGGATTTTGATAGATTCCTGCCTCACATTGAGGTCTTTTATCCAGTTAGAGTTTATCTTTGTGTATGGTGTAAGCTAGCTTCATCCTTCTACACATAGCTATCCAATTTTCCCAGCACCATTTATTGAAAAGACTGTTTTTTTTTTCTCTACTGTATATTTTTTCCTGCTTTGTCAAAGATTGACCATAGAGTTGAGGGTCCATATCTGGGCTCTCTTCTGTGTTCCACTGGTCTATGTGTCTGTTTTTGTGTCAGTACCATGCTGTCTTGGTGATCACAGCTTTGTAGTAAAGCTTGAAATCAGGCAATGTGATGCCCCCAGTTTTGTTTTTCTTTTTCAACATTTCCGTAGCAAT